>NC_091060.1:25777571-26399879 GCF_000393655.2 Nicotiana sylvestris | reverse complement strand
CTTTTCTGTATAGTGTCAAATCCCAATTTAGAATGAGGTTCGGACAAGTTGCTAAGCCGGTGAAGCTTCTGTATTCCCGGTACACTGCCCCCCTGGGCTCGAGCTATCCGCTCGGGTAAGCCAGGTCTAGAACAAACACCCAGGTTCTGAACCTAGAATAACTCAACTTCATGCCGGATCCCTAGTTGGAACGCTTATCTGTATCATGTGCATTTTTGACTTAGGGGACTCAACACAGGGGTTGGGTTCGTCTAGGAATAGCAACCTGACACAGAAAAGACCATCCTGAGGCATCCTACTCAACGCTGTGCATTTATTTGATTTGGACTTGCATTATGACCAGTTTTGAATATTGAAAAAAAAGGAAAAATTGCAGTGTATAGGGTTAATATTCTGTTTTGAAAAAATAACAAATGTCCAAATAGTGTCGAAACTCTGACGAAATTTTGAGAAAAATATTTTATTTCTAATATAGTTGTTTTATTAAAAAAAAAGAGTCTATCATTTTTAGTTTGTCTGGTCTGCAGAAATGGAAAATGAAAAAAAAAATTTGTTCTGTTATGGGAAAAGAGTCTTGATTTTTGTTTTAGTTTATTTGCCAACAGAAGCGAAAATAGGTTGTTTTTTTTATGAAAAAAATAGTTTGTTTATTTTCATTTTACTTTGCTTGAAGTATTTCAAAATAGTTTGTTTAATTGGGCGAACTACGCCGGTTTGATTCTCACCGGATGTGAGATACGTAGGCAGCCCTAATCGGGTCCAACTTCCCCTTTTGCTAAAATAACCAAAATATGTCAAATGCTAATCTCATCAGAAAATAAATCAAGTCAGGCTGTTTTGCCATTAATAACCAAGTACTCCCGAAAGGGACGCCGAAAGGCTGAATTGGCACAAACGGCCATTTTTGTGATTTTTGACCGGTATACCCACATAGCCTTACAGTCTTTGTCCCTGAAGTGCTGAAAGGCAGTATCTGAAAACCGAGTCCTTCATTTTCAAAATTCAGAAAAAAAAAATCGAATATAGATAGTTCTGTTTTGTGTCTAATAAAAGTTTTCTTTCTTTAATTACCTTAATAAATGTGCAAGATGAGCACAAATCGAAATGAATCGTTCTTAGTCTTTAGCGAGGTCCCTCTACAACTCCACATGTGGTGGAATGATCTGGAAGCCGATAGTAAAGAGATAGTGGGAAGAGTATTGGGAGGTTTTGTCAATCTGCTGAATATCAAGCCAAGGACAGATATCCTCGAAGCTCTAATACCGTTCTGGGACCCAACCCGCAATGTATTCCATTGTGTTGACTTTGAACTTTCACCTACACTAGAGGAAGTCGCCGGATATGCGGGATTGAATGGAAAATTAAGAGGACAGTATTTACTTTCACCAAGACCAGTATCTCCGTACGCGTTTTTGGATTTGCTAAGCATTAGTCGGAAGGTGCAAAATGATGATTTGTCGAGAGGATGTTGTGCTCTCCAATTCTTATATCAACGGTATGGTACTCCTCAGGGTTTTGAAGAACCAAACCTCGGACTAATTCATGATGGGAACAGAAACAAGTGGGAAGCGAGACGTACTTTGGCATTCATAATAGCATTCTTGGGAATCATGGTCTGTCCCCGTAAAGATAAGAAAGTAGAGATAGACCTTGTAGGGATGGCCGATGTTGCAATCAAAAGAACTGACAGTACTGTGGTTCCTTTGATTTTGTCCGAAATCTACCGAGCTTTATCTATATGTCGATAAGGAGGCAAGTTATTCCAGGGATGCAATCTGTTACTCCAGCTGTGGATGCAAGAACACCTCTGTCACCGAGTAGGATACATGAACCACAGGTTAACCGAGAAAAACTGTATCAACGGTTTTGAGAAACGAATGACAGGCGTCGTATTCCCTGAAGGTGTCGAAGCATGGCTTACACGATTGAGGTCAACAACAGCCGACCAAATTGAATGAGCATTTGGGTGGTTGACTGATACTGAGGTAATATACATGGCAGCCGAGGAATGTCATATTCTTTTGATGGGACTTCGCAGCATCCAACCATATGCTCCTCATCGGGTTTTGCGCCAGCTAGGAAGATTTCAAGTAATTCCCACTGACGAGGATCTAAGCAAGCACGCCATTGAGCTGAGCCCAGGAGTCGTATTTCCCGAAGGAAAAGTAGAAAGTTGTGGCACGAATGTAGATTCTTGGAGCCTAAGACTATGGTTCGAGAACTGGCTAAGGGCGAGGTAGACCCAAAGTATGATGTTTGGTTCGAGAGAAGGTTCCAGATTTGTCGGAGACATGCTAAAAGAGCTCACATCCAACAATTTACGGATGATTCGCAGGAACAGTGGGGCTGGTTAATGAGGGAGGAAGGCTACCGGGCGGAAATCGGGAAACTGAAGCGACAAGTTGAAAGGCTTATATTTGAGAACAACATGCACGTCGCCTCGGAACAGGGTGAAAAGAACAAATTAGCCAAAGAAAACCAGGCACTGAAAGCCCGAATTCGCCAAGTCAGTAAGAGTAACAGCGACCGACAGAAACGTCGCTCCGATGAAAGGTTGATAACAGAGCTGAGGAGTCAGGTCAGCAAAAGCTGAGAGGACTTGGAGAGATTTGAAGCCTGCATAGCAAGAACGAGGGTCAGATGGGCAAAAGGTACAATGGCCCGGAGGAAGCATCTGCAACAAGTCATAAGGGATTCTGAAATGAGCATCGGGATATTAAGGAAAACGAACTCCACTCTTCAGGAGCGAATCTTCAAACAAGCCCAAGATGCCCAAGCTAACAGAAGGCGCTGTTATGATGTGATGACCAGAATGGAAAGACAAATGGAAAGGTTCCAGGATCGACTTGCTGGCAATGCTCAAGCACTGGGACTAAAGAACAGGCGAATAGAGCAATTATTCGTTGAAAGGGACAACATCCGAGGAAGGATTGATGAGATTGGGCACTACATCTACATGAGATGCCTAGCATGTGAGAAAATACCTCGTGATACCCTTCTTGCCTCCATCATGGGCTACGTCCACCAGATCATGAATGAGTTGAAGAGCTTGTAGAGAGGTCTTACACCAAAGTCCGCGGAAAGGCCGAATGATGCCTCGCGAGCCCCTAAGTTGGAATCTTTAATGTATCCCTAGTTCGAGTCTTGTTTGTTGGCTTTATGGGTCCATTGTCTTCCCATATGTTGTTTTTTTCTTTTCATCGAGTCAGGTTAAGAATTTTGGAATCTGTACTATTATTGTTCTTTGTTTGAAATAAGTAGTTTGTAATAGCAAATTTTGGTGATGAATTGAATGATTCCAAAAGAATTTTGTGTCTTTACTTTGTGGCAGAACTACTCCCGGTCTGATTCACGCGGGGACGTGATACGTAGACAATCTACATAAGATTCGACCGCCACTAAATGAAAAGAAAAAAAAAAAAAGAAAGAAAAAGAAAAAAGAGAAGGAAGAAAGAAAGAATAATAGAGAGAAAAACGGGGGTTCCCAAAACACTTTAAAGGCACAAATAAAGCAAGTCGGGATACGCATGCGTTTGAAGCAAAACATGTTAGAAATGGTTAACCGCCTAGGAGCATTGCATCCCCAATGTGCTATTATCAAGATCTGTTAAACTCTAACGCTAACAAGTTTGTTATTCTCCACAAATACCAGACAATTAGTTGTTAAAACGTTCTGGCAACACATCCTTATCAAACCAGATCCAAAGGACTGGTACCGACAAGCATGACTCCTTCAGAAAATAGTGCCGAGGAAGAAAGGCCGGTAAGCCAGTTGTTGAAAGAAGCGATGGAGAAGATAGAAAGAATGGGATTGGAGATGAATGCGATGCAGTTAGCCTTGGCTAAAGTACAAAAGAGCCCTGAACCACCCGTTGCTCTTACACCAGGGCATATGCCGGAATACCCTCACTCTGTCCCTTCAACAAGCCTCCCGAATCACCTCTATTATCAGGAGAGAAGCCCCTATGATTCCCAAGCTCCACCACCCCAGCAACCTTTCCCACCACCAAATGTTCCCACCTTTATGGGACCCACACCAGCCACACTGCAAAGATCCACTAGTGAGCTGTTGTTTCAGGCTCACGATGCGCAGTACTATCCCCCTGAACCCACATTCAATGCACCAGAACCCCATACCTATAATCCACACTTAGAGGTACCGGCGGAGATTGAAAAGCCGGTTAAGGTCCCAGAGCAAGATGAGGTAATGAGGAAGTTCAAAAGCCTGGAGAAATCCTTCAGGAGCATGCATGGATTGAGTAACCAGGTCAGCGTGGCCTACAAGGATATATGCCCTTTTCCGGACGTCCAACTCCCGGCTGGGTTCAAGATGCCTAAGTTTGACTTATATGAAGGGCATGGTGATCCTATGGCACATTTACGGAGTTTTTACAGCAAAATGAGAGGCGCAGGCGGCAAATATGAGCTACTGATAGCTTATTTTGGTCAAAGCTTGAGTGGATCGGCATTGGAATGGTATACTAGGCAAGATCCCAGCAGATGGTACACTTGGGATGATCTAGAGCAGGCTTTCGCGGGTCACTTTCAATACAATCTCGAGATAGTCCCTGACCGTCTCACATTACTGAGGACTGTGAGCACGTGATTTTTGCCCTATATGAGAATCACTCCCAAAAAATTCAAAATAAAACAATTTTCCTTGGTGTGCAATTTTTGTATTTTTGTGGTATTTTTGTATAATTATTTGTATTTTTGTCTGTGCATGTTTATTTATTTTAAATTAATAAAAATATAAAATATGTCGCGTTTTCATTTAGTATTTATTTAAGTTTGTTTTACAAAATGAGAAAATCATAAAAAATAATGTACGTTGCATTTTTAGCATTTAACGTCTAAATTGTGCGATTTTATCGTTAATTGCTATTTAAATGTGTGATAATTATTTTTATAGTTAATTAGTTTTTTTATAAGATAATTTAGTTTGTAATTTAATTTAGAATTTTAGTTTTATTAATTATGAAGTAAAAGAAAAGAGAGCAAAAATACAAAGAAAAATCGGATTAGGCCACTTCTTCAAATTTCAACCCCAGGCCTAAAAAAATACCCAACCTTCCCCATGACTCGGTCCATTTCAAACCGGGTCGACCCGGTCCATAACCCAAATACCCAACCCCACCCCTATCTTCCCTTTTTTTTTACTCCAAAAAACCCTAAAACTAAACCTACACTACCCGCCCCCCTCTCTTTCTCTTCTTCTCCAAGACCACACCCCTCCAAGCCCCAACAACCATGGCTGCCCCCCTCACGCCTCCACCACCTTCAACATAACCACCACCTATCCAGTCAAACAAACTAACCTCACGTAATGAAGCATCGACACAAAGAAGCAACGATTACTCACGTCCTCATCTTCCCTATTCCAATTCAAGGTCCAACTAACTCTAACCTGCAGCTGGCCGAGCTCTTCTGTCTTTCAGGCCTGAAGGTCACCTTCCTCAACATCATCTTCAACCAACGAACCCCCCCCCCCGTTTCCCGTCGTCAAAACCAAACGACCATTAGAGCAGCCTCACGTCCACCACTGTTGCTGCGTCTTCTTCCAATCGTTGCTGCTGCTACTGTTGTTCCTTCGTCGTCCATGGCTGCCCTAGCTACTCCCTCATCTCCATCATTGCCCAGACGACCTCCAGGCGACGCAGCAGCAGCAAATGTTGTTGCTCCGGGTTGCTGTCGCTGCTGCTTCTTCCAGCTTCATCGACGATGCTCGTCGCTGCTGCTTCTCTTCCTTCTACCATAGCTGTGTCAAGCTTGTCGAGCATTTGCTCTGCGTCAAGCTCCAGCTCGTTGATTGCTGCTGTCCGCTACTTCTCCTTCAAGTTCTTCGTTTGTCCGTTCGTGATCGTCTTCGGCGTCAAATGGTTTTGGTGCGATATTTGTTTCCGGGCAGATTTGTTTTCGTTCGAGTTCATCATCGTTCCGATCCGGTTAGTTGGTTTAAGTTTCCTTCCCATCCGTAATTTGTTTGATATTTTTCGGATATGAAATCATTAAATGTTTGATTCTTGTTCTTGATTTTTATTCAGTTGTTTTATTTTTCTTGTTTATTTTTGTAGAAATTGTTAGTTTGATTAATTATATTGTTGATAGATTTAAGTTGAAGATTCAATTAAATTATTTTTCAGTTTGTTTTATTAATTTTAAGAGGATTTAGTTTTAATATAGAAAAGTGTTAGCTTAAATCGTTTGAATCCGTTGTTTGTTGTTAATATAGATTTAATTCATATTCATTTTTTTTGAAGTTCGTTTTTAATTCAGTGATTTAATGTGAAGTTATGTTTTGGTTTTAATTTTTGGATCATGTATCTTTGTTATAATTTTGTTGGATTTAATTTAAAAAGATTAATTGATTATTTGAAGATTAGTGATTTGAATATGTTTATTTGTTTTGTTTAAGTTTAATTCGAAGTTTGAATAAAGCTTGTTTGTTATTGTTGTTGAATCTTTTCATTTATGTTCATACTTTGTTTGATTGATCTTGAATCCGAAATTAGTATAGTTTGATCTTCTTGTTTGTTGATTATCATTTTTGATTATTTCTTCAGTTTGCTTCATGATTTTGTTTAGTTTTAATATAGGAATTGTTGGTTGTAAAGTTGTTAGATTTTAAGTTCAAATGATTATTGAATTTAGAAATCTGAATATATTTGTTTGTTGTTGTTGTTGTTGAATCTGAAAGTAGGTTTGTTTGTTGTTAAAGATGTTGTTCAATCAAGATAATTTTAGTTGTTTCTTTGTTGTTCATCATTTAGTTTGAATTTTGTTGTTGAACATTGTTAGAAATTTGATCATATTGGCTATATTTTGGTTAAGATTGATTAGGTGAATTGGTTATAGCTGATGGGGGTAGTTTGGTAATTTGCAGTACGTTCAGGGGTAAAATGGTAATTGCAATAAGGTCGGAAGGGTAGTTTGGGAATTGAACATTTTGAATAATTCTTTATGTTAATCATGTGGGACAAAATGTAATGGGGTGTGGGTGATATAATTGTTTAATATAAATGGGGGACAAGACATAATGTAGTGGGGGGGGGGGAATATGGTAATTGTTTATGTTAGGCATGGGGGACAAAATGTAATGGGTTGGATTGATATATTTGTTTAATGTAGTGGAGGATGAGTGGGAAGATAGTGGGTTTGGTAGGATAAAGTGGTTGTTATTAATTGATTAAAGGGTTTGGGATGGGATATAAAATGGGAGGCTTGATCAGATTTAAAGAAAGGAGAGGAGAGCAGACAGATAGAGAGAGAGAAAAAAAAGAGCTGAATATTTAAGAGAGAAAGAAAAATTCCGAAAAATATTAAAACTTTCAAGAAAAAAAATACAAATAAAAAAGAGCTGGAAATTAGAAGAGAGAGTAGTACACACCTGATAAATATTCTGATATACGGGTTTAGAAATTAAGGGTTAAACATTAATTAGCCTTTCAAATCTGAAAATTCCCTTGGTTTCTGTCCGTTGTTTGTTGTCGGTGTTTCTGGATTTTATTTTGATTTTCAAATCTGTCACTGGGATTTCTGTTGACTGGATTGCTGGTTATTATTGTTGTTGTTGTGTTACGTACTACGTGGCTGACTTTCTTCTTCTTATATTGACAATACCAGGTACACAACTGTAATTTTGGCCTTTTGTAAGCTGAAATGAAGAATGGAATTTTAAATTTTTAATTTAGTTTTTTTTATTAATTGCATTTAGGTTATTTCATGTATTATTATTCTGTAAATCGCCGTCGTTTTTCATAATTAGGCATATTGTAGCGATGTATTAAATAATGCTTTGCTTTAACCTGATTATTAGGTAGTATATATTTAAGCATGTTCATTACTGATTAAATTGTCAAATAATTAAAATAGAAGAAAATAACGTAAAAATGGCTTTATTAAATCAGTTTGGCAAAATTGATTAAGTTCCTTATTCATAAGGGTTTTAGTATCACCAACGTTAAGTTAATCGGAATCATGTAGCTAAATTCAGTTAAAACATGAATTAATTTTGCGAATCAAGTATTAGGACATGATTTGAATTAAAACAAGGTTAGTTAAGGTTAAATTATTTAAATTTTAGAAATACGCATTAGTAGTCAAGACTGTTTCTAATTCTCCGTAATTGTAAATAATTAATTTCAATAGCTCAAGTCATCTAACAATATGAATTTAATCTAGATGGGATAATTAGTTTCTTTTAAAATATTATTTGACAATTCCATATAGTTTTTATAATTACATTTTTAGTGATATTTCATTTCGTTAAATATTTGTCTTAAACTAGTATTTAATACGTTATTTTAAGTATGTAAAAAATTGATTTTTGTATTTATAGACAAGTTTAATAAAAATAAGTGTAGTCATTTTAAGATATTCATAAAATAAGGGAGGATTTCGCTATAAATAAATAAATATAAACAATACAAAATTTGCAGGGTCCTCCAATCTTATTTATTTTTCTTAAAAATACTTAAATTCTGGGATGGACCATTTAGTAAAATTCACAGTCCTACCTAATAGTATAATAACGCGTAGTATTTTGGCGCATATTTAATAAGGGTATTTTCTTAAACATGGGTGTGCATTTATGTAACCTAAATCCCAATCTCGGCAGCGTCAAAATGCGTCAACAAATCACGTGTACACTGGTTGTGACGTGGTTCGAGATGCGTTTTTACGATGTTGCAATTCTTGTATAAAATAATAAGAGGAATAATGATAAAAGCGGTTTTAAAAGCTAAATTTGCATATAAGTTCTTAATTATTTAAAAAATCAGATAAATAATCCAAATATAATAGTTGAGCGACCGTGCTAGAACCACGGAACTCGGGAATGCCTAATACCTTCTCCCGGGTTAACAGAATTCCTTATCCGGATTTATGGTTCGCAGACTGTAATACAGAGTCATTCTTTTCCTCGATTCGGGATTAAAATTGGTGACTTGGGACACCCTAAATCTCCCAAGTGGCGACTCTGATATAAATAAATAAATAAATCCCGTTTCGATTGTTCTTTAATTGGAAAAAACTCCTTCGCCCCTCGCGGGGGGAGGAAAAAGGAGGTGTGACAGCTCTGACGACTCTGTTGGGGATCGAACCCAGAATCTCTGGTTCAGAATTCAAGAATTCGAGCTTAGAATAATTGTTATTATTTGGCTTTATTTATTTATTTAATTTTATTTACATATTTTGGTTTAAATGTGCTAATTAATTGCCTTTACCGCTTTGATATTATGTGAACTGTATTTAAACTGTGCCAAAACCCTTCTCTTCTTACCTCCGGGGAGAAGCTCGCTGGTCGAGACTCCCTATTCTGTTAGTGTCAATACCTGAAATAAGAAAGAGGCTCGGATAAGTTACAAAGCCGGATGACCCCGCGGGTCCCAGGTACGTAGCCCCCTCCTCGACTCGAGTTGTCTGCTCGGGTAAGCCAGGTCTAGAACAAAGCCCAGTTTGAAACTTAGTAAAACGTGACTTCATGCCGGATCCCTAGTAGGAAAACGCTTATTTGCATCACGTTGCATCTGACTTAGGGGACTCAACACAAGGATTGGGTCCGTCTAGGACTAGCAACCTGAAAGTAAAGACCATCCTACTGCATCCTGTTTGCTTTATGCATTTATTTGCTTTAGACTTGCATGGTGACCGGCTTGGAAAATCAGAAATTTTGAAATTATGAAAAAAAAGGGACGAAGTAACAGTGTAGAGAATTAATTGCCTATATTTTTTTTTAAAAATAGTTTGTATTACCATGAAAAAAAAGTTTTGTTTTTTTTTAAAAAATGATTTTTTTATTTGTTTATTTATCTACATAAATGCCAAAAAATAAATAATAAGGAGTCAGGTTATGCCATGTTGCAAAAATAGCCGAACATTCCCTAAAGGGGCGCTGGAAGGCTAACTTTGCATAAGCAACCACCTTTGTTTGTTTTTTTACCTTTCGGCTGGTAAAATCCCTACAGCCTTAAAATCTTCATCCCTGAAGAGTCAAAATGCCGTATTTAAAGAATCAATTTTTTCTTTTCCTCAAAATTAGGAAATAGGAAAATTAGTTTTTGAGTCAAATAAAGATTTTGCTTTTTGTCTAAATCCCTTAATAAATGTGCAGAATGAGCACGAGTAGGAATTCATCTGAGGCCATTATAAATGGGATCCCTTCAGGCTTACGCATGTGGTGGAACGACTTAGAAGAATCAGGGCGAGATACAGTCAAGATGTACTTAGGAAACTTAGTTGGGTTACTGGACATTGTTCCAAGAGGGGACATTATAAGGGCGCTAATCTCATTCTGGGACCCAACACACAATGTATTTCATTTCTCAGACTTTGAGCTCACACCGACACTGGAAGAGCTGGCAGGGTACATCGGGAGTCCCAAAGTCCCTATGAAAGAGCAGTATCTTATTGCACCAAGGACCGTGACCATACACAAATTTTTAGACACCGTGAAGATCCGCAGAGTTATACACAACCCAGAATTATCTGAAGGTTTTTGTAGTGTTGCATTCTTGTACGACAGATACGGTCATTTTGGAGGGTTCAACAATCCCGAGGGAAAGATTTGCAGTGGGGAAAACCAGCTGAAATGGGAAGGACATAGGTGTATTGCTTTCATGGTAGCCTTTCTGGGCCTCCTGATATTCCCTAGAAAAGACGCAAAAATTAACATACAAGTTGCTGGGGTCGTCAGCACTTTGCTCAAGCAGAACAACAACACTCTGGCGCCAATGATTATAGCAGACATCTTCCGCTTTCTCACTGTTTGCAAAACCGAAGGAGGTTTCTTTGAGGGTTGCAATGTACTACTGCAAATGTGGATGATAGAACACATATGTCATCGCCCACAGTTCCTGAAATATGAGTCGTCACAAAAGACTTGTATAGAAGAGTTTTACACAAGGGTCAATGGGTTTAGCCTGCCAGAAGGGGTCGCCGAGTGGGTCACTTTGTTGCGTTCAGTCTTAGCAAACCAGATAGAATGGGCATTTGGGTGGCTACCCATAGATGAAATCATACACATATCAGCCACCGAATCTCATTTGTTGTTGATGGGCCTCCAAAGTATCCAGCCTTACGCACCATATAGAGTTTTGAGACAGTTGGGGCGATACCAAATAGGCCCAAAGGAAGAGGATCTCAGTGGCCAGGTAATCGAAATCGGGCCTTGTGGGCAGTTCCCTGAAGCAGTCGTTCGGAGAATCTGGAATGAATGCCAAACCCTGAAAGTAGATACTCGTGTACAAGACCGGGCCAAAGGTGAAGTATCGCCAAAATACCTCACATGGTACAGAAGAGAGCTTGAGCACCAGAGACCAACTAAGAGAGCTCACGTCCAAGACTTCGCAGAATCATCGCGAGCACAATGGGGTTGGCTAGCAAAAGAGAAGGAATATCGGGACGAGATTGGCAAGTTAAAACAGCAAATTGAGGGGCTAAAATACCAAAGCAGCTTGCAAATTGATGCTGATACAGGAGAGAAAAGCAAGTTGATTCAAGAGAACAAGGCCTTGAGAGCCCGAATCCGCCAAAACAGAAAGAATGTCGGCGACCAACAGAAAATTCGGTCCAGTGAAAGGTTGATAGCAGAGTTGAGGAGTCAGGTCAACAAAAGTCGCGAAGACTTGGAGAGATCCAAGGATTGTATAACAAGAATGCGGGTCAGGTGGGCCAAAGTTACAGCAGCACGGAGAGAGCACCTATGGCAAGTAAAAAGGGACTACGAAATGAGTGTTGCGACATTGAGAGAGATAAACTCCATTCTCAATGATCGGGTCCTTAAACAAACCCGGGATGCTAGAATAGATAGAGAACGCTGCTATGAGTCGATAGCCCGGATGGAAGAACAAATGGAGAGGTTCCAAGATCAACTCATTGACAATACTCGAATATTGGGACTAAAGAATCAACGGATAGAATAGCTGTGCATAGAGAGGGATAGAATCAGGGGTAGGATCAATGAGATAGGGCGCTATATCACCACGAAGTGCCTAACATGTGAAGAGATTCCCCATGATATCCTTTTTGCCTCAGTCATGGGTTATGTCCACCAGATCATAGAGGAACTAAAAAGCTTGCAAAGAGGACTGGCACCAAAGCCCGCGGAAAGGCCGAACGATGCCTCGCGGGCACCAAAATTCAAAGCTTTAATGTATCCCTAGCTCAATCTTGCACTTGTTTGAGTCTGTTGTCTACCCTTATGTTCTCTTCAAACGTTCTTAAAAAGAAAAGTATGGAGTATGTATTTTTGTTTGTTTTTTTTATGATGGCTTGTAATCGCATATTTGAATAATAAAAGTTAAAATTGAGTCTTTATTTTTATGGCACAAACTACGCTTGGTCTGATTCGTGCGGGGTCACGATACGTAGGCAATCTCTATAGGATTCAACCGTAATTATGAAAAAAAAAAGAATAAATAAATAAATAAATATAAATATATATATAAATCTGTCAGAGAGAAAATAAGCCGGGATGATGCATGCGGTCAGAGCAAAAACATGTTAGAAATGATTAACTGCCTAAGAACATTGCATCCCCCCAACGTGCAATTATAATATCTGTTAAGACTCTAACACTGACAAGTTTGTTGTTTTTCCAATCAATACCAGTTAGTTGTTAGATCGTACTGGCACCATACCATTATCAAACAAGATCGAAAGGTCCTATACCAGAAAGCATGACTGGATCAGACAACAGTGTTGAGTTGGAAAAGACGGCAAATCAGATGCTGAAGGAAGCCATGGAAAAAATGAAAAATAATGAGGCTGGAAATGAATGAAATGCAGATAGCCTTGGCTAGAGCCCAAAAAGGGCAGGAACTACCTGTTAATCCTACTCTCCAACCAGGACACACGTCAGAATATCCCTCTCCCGGTCCTTCAACAAGTTTCCCAAGCCATCACTATTATCAGGGAAGAGAGGCTTATGATCCCCAAGCTCCACTACCCACTCAAAACCCTCCTCCACCAAATGTTCCTGTCTTTGTAGCACCTCCCCCAGCCCCATTGCACAGATCATCCAGTGAGCCACTATTTCAGGCTCACGACACACAATATTACCCCCCTGAACTCACATTCAAAGCACTCGAGCCACATACCTATAATCCCCACTTTGAGGTCCCGGCGGAGATTGAAAAGCCGGCTAAGAGCCCAGAGCAGGACGAGGTGATGTGGAAATTTAAAAGCCTGGAGCAGTCCTTCAGGAACATACATGGGTTAGGCAACCAGGTCAGCGTGGCCTACAAGGATCTATGCCCTTTCCCTGACGTTCAATTACCAGCAGGGTTCAAAATGCCCAAGTTCGATTTATACGAAGGGCATGGCGATCCTATGGCACATCTACGGGGCTTTTGTAGCAAAATGAGGGGAGTAGGGGGAAAAGATGAGCTGCTTATAGCTTACTTTGGCCAGAGTTTGAGCGGGTCGGCACTGGAGTGGTATACAAGACAAGATCCAAGCAGGTGGTACACCTGGGATGACTTGGCACAGGTTTTCGCAGGACACTTCCAATACAACCTTGAGATAGTCCCAGACCGTCTCACATTGCTAAAGCTTGAGAAGAAACCCGTAGAGAGCTTCCGGGAATTTGGGTTCCGATAGAGAGAGCAGGCAGCCAGAGTTGATCCTCCAATGAGAGTAGGAGAAATGATAGATTACTTTCTACAAACTCTAGAGCCGACTTACTTAGGTCACTTGGTGACGTCAGTTGGCAAATCCTTCAATGAAGTGGTGAAAATGGGAAGTATGATAGAAGAGGGACTTAAGTCCAATAAGATCATGAGTTACTCGGCAATTAAGGCAACAACTCAGGCCATTCAGAGCGGCACGGGAGGTGCGCTCGGAAAGAAAAGAAGAGAGGAGGTCACGACAATAGAGGCAAGCAATTGGTCCAGATCTAAAGGCCCTTCCCCTCATTACCAACCTAAACCCCATCATCTAAACTACCCACACAATCCATACAACCCTCCACAACCCTACTACCCACCACAAGAACAATATTTTTCCATACATCATGACCAAACTTACACCCAGCCTCCGGCTCGTCCGCAATGGCGTGTACCGGCTCCCCAACATACATATCCACCTCCACAAAGCACATATCTACCACCGAGGGCCTACAGGAATCCTTCAGGGCCAAACTTCCACGGAAATCAGGCTTTCAGAAACGAAAGGATGTAGAAGCCAAGAACATTCACTCCGTTGGGAGAAACCTATACTACTCTGTTTCACAAGTTGAAACAGATAGGCCTACTAAGTCCTGTTGAAACCAAATTGCCAAATCCCCTTCCCAGAAATCTGGACCATTCAGTGAGCTGCGAATATTGTTCGGGTGCTCCTGGGCACGATACAAAGAAATGTTGGAAGTTAAAGACTGCCATACAAGATCTTATTGACACAAATAGGATCGAGGTTCAGGCACCAGGGGCCCCCAACATCAATGAAAATCCGTTACCGGTGCACCATGAAGCCCACATGATCGAATTAGTGCACGAGGGAGGGAAACCAAAAATACCCTCACAAACGGTAATGATGATTTGCGCCAGTACTAATGAAGAGTCGACCAGTGGAAAAGCAGTGGTACAGTCAGGAAAGGTATATGACAAGCCCTTTGTGATAGCAGGGAAAGGTTCATCTATTACTGCGGAGAGGCCAGAGTCAGTCAGAGCAGTGTTGCAGGGAGGAGCAAACAAACCAAGGTTTGTAGTAAAAGGGGTCCATATAGGACCAGTTGTTATCAAGTCGGTCATACAATTGCCGATAACAAGCGAGAAGGCTGTGTCATGGAGCTACAGTCAAGTGACGGTGACGCATAAGGGGAAAGAGGTTGTAGAAGACGTATGCGAGGCACAAGGGTTAACTCGATCGGGAAGGTGTTTTGCTCCTGCAGAGTTGAGAAGGGTCAATCCTGAAACAATAAAGAAACCTGTAACAGAGGAAGAAGCAGAGGAATTTTTGAAGAAGATGAAGGCGCATGATTACTCAATTATAGAGCAATTGAGAAAGACCCCAGCCCAGATTTTGCTGCTATCCCTGTTAATCCATTCAAACGATCATTGTCAGGCATTAATGAAGATTTTGAACGAGGCCTATGTCCCGGACAAACTCTCAGTGAACAACTTGGAGAAGGTAGCGCACAAGATCTTTGAAGTAAACCGAGTGACATTCTCTGATGATGAGTTACCGGTAGAGGGTACTGAGCACAACAAAGCACTCTATCTAACGGTAAAATGCGAAGAATCGGTGGTTACTCGAGCATTAATTGATAACGGGTCAAGTGCCAATATCTGTCCTTTGGCCACTCTCAACAAGCTAAAGGTTGCTGATGACAGGATCCACTAGAACAGTGTCTGCGTCCGAGGTTTTGATGGAGGCGGCATTAACACAGTAGGTGATATCGTACTGGAACTAACCATTGGTCCAGTCGAGTTCACCATGGAATTTCAAGTAATAGATGTGGCAGTGTCGTACAATCTTTTGTTGGGTCGACCATGGATCCATGCAGCTAAGGCAGTGTCTTCTACACTGCATCAAATGGTCAAATTTGAATGGGATAGACAAGAGATTGTGATACACGGGGATGATGGCACACATGCCATCAATGATGCTATTGTGCCCTTCATAGAAACTGATGATGATAAGGGCCTGTGGGTTTATCAGGTTTTTGATGCAGTCTCAGTAGATAAAATTACTGAGGGCGAGGGCCTTCCACTTCCCAGAATCACAGCTGCAGCCTTCATGATAGCAGCAGAAATGTTGAATAATGGGTTTGTACCAGGGAAAGGTCTGGGGGTTGATCTGCAGGGAATGATCCAGCCAGTTTCTTTGCCCAAGAACCTGGAAACTTTTGGGTTAGGATTCAAGCCTACCGCAGCGGATGTGAAGCGAGCCCGCAAATTGAAGAAAAGAGTTTGGGTCCTTCCTAAACCAGTCCCACGCCTGTCCAGATCATTTGTCAAAGCAGGATGCAGAAAGTTTCCAGTCCCGGAAGTTCTTGGACCTCTGATGGGGCCAAACGGAGATTTGAATGAAATATTTGGAAGAGTGTTTGCCGACGTCAACATGATAGAAGCTGGAGAGGGTTCCAGTAAGGCAGACATAGAGTTTGTGGGTCCCAAAGTCAAGGTCAACAATTGGATAGCTACTCTTCTTCCTACTTGGAGGGAGTCTTGGTAGTGGACTCTGATTTTCCTTTTCTGTTTTCTAGATTATTCCAGGGTTGTAATCCAAAATTGTTTTTATTATATCGAATACAGTGTAAAACCTTGTTATCCCATAAATAAAACGAAAAGTTTCGTCTTTATTATTTTCTATTATTTTAATTTTGTTTCTTTCGTTTCTTTTTCTGAACAATTCTTTTCATACTGGTTCTAATGACATGGCATGCATAACGGATCTTCAACCTAGTCTAAAAGATCAATCTGATTCCGAGCTAACCATACAAGAGGTCGATTATGATAATGAATCGGAATACGATGAGGATGAAGCATTCGAGGAGATAAACAGGGAGTTGAGCCAGTTTGAAGAAAAATACAAACCCAACTTAAATGATACAGAAGCCATCAATTTAGGGGATGCCGGCGATATCAGAGAAACTAAAATAAGCATCCACATTGCACCAAATATCAGGGAGGAATTGATCAAAACACTTATTGAGTTCAAAGATGTTTTTGCATGGTCATATGATGACATGCCGGGGTTAAGCACAGATTTAGTGGTTCATAAATTGCCCACTGACCCGACATGCCCTCCCGTCAAGCAAAAATTGAGGAAGTTCAAAACGGATATGAGTGTGAAGATTAAAGAAGAAGTAACCAAGCAGCTTCAAGCAAAGGTTATTCGTGTCACTCGATATCCTGATTGTTTGACTAATGTGGTGCCGGTACCAAAGAAAGATGGAAAGATCAGGGTGTGTGTCGATTACCGCAATCTGAATAGGGCAAGCCCTAAAGACAACTTTCCTTTACCCAACATCCATATCTTGATCGACAATTGTGTCGGACGTGAGATCGGATCTTTTGTCGATTGCTATGCTGGGTATCATCAGATTCTGATGGATGAGGAAGATGCGGGAAAGACAGCCTTCATTATGCCGTGGGGAACTTATTGTTACCGGGTAATTCCATTTGGTTTGAAGAATTCTGGGGCAACGTACATGAGAGCAATGACCACTGTGTTTCATGACATGATCCACAAAGAAATTGAAGTGTACGTAGACGGCGTAATCATAAAGTCCAAGCATCAGGAAGACCACATAGCAGACCTAAGGAAGTTCTTTCAAAGACTTCGAAGGTATGATATTAAGCTCAACCCGGCTAAATGTGCATTTGGTGTTCCATCTGGGAAGCTTTTGGGATTCATTGTAAGTCGGCGAGGTATTGAACTGGATCCATCAAAAATTAAATCTATCCAAGAGTTGCCACCGCCGAAGAACAAGACAGAAGTAATGAGTCTTTTGGGAAGATTGAATTACATCAGCAGATTTATTGCTCAACTCACAGCAACCTGTGAACCCATTTTTCGACTGTTAAAGAAGGATGCTGCAATAGGATGGACGGCGGAATGCCAGGAGGCATTCGACCAGATCAAAGAATATTTATCAAATCCACCTGTATTGGTTCCCCCTGAGCCGGGAAGACCATTAATTCTTTATCTAACGGTCTTGGAGAATTCTTTTGGTTGCGTGTTGGGGCAACACGACATTACAGGAAGAAAAGAGCAAGCCATCTATTATCTCAGCAAGAAGTTTACAGTATATGAGGTTAAGTACACTCAACTCGAAAAGACATATTGCGCCCTAACCTGGGTGGCCCAGAAGTTGAAACATTATTTATCCTCATATACTACTTATCTCATTTCCCGTCTGGATCCGTTAAAGTATATTTTCCAGAAACCTATGCCCACAGGAAGGTTAGCAAAATGGCAAATATTACTCACGGAGTTTGACATCGTCTACGTGACGAGGACAGCCATGAAGGCCCAAGCGTTGGCAGATCACTTGGCTGAGAATCCTATTGACGAGGAATACAAACCGTTGAGGACGTATTTTCCTGACGAGGAAGTAATGAATATAGATGAATTGGACTTACCTGAGGAACCAGGTTGGAAGCTTTTCTTTGATGGAGCCGCAAATGCGAAGGGAGTTGGAGTAGGAGCAGTGCTTATTTCTGAAACAGGACATCATTATCCTGTTACAGCTCAACTGCGTTTCTATTGTACCAACAACATGGCTGAGTATGAGGCATGCATTTTGGGTTTGCGATTAGCGGCAGACATGGATGTCCAAGACGTCTTGGTCTTGGGGGACTCGGACCTCCTGGTGCATCAAATTCAGGGTGAATGGGAAACACGGGATTTGAAGCTCATACCATATCGACAATGTTTGCACGATCTGAGCAAGCGATTTCGATCAGTGGAGTTCAGACACATCCCAAGAGTTCACAATGAGGTTGCCGATGCATTGGCCACTTTAGCATCAATGTTGCATTACCCAGACAAAATTCATGTTGACCCGTTGCACATCCAAGTTCGTGATCAGCATGCCTATTGCAACATGATAGAGGAAGAAGTGGATGGCGAGCCATGGTTTTATGACATCAAAGAATACACTCAGGATGGGGATATACCCGGAGCAGGCCACCGGAGATCAAAAAAGAGCCATTCGGCGATTATCAAATGGTTTCTTCCTCAGTGGAGGAGTGTTGTACAAAAAACCCCCAGATTTAGGATTGCTGAGATGTATAGATGCCAGTCAAGCCACGACAGTTATGACAGAGGTGCATGCTGGAGTTTGTGGACCACATGTGAGCGGATATGTGTTGGCGAAGAAGATTCTTCGAGCAGGATATTATTGGCTCACTATGGAGCATGATTGTATCAGTTTTGTACGAAAATGCCATCAGTGTCAGATACACGGAGATCTGATTCATTCTCCACCAACGGAATTGCACACAAGGTCAGCACCATGGCCATTTGTGGCATGGGGCATGGATGTCATTGGGCCTATTGAGCCGGCAGCTTCGAACGGTCACAGGTTCATTCTGGTAGCCATCGACTATTTTACTAAGTGGGTTGAAGCCAAAACTTTCAAGTCAGTAACCAAGAAGGCAGTAGTGGATTTTGTCCATTCCCATATCATCTGTAGATTTGGGATCCCGAAAGTGATAATCACGGATAATGGTGCTAATCTTAACAGCAATTTGATAAGAGAAGTATATGAACAGTTTAAGATTACACACCGTAATTCCACCCCTTATCGTCCCAAGGCGAATGGAGCTGTTGAAGCGGCCAACAAGAACATCAAGAAGATACTGAGAAAGATGGTAAAAGGATCCATGCAATGGCATGAAAAATTACCATTTGCATTGTTGGGTTATCGCACTACCGTTAGGACCTCAGTAGGTGCAACCCCTTATTTGTTGGTATATGGAACTGAAGCAGAAATACCTGCGGAAGTGGAAATTCCATCCCTTCAGATTGTCGTCGAGGCTGAGATTGATGATGATGAGTGGGTCAAAACCCGTTTGGAACAGTTGAGCTTGATTGATGAAAAGAGATTGGCAGTTGTGTGTCATGGCCAGTTATATCAAAGGAGAATGGCAAGAGCCTACAACAAGAGGGTGCGCCCCAAAAGATTTGAAGTAGGGCAACAGGTGTTGAAACGAATCCTGCCACACCAAGCAGAAGCAAAGGGCAAGTTCGCCCCGAATTGGCAAGGACCATTCATTGTAACCAGAGTATTGTCCAATGGCGCTTTATGTTTAACAGATGTCGAAGGAAAGTGCGTCGACATGGCTATCAATTCCGACGCAGTTAAGAGATATTATGTATGATTCCTTTTGATTGTAATTGACATTTGTTTGGGTTGGCATTTATCGGAGAATGAAATGACGGAGGCAATTCTTTCTTCTATCCAAACACCTTAACCTTTGCTTACCCCTTTTGAGCCTTATTTATTCTTTCATATCCCTCTTTTGGAGTCAGTAATTAAAATAAAGGATAAAAAGAGAGAAAAACAATAATAAAAACAAAAGAAAATCACAAGAAAAACAAAGGAGGTGGGAACTACGTTTGACCTGATTCCTCAAAGAAGGATACGTAGGCACCTCGCGGCTCGGTCATAGTGTAACAAAAAATAATAAAAATCCCCAAGCAAGAAAAACTGGGGTAGAAGTTGTGTTTATAATTTTGGGAAAGAAATTTTGATTCCAAGAGTTGTAATGTTTTACCCGTCAAAACTATTTTGAGCTTTTTAATAGCCTTTTCTTTTAACCCCACACAAAAATCCCTATTGATGTCCAAAAAAGACCTCCCGATCAGTATTCGAGAAATGTCAAGTCATGCAAATGGAAGTCGGGAATAACACTCTGATCCCCAGCAGAGAAGAGGATCATAAGCTGGAAATGAACTGCCAGCCGAAAGAATCCCCAACAAAGAGCGTCATATCGACAGACGCTCCAGTCCCCAACTGAAAAATAAAAATAAAATGAGAGAGTATTATTGGTGAAAACCTTCACAGGCACCATGAGGCGACGAGAGTTGAGAGAAATGAGAGAGTCTTATTAGTGAAAACCCCTCGAAGGGCACTATGAGGCGACAAGGCAAGATTGGCGGAGAAGGTCCACCTTTGTCAAAAGTTGAGTATTTATTTATCCCCAGCAAGATGAGGCCATCCGAAAGATTGATGGATACAAATAGACTAGGTTGATCAATCCTGAATGCATGACATGATCGTTGGAATTGGTTATATCATTCAGATAAGTTCTTTTCTTTTCTTTTTCCCCAGCGTTTGTTCAGAAAGACTTCTTCTCTATCTTTAAAGTTGTCAATCTTTCATTTCTTAGTTTAAAAGATTTTATTTTCCCAGTAGTTTATTTTGAAAAGGATTATCAGAGTTTACTACCAATTGCCAAAATGATGCAAGGCGAAATGCGAAAAGACAAGCCAAGGATAAGGCGACAAAGTGAAAAGAAGTTTGTCGCCAAGACCAAATGATGAATGGGTCTAAATCCTAAGAGGCCCAAATTTTCAAGGGAAATTATGGATCGAATTCCAAGATGGTCCTCAGCAGATTTGCAAAATACAGGAACAACTTCGGCAGATTCTCGACCAAGCTCCGCAATGGTTGGACGACACGGAATGGGGAAGGAAGAGAAATGACAACCATCCCCAACAGGAAAATCAGCCCCAGCAATCAATATTCTCCCCAACAAGTTTTATAGCAACGCAGGGAAAGGAAAAGGGAAAAACCATCCTCAGCAGAAGTGGCACGACCACTCGCCCCCATTTTAAACTAATAAATTTTTCTTTGATTTGAAACAGGGAAAAGAAATATTATTGACCGCAGGAAGACAGGGTCACAGAGAAGACCATCAAACTGGGGCAGAAAATTTTCTCTCATTATGAAAATTTTCTTAAAATCAGATAGTCATTTGGGAAAGAGAAAAAATAACACAAGTGTTGAAGGAAGAAAAAATCCCCAGCAGTAAACGAGAAGGGAGATACAAGTTTTAAGAGAAAAACAATCTTGGAAGAAGCAAGATAATCAGTATCATCCCCACCATTGTTAAAAGGAGAAAGATAATTCTCCACCAGTGTTATTCCCGGCCGGTTGCAGGGAAGTGAAAGCACCAGCTTTAAAGGAAATAGTCTTTAAGGAAGGAAAATGACACATTGATGAAATAAAATATCGGTATTATCCCCAGCAATTTTCAGAGGAATAAAACACCAATTTTGAAGGAAGCAGTTGAAGAAGTCAAGAGCCCGCCTGGAGAATAGAGGTGATAGAATTTAAGAAGTTAAAGAAGTCAGGAGCCCGCCTGGAGAACGGAGGTTGATATATTTTAAGTTGAAGAAGTCAGGAGCCCGCCTGGAGAATGGAGGTGTTAAAATTTTGAGAAAGTTGAAGAAGTCAGGAGCCCGCCTGGAGAATGGAGGTGATAAAATTTTGAGAAGATATTGAAGTCAGGAGCCCGCCTGGAGAATGGAGGTGATAAAATGTAAGAAGTTGAAGAAGTCAGGAGCCCGCTGGAGAATGGAGGTGATAAAATTTTGAGAAGATATTGAAGTCAGGAGCCCGCCTGGAGAATGGAGGTGATAAAATGTAAGAAGTTGAAGAAGTCAGGAGCCCGCCTAGAGAATGGAGGTGATAAAATGTAAGAAGTTGAAGAAGTCAGGAGCCCGCCTGGAGAATGGAGGTGATAAAATGTAAGAAGTTGAAGAAGTCAGGAGCCCGCCTGGAGAATAGAGGTGATAGAATTTAAGAAGTTGTTGAAGTCAGGAGCCCGCCTGGAGAACGAAGGTTGATATATTTTAAGTTGAAGAAGTCAGGAGCCTGCCTGTAGAACGGAGGTTGTTAAATTTTAAGTTGAAGAAGTCAGGAGCCCGCCTGGAGAATGGAGGTGATGAAATTTTTGAGAAAGTTGAAGAAGTCAGGAGCTCGCCTGGAGAACAGAGGTTGTTATATTTTTTTTTAGTTGAAAAGTCCGGAGCCCGCCTAGAGAATAGAGGTGATAGAATTTAAGAAGTTGTTGAAGTCAGAAGCCCGCCTGGAGAACGGAGGTTGATATATTTTAAGTTAAAGAAGTCAGGAGCCCGCCTGTAGAACGGAGGTTGTTAAATTTTAAGTTGAAGAAGTCAGGAGCCCGCCTGGAGAATGGAGGTGATGAAATTTTTGAGAAAGTTGAAGAAGTCAGGAGCCCGCCTGGAGAACAGAGGTTGTTATATTTTTTTTAGTAGAAAAGTCAGGAGCCCGCCTGGAGAATGGAGGTGTTACATTTAAGTTGTTGCTGAAGTCAGGAGCCCGCCTAGAGAATGGAGGTGTTACATTTAAGTTGTTGCTGAAGTCAGAATCCTGCCTGCAGAACGGAGGTTGTTATATTGTTGAAGTCAGGATCCCGCCTGGAGAATTGAGGTTGTGTCATCTTTCAAAAGTTAAGATTGAAGTCAGGAGCCCGCCTGCAGAACAGAGGAATACATGTCAAGATCAAGTAGAAGGCAGTAATGAGGAGGGTTACAACATAAATCCTCAGCATAACAAGCTTTAATGCAGAAAGCAGCGTCCCCAGCAGACAGAACGAAATAATAAAACTTATACTCAAAAAGGCAAAAGGCCAGTGTCATCCCCGGAAGTTTTCGAAAGAAAGGCACCAGAGGAAGCACAAGCCGACAAGAAAGCAAGGAAACCAGAGCAAGGGGAAGACAGATAAGATCTTGTAATCTGTAGTCTAACCTAACTTCTTGATTTTTCTTTTAGGCATGGTGTAATAAGGAGGTCAGTAAACAGTAAAAGTAGCATGCAACAGCAGTAACATTGCAGTCCCATGGTAGTCCCAGCTACCAAAACTTCCCGAACTACATTGACCTGATTCCTGTTCAGCCCAGGATATGTAGGAAACCTCTGAAGCAAAGGTTCGGTCAAATCTTTCAAAAAATGCTTCACACGGAGTACTCGAACGGGAAAAAATCGCTCGTATCCGCTCACTTTATCTTTGCACGAAAACCCTTCGTGTTTTCGGACAAAGAGGGGCAGCTGTGAGCACGTGATTTTTGCCCTATATGAGAATCACTCCCAAAAAATTCAAAATAAAACAATTTTCCTTGGTGTACAATTTTTGTATTTTTGTGGTATTTTTGTATAATTATATGTATTTTTGTCTGTGCATGTTTATTTATTTTAAATTAATACAAATATAAAATATGTCGCGTTTTCATTTAGTATTTATTTAAGTTTGTTTTACAAAATGAGAAAATCATAAAAAATAATGTATGTTGCATTTTTAGCATTTAACGTCTAAATTGTGTGATTTTATCGTTAATTGCTATTTAAATGTGCGATAATTATTTTTAGAGTTAATTAGTTTTTTTATAAGATAATTTAGTTTGTAATTTAATTTAGAATTTTAGTTTTATTAATTATGAAGTAAAAGAAAAGAGAGCAAAAATACAAAGAAAAATCGGATTAGGCCACTTCTTCAAATTTCAACCCCAGGCCTAAAAAAATACCCAACTTTCCCCATGACTCGGTCCATTTCAAACCGGGTCGACCCGGTCCATAACCCAAATACCCAACCCCACCCCTACCTTCCCTTTTTTTTTACTCCAAAAAACCCTAAAACTAAACCTACACTACCCGCCCCCCTCTCTTTCTCTTCTTCTCCAAGACCACACCCCTCCAAGCCCCAACAACCATGGCTGCCCCCCTCACGCCTCCACCACCTTCAACATAACCACCACCTATCCAGTCAAACAAACTAACCTCACGTAATGAAGCATCGACACAAAGAAGCAACGATTCCTCACGTCCTCATCTTCCCTCTTCCAATTCAAGGTCCAACTAACTCTAACCTGCAGCTGGCCGAGCTCTTCTGTCTTTCAGGCCTGAAGGTCACCTTCCTCAACATCATCTTCAACCAACGAACCCCCCCCCCGTTTCCCGTCGTCAAAACCAAACGACCATTAGAGCAGCCTCACGTCCACCACTGTTGTTGCGTCTTCTTCCAATCGTTGCTGCTGCTACTGTTGTTCCTTCGTCGTCCATGGCTGCCCTAGCTACTCCCTCATCTCCATCATTGCCCAGACGACCTCCAGGCGACGCAGCAGCAGCAAATGTTGTTGCTCCGGGTTGCTGTCGCTGCTGCTTCTTCCAGCTTCATCGACGATGCTCGTCGCTGCTGCTTCTCTTCCTTCTACCATAGCTGTGTCAAGCTCGTCGAGCATTTGCTCTGCGTCAAGCTCCAGCTCGTTGATTGCTGCTGTCCGCTACTTCTCCTTCAAGTTCTTCGTTTGTCCGTTCGTGATCGTCTTCGGCGTCAAATGGTTTTGGTGCGATATTTGTTTCCGGGCAGATTTGTTTTCGTTCGAGTTCATCATCGTTCCGATCCGGTTAGTTGGTTTAAGTTTCCTTCCCATCCGTAATTTGTTTGATATTTTTCGGATATGAAATCATTAAATGTTTGATTCTTGTTCTTGATTTTTATTCAGTTGTTTTATTTTTCTTGTTTATTTTTGTAGAAATTGTTAGTTTGATTAATTATATTGTTGATAGATTTAAGTTGAAGATTCAATTAAATTATTTTTCAGTTTGTTTTATTAATTTTAAGAGGATTTAGTTTTAATATAGAAAAGTGTTAGCTTAAATCGTTTGAATCCGTTGTTTGTTGTTAATATAGATTTAATTCGTATTCATTTTTTTTGAAGTTCGTTTTTAATTCAGTGATTTAATGTGAAGTTATGTTTTGGTTTTAATTTTTGGATCATGTATCTTTGTTATAATTTTGTTGGATTTAATTTAAAAAGATTAATTGATTATTTGAAGATTAGTGATTTGAATATGTTTATTTGTTTTGTTTAAGTTTAATTCGAAGTTTGAATAAAGCTTGTTTGTTATTGTTGTTGAATCTTTTCATTTATGTTCATACTTTGTTTGATTGATCTTGAATCCGAAATTAGTATAGTTTGATCTTCTTGTTTGTTGATTATCATTTTTGATTATTTCTTCAGTTTGCTTCATGATTTTGTTTAGTTTTAATATAGGAATTGTTGGTTGTAAAGTTGTTAGATTTTAAGTTCAAATGATTATTGAATTTAGAAATCTGAATATATTTGTTTGTTGTTGTTGTTGTTGAATCTGAAAGTAGGTTTGTTTGTTGTTAAAGATGTTGTTCAATCAAGATAATTTTAGTTGTTTCTTTGTTGTTCATCATTTAGTTTGAATTTTGTTGTTGAACATTGTTAGAAATTAATCATATTGGCTATATTTTGGTTAAGATTGATTAGGTGAATTGGTTATAGCTGATGGGGGTAGTTTGGTAATTTGCAGTACGTTCAGGGGTAAAATGGTAATTGCAATAAAGTCAGAAGGGTAGTTTGAGAATTGAACATTTTGAATAATTCTTTATGATAAGCATGAGGGACAAAATGTAATGGGGTGTGGGTGATATAATTGTTTAATATAAATGGGGGACAAGACATAATGTAGTGGATGGGAATATGGTAATTGTTTATGTTAGGCATGGGGGACAAAATATTATGGGTTGGATTGATATATTTGTTTAATGTAGTGGGGGGTGAGTGGGAAGATAGTGGGTTTGGTAGGACAAAGTGGTTGTTATTAATTGATTAAAGGGTTTGGGATGGGATATAAAATGGGAGGCTTGATCAAATTTAAAGAAAGGAGAGGAGAACAGACAGATAGAGAGAGAGAGAGAGAAAAAAAAGAGCTGAATATTTAAGAGAGAAAGAAAAATTCCGAAAAATATTAAAACTTTCAAGAAAAAAAAGAAAAGAAAAAATACAAATAAAAAGGGAGCTGGAAATTAGAAGAGAGAGTAGTACACACCTGATAAATATTCTGATATACGGGTTTAGAAATTAAGGGTTAAACATTAATTAGCCTTTCAAATCTGAAAATTCCCTTGGTTTCTGTCCGTTGTTTGTTGTCGGTGTTTCTGGATTTTATTTTGATTTTCAAATCTGTCACTGGGATTTCTGTTGACTGGATTGCTGGTTATTATTGTTGTTGTTGTGTTACGTACTACGTGGCTGACTTTCTTCTTCTTATATTGACAATACCAGGTACACAACTGTAATTTTGGCCTTTTGTAAGCTGAAATGAAGAATGGAATTTTAAATTTTTAATTTAGTTTTTTTTATTAATAGCATTTAGGTTATTTCATGTATTATTATTCTATAAATCGCCCTCGTTTTTCATAATTAGGCATATTGTAGCGATGTATTAAATAATACTTTGCTTTAACCTGATTATTAGGTAGTATATATTTAAGCATGTTCATTACTGATTAAATTGTCAAATAATTAAAATAGAAGAAAATAACGTAAAAATGCCTTTATTAAATCAGTTTGACAAAATTGATTAAGTTCCTTATTCATAAGGGTTTTAGTATCACCAACGTTAAGTTAATCAGAATCATGTAGCTAAATTCAGTTAAAACATGAATTAATTTTGTGAATCAAGCATTAGGACATGATTTGAATTAAAACAAGGTTAGTTAAGGTTAAATTATTTAATTTTTAGAAATACGCATTAGTAGTCAAGACTGTTTCTAATTCTCCGTAATTGTAAATAATTAATTTCAATAGCTCAAGTCATCTAACAATGTGAATTTAATCTAGATGGGATAATTAGTTTCTTTTAAAATATTATTTGACAATTCCATATAGTTTTTATAATTACATTTTTAGTGATATTTCATTTCGTTAAATATTTGTCTTAAACTAGTATTTAATACGTTATTTTAAGTATGTAAAAATTGATTTTTGTATTTATAGACAAGTTTAATAAAAAGAAATGTAGTCATTTTAAGATATTCATAAAATAAGGGAGGATTTCGCTAAAAATAAATAAATATAAACAATACAAAATTTGCAGGGTCCTCCAATCTTATTTATTTTTCTTAAAAATATTTAGATTATGGGATGGGCCATTTAGTAAAATTCACAGTCCTACCTAATAGTATAATAACACGTAGTATTTTGGCGCATATTTAATAAGGGTATTTTCTTAAACATGGGTGTGCATTTATGTAACCTAAATCCCAATCTCGGCAGAGTCAAAATGCATCAACAAATCACGTGTACACTGGTTGTGACGTGGTTCGAGATGCGTTTTCACGACGTTGCAATTCTTGTATAAAATAATAAGAGGAATAATGATAAAAGCGGTTTTAAAAGCTAAATTTGCATATAAGTTCTTAATTATTTAAAAAATCAGATAAATAAGCCAAATATAATAGTTGAGCGACCGTGCTAGAACCACGGAACTCGGGAATTCCTAATACCTTCTCCCGGGTTAACAGAATTCCTTATCCGGATTTCTGGTTCGCAGACTGTAATACAGAGTCATTCTTTTCCTCGATTCGTGATTAAAATTGGTGACTTGGGACACCCTAAATCTCCCAAGTGGCGACTCTGATATAAATAAATAAATCCCATTTTGATTGTCCTTTAATTGGAAAAAACTCCTTCGCCCCTCGCGGGGGCGGAAAAAGGAGGTGTGACAAGGACCGGAAAGAAGCCTGGGGAAAGCTTTCGAGAGTTTGGTTTCCGCTGGAGGGAACATGCAGTCAGGGTTGATCCTCCCATGAGAGAGGGAGAAATGGTGGACTACTTCCTGCAAACGCTAGATCCAACTTACTTTGGTCACTTGGTGACGACGGTTGGAAAATCCTTCAATGAAGTAGTAAAGATAGGGGTCATGATAGAGGAGGGACTGAGGTCTGATAAAATCCTGAATTACCCGACGCTCAAGGCAACGACCCAAGCTATTCAGAGCGGAACGGGAGGTGCGCTGGGAAGGAAGAAGAAAGAAGAAGTCGCCACGGTTGAGGCAGGCAGTTGGTCTAGGTCCGGCAAACCATACTACAACCAACCCAGACCCCACAAGCCAAATTATCCATACAGCCCGCCACAACACTACTATCCACCTCAGGAACCACACTTCTCCGTACACCAAGCCCAAACATACACTCAGCCTCCGGTTCGCCCGCAATGGCACACCCCGGCTCCCCAAAACACATATGCACCACCACAAAACACATACCCTCCACCAAAAAACGCCTATCCTCCACCAAGAGCATACAGGAACCCTCCAGGGGCGGGCTTTCGAGGAAATCACGCTACTAGGAATGACAGGCTACAGAGACAGAGAGCTTTTACTGAGTTGGGAGAGACCTATACCGCCGTGTTCCACAAATTGAGGCGGCTAGGTTTGGTGAGTCCTGTCGAGCCTAGAGAGCCAAACCCCCCACCCCAAAATTTGGACCGATCAATAAGGTGCGAGTACTGCTCAGGAATGCTAGGGCATGATACTGAAAAATGTTGGAGGTTGAGGCAGGCCATACAAGATCTTATTGATACCAACAAGATCGAGGTCCAGGCACCGGAGGCACCCAACATCAACCAGAACCCATTGCCAGCACACCACGAAGCTCATATGATCGAGTTGGTGTATGAGGGAGGAGAGCCGAGGAAACCCTCACAGACAGTGATGATGATCCAGGCCGCTCCGAAAAAAGAATCAACCGGTGGGGAAGCAGGGGTGCAGTTGAAGAGGGAAGATGTCAAGCCAGTGGTGATACTAGGGAATAATCCGTCCACCGCAACAAAGAAACCAGAGCCAGCCAAATTGGTAGGATCAGGGACATCATCCACACCCGTAGTTGTATTGAAAGGGGTCTGCAGGGAACTGGTCACCATAAAGCCAGTAGTCCAATTATCAGTGATTGATAGCAAGGTCGTGCCTTGGAAATATGAAAAGGCTGTGGTGATATACAAAGAAAAGCAAGTGGAGGAGGATAGTTGTGAGGCGCAGGGGCTGACTCTATCGGGACGGTGTTTTGCTCCAGTGGAGTTGAGAAGGTCCAACTCAGCAGTAGCAAAGAAACCCGTGTCGAAAGAAGAGGCGGAGGAATTCTTGAAAAAGATGAAAGTGCAGGATTATTCTGTTGTTGAACAGTTGAAAAAAACACCGGCCCAGATATCGTTGTTATCACTATTGATCCATTCAGATGAGCATCGCCGGGCCCTGATGAAGATACTGAATGAAGCTCATGTGCCCAACGAAATTTCAGTAAACCACCTTGAAAAAATTGCCAACAAAATTTTCGAGGTAAACAGGGTAACGTTCTCGGATGACGATCTGCCAGTGGAAGGCACGAAACACAATAAAGCTCTCTACTTGACTATCAAATGTGAAGAATCGGCAGTCACTCGGGCGTTGGTGGATAATGGTTAGAGTTCCAATAATTGTCCATTATCCACCCTGAACCAGTTGAAGATCGACCATGGTAGAATCCACAAGAACAACATTTGTGTCTGAGGATTTGACGGAAGTGGAACAGCCACTGTGAGGGATATTATACTTGAGTTGACCATCGGTCCAGTCCGGTTTACCATGGAGTTCCAGGTATTAGATGCCGCAGTATCTTATAACCTTCTGTTGGGACGACCATGGATCCACGCGGCTAAAGCGGTGCTATCCACCTTGCATCAAATGGTCAAGTTCGAATGGGATAGACAAGATGTCGTGCTGCACGGCGAAGACACAGCATGCACCATGGGAGGTGCCATTGTGCCCTTCATAGAAACCAACGGTGACAAGGTCCCTGGGTTTATCAGATTTTCGACGCAGTGTCAGTAGACAAGATTCTCGAGGGTGAAAGCATTTCACACCCCAAGGTAGCTTCCACAACTGTCATGATGGTTTCAGAGATGTTGGGTAATGGGTTTGTGCCAGGAAAAGGCCTGGGGGCTGAGCTTTAGGGGATTGTCCAACCTGTCTCCTTGCCCAAGAATTTGGAGACCTTTGGATTGGGGTTCAAACCGACAGCGGCAGATGTAAAGCGAGCACGGAAAATGAAGAAGAGAGTTTGGTTTCTTCCCAAACCCATTCCGCGTCTCTCAAGATCCTTTATTAGAGTAAGTGCCAAGGGGTCACCGGTCCCGAAAATTCTCGGGCCATTGATTGGGATGGACGGGGATTTGAATCAGAGCTTCGAAAGACTGTTCGGTGATGTCAATATGGTAGAAGTTGGTGAGGGTTCCAGCGTAGCAGACATACAGTTTGTGGGGCCTGAGGCCAAAACCAACAATTGGACGGTTACTCTTCTTCCTATCCGGGGGGAGTCCTGGTAGTAGGCTTTGATTTTTCTTTCTAGTTTTTCGGATTATTCCAGGGTGTAATCCAAATCTCATTTTATTTTGTACAAGTGTGAACCCTGTTATCCCGTCTTTTTAATAAAATTCTCTTTTCTTGTCTCATTTTAATTTTGTTTTGTTCTTTCCTCTTTCTGAACAGTTCTCTTTTTACTGGTTCTAATGACATGGCATGCACAACGGATCTTCGATCTAGTTTAATAAATCAATCTGACTCCGACTTAATTACACAAGAGATCTGTTATGACGATGAGTCTGAATATGACGAGGATGAAGCCTTCGAAGAAATAAACAGAGAACTGTGCCAATTTGAAGAGAAGCTCAAGCCTAATCTGAATGACACCGAGGCTGTAAATCTAGGGGATGCATATAATGTCAAAGAAACCAAAATCAGCATCCACATTGAGCCAAACGCTAGGGAGGAATTAATCAAAACCCTCATTGAGTTCAAAGATGTTGTTGCATGGTCATATGATGATATGCCGGGATTAAGCACCGATCTAGTGGTTCACAAATTGCCCACTGACCCGGCATACCCTCCGGTCAAGAAAAAACTGAGGAAGTTTAAGACGGATATGAGTGTGAAGATCAAAGAAGAAGTGACCAAGCAGCTGCAGGCAAAAGTTATTCGGGTCACTCGATATCCCGATTGGTTGGCCAATGTGGTACCAATGCTGAAGAAGGATGGGAAAATCAGGGTATGTGTCGACTACCGCAATCTCAACAAGGCAAGTCCGAAGGATAATTTTCCATTGCCAAACATCCATATACTGATCGATAATTGTGCTGGACGCGAGATCAAATCCTTTGTGGACTGCTATGCGGGGTATCATCAGATCTTAATGGACGAAGAAGATGAAGAAAAGTAGCTTTCATTACGCCATGGGGAACTTACTGCTACCGGGTAATGCCATTCGGATTGAAGAATGCTGGGGCAACGTACATGCGAGCAATGACTACTGTGTTTCACGACATGATACACAAAGAAATTGAAGTGTACGTAGATGATGTGATCATAAAGTCTTGGCGTCAGGAAGACCATGTAGCAGACTTAAGGAAGTTCTTTCAAAGACTACGAAGGTATGATATTAAGCTCAACCCGGCCAAATGCGCCTTTGGGGTTCCATCAGGAAAGCTGTTAGGATTCATCGTCAGTCGACGGGGTATTGAGTTGTACCCATCCAAGGTCAAATCCATTCAAGATTTGCCACCGCCAAAAAGAAAAACGGAGGTAATGAGTCTATTGGGAAGACTAAATTATATCAGCAGGTTCATCGCTCAACTCACAGCGACTTGTGAACCCATATTTCGGCTGCTGAAGAAAGATGTTGCGGTAGACTGGACGACGGAGTGTCAAGAGGCTTTCGACCAGATCAAAGGGTATCTGTCCAATCCACCTGTGTTGGTTCCACCTGAGCTGGGGAGGCCATTAATTCTTTATCTGACGGTCCTGGAGAATTTGTTTGGCTGCGTGTTGGGGCAATACGACATTACAGGAAGGAAGGAGCATGCCATTTATTATCTTAGCAAGAAGTTTACAGTATACGAGGTCAAGTACACTCTACTCGAGAGGACATGTTGCGCCCTGACTTGGGTGGATCAGAAATTGAAGCACTATTTGTCCTCATATACTACTTATCTCATATCCCGTTTGGATCCATTAAAGTACATTTTCCAGAAACCTATGCCTACAGGGAGGTTAGCAAAATGGAAAATTTTGCTCACAGAGTTTGATATCGTCTATGTGACGAGGACGGCCATGAAAGCCCAAGCGCTGGCCGACCACTTGGCTGAGAATCCCGTTGATGAAGAATACGAGCCTTTGAGGACGTATTTTCCCGACGAGGAAGTAATGCATACAGGTGAGCTAGAATTACCCGAGGAACCAGGTTGGAAGCTTTTCTTTGATGGAGCCGCAAACGCGAAAGGGGTTGGAGTAGGAGCAGTACTCATTTCTAAAACAGGACGTCACTATCCTGTCACAGCTCTGCTAAGCTTCTATTGTACCAACAACATGGCCGAGTATGAAGCATGCATTTTGGGTCTGCGACTAGCTGCAGACATGGATGTCCAGGACGTTTTGGTCTTGGGAGACTCAGACCTCCTGGTGCATCAGATTCAGGGTGAGTGGGAAACACGGGATTTGAAACTCATACCATATCGACAATGCTTGCACGATCTGAGCAAGCGATTTCGATCGGTGGAATTCAGACATATCCCGAGAGTTCATAATGAGGTTGCCGATGCATTGGCCACCTTAGCATCAATGTTACATCACCCCGACAAAATGTATGTTGACCCGTTGCACATTCAGGTTCGTGATCAGCATGCTTATTGCAACATGGTAGAAGAGGAAGTGGATGGCGAGCCATGATTTTATGACATAAAGGAGTACCTCAAGATGGGGATATATCCGGAGCAGGCCACTGGAGACCAAAAAAGAGCCCTTCAGTGTTTGTCAAATGGTTTCTTCCTCACTGGAGGAATGTTGTACAGAAGAACCCCAGACTTGGGATTGCTTAGATGTATAGACGCCGGCCAAGCCACGACAGTTATGGCAGAGGTGCATGCTGGAGTTTGTGGGCCACATATGAGTGGATATGTATTGGAAAAGAAGATTCTTCGAGCAGGGTACTATTGGCTCACTATGGAGCGTGATTGCATCAATTTTGTGAGAAAATGCCATCAATGTCAGATACACGGAGATCTGATTCATTCTCCGCCGACAGAATTGCATACAATGTCAGCGCCCTGGCCATTTGTCGCATGGGGCATGGATGTCATTGGGCCTATCGAGCCGGCAGCAGCCAACGGCCATAGGTTCATTCTGGTGACCATCGACTACTTCACCAAGTGGGTTGAAGCTAAAACTTTCAAGTCGGTAACCAAGAAGGCAGTGGTGGATTTTGTTCACTCCCATATCATCTACAGATTTGGGGTCCCAAAAGTGATCATCACGGATAATGGTGCAAATCTTAACAGCAATTTGATGAGAGAGGTATGCCAATAATTTAAGATTACACACTGCAATTCCACCCCATATCGTCCCAAGGTGAATGGAGCAGTCGAAGCAGCCAATAAGAACATCAAGAAGATAGTGAGGAAGATGGTAGAAGGATCTAGACAATGGCATGAGAAATTACCCTTTGCCTTGTTGGGTTATCGCACTACAGTCCGGACTTCCATAGGTGCAACTCCTTATTTGTTGGTATACGGAACTGAAGCAGTAATACCAGCAGAGGTCGAAATTCTATCCCTCCGAATTGTCGCTGAAGCCGGGATTGACGACGATGAATGGGTCAAAGCTCGACTGGAGCAACTGAGCTTAATAGATGAAAAAAGATTGGCAGCAGTGTGTCATGGCCAGTTGTATCAGAAGAGAATGGCAAGAGCATACAATAAGAAGGTGTGCCCCAGAAAATTTGAAGTAGGGCAGCAAGTATTGAAACGGATCCTCCCACATTAGATCGAAGCAAAAGGCAAATTCGCCCCAAATTGGCAAGGGCCTTATGTCGTGACCAGAGTGTTGTCCAACGGCACTTTATGTCTAACAGATATCGAAGGAAGATGCGTCGACATGGCTATCAATTCTGATGCAGTCAAAAGATATTATGCATAATTTCTTTGATTATGATAGTTATTGGTTCGTTTGTTTGTACTTGGTACTTATTGGATAATGAAATGACGGAGGCAATTCTTTCTTCTATCCGAACACTTTTAACCTTTGCTTCCCCCCTTTTGAGCCTTATTTATTCTTTCATACCCCTCTTTTGGAATCACTAATGGAAAAAAATCTATGAAAAAAAAGAGAAAAGAAATTAAAAGAAAAATGAAATCAAGATAAAGGTCATATGAAAATAGAGGTATCGTAGGAACTATGTTTGACCTGATTCCTCAAAGAGGATATGTAGGCGCCTCACGGCTCGGTCATAGTGCACCATAGTATGCATAGTATGCGTAATGTGCATAGCTCCACACAGCGTAAATATAAAAATCCCCAAGCAAATAAAACTGGGGCAGGAGTTATGTTTTTGAAGTTTCAAAAATGGGTTGATTCCAAGAGTTGTAATGTTTCACCCGTCAAAGTTATTTTTGAATTTCTTGATAGCCTTTCTTTAAACCCACACAAAACCAACATCGATGTCCAAAAAGACCTCCTGATCAATATCCGAGAGGTGCCAACTCAGGCAAATGAAAGTCGAGAATAATACGATGAACCCCAGTAAGGAAGGGGAGCTTAAACTGGAAATGAATTGATAGCCGAAAAGAATCTCCGAAAGAGAGAGTCATATCGGCAGCACTCCAATCCCCCGTTGATAGATAAAATGAGAGAGTCTTATCGGTGAAAACCTTCACAGGCACCGTAAGGCGACAGGATCTGAAAGAAAAAAGAGAGTCTTATTAGTGAAAACCCCTCGAAGGGCACTATAAGGCGACAAGATAGATTGGCAAAAGGATCCGCATTTGCGAAGAGGTGGACACTTATTTATCCCCAGCAAATAATGCCATCAGGAATATTGATTGATACAAATAGACTGGGTCGGGTAATACGTAATGCACGACATGATCGTAGGGACCAGTCATACTATCCAGATAAGTTCTTTCCTTTTCTTCTCCCCCAGCATTTGTTCAGAAAATTTTTTCTCGTTTCTACCTTTTTCATTTCTTTGTCTAAAAAGACTTTTCCAGAAATTTATTTTGAGAAGGACTTTTCAGAGTTTACTACCAAGGGCCAAAATGGTGCAAAGCAAAATGCGAAGGGCACAGGCCAAAGCCAAGGCAATAGGACAAAAGGCGTTTGTTGCAAAATCAAATGACAAACTGGCCTAGGAAGATAAGAGGAACATGAGGAAAAACGGAAAACGACGGTTAAAGGACTTGTGGACCAAGTTCCAAGAAGATCCCCCAGCAAAAACTTTGATAAATCACTGACCAAGGTCCAAGGTGGTCAGACACCACGGAAAAGGGGAAGGAGAAAGAGAGAATTGATCCGCAGCGAGATAACCCTAACAGTCCTATCCTCAATAACGTTATCCCCAGGTGATAACATGTTACGCCCTGCAGGGTTGGGAGAAAATAAACGTTTAAGGGAGTAGTTTTGAAGTTGAAGAGGACTCCCACAGCATGTTGTGAAACAAAATAGCGGGGAAGGGGATAAATGGAAAACCATCCCCAGCAAAAATACCATCCCCAACAGACATGTCATCCCCAGCAAGCAACCTTATCCCCAACCAGTTGTGGAAGCAAAGAGCAAGGGAAAGGGAAAGGAAAAATCATCCGCCAGCAGGAATGACACGATCACTCGCCATGTTAAAACTAACAAAATTTTCTTCGATTTCTATAGGAAAATAAAGGTTGATGATGGCAGAAAGACACGCCACAAAGAAGGTCACCAAAACCGGAGCAGAAAATTTTCTGTCGTTGTCAAAAATTTTCTCGGGGGAACGAGAAAACAAATCCAAATACTTTTTTTCAGTCTTTGCATTTCATGTCCTAGGTCGCCCACCAGTATAATGAGGGTATACATTTTTGTTTTTCATTTCATATCCTAGGTCGCCAACAGTATAATGAGGGTATACATTTCTATATTTCATTTTATGTCCTAGGTCGCCCACCAGTATAATGAGGGTATGCATTTCTGTTTTCACTTTATGTCCTAGGTCGCCTACCAGTATAATGAAGGTATGCATTTCTATTTTTCATTTCATGTCCTAGGTCGCCCACCAGTATAATGAGGGTATGCATTTCTGTTTTTCATTTTATGTCCTAGGTCGCCCACCAGTATAATGAGAGTATACATTTCTGTTTTTCATTTCATGTCCTAGGTCGCCCACTAGTATAATGAGGGAATACATTCCATATTTTTTGCATTCAGGCGCCCACCTGTATAACGAGAGGAATACTTTTTCAGTCTTATACTGCAGATCTTGAAATCAGCAACCCACCGGAAGGTAGAAGGTTACAACAGGAATCCCCAGCAGGAAACAATAAAAATCCCCAGCACAGGAAAACAGAAGGTTGCAACAAGAGGTCCCAGCACAAGTTCAAGCGCATGAGTCAAAAGGAAGAAAAGACGCGTCTTGAAAGAAGCGGTCTGTGAACATTAAATTATGCCCAGTATAACAAATCTGATGAAGAAAGTTGTATCCCCAGAGGAACCGCCGAAAAGCTTAATGAAGGAAGCCATATCCCCAGCGGACCGAACAAAATGATGAAAACTGGTATTCAGAAAAGCAAAAGGCTGGTGTCTTCCCCAAATTCACGGAAGAAAAGCACCGGAAGAAACACAAGCTGACAAGAAAGCAAGGCAACAAGAACAAGTTGAAGATAGATGAGATCTTATGATCCGTTGTCTAGCCTAGCTTCTTATTTTCTTTTAAGCACGGTGTAACAAGGAGGTCGGTAAGCAGTGATAACAGCATGCAACAATAGTAACATTGCAGTCCCATGGTAGTCCCAGCTACCAAAACTTCCCGAACTACATTAACCTGATTCCCCTTTAGCCAGGGATATGTAGGAAACCTTTGAAGCAAAGGTTCGGTTAAATCTTTTTCAAAAAATGCTTCACACGGAGTACTCGGATGGGCAAAAATCGCTCACTTTATCTTTGCACGAAAACCCTTCGTGTCTTCGGGCAAAGAGGGGCAGCTGTAAGCACGTGATTTTTGCCCTATGGAAACTACTCCAAAAGAAATCGAAAAAGAAATAAAACAGGTTACCTTCGGGTACAATTTTGAGGGTTTGTGTAACATTTTTTGATAATTGTTTTAAATGCTCGCCTTGCTATAGTTAAAAAATACAAAAAAATACATGTTGCATGCATTTAGGGAAAATGGTACATTTACGAATTAATTAACCATAATTTGGTTTTGAAAGCGAAAATCACAAAATATGCATTGTTATTCTATTTGTTGTCATGGTAACTTTATTAGATGTTTTAATTCATGTGATAATTGTTGTTAGGTATTAATTAATATTTGTGTGTTTAATTTTGGTTTTTAGGAATTTTTGTCTAATTATAAAGAAGGAAAATACCGGATTTGGGCCAAAATTTAAATGAAAAAGCAGGCCCAAACCAATTACCACAACCCAGTCCAAACCCAGGCTTCCCAGGCACGCCCCCAAACGATGCCGTATCAGCATCCCCATCCTGAGCCATTGATTGATTCAAATGAACGGTCCAGATCAGGCCATTCACTTACCCAAATGACGCCGCATAGGGCATTTGATCTGAGCCCTCCATCCAGTCCAATCCAACGGTCCAAGATCCCTTTCAGCAACCCGTTTCCAAACCCGACCCAGTAACCGATTCAAACCGACCCCCCAACCAATGCCAAACGGTGCCGTTCCCCATTAAGCGAAAGATCCTGGCCATCGATCTCACTTCATCCAACGGCCAGGATCTAACCGCCCACTACGTATATAAGCTTAAACCTTTACCCCACGCCCCTATCCGAACACCCCCCCTTCCATCGTCCCAAACACAAACCCAAACCCCCGTTCCAAACCCTAGCCGCCCTCATACACTCTCACCGTGAGCCCGGTGGCAACGATGTCGGTGGCTACCAAAGTAACACCCTTGATGCACCCAACCACCCTGAACACGGATCTGCAAACCGTTGGGTTCGAATCAGTCCCCATCATCTCGAATCTTCGTTTAAAGGTTCGAGCAAAACCCCAATCTACACCAACCCACCCCGGATTCATAATAACCATTACCCTGCCCTCACTCGTGACCAAACCAAGCTTGGTTTGGTATGAATCTACCCACAAATCCTCAAGCCCCAAATCGAACTGTTCGAACCCTAGAACACAAGAACTTTTGGAATCCGGCTAGTTTAAACGGAGGGTTGGGGTCTAATAGACCTTAATCAAAGTGTTCTCGGTTGAGAACACCTCGATTAAAGTCTGTTCGACTTCAAATGAGCAAATCTAGTTTAGGCTTGGGTCATTTGTTGTTAAGCTTCCAATGAGTTTTCCTTTTTCTTTTTCTATTTTTGTTTGAGTGTTGTTTGAATTTGATAACATGTTTAGTCAGTTTGTTTGTTATTTCTGATATTTTTCTTCAATTGTTCTCCATCTTCGTAGGACCTTTTATTTGGTCGATTGTTATTCTGTTTATGGTTGAATACATATAGTGATATACATATTTCAATTTGATTAATATCGTCGATTCGATAATTCATATAGTTTCCCTATGTCGTGTAAAGTTGTTGAAGGCAGTTGATGCCCTGTTCATGTGGTTCATTTAATCGACTGATTGTTTTATGTTATGATTAGTATAGTCGATTAGATAAATGTCGTCGATTAGTTTCATAGGACTGAATGTGCAAATATTCTGATTCGTATGGCTTCTTATGACTGATCGAATCATTGTCGTTTAGCTGATTGTTTGACATTATCTGTGAATGGTTTGTAGCTGCAATATAATAGCTAGAGTTTAGTTTAGGGCAACTTGAATTAGAACTTTCAGAAGTTCAAAAGTTCCTGCTGCTGAAGTAGGGTAATACAGTAATAATCAAGGGTTGACAGGGGTAGTTTGGGGGTGTGAAAAGAGCAGAAATGATTAGTTTAAGTGAGCTGACAATAGGGTACTGAAATAGGATTAAACTAATACAATAGTGGGGAACAAAACTTGATAGCATGGGGTTAATTAAAAGACTGTCAGCTGCCCATACCATTGGGGCACAAGACACATGTTAATGGGAAATAATGGGGTATGGGCAGAGTTGAGGGCTGGGGGAAACAAGGCAGCCTGGGGGTTTGCTTGTATTTTGCCTATAAATAGGCTCATTTGAGGTAGAGTAAAGGGTTAGAGATTAGAGGTTAAGAGGTTAGGAAATCAGAAAATTAAGGGTGGAAGACTAAGACTTCAGAATTTTAAAAAGAAAGGAACAAGAGTGTTAAGGCTATTTGATCCTCAGTCTAGGTTAAGCTTTACAGAAAAGAGCTTCAACTTGTCTTTGCCTTTGAGTGTTTAACAAAAATCAGAAATCACTGTTGTTCGCCCCTGCCTGTTTTCTGCTGGTATTGTTGGATTTTTAGCTTGGTAGTCTCCAGTTTTCTGCTCGCTGAGCACTATTCCATTAGGATACTCCTGGTTTTCTATTTTTTGGTTCAAACCTATCGCTGGTTTCCTTGTTTGGTTATCATTGGATTTTCTTGCTGGGGTTTGTTTTTGGTTCTTGAATCTGCCTGCTGGGTTTGTGTGGTTGTTGAGTGCTGCTTGTGTTGCTGTTGCATTGCTGCTATCAGTGCTGACTTCTTTTCTACTGTATCGTTGTTCTTCTACCAGGTACATAACTTTATCATGGCTGTTGTAGGTCTGAAAATTTGAAGCATGAATATGAGATGAAGAACTGAAATTTTAACGTTTGGTTTCATATATTCTAAAATTTTAAGTTGTGTAAAAGGATAATTAGTTTCATTTGTTAGAAGCATGTAGTAGCTTTGCTATGTACAATTGAGTATCGAGCAGTAATAGTATATAGAACGCCTTGCATGTTATTCTACAAGAACCAATAATGTAATGGTAGCATTCTGTTATTTCAGTTCATTTATGTGCAAAGCATGTTTCAAATACGTATAAAGGCTTTAGGCTAATTTATCAGTAGTTTAAACTGTTTTAATTAACAGGTTTATTTATTTAGAGTCATAAAAGGAGTTTTGTAGTTGTCGATTCCATTTCCGCCTTATTGTGAATACCAAAAATGTAAAAGTAAGCCGCAGGTCGAACGTAAAAAATAGAAATGGCCCAGGTCCAGTTCTGCGCCCGGTATGCTGGACCTGGGGCCCAAAACTGTGCTAGCCCCCATATTCCCGTCTATCTTCGATGTTAACTATTTAGGTTCGAAATTTCTTTTAATAATAACACTCAAGCATGTAAATAAATTAGGTATTTTCTTCTTTTATTCTAGAGACAAACGAAATAGAAAACGTAGCCGCTTTAGGATTATCCTTTTTTAAAGAATAAGGGAAGAAAGCAAGTTATTTTTAAACCTGGAGATTTAGTTTGGGTTCACTTTAGAAAGGAGAGATTTCCTTCCAAAAGGAAGTCAAAGTTGCATCCTAGAGGAGATGGCCCATTTCAAGTCCTTGAAAGGATTGGAGACAATGCTTACAAGTTGGACCTTCCTGGTGAGTTCCAAGTAAGTGCCACATTTAATGTTGCTGACTTATCTTTGTTTGATGTAGGATCGAATTCGAGGACGAATTCTTTTCAAGAAGGGGGGAATGATAGCATCAAGAACAAGGATATAGTTAAGGACAATGATAGAGATGATAGAGTTTTGGAAGCTCCAAGGCCATTTACAAGATCTCAAGCTAAAGAGTTGCAAGCTAAGGTTGCTAGACTTCAATGGCAAATAAAGAAGCTTTTAATTGTAGAGGAAGAGCTCAAGCCCAAAGGAGATGAATTGTCCAAGTTTTACAATTATTTGGTAGTCCAAATTGAAGTCCAAGAGGAGGAAGATTGGGTTACCAAATCAGCCCTTGAAGTCCACCAATAGGGCTCAAAATGACCTTAAAAGAGGTCCAAAAGGGGGTGTTTCAAAAGGAGCCCAATTGGAGTCCAAACCAATGGCCCAAACTAATAGTTTTAAGGCCCAAATCTGCCCCAAAAGGATTTGGCCGCCCCCACTTAATTTTGATGGCTTTTGTTACCCCTTAGGAGCCACCTACCTAAGTTTGATGGCTATTGTGACCCCTAGCAGCCCCCTACCTAATTTAGATGACTTTTTAGCAACCCCCTACATTATTTTAAGTGCTTTTAACTCCTATAAATAAGGAGTTCTTCTCATTCATAAGACACAACATTTATTGATTAAGTATATCATACTTTGAGAGTTCTTTTGAACCTTTGTTACTTGTGCTTTGAGATTTATCTTTCAACCTTTACTAGTTCTTAGTTCAAGGTAGTAAGATTACTTCTCTTTTATGATATCTTTGATTCCTTTGTGGTATTCTTAGAAGGCGATTAATACTAGTTATTAATTGTTGTCTCAAGTTACTCGTAAAGTGGTCAAGATCCGAATCTATTGTTTTGATTTGCTTTTTAAGTAAAGGCGTTTGATTTCTTCCATAAATCAAGACGTTGTTACTTTGATCTTGTCAAGGCTATAGAACTTGCGTTCTTGGAAGTTCTTGAAATTCTTTTCTTGAGTTCTTCCCATATCCTTTATTTTCATCTCTTTAATTCTAGTTGTTCAATTCCTTGTTGTTATTGCTTCCGCATTTACTTCTCAAATTCTTACACTAATTTGGATTACCGACCTAGTTGTTATCAAGTGGTATCAGAGCGGTTTTTATCAAGATTTCGTTCTTGGTAAGTCTTGGGATTTCTTGAATACTAAGAGAAAAGAAAAGAAAAAAAAGAAAAAAATCAGTTTTTAGAACAAAAAATAGAATTGCGTGCTCTCCGGGATATTTCTTTTGTATCTAATTTGTTACCAAAAATTAACAAAGGAAACAAGAAGAGGGGATCCTAGATTTTCTTACTCTTTCTAATCTAAACATATAATCCTTTCCTTTTTGTTCGCGTCATGTTTCAACCGAGCCTAATAGTTCTAGGATTTGGTTTTTCTTTCATTAGTTCCCCAAAAATCTGAATTTTACTACTAAGAATTTCATACGAGTTGGGTTTAATTATAAATCTACAAAGTATTTTGTTCAAAGGTTATTCCGAGAAAAAAAATGCTAATTTTTGTGATACAGTTTACACTTTTTTTTTAAAGATGTCGCGTACAGGTAGTGATGATGAACGAAGGGTTCTCCAAGAAGCTGAAATCAAAGCAAGAAATGATTTTACCTTGCAAGCTATGCATCAACAATTTGAAAGGTTGAATTTGCAACTCCAAGAGATGAGGGATACCATTGCTGATCAAAATGATACAATAGCTGAACTTAGGAGGGAAAATAATGTTAGACCCCAAGCTAGGAGAAATGTACCCCATGCTCCCATTGTAAATCAAGAAAACCCTATAGATGATTTTAATGATATTGATTTTGATAGGGTGGGAAGAGATAGGAGGGGACAAAGAGGTAGAGTAGAAGATGACAATATAAGTAGTATAAAGATGAAGATGCCATCATTCAAGGGAGCAAGGGACCCAGACTTGTACCTTGATTGGGAGAGAAAGGTTGAAGCCATCTTTGATTGTCACAACTACTCTGAGGGTAAGAAAGTTAAACTTGCTGTTGTTGAGTTTTCTGACTATGCTGCTATTTGGTGGAAAAAGCTTGCTAGGGACAGATTGCAAGAAGGACAAGCACCAGTTGCTACTTGGGCTGAGATGAAGAGGGTGATGAGGAAGAGATTCGTGCCATCACACTTTCAAAGAGAGCTACAACAACGTCTTCAAACATTGAAGCAAGGGTCCATGTCTGTGGATGAGTACTTTAAGGCTATGGATATGGCTATGATCCAAGCTAATTGTACAGAGGAAGAAGAGGCTACAATGGCTAGGTTTTTAAATGGTTTAAATAAGGAAATAGCTGATGTAGTAGAATTACAACAATATGTAACAATAGATGAGTTAGTTGATTTGTCTGTAAAGATAGAAAATCAAAATAAAAGAAAGCAGACTAGCTCGTGGAAAGGTCGGACAAGCACCATCTCCAAGAAGCCATGGCCATATCATGAGATGAAGAGTTCTTCTAGACCTCAAGAAGACAAGGGTAAAGGTAAATTTGAGAACAAAGAGGGAGGTAAAACCTTTAACCCTAAACCTTTTACACCTTCTAGTTCTATTCAATGTCATAAATGTAAAGGAAGGGGACATATGATGCATGAATGTCCAAGTAGAAGAAACATCATTCTTAGAGAAGATGGAGGATATGAGAGTGAAAAAGGTGAGGGAGAAGAAGAGGGAGATGTGAGTGATGAAGATGATGTAGAACTACCTAATGAGGGCATGATTGGGGTAGTTAGAAGGATTATGACTATCAATTTGGCAAGCAATAGTGAAGAACAAAGGGAGAATATATTCCATACTAGGTGTGGGATAAAGGGAAAAACTTGCTCTATGATCATTGATAGTGGTAGTTGTGCTAATGTGGTGAGTTCATACTTTGTGGAAAAATTGGGACTTGCATGCATGAAACACCCTACTCCATATAGACTCCAATGGTTAAATGATAGTGGTGAACTAAAGGTAAACAAACAGTGCATGATTTCATTTAATGTTGGTAGATATGAGGATGATATTCTTTGTGACATAATACCTATGCAAGCTTGTCATATCTTACTGGGTCGTCCTTGGCAGTATGACAGGAATGTTTTTCATGATGGAAGAAAGAATAGATATTCTCTTGAACTAAATGGCAGGAAATTTACTCTTGCACCTTTATCTCCTTCTCAAGTGTTTGAAGATCAAAAGAGATTAAGAGAAACAATGGGAAAACCAAGGGGAGAGATAAAAAGTGAGCTTGACAAAAAAGAAAAGAAAGAAGGCCAATAATTAGAAAAAAAGAGAGATGGCCGAGAGAAAGAGAGAGAGGGCAGCAATTTGAGAGAAGAGATAAAAAAGGGTTTGAATAAAAAATAGATAGTCTTGGTGAGAGGAAAGAGGTTAAGGAAAGAAAAAAAAAGAGTTTTTATATAAAAACCAAAGAGTGTTTAAATGCAAGAAAAGAGGGGCTGCCCATAATACTACTTACTTACAAAGAGACTTTGATTAATTCTGAGTTGCTAACTTCTTCTTTGCCAAGTAGTATTTCTTCTCTTTTGCAGGATTTTGAAGATGTCTTTCCAGAAGATATTCCTAATGGATTGCCACCTTTACGTGGCATTGAGCATCAAATTGATTTTGTACCTGGATCACAAATCCCAAATAGGCCAGCCTATAGGAGTAATCCAGAAGAGACAAAAGAACTTCAAAGGCAAGTTGAGGAGTTGCTTGAGAAAGGTTTTGTGAGAGAGAGCATGAGCCCTTGCTCGGTTCCCGTCCTATTGGTACCAAAAAAGGATGGAACTTGGAGGATGTGCGTGGATTGTAGAGCAATCAACAAGATTACGGTAAAGTATCGCCACCCTATTCCTCGTCTTGATGACATGTTGGATCAATTACATGGATCCAAAATCTTTTCTAAAATTGATCTAAAAAGTGGTTACCATCAGATTCGAATGAATCCTGGAGATGAATGGAAAACTGCTTTTAAGACCAAATATGGGCTTTATGAGTGGTTAGTTATGCCTTTCGGCTTGACTAATGCACCTAGCACTTTCATGAGATTAATGAATCATGTTTTTAAGGATTTTCATGGAAAATTTGTTGTGGTGTACTTCGATGATATCTTGGTCTTTTCTAACACTTTAGAAGAGCATGTAGAACACCTAAAACAAGTTTTTGAAGTTCTTAGAAAGCAATTTTTATTTGCTAATCTTAAAAAGTGTACTTTTTATGTGGATCGTGTGATTTTCTTGGGTTTTGTAGTTAGTTCTAAAGGAGTTGAGGTTGATGAAGAGAAAATCAAAGCAATAAAAGAATGGCCTAAACCTAAGAGTGTAACTGAAGTTAGGAGTTTTCATGGACTTGCTAGTTTTTATAGGAGGTTTGTGAGAGACTTTAGTACCATTGCTTCTCCTTTAACTGAAGTTATTAAAAAGGATAAGATTTTTAAATGGGGAAAAGAACAAGATGATGCTTTTAACTTGTTGAAAGAAAAGTTATGTTCTGCTCCATTGTTACAATTGCCTGATTTTTCTAAATCTTTTGAAATTGAATGTGATGCTTCGGGCAAAGGAATAGGTGCTGTTTTGATGCAAGATTCTAAACCTATTGCCTACTTTAGTGAAAAGTTAAGTGGAGCCACATTGAACTATTCCACTTATGACAAAGAGCTATATGCTTTGGTAAGGGCTTTAGCCACATGGCAACATTACTTGTGGCCAAGAGAGTTTGTCATTAAAACTGATCATGAATCCTTGAAATACTTGAAGAGTCAAGGTAAGCTTAGTAGAAGGCATGCTAAGTGGGTTGAATTCATTGAAACGTTTCCTTATGTAATTTCTTACAAACAAGGGAAAGAAAATGTTGTTGCTGATGCACTTTCAAGGAGGTATGTCTTAGTTTCTACCCTGACTTCTAAATTAATGGGTTTTGATCAAATCAAGGGACTTTATGCTAATGATGTTGATTTTGGCAAAAATTTTGCAGATTGTAAGTTGAGTCCTTTTGAGAGGTTTAACCTCCAAGATGGCTTTCTCTTTAAGGAAAATAAGTTGTATATTCCTAATTGCTCTTTACGTGAAGTATTTGTAAAGGAAGCACATTGTGGAGGGCTTATGGGACACTTTGGAGTCCCAAAGACACTAGACATACTGGCTGAAAATTTCTTTTGGCCTGGAATGAGAAAAGATGTTGAAAGAATGTGCGCACAGTGTTTGGAATGTAAACAAGCTAAATCTAAAGTGTTACCACATGGTCTTTACACGCCATTACCTGTTCCTACTTCGCCTTGGATTGATATTTCCATGGATTTTGTGTTAGGTTTGCCTAGAACAAGATATGGTAAGGATAGTATATTTGTTGTGGTAGATAGGTTCTCCAAAATGGCTCATTTTATTCCTTGTTTAAAGACTAATGATGCCTCACATGTTGCTGATCTTTTTGTAAAAGAGGTTGTCAAATTTCATGGTATACCTAGAACTATTGTTAGTGATAGGGATGCTAAGTTTTTGAGCCACTTTTGGCGTGTGTTTTGGGGGAAGTTAGGTACTAAATTGTTGTTTTCTACTTCTTGTCACCCACAAACTGATGGACAAACTGAAGTAGTTAATAGAACCTTAGGAAACATGTTGAGGGCTGTTTTGAAAGGTAAATTAACTTCATGGGAAGATCACTTACCTATGATTGAATTTGCTTACAATAGAACAATCCATTCTTCTACAGGTATGTCTCCTTTTGAGGTTGTTTATGGTTTTAATCCCTTCACTCCCCTTGATTTATTACCATTACAAACTAATGATATTGCTAATCTTGATGGTAGGACAAAGGCTGAGATGATGAAAAAAATTCATGAACAAACAAGGCTTGCAATTGAGAAGAAAAATGAGCAAACTGCCTTGAGAAAGAATAAGGGACGAAAGCAAGTTATTTTTAAACCTGGAGATTTAGTTTGGGTTCACTTTAGAAAGGAGAGATTTCCTTCCAAAAGGAAGTCAAAGTTGCATCCTAGAGGAGATGGCCCATTTCAAGTCCTTGAAAGGATTGGAGACAATGCTTACAAGTTGGACCTTCCTGGTGAGTTCCAAGTAAGTGCCACATTTAATGTTGCTGACTTATCTTTGTTTGATGTAGGATCGAATTCGAGGACGAATTCTTTTCAAGAAGGGGGGAATGATAGCATCAAGAACAAGGATATAGTTAAGGACAATGATAGAGATGATAGAGTTTTGGAAGCTCCAAGGCCATTTACAAGATCTCAAGCTAAAGAGTTGCAAGCTAAGGTTGCTAGACTTCAATGGCAAATAAAGAAGCTTTTAATTGTAGAGGAAGAGCTCAAGCCCAAAGGAGATGAATTGTCCAAGTTTTACAATTATTTGGTAGTCCAAATTGAAGTCCAAGAGGAGGAAGATTGGGTTACCAAATCAGCCCTTGAAGTCCACCAATAGGGCTCAAAATGACCTTAAAAGAGGTCCAAAAGGGGGTGTTTCAAAAGGAGCCCAATTGGAGTCCAAACCAATGGCCCAAACTAATAGTTTTAAGGCCCAAATCTGCCCCAAAAGGATTTGGCCGCCCCCCACTTAATTTTGATGGCTTTTGTTACCCCTTAGGAGCCACCTACCTAAGTTTGATGGCTATTGTGACCCCTAGCAGCCCCCTACCTAATTTAGATGACTTTTTAGCAACCCCCTACATTATTTTAAGTGCTTTTAACTCCTATAAATAAGGAGTTCTTCTCATTCATAAGACACAACATTTATTGATTAAGTATATCATACTTTGAGAGTTCTTTTGAACCTTTGTTACTTGTGCTTTGAGATTTATCTTTCAACCTTTACTAGTTCTTAGTTCAAGGTAGTAAGATTACTTCTCTTTTATGATATCTTTGATTCCTTTGTGGTATTCTTAGAAGGTGATTAATACTAGTTATTAATTGTTGTCTCAAGTTACTCGTAAAGTGGTCAAGATCCGAATCTATTGTTTTGATTTGCTTTTTAAGTAAAGGCGTTTGATTTCTTCCATAAATCAAGACATTGTTACTTTGATCTTGTCAACTTACGTTCTTGGAAGTTCTTGGAATTCTTTCCTTGAATTCTTCCCATATCCTTTATTTTCATCTCTTTAATTCTAGTTGTTCAATTCCTTGTTGTTATTGCTTCCGCATTTACTTCTCAAATTCTTACTCTAATTTGGATTCCCGACCTAGTTGTTATCATGACGCAATCCAAAGACATATTTTTAAACGATGTTCACATTCTTTTAAAAATATAATAATAAAAGCGGTAAAGAGTTAAAACTTGCACATGAGCGCATAATTGTATAAAATCAGATAAACAAGCCGAATATGACAGTTGAGCGACCGTGCTAGAACCACGGAGCTCGGGAATGACTAACACCTTCTCCCGGGTTAACAGAATTCCTTATCCGGATTTCTGGTTCGTGGACTGTAATACAGAGTCATTGTTTTCCTCCATTCGGGATTAAATTGGTGACTTGGGACACCCTAAATCTCCCAAGTGGCGACTCTGAAATAAGTAAAAAAATCCCGTTTCGATTGTCCTTTAATTGGAAAAACTCCTTTACCGCTCGCAGGGGCGGAAAAAGGAAGTGTGACAGCTCTGGCGACTCTGCTGGGGACTTTTTGACCCAGAACCACTGGTTCAGGGTTAGAAATTCGAGCTTATATAAATTGTTATATTTGGTTTTATCTGTTTTTGTTACATGTGTTGGCTCAATGTGCTAATTGGTTGCCTTTTACCGCTTTGATATTACGTGAAATGTATTTAAACTGTGTCGAAACCCATCTCCTCTCTGAGTCTTCTGAATCATGAAGAAGGGTGTACTTCGTACGACTTCTTTTCTGTATAGTGTCAAATCTCAATTTAGAATGAGGTTCGGACAAGTTGCTAAGCCGGTGAAGCTTCTGTATTCCCGGTACGCTGCCCCCCTCGGTTCGAGCTGTCCGCTCGGGTAAGCCAGGTCTAGAACAAACACCCAGGTTCTGAACCTAGAATAACTCAACTTCATGCCAGATCCCTAGTAGGAACACTTATCTGCATCATGTGCATTTTTGACTTAGGGGACTCAACACAGGGGTTGGGTCCGTCTAGGAATAGCAACCTGAAACAGAAAAGACCATCTTGAGGCATCTTACTCAAAGATGTGCATTTATTTGCTTTGGACTTGCATGATGACCGGTTTTGAATATTGAAAAAAAAAGAAAATAGCAGTGTATAGGGTTAATCTTCTGTTTTGAAAAAATAACAAATGTCCAAATAGTGTCGAAACTCTGACGAAATTTTGAGAAAAATAATTTATTTCTAATATAGTTGTTTTATTCAAAAAAAGAGTCTATCATTTTTAGTTTGTCTGGTCTGCAGAAATGGAAAATGAAAAAATAATTTGTTCTGTTATGGGAAAAGAGTCTTGATTTTTGTTTTAGTTTATTTGCCAACAGAAGCGAAAATAGGTTGTTTTTAAAAAAAATAGTTTGTTTATTTTCATTTTACTTTGCTTGAAGTATTTCAAAATAGTTTGTTTAATTGGGCGAACTACGCCGGTTTGATTCTCACCGGATGCGAGATACGTAGGCAGCCCTAATCGGGTCCAACTTCCCCTTTTGCTAAAATAACCAAAATATGTCAAATGCTAATCTCATCAGAAAATAAATCAAGTCAGGCTGTTTTGCCATAAATAACCAAGTACTCCCGAAAGGGACGCCGGAAGGCTGAATTGGCACAAGCGACCATTTTTGTAATTTTTGACCGGTATACCCACACAGCCTTAAAGTCTTTGTCCCTGAAGTGCTGAAAGGCCGTATCTGCAAACCGAGTCCTTCATTTTCAAAATTCAGAAAAAAAAATCGAATATAGATAGTTCTGTTTTGAGTCTAATAAAAGTTTTCTTTCTTTAATTACCTTAATAAATGTGCAGGATGAGCACAAATCCACATGTGGTGGAATGATCTGGAAGCCGATAGTAAAGAGATAGTGGGAAGAGTGTTGGGAGGTTTTGTCAATCTGCTGAATATCAAGCCAAGGACAGATATCCTCGAAGCTCTAATACCGTTTTGGGACCCAACCCGCAATGTATTCCGTTTTGTTTACTTTGAACTTTCACCTACACTAGAGGAAGTCGTCGGATATGCGGGATTGAATGGAAAATTAAGAGGACAGTATTTACTTTCACCAAGACCAGTAACTTCACACGCGTTTTTGGATTTGCTAAGCATTAGTCGGAAGGTGCAAAATGATGATTTGTCGAGAGGATGTTGTGCTCTCCAATTCTTATATCAACGGTATAGTACTCCTCAGGGTTTTGAAGAACCAAACCTCGGACTAATTCATGCTAGGAACAGAAACAAGTGGGAAGCGAGACGTACTTTGGCATTCATAACAGCATTCCTGGGAATCATGGTCTGTCCCCGCAAAGATAAGAAAGTTGAGATAGGCCTTGTAGGGATGGCCGATGTTGCAATCAAAAGAACTGACAGTACTGTGGTTCCTTTTATTTTGTCCGAAATCTACCGAGATTTAACTATATGTCGAGAAGGAGGCAAGTTCTTCCAGGGATGCAATCTGTTACTCCAGATGTGGATGCAAGAACACCTCTGTCACCAAGCAGGATACATGAACCACGGGTTAACCGAGAAAAACTGTATCAACAGTTTTGAGAAACGAATGACAGGCGTCGTATTCCCCGAAGGTGTCGAAGCATGGCTTACACGATTGAGGTCAACAAAAGCCGACCAAATTGAATGGGCATTTGGGTGGTTGACTGATACTGAGGTAATATACATGGCATCCGAGGAATGTCATATTCTTTTTATGGGACTTCGCAACATCCAACCATATGCTCCTCATCGGGTTTTGCGCCAGCTAGGAAGATTTCAAGTAATTCCCACTGATGAGGATCTAAGCAAGCACGCCATTGAGCTGAGCCAGGAGTCGTATTTCCCGAAGGAAAAAATTAGAAAGCTGTGGCACGAATGTAGATTCTTGGAGCCCAAGACTATGGTTCGAGAACTGGCTAAGGGCGAGGTAGACCCAAAGTATGATGTTTGGTTCGAGAGAAGGTTCCAGATTTGTCGGAGACCTGCTAAAAGAGCTCACATCCAACAATTTACGGATGATTTGCAGGAACAGTGGGGCTGGTTAATGAGGGAGGAAGGCTACCGAGTGGAAATCGGGAAACTAAAGCGACAAGTTGAAAGGCTTATATTTGAGAACAACGTGCAAGTCTCCTCGGAACAGGGTGAAAAGAACAAATTAGCCAAAGAAAACCAGGCACTGAAAGCCCGAATTCGCCAAGTCAGTAAGAGTAACAGCGACCGACAGAAACGTCGCTCCGATGAAAGGTTGATAGCAGAGCTGAAGAGTCAGGTCAGCAAAAGCCGAGAGGACTTGGAGAGATCTGAAGCCTGCATAGCAAGAACGAGGGTCAGATGGGCAAAAGGTACAATGGCCTGGAGGAAGCATCTGCAACAAGTCATAAGGGATTCTGAAATGAGCATCGGGATATTAAGGAAACGAACTCCACTCTTCAGGAGCGGATCTTCAAACAAGCCCAAGATGCCCAAGATGATAGAAGGTGATGTTATGATGTGATGACCAGAATGGAAAGACAAATGGAAAGGTTCCAGGATCGACTCGCTGACAATGCTCAAGCACTGGGACTAAAGAACCGGCGAATAGAGCAATTGTTCGTTGAAAGGGACAACATCCGAGGAAGGATTGATGAGATTAGGCACTACATCTACATGAGATGCCTAGCATGTGAGCAAATACCTCGTGATACCCTTCTTGCTTCCATCATGGGCTACGTCCACCGGATCATGAATGAGTTGAAGAGCTTGCAGAGAGGTCTTACACCAAAGTCCGCGGAAAGGCCGAACGATGCCTCATGAGCCCCTAAGTTGGAATCTTTAATGTATCCCTAAGTCTTGTTTGTTGGCTTTATGGGTCCATTGTCTTCCCATATGTTGTTTTTTTCTTTTCATCGAGTCAGGTTAAGAATTTTGGAATCTGTACTATTGCTGTTCTTTGTTTGAAATAAGTAGTTTGTAATAGCAAATTTTGGTGATGAATTGAATGATTCCAAAAGAATTTTGTGTCTTTACTTTGTGGCAGAACTACGCCCGGTCTGATTCACGCGGGGACGTGATACATAGGCAATCCACATAAGATTCGACCGCCACTAAAAGAAAAGAAAAAAAAAGAAGAAAAGAAAAAAAGGAAAAAGAGAAGGAAGAAAGAAAGAATAATAGAGAGAAAAACGGGGGTTCCCAAAACACTTTAAAGGCACAAATAAAGCAAACCGGGATGACGCATGCGTTTGAAGCAAAACATGTTAGAAATGGTTAACTGCCTAGGAGCATTGCAAACCCAATGTGCTATTATCAAGATCTGTTAAACTCTAACGCTAACAAGTTTGTTGTTTTCCACAAATACCAGACAGTTAGTTGTTAAAATGTTCTGGCAACACATCCTTATCAAACCAGATCCAAAGGACCGGTACCGACAAGCATGACTACTTCAGAAAATAGTGCTGAGGAAGAAAGGCCGGTAAGCCAGTTGTTGAAAGAAGCGATGGAGAAGATAGAAAGAATGGGATTGGAGATGAATGCGATGTAGTTAGCCTTGGCTAAAGTACAAAAGAGCCCTGGACCACCCGTTGCTCTTACACCAGGGCATATGGCGGAATACCCTCACTCTGGCCCTTCAACAAGCCTCTCGAATCACCGCTATTATCAGGAGAGAAGCCCCTATGATTCCCAAGCTCCACCACCCCAGCAACCTTTCCCACCACCAAATGTTCCCACCTTTATGGGACCCACACCAGCCACACTGCAAAGATCCACTAGTGAGCCGTTGTTTCAGGCTCACGATGCACAGTACTATCCCCCTGAACCCACATTCAATGCACCAGAACCCCATACCTATAATCCACACTTGGAGGTACCGGAGGAGATTGAAAAGCCGGTTAAGGTCCAGAGCAAGATGAGGTAATGAGGAAGTTCAAAAGCCTGGAGCAATCCTTCAGGAGCATGCATGGATTGGGTAACCAGGTCAGCGTGGCCTACAAGGATCTATGCCCTTTTTCGGACGTCCAACTCCCGGCTGGGTTCAAGATACCTAAGTTTGACTTATATGAAGGGCATGGTGATCCTATGGCACATTTACGGAGTTTTTACAGCAAAATGAGAGGCGCAGGCGGCAAAGATGAGCTACTGATAGCTTATTTTGGTCAAAGCTTGAGTGGATCGGCATTGGAATGGTATACTAGGCCAGATCCCAGCAGATGGTACACTTGGGATGATCTAGCGCAGGCTTTCGCGGGTCACTTTCAATACAATCTCGAGATAGTCCCTGACCGTCTCACATTACTGAGGACCGGAAAGAAGCCTGGGGAAAGCTTTCGAGAGTTTGGTTTCCGCTGGAGGGAACAGGCAGCTAGGGTTGATCCTCCCATGAGAGAGGGAGAAATGGTGGACTACTTCCTGCAAACGCTGGATCCAACTTACTTTGGTCACTTGGTGACGATGGTTGGAAAATCCTTCAATGAAGTAGTAAAGATAGAGGTCATGATAGAGGAGGGACTGAGGTCTGATAAAATCTTGAATTACTCGGCGCTCAAGGCAACGACCCAGGCTATTCAGAGCAGCACGGGAGGTGCGCTGGGAAGGAAGAAGAAAGAAGAAGTCGCCACGGTTGAGGCAGGCAGTTGGTCCAGGTCCGGCAAACCATATTACAACCAACCCAGACCCCACAGGCCAAATTATCCATACAGCCCGCCACAACACTACTATCCACCTCAGGAACCACACTTCTCCGTACACCAAGCCCAAACATACACTCAGCCTCTGGTTCGCCCGCAATGGCGCGTGCCGGCTCCCCAAAACACATATGCACCACCACAAAACACATACCCTCCACCACAAAACACCTATCCTCCACCAAGAGCATACAAGAACCCTCCAGGGGCGGGCTTTCGAGGAAATCATGCTGCTAGGAATGACAGGCTACAGAGATAGAGAGCTTTTACTGAGTTGGGAGAGACCTATACCGCCGTGTTCCACAAATTGAGGCGGCTAGGTTTGGTGAGTCCTGTCGAGCTTAGAGAGCCAAACCCCCCACCCCAAAATTTGGACCGATCAATAAGCTGCGAGTAACTGCTCAGGAATGCTAGGGCATGATACTGAAAAATGTTGGAGGTTGAGGCAGGCCATACAAGATCTTATTGATACCAACAAGATTGAGGTCCAGGCGTCGGAGGCACCCAACATCAACCAGAACCCATTGCCAGCACACCACGAAGCTCACATGATCGAGTTGGTGTATGAGGGAGGAGAGCCGAGGAAACCCTCACAGACAGTGATGATGATCCAGGCCGCTCCGAAAGAAAAATCAACCGGTGGGGAAGCAGGGGTGCAGTTGAAGAGGGAAGATGTCAAGCCAGTGGTGATACTAGGGAAGAATCCGTCCACCGCAACAAAGAAACCAGAGCCAGCCAAATTGGTAGGATCAGGGACATTATCCACACCCGTAGTTGTATTGAAAGGGGTCTACAGGGAACTGGTCACCATAAAGCCAGTAGTTCAATTACTAGTGATTGATAGCAAGGTTGTGCCTTGGAAATACGAAAAGGCTGTGGTGATGTACAAAGGAAAGCAAGTGGAGGAGGATAGTTGTGAGGCGCAGAGACTGACTCGATCGGGACGGTGTTTTGCTCCAGTGGAGTTGCGAAGGTCCAACCCAGCAGTAGCAAAGAAACCTGTGTCGGAAGAAGAGGTGGAGGAATTCTTGAAAAAGATGAAAGTGCAGGATTATTCTGTTGTTGAACAGTTGAAGAAAACACCGGCCCAGATCTCGTTGTTGTCACTATTGATCCATTCGGATGAGCATCGCCGGGCCCTGATGAAGATACTGAATGAAGCTCATGTGCCCAACGAAATTTCAGTAAACCACCTTGAAACAATTGCCGACAAAATTTTCGAGGTAAACAGGGTAACGTTCTCGGATGACGATCTGCCAGTGGAAGGCACGGAACACAATAAAACTCTCTACTTGACTGTCAAATATGAAGAATTGGCAGTCACTCGGGCGTTGGTGGATAACGGTTCGAGTGCCAATATTTTTCCATTATCCACCCTGAACCAGTTGAAGATCGACCATGGTAGAATCCACAAGAACAACATTTGCGTCCGAGGATTTGACGGAGGTGGAACAGCCACCGTGGGGGATATTATACTTGAGTTGACCATCGGTCCGGTTCGGTTTACCATAGAGTTCCAGGTATTAGATGTCGTGGTATTTTATAACCTTCTATTGGGATGACCATGGATCCATACGGCTAAAGCGGTGCCATCCACCTTGCATCAAATGGTCAAGTTCGAATGGGACAGACAAGATGTCGTGCTGCACGGCGAAGACACAGCATGCACCATGGGAGGTGCCATTGTGCCCTTCATAGAAACCAACGGTGACAAAGGTCCCTAGGTTTATCAGATTTTCGACGCAGTGTCAGTAGACAAGATTCTCGAGGGTGAAAGCATTTCACACCCCAGGGTAGCTTCCACAACTGTCATAATGGTTTCAGAGATGCTGGGTAATGGGTTTGTGCCAGGAAAAGGCCTGGGGGCTGAGCTTCAGGGGATTGTCCAACCTGTCTCCTTGCCCAAGAATTTGGAGACCTTTGGATTGGGGTTCAAACTGACCACGGCAGATGTAAAGTGAGTGCGGAAAATGAATAAGAGAGTTTGGTTCCTTCCCAAACCCGTTCCACGTCTCTCAAGATCCTTTATTAGAGCAAGTGCCAAGGGGTCACCGGTCCCGAAAATTCTCGGGCCATTGATTGGGATGGACGGGGATTTGAATCAGAGCTTCGAAAGACTATTAGTTTATTTCAATATGGTAGAAGTTGGAGAGGGTTCCAGTGTAGCAGACATACAGTTTATGGGGCCTGAGGCCAAAACCAACAATTGGACGGTTACTCCTCTTCCTATCCGGGGGGAGTCTTGGTAGTAGGCTTTCATTTTTCTTTCTTTTTTTTCGGATTATTCCAGGGTGTAATCCAAATCTCATTTTATTTTGTACAAGTGTGAACCCTGTTATCCCGCATTTTTAATAAAATTCTCTTTTCTTGTCTCATTTTAATTTTGTTTTGTTCTTTCCTCTTTCTGAACAGTTCTCTTTTTACTGGTTCTAATGACATGGCATGCACAACGGATCTTCGACCTAGTCTAATAAATCAATCTGACTCCGACTTAATTACACAAGAGATCTGTTATGACGATGAGTCTGAATATGAAGAGGATGAAGCCTTCGAAGAAATAAACAGAGAACTGTGCCAATTTGAAGAGAAACCCAAGCGTAATCTGAATGACACCGAGGCTGTAAATCTAGGGGATGCAGATAATGTCATAGAAACCAAAATCAGCATCCACATTGAGCCAAACGTCAGGGAGGAATTAATCAAAACCCTCATTGAGTTCAAAGATGTTTTTGCATGGTCATATGATGATATGCCGGGATTAAGCACCGATCTAGTGGTTCACAAATTGCCCACTGACCCGGCATACACTCCGGTCAAGCAAAAACTGAGGAAGTTTAAGACGGATATGAGTGTGAAGATCAAAGAAGAAGTGACCAAGCAGCTGCAGGCAAAAGTTATTCGGGTCACTCGATATCCCGATTGGTTGGCCAATATGGTACCAGTGCCGAAGAAGGATGGGAAAATTAGGGTATGTGTCGACTACCACAATCTCAACAAGGCAAGTCCGAAGGATAATTTTCCATTGCCAAACATCCATATCCTGATTGATAATTGTGCTGGACGCGAGATCGGATCCTTTGTGGACTGGTATGCGGGGTATCATCAGATCTTAATGGACGAAGAAGATGCAGAAAAGACGGCTTTCATTACGCCATGGGGAACTTACTGCTACCGGGTAATGCCATTCGGATTGAAGAATGTTGGGGCAACGTACATGCGAGCAATGACTACTGTGTTTCATGACATGATACACAAAGAAATTGAAGTGTACGTAGATGATGTGATCATAAAGTCTTGGCATCAGGAAGACCATGTAGCAGACTTAAGGAAGTTCTTTCAAAGACTACGAAGGTATGATATTAAGCTCAACCCGACCTAATGTGCCTTTGGGGTTCCATCAAGAAAGCTGTTAGGATTCATCGTCAGTCGACGGGGTATTGAGTTGGACCCATCCAAGGTCAAATCCATTCAAGATTTGCCACCGCCAAAAAGCAAAACGGAGGTAATGAATCTATTGGGAAGACTAAATTATATCAGCAGGTTCATCGCTCAACTCACGATGACTTGTGAACCCATATTTCGGCTGCTGAAGAAAGATGTTGCGGTAGACTGGACGAAGGAGTATCAAGAGGCTTTCGACCAGATCAAAGGGTATCTATCCAATCCACCTGTGTTGGTTCCACCTGAGCCGGGGAGGCCATTAATTCTTTATCTGACGGTCCTGGAGAATTCGTTTGGCTACGTGTTGGGGCAACACGACATTATAGGAAGGAAGGAGCAGGCCATTTATTATCTTAGCAAGAAGTTTACAGTATACGAGGTCAAGTACACTCAACTCGAGAGGACATGTTGTGCCCTGACTTGGGTGGCTCAGAAATTGAAGCACTATTTGTCCTCATATACTACTTATCTCATATCCCGTTTGGATCCATTAAAGTACATTTTCCAGAAACCTATGCCTACAGGGAGGTTAGCAAAATGGCAAATTTTGCTCACAAAGTTTGATATCGTCTATGTGACGAGGACGTCCATGAAAGCCCAAGCGCTGGCCGACCACTTGGCTGAGAATCCCGTTGATGAAGAATACGAGCCTTTGAGGACGTATTTTCCCGACGAGGAAGTAATGCATACAGGTGAGCTGGAATTACCCGAGGAACCAGGTTAGAAGCTTTTCTTTGATGGAGCCGCAAACGCGAAAGGGGTTGGAGTAGGAGCAGTACTCATTTCTGAAACAGGATGTCACTATCCTGTCACAGCTCAGCTACGCTTCTATTGTACCAACAACATGGCCGAGTATGAAGCATGCATTTTGGGTCTGCGACTAGCTGCAGACATGGATGTCCAGGACGTTTTGGTCTTGGGAGACTCGGACCTCCTGGTGCATCAGATTCAGGGTGAGTGGGAAACACGGGATTTGAAACTCATACCATATTGACAATGCTTGCACGATCTGAGCAAGCGATTTCAATCGGTGGAATTCAGACATATCCCGAGAGTTCATAATGAGGTTTTCGATGCATTGGCCACCTTAGCATCAATGTTACCTCACCCCGACAAAATGTATGTTGACCCGTTGCACATTCAGGTTCGTGATCAGCACGCTTATTGCAGCATGGTAGAAGAGGAAGTGGATGGAGAGCCATGGTTTGATGACATAAAGGAGTACCTCAAGATGGGGATATATCCGGAGCAAGCCACTGGAGACCAAAAAAGAGCCCTTCAGCGTTTGTCAAATGGTTTCTTCCTCAGTGGAGGAATGTTGTACAGAAGAACCCCAGACTTGGGATTGCTAAGATGTATAGACGCCGGCCAAGCCACGACAGTTATGGCAGAGGTGCATGCTGGATTTTGTGGGCCACATATGAGTGGATATGTATTGGCAAAGAAGATTCTTCGAGCAGGGTACTATTGGCTCACTATGGAGCGTGATTGCATCAATTTCGTGAGGAAATGCCATTAATGTCAGATACACGAAGATCTGATTCATTCTCTGCCGACAGAATTGCATACAATGTCAGCGCCCTGGCCATTTGTCGCATGGGGCATGGATGTCATTGGGCCTATCGAGCCGGCAGCAGCCAACGGCCATAGGATCATTCTGGTGACCATCGACTACTTCACCAAGTGGGTTGAAGCTAAAACTTTCAAGTCGGTAACCAAGAAGGCAGTGGTGGATTTTGTTCACTCTCATATCATCTGCAGATTTGGGGTCCCAAAAGTGATCATCACGGATAATGGTGCAATTCTTAACAGCAATTTGATGAGAGAGGTATGCCAACAGTTTAAGATTACACACCGCAATTCCACCCCATATCGTCCCAAGGCGAATGGAGCAGTCGAAGCAGCCAATAAGAAACATCAAGAAGATACTGAGGAAGATGGTAGAAGGATCTAGACAATGGCATAAGAAATTACCCTTTGCCTTGTTGGGTTATCGCACTACAGTCCGGACTTCCATAGGTGCAACTCCTTATTTGTTGGTATACGGAACTGAAGCAGTAATACCAACAGAGGTCGAAATTCCATCCCTCCAAATTGTCGCTGAAGCCGGATTGACGACGATGAATGGGTCAAAGCTCGACTGGAGCAGCTGAGCTTAATAGATGAAAAAAGATTGGCAGCAGTGTGTCATGGCCAGTTGTATCAGAAGAGAATGGCAAGAGCATACAATAAGAAGGTGTGCCCCAGAAAATTTGTAGTAGGGCAGCAAGTATTGAAACGGATCCTCCCACATTAGATCGAAGCAAAAGGCAAATTCGCCCCAAATTGGCAAGGGCCTTATGTCGTGACCAAAGTGTTGTCCAACGGCGCTTTATGTCTAACAGATATCGAAGGAAGATGCGTCGACATGGCTATCAATTCTGATGCAATCAAAAGATATTATGCGTAATTTCTTTGATTATGATAGTTATTGGTTCGTTTGTTTGTACTTGGTACTTATTGGATAATGAAATGACGGAGGAAATTCTTTCTTCTATCCGAACACTTTTAACCTTTGCTTCCCCCCTTTTGAGCCTTATTTATTCTTTCATACCCCTCTTTTGGAATCACTAATGGAAAAAAATCTATGAAAAAAAAAGAGAAAAGAAATTAAAAGAAAAATGAAAACAAGATAAAGGTCATAAGAAAATAGAGGAACCGTAGGAACTACGTTTGACCTGATTCCTCAAAGAGGATACGTAGGCGCCTCACGGCTCGGTCATAGTGCACCATAGTATGCATAGTATACGTAATGTGCATAGCTCCACACAGCGTAAATATAAAAATCCCCAAGCAAAAAAAACTGGGGCAGGAGTTATGTTTTTGAAGTTTCAAAAATGGGTTGATTCCAAGAGTTGTAATGTTTCACCCGTCAAAGTTATTTTTGAATTTCTTGATAGCCTTTCTTTAAACCCACACAAAACCAACATCGATGTCCAAAAGACCTCCTGATCAATATCCTAGGGGTGCCAAGTCAGGCAAATGAAAGTCGAGAATAATACGCTGAACCCCAGCAAGGAAGGGGAGCTTAAACTGGAAATGAATTGATAGCCGAAAAGAATCTCCGAAAGAGAGTCATATCGGCAGCACTCCAATCCCCCGTTGATAGATAAAATGAGAGAGTCTTATTGGTGAAAACCTTCACAGGCACCGTAAGGCAACGGGAGCTGAGAGAAAAGAGAGAGTCTTATTAGTGAAAATCCCTCGAAAGGCACTATAAGGCGACAAGATAGATTGGCAAAAGGATCCGCATTTGCGAAGAGGTGGGCACTTATTTATCCCCAGAAAATAAGGCCATCGGGAAGATTGATTGATACAAATAGACTGGGTCGGGTAATCCGTAATGCACGACATGATCGTAGGGACCAGTCATACTATCCAGATAAGTTCTTTCCTTTTCTTTTCCCCCAGCATTTGTTCAGAAAGATTTTTCTCGTTTCTACCTTTTTCATTTCGTTGTCTAAAAAGACTTTTCCAGAAATTTGTTTTGAAAAAGACTTTTCAGAGTTTACTACCAAGGGCCAAAATGGTGCAAAGCAAAATGCGAAGGGCACAGGCCAAAGCCAAGGCAATAGGACAAAAGATGTTTTTTGCAAAACCAAATGACAAACTGGCCTAGGAAGAAAATAGGAACATAAGGAAAAGCAGAAAACGACGGTTGAAGGACTTGTGGACCAAGTTCCAAGAAGATCCCCCAACAAAAATTTTGATAAATCACGGACCAAGGTCCAAGGTGGTCAGACACCACGGAAAAGGGGAAGGAGAAAGAGAGAATTGATCCGCAGCGAGATAACCCTAACAGTCCTATCCTCAATAACGTTATCCCCATGTGATAACATGTTACGCCCTGCAGGGTTGGGAGAAAATAAACGTTTAAGGGAGTAGTTTTGAAGTTGAAGAGGACTCCCACAGCATGTTGTGAAACAAAAGAGCGGGGAAGGGGATAAATGGAAAACCATCCCCAGCAAAAATACCATCCCCAGCAGACATGTCATCCCCAGCAAGCAACCTTATCCCCAACCAGTTGTGGAAGCAAAGAGCAAGGGAAAGGGAAAGGAAAAATCATCCGCCAGCAGGAATGACACGATCACTCACCATGTTAAAACTAACAAAATTTTCTTTGATTTCTACAGGAAAATAAAGGTTGATGATGGCATAAAGACACGCCACAAAGAAGGTCACCAAAACCGGGGCAGAAAATTTTCTGCCGTTGTCAAAAATTTTCTCGGGGGAACGAGAAAACAAATCCAAATACTTTTTTTCAGTCTTTGCATTTCATGTCCTAGGTCGCCCACCAGTATAATGAGGGTATGCATTTCTGTTTTTCATTTCATGTCCTAGGTCGCCCACCAGTATAATGAGGGTATGCATTTCTGTTTTTCATTTCATGTCCTAGGTCGCCCACCAGTATAATGAGGGTATGCATTTCTGTTTTTCATTTCATGTCCTAGGTCGCCCACCAGTATAATGAGGGTATGCATTTCTGTTTTTCATTTCATGTCCTAGGTCGCCCACCAGTATAATGAGGGTATGCATTTCTGTTTTTCATTTCATATCCTAGGTCGTCCACCAGTATAATAAGGGTATGCATTTCTGTTTTTCATTTCATGTCCTAGGTCGCCCACCAGTATAATGAGGGTATGCATTTCTGTTTTTCATTTCATGTCCTAGGTCGCCCACCAGTATAATGAAGGTATGCATTTCTGTTTTTCATTTTATGTCCTAGGTTGCCCACCAGTATAATGAGGGTATGCATTTCTGTTTTTCATTTCATGACCTAGGTCGCCCACCAGTATAATGAGGGTATGCATTTCTGTTTTTCATTTTATGTCCTAGGTCGCCCACCAGTATAATGAGGGTATACATTTCTGTTTTTCATTTCATGTCCTAGGTCGCCCACCAGTATAACGAGGGAATATATTCCATATTTTTTGCATTTAGGCGCCCACCTGTATAACGAGAGGAATACCTTTTCAGTCTTATACTGCAGATCTTGAAATCAGCAACCTACCGGAAGGTAGAAGGTTACAACAGGAATTCCCAGCAGGAAACAATAAAAATCCCCAGCACCGGAAAGCAGAAGGTTGCATTAAGAGGTCCCAGCACAAGTTCAAGCGCATGAGTCAAAAGGAAGAAAAGACGCGTCTTGAAAGAAGCGGCCTGTGAACATTAAATTATGCCCAGCATAACAAATTTGATGAAGAAAGTCGTATCCCCAGAGGAACCGCCGAAAAGCTTAATGAAGGAAGCCATATCCCTAGCGGACCGAACAAAATGATGAAAACTGGTATTCAGAAAAGCAAAAGGCCAGTGTCATCCCCAAATTCACGGAAGAAAAGCACCGGAAGAAACACAAGCCGATAAGAAAGCAAGGCAACAAGAACAAGTTGAAGATAGATGAGATCTTATGATCCGTAGTCTAGCCTAGCTTCTTGTTTTCATTTAAGCACGGTGTAACAAGGAGGTTGGTAAGCAGTGATAACAGCATTCAACAGCAGTAACATTGCAGTCTCATGGTAGGACCAGCTACCAAAACTTCCCAAACTACATTAACCTAATTCCCCTTTAGCCAGGGATATGTAGGAAACCTTTGAAGCAAAGGTTCGGTTAAATCTTTTTCCGAAAAATGCTTTACACGGAGTATTCCAATGGGCAAAAATCGCTCGTATCCGCTCACTTTATCTTTGCACGAAAACTCTTTGTGTTTTCGGCCAAAGAGGGGCAGCTGTGAGAACGTAATTTTTGCTTCACGGAAACTACTCCAAAAGAAATCGGAAAAGAAATAAAACAGGTTACCTTCGGGTACAATTTTGAGGGTTTGTGTAACATTTTTTTATAATTGTTTTAAATGCTCGCCTTGCTATAGTTAAAAAATACAAAAAATACATGTTGTATGCATTTAGGGAAAATGGTACATTTACGAATTAATTAACCATAATTTGGTTTTGAAAGCGAAAATCACAAAATATGCATTGTTATTCTATTTGTTGTCATGGTAACTTTATTAGATGTTTTAATTCATGTGATAATTGTTGTTAGGTATTAATTAATATTTGTGTGTTTAATTTTGGTTTTCAGGAATTTTTGTCTAATTATAAAGAAGGAAAATACCGGATTTGGGCCAAAATTTAAATGAAAAATCAGGCCCAAACCAATTACCACAACCCAGTCCAAACCCAGGCTTCCCAGGCACGCCCCCAAACGACGCTGTATCAGCATCCCCATCCTGAGCCATTGATTGATTCAAATGAACGGTCCAGATCAGGCCATTCACTTACCCAAATGACGCCGCATAGGGCATTTGATCTGAGCCCTCCATCCAGTCCAATCCAACGGTCCAAGATCCCTTTCAGCAACCCATTTCCAAACCCGATCCAGTAACCGATTCAAACCGACCCCCCCCCCCCCCCCCATGCCAAACGGTGTTGTTTCCCATTAAGCAAAAGATCCTGACACTCGATCTCACTTCATCCAACGGCCAGGATCTAACCGCCCACTACGTATATAAGCTTAAACCTTTACCCCACTCCCCTATCCGAACACCCCCCCTTCCATCGTCCCAAACACAAACCCAAACCCCCGTTCCAAACCCTAGCTGCCCCCATACACTCTCACCATGATCCCAGCGGCAACGATGCCGGTGGCCACCTAAGTAACACCCTTGATGCACCCAACCACCCTAAACACGGATCTGCAAACCGTTGGGTTCGAATCAGTCCCCATCATCTCGAATCTTCGTTTGAAGGTTCGAGCAAAACCCCGATCTACACCAACCCACCCCGGATTCATACCAACCATTACCCTGCCCTCACTCGTGACCAAACCAAGCTTGGTTTGGTCCGAATCTACCCACAAATCCTCAAGCCCCAAATCGAACTGTTCGAACCCTAGAACATAAGAAATTTTGGAATCCGGCTAGTTTAAACGGAGGGTTGGGGTCTGATAGACCTTAATCGAAGTGTTCTTGGTTGAGAACACCTCGATTAAAGTCTGTTCGACTTCAAATGAGCAAATCCAGTTCAGGCTTGGGTCATTTGTTGTTGAGCTTCCAGTGAGTTTTCCTTTTTCTTTTTCTATTTTTGTTTGAGTGTTGTTTGAATTTGATAACGTGTTTAGTTAGTTTGTTTGTTATTTCTGATATTTTTCTTTCAATTGTTCTCCATCTTCGTAAGACCTTTTATTTGGTCGATTGTTATTCTATTTATGGTTGAATACGTATAATGATATACATATTTCAATTTGATTAATATCGTCAATTCGATAATTCATATAGTTTCCCCGTGTCGTGCAAAGTTGTTGAAGGCAGTTGATGCCCTCTTCATGTGGTTCATTTAATCGACTGATTGTTCTATGTTATGATTAGTATAGTCGATTAGATAAATGTCGTCGAATAGTTTCATAGGACTGAATGTGCAAATATTCTAATTCGTATGGCTTCTTATGACTGATCGAATCATTGTCGTTTAGCTGATTGTTTGACATTATCTGTGAATGGTTTGTAGCTGCAATGTAATAGCTAGAGTTTAGTTTAGGGCAGCTTGAATTAGAACTTTCAGAAGTTCAAAAGTTCATGCTGCTGAAGTAGGGTAATACAGTAATAATCAATGGTTGACAGGGGTAGTTTGGGGGTGTGAAAAGAGAAGAAATGATTAGTTTAAGTGAGCTGATAATAGGGTACTGAAATAGGATTAAACTAATACAATAGTGGGGAACAAAACTTGATAACATGGGGTTAATTAAAAGATTGTTAGTTGCCCATACCATTGGGGCACAAAACACATGTTAATGGGAAATAAAGGGGTATGGGCAGAGTTGAGGGCTAGGGGAAACAAGGCAGCCTGGGGGTTTGCTTGTATTTTGCCTATAAATAGGCTCATTTGAGGTAGAGTAAAGGGTTAGAGATGAGAGGTTAAGAGGTTAGGAAATCAGAAAATTAAGGGCGGAAGACTAAGACTTCAGAATTTTAAAAAGAAAGGAACAAGAGTGTTAAGGCTGTTTGATCCTCAATCTAGGTTAAGCTTTACAGAAAAGAGCTTCAACTTGTCTTTGCCTTTGAGTGTTTAACAAAAATCAGAAATCACTGTTGTTCGCCCCTGCCTGTTTTCTGCTGGTATTGTTGGATTTTTAGCTTGGTAGTCTCCAGTTTTCTGCTCGCTGAGCACTGTTCCATTAGGCTACTCCTGGTTTTCTGTTTTTTGGTTCAAACCTGTCGCTGGTTTCCTTGTTTGGTTATCATTGGATTTTCTTGCTAGGGTTTGTTTTTGGTTCTTGAATCTGCCTGCTGGGTTTGTTTGGTTGCTGAGTGCTGCTTGTGTTGCTGCTGCACTGCTGACTTCTTTTCTACTATATCTTTGTTCTTCTACCAGGTACCAAACTTTATCATGGTTGTTGTAGGTCTGAAAATTTGAAGCATGAATATGAGATGAAGAACTGAAATTTTAACGTTTGGTTTCATATATTCTGAAATTTTAAGTTGTGTAAAAGGATAATTAGTTTCATTTGTTAGAAGCATGTAGTAGCTTTGCTATGTACAATTGAGTATCGAGCAGTAATAGTATATAGAACATCTTGCATGTTATTCTACAAGAACCAATAATGTAATGGTAGCATTCTGTTATTTCAATTCATTTATGTGCAAAGCATGTTTCAAATACGTATAAAGGCTTTAGGCTAATTAATCAGTAGTTTAAACTGTTTTAATTAACAGGTTTGTTTATTTAGAGTCATAAAAGGAGTTTTGTAGTTGTCGATTCCATTTCCACCTTATAGTGAATACCAAAAATGAAAAAGTAAGCCGCAAGTCGAACGTAAAAAATAGAAATGGCCAGGTCCAGTTCTGCGCCCGGTATGCTGGACCTGGGCCCCAAAACTGTGCTAGCCCCCATGTTCCCATCTATCTTCGATGTTAACTATTTAGGTTCAAAATTTCTTTTAATAATAACTCTCAAGCATGTAAATAAATTAGGTATTTTCTTCTTTTATTCTAGAGACAAACGAAATAGAAAACGTAGCCGCTTTAGGATTATCCTTTTTTTAAAATAAATAAATAATAATAATAATAAATGAGACGAGCCTCGCCAAATAAAAGGTACATACTGCGGGGCCCTCAATAAATGTACATTTAATTACTTAGACTTCGGGAGGAGCCGTTTAGAAAACTTCACGTCTGTCCCCAGAAATAAGGACGCGATAGGCTCTTTAGGCACGTGTTTAATAATCCCACCTTCTCAAATTCGGGTGTGCATTTCATGCAACCCAAATCCAAATCCCAAAACATTGAATAAAAATGTGTTCCGGATTGCGGGTGCATTTCATGTGACGCAATCCAAAGACATGTTTTTAAACAATGTTCACATTCTTTTAAAAATATAATAATAAAAGCGATAAAGAGTTAAAACTTGCACATGAGCGCATAATTGTATAAAATTAGATAAACAAGCCGAATATGATAGTTGAGCGACCGTGCTAGAACCACGGAGCTCGGGAATGCCTAACACTTTCTCCCGGGTTAACAGAATTCCTTATCCGGATTTCTGGTTTGCGGACTGTAATACAGAGTCATTCTTTTCCTCGATTCGGGATTAAATTGGTGACTTGGGACACCCTAAATCTCCCAAGTGGCGACTCTGAAATAAGTAAACAAATCCTGTTTCGATTGTCCTTTAATTGGAAAAACTCCTTTACCCCTCGCGGGGGCGGAAAAAGGAGGTGTGACAATATAGCCTTTAGGTCTTCATTTGGGGTCATTTTCTATTGATTTTAGAGAGAGGTGAGAGCATTTTAGAGAGAGAAGGAGGAACCCAACATTTAAATCATCCAAATCTTGCATCAATCCTCAAGAATCAAAGAACCCAATCATAAGTTCTTCATCTAAGAGGTAAGGTTCTATACCCTAGACTTTAATTTCGAGTTTGGAGTATAAGATGGGTTATTGAGGTATGATTCTTGGGTGTATTAGTATTATGTATACATGCATGTACAACTTAGGTTTATGGGAAGATTATTGAACATAAATAAGTAAAGATTGGGTTAGGGAGTGAAGGAAATCTTGTAAAGGAGATTAGAAATCAAGATGCTCAACTAGTATTTGATAAAATGCTCAAATGGGCTTGAATTATGAATATCTTCCTAATTTGTGTTCAATTTTGTTATGTCTCGAAGTAGATGGGCATGGCTATAATTTCCGGAACGTTGTAGTAACTTAAGGAAAAGCTCTTTGAGGTATGTATGGCTAACTTTAACTCTTGTAGAATCCCCTTGTTATGACGAGCATACGGTATGTGTACCTTTTATGAAAATATGTGAATTGATTGACTTAGTTGATTTCCATACCACCAAGTTATATGTGATTGTGAGAAGTGATTTGATGTGCCTATCTTATTATGTGCAAAGTTTGTAAATGCTTGAGGATGTCGACATGGAAGTATGTGTTAACGGATGAAAGAATCTTAATGTGTCCAAACGTGGGAATGTGTATAGTGGCGTAAATAAATGGCAACAAACCAAGTGTGTGTGTGTGAATATGGTTATGTGGTAAGAGTTGTGTAACAAATGATAGAAAAGAAATCGTAATTGATGTAATTGAAACAACGGTGGTAATATCATCTGTGACTTGTTGTGGGCAATTATCATTGTGACTTGAATTGTATACGGGTTATTGTATATGATGGAATTGGTATTGATGTTTATGAAAATTCTTGTGAATTGTTGTTGTTATGAAATGATATTCTGGATGGCCTGAAGCCATGTGATTGAACTGTGAACTACTGTTGTTGTGTGAAATGTAATTGTCCGGTGGGATCGGGTTGCGTGCCGCAACACGAAGTTATAAGGTGTGGGTTGTGGTGATAAGAGTGGCCGAGGTAATAAGGGTGGAAAAGTGATCGAAATCACTATTGAAATGAAAATATATGAAAGTTGTGAAATCGTTGATGTGATGAAATAATGTTGAAAAGAGAAAATGAGAGATTGTGAAACTTGTTTGGCTTTGGTTGTTCCTTTCTTGTGCATTTGGTTGTTGATTCTATTACTGTTTGTTACTTGTGTATTGTTTGATTTTACTTGGGGTAAAGTTTGTACATACATACCAGTACAATTCAAATGTACTGACGTCCCTTTTGTCGGGGGCTCTACATTCGTGTTATGATTGTAGGTGGTTCTAAAGTAGGTACTCCAATCCACCGGTAGTAGCACCTCCTCCACTTTCTGTCAGCTGTATTGGTGAGCCCCTTTCCTCTCGATGCCCCACGTGGCTCATGCCGCTTTTCTTCCCGGAGTCTTATTTTGGTATTTGTGTAAGGTATAGCCGGAGCCTTGTTGCCGGTATTTCTGTATTATTATTCAGTTGTATTTAGAGGCTCCGTAGACAGGTTGTGGGTAGTGTCGGGTATTGGATTTAAATTGGAAATTTTGATGTATAAAACTTGTAATAGCTTCAATATTGTGAACGAAGTTGTTAATTAATTATTTTCAGAGTTTGAAATAATTGAGTATATCTCCTCTTTATTCAAGGATGAATTTGGGTAGAATGAAATCTAGCAGGCTTGCTCAGTTGGGTTTACTCGGTTGAGCGCCGGTCGCGCTCCTCGGATTTTGGGGCGTGACATATGTAGTACCACATTAGGTAAAATTAACACTGAACCTGCATGTGTACCTCTAACTCTATATGAATTAGGGAGTTTAACCATGAGGGGTTTAGGTAAAACTTTAAATTCTGTGAAAATATGTTTGTTGAAAGTCATATGCTCAGTTGTTCCACTATCTAATATCCAAGACTCATTATCAATTTGAATGAAACAGGCATGTGAATTAAAAAAATTGGCTATACCAACACAGCTAAGGTTAGTCGGTACATCAGAAGTGGAGGCTGCTTGTTGTCCCATAGTGGCCTGATGGAGAATTTGTAGAAGTTGTGTTATATTCTCCTGTGTAAGTGTCTGAATCCCTGCATTTTGTGTTCCCTGATCTGCTTCTCCTCCTGGATTGAATGCAACATTTGCCAGCACATTTCCTTGAAATTTCCTTTGTTTTGTAAACTTAAAATCAGCTAGAAAACCATGAATCCTATAACATTTTCAATGTTGTGTCCTGGTTTTTTACAATAAGCACATATCACTGAGTTTCTCTTTCCATCAAAAACTCTTTTGTTGCCTCTCTGTTCATTATACTTCTTACCCCCTACTTGATTGAAAGCAATGAAGGAGGTAGAATCTCATGGGTAAGCTGGACTAGCTTGAATTTCCCTTTGTTTCTCATCTTACATTACCAATGCATATGCCTGTCCAATAGAAGGGAGTGGAGAGGACAACAGTATATTGCTCCTAACTCCTATGAAGGTCTCATTCAATCCCATGAGAAATTGCAATAATCTTTCATCCTGGTGAGCCTTTTGGTTCTTTGCTTTTGCTCTACAATCACATTCACACACATAGGCAGAGAATGTGTTGAGAGCATCTAGCTCATCCCATAAGCTCTTTATTTTAGTGAAATAAGTAGACACACTTGAACTCCCCTGCACCACAACACTTAGTTCTTCTGTAGTTGAAAAAGCTTAGCTCCATTTGTTTGACCAAACCTGTCTTCCAGGTCACTCCAAAGATCTTTGGCACTCTGGGAATATAGCACACTCTCTGCTATTTCCTTTGAAAGAGAGTTAAGGAGCCATGAAAGCACCATGTCATTTGATCTTGCCCAGGCCTGTTGAAGACCTGAGTTTGCGGCTGGTACAGCTAGGGATCCATCAATGAACCCTAGCTTGTTCTTTGCTGATAAAGCTATGACTACAACTCTTCTCCAGCCACCATAGCTCCTGCCATCAAATGCTGAAGAAACTAGGTTCATCCCTGGGTAATCTGAAGGGTGAAGATAATAAGGGTATGTTGAATCAACAACACCACTAGCCATGGAGCCTACTGGAAGTGATCCAGCTCCAACAGGAGTGGAAGAGACAACTGAAGGGCTGCTCTGGGATTCAGTAGCCATTTCTCAGAAAGAAGGAGAAAAGAGATCTGAAAGAAAAGATTGGATTGCAAGGGCTTCAAGCCCGCTCTGATACCATGACAGAATTGAAGAAGAATTTAGGAGAATTTTCTGTATATTTTCTGATGATTCAAATGTCTGTACAGCCAATTGTATAAATATACTGAAAAGGAATCTATTCTCTAACTACCTAGCTAGCTGTACAATTTCTATTAGCTGTCTTGTAACAAACTAAAGGATAAAATCAAAGAATAAACTAATTTGTATGTACAGAAATTGATAAATGATTTTCTGTTTGCTGCTTCCTTTTAATAGGCCCAAAGAGAGTTGTTTTGATTTTGGGCCCAAGCTGTTAAGAAAATCCAACCGAGTAAAAGTTGTTCAGGCCCAAATCTGATGATCCATTAAGTCCAAAACACTGTGCCAACTGATTGATTTAATCTCATCTGTCCATTGGCATTAAACCTAATATTCTCTTTCAGACATAAACATAGGAAGTGTCGAGAATCTCTGTCAAAACTCCATCTGTAAACCTTCTCTGTTAAACTCCATTGATAAACCTTCTTCTTTGCTAAATTTTGTATCATCACCAACACCCCCCCACCCACAATAATTTAACAGTGAATTTTCATGATGACTATATCTCAACTTGGCACCATTTTTTCATTTTGGCACTCTATCTCAATCTTGTTCCATTTTGGCCCTCCAACTCTATTTTATATGTTTCATTTTGGCTTTCCAACTCTATTTTTTATGTTCCACTTTAACACAAAAGTTGAGCCAGGGGTTTTCCGGAAATAACATTTCTACTCCTTCGGGGTAGGGATAAGGTTTGCATACATACTACCTCCCTAGACCCCATTTGTGGGATTTTACTGGGTTATTGTTGTTGTTGTTGTTGTTGTTGTTTAACACAAAAGTTGAAACCAGTGCAAAAAATATAGCGCATGTGCATACACAAATCTGAGGTATAATAAATATCCAATTAAATGTTGCCACCTGTTTTTTTCATACATGTCAAATGGGTCAATACTAAAATACCTAAACCCGACCGTATTTGGGTAAAATTAAGTCCACTTCTTATTTGCACTAGAAAATGACAACAGTGAAAATGAAATCCGAAAATGGTTCACTTACTTTGCCAAATTTACACTCATAAAAGCATCGACCTGAATTTCTTGGCGTCCATGATACTTTCAAATCAACTTGAAATCCACAAGAACAAATATTCATTCCATTATGAAAAAATAATTTTCTTTAATACATGGATTCACTTCAAACTTCAAGCTTAGATGAAATAAACCCACAAAAAAATCAGAGTAAATAAACGAACAATAAAATTGTAAAAGTTTGAAATTTTCTGCATGGCCAGGTATGAAATCGGCAGATGAAAGCTTTAGAACTTCAAGAATGAAGATGGGGCAATATTGGATGAAAAAATACGGTCGGATTCGGGTATTTTAGTATTGACCCGATTAACATGGATGAAAAAATCATGTGGCAACATTTAATTGGATATTTATTACATCTCAGATTTTGCATTGGTTTCAGCTTTTGTGTTAAAGTGGAACATAAGAAATACAATTGGAGGGCCAAAATAAAACATATAAAATAGAGTTGGAGGGCCAAAATGGAACAATGTTGAGATAGAGTGCCAAAATAAAAAAATGGGGTCAAGTTGAATGAGTTGTATATGTATTTGGTCTTTACGTTTTTTTTTGCACGCATTATTAAGCGCGTTTGTAGGACTCTGCATAATTTAGTAAATACCGAATTATCATATTGAAAGCAAAAAATTTAATATTTAATAGTCAAGTACGCAATGATTGCATAAGAAATCGGAAAGAGAAGGACATGTAGTTGCATCTCATATGATATTTTTATTTTTTAATCTGTTTCCAAAAAAATTAAATTTAAAAACAACTTAATTTTATACTTTTAATTTATCTTTAATGTCATAATTTTATGACCAAAAATATCATGATTTATTTACAATTATAAGTTATAAAAAAAATCTCTCTTAAAATATATATTCAGTCAAATAAATTTTACATGGAATTAAAATGAGAGAGTATAGTAATTTATCAATTTTAGTATTATTTGAATTTTGGGCTTGCGTGTAATAGACCTTTGTGGTCATGCCTTTTTCTGGACTCCCACATAATAAGAGTTTAATGTATCGAGCTGTCTTTTTAGTATTAATCAAATTCCGAACCTCTTGCAAGATATTGATTGAAACTGAGGTTGCACGTTTAACATTTATTCATTTAGTTCAAAGAATATTAATTTTAACATATGTTTAGTCTCTTCCTATCTTTTTGTTTGGTCATCATTTTTTTTTTATCGGTTCAAAAAGACTAAACACGTTTTCTACTAGATATTTGGCATATTATATGCTCCACTAAGGGAAAAAAACAAAAATTGTACTATTTTACCTTGAAGGTACTTTTGATACTTCCATAATTAGTTTGGGTAAAGAAAAAAATTAAATTTTTATTTGGTGTTCGGTGTTGGGCATGAATAATCTGAATTTGTATTAAAAAGTTTTATTTAGGAGTAAAATGGTGAAAATAATATGGGCTAGCTAATTTTTGGACTGGTAATTAAAAAATAGTCAGTATTTATAAACTCATTGAAAAATAACTATTATTTTGCTGAAACACAAAAAGTTTCAGCATAATATGCGGGATTATGGAGCTCCTACGTATAAACTTCCAGCATATTATGTTGGAACTCTAACACACAGAAAGTTCCAGCATAATATGCAGGATTATGGAGCCCTTGTATATAAACTTTCTGCATATTATGTTGGAACTCCAACATATTATATTGGAAGCTCATATGTAAAAATAAATAAATCAAACTCTAGCATATTATGCTGGAATATTTTCGAATTTTTAAGAGTGCTTTTGTTCAGATTTTATCTTTACATGAAAAAAAAGCTAAATTTCGATTACTTTTGAAACTGCGAGTATTTTTCAATTATCAGTTGTAAATCTGACTATTTTTTATTTTTTTTCTCAGTAAAAGGCGCTCTATAAAGGCGATTCCACGCCAGGTTCGAACTCGGGCCTCTAATATGAGTTAAAAGTTTTTTCTTTCTTTTTCCTTAAATGTAATGTTGGTCAAAATATTTCGAAAGCTGATTGAATAGAGAAAGTTATATTAGTTGACAGTGATAGAAATATTAGGATAATGAATAAAGTTGTGGTTTGGTGAAAAAATATGTAGTTGTATAAAACAACACTAGAACGTATCTAAATTATACGATTTTCGTATAATTAAAAATGAGGAAATTATAAAAATCAAATAAGGTTCACGTGGGTCGGAACCGACACGCTCTGGACTTTCTTACACGGCTCGCCCACCTCCAGCCCACAAGTTAGGTCGTTGACCAGCCATTTATAAGTTGGATCCTGTTTGTGCTAACGGCCTATTCAAAAATACTTTTTTGACATTAAAAAATAAGTATTATTTGGTGTCCTAACATTTATAAATAAATGTCAATTAAGGTATAAAATTTTAAAAATTTATATCTGTAAACTAAATATAAAAAAATGAGTTGGAATATTAATGATTAAGAATTCTTGCTTAGCTAAGAGCGAAATCTGCCACTTTCAAATAGCGATTACTTATCGGGTTGGTTGGTATAATAGTGGGATAAATAAGGATATCCAATGGAATTAGCTATTTTGTATGCTATATGTGATAACTAATTTTACCAGTTTAATATAAACTTATCTAGTAATTAACTAATACCTATAACTAAATATAAAATAAATACAATTTCAAATTCTATCCCTAATTCTTATCTTTATCCCTCGTAACGGCCCCTAAATTCATACTTTTTTGCTCTATAGTCGAAAACTCAAACGTAAAGTAATTTCTATCAGATACAATTTTCTTTTTTACCTTTACTTTTAACTTGAATTATATATATCCAAAAAAGTTAACTAGTACCATTTCCACTTAATAAATCATTCTATAAACTGTTTATATAATTATCTGAAGCAAATATGTAATGTTTTGTAGAAGTCTACTTCCTTAATCTTAACTGAGTCCCGATGAACTTATTATCTTGTTTCAAAATTAAATATTCATCTTAAGCTAATATATTTTCCTGTTTTGGAAAAGGTTTAAAACAATCCCGACGCCATGCAATAAAACTTGTATTTTGTTGTAAAACATTAGTAAATGTGGATGTCCAATACTTCCGCTACTTTTATTCATGATGTAAATAACCTCCCACTATTTCTCACACCTCCATAAACTCTCCTCATGATCTCTATTATTAATGTCATATTTAAGACAATCCTTTTGTAACCTTCTATGTAATAGTATAAATAAAGGCATGAATTGTGATATGTGACACACTTGAACACTTGATGAAATAAGAAAGTTATCTTTCTTTTCTTATTCTATTACTTATCTTCTTGTTTTATATTGTTACTTTGAGCTTAGTTACATTATCAGCACGAAGTCTCTAACCTCAAGGTTGAACTCCACTTCTTGCTAGATATATCTTTATGATCTACCGTCAAAATTATCAAGCCTAATAATTCTTTTAGATTTTGATATATATATGAGTATATTCCACCGAATGAATGATTGGTTCCTTTGTTTTTGTTTTCTTGTGATGTTTCATCGTAGTATAAACTTGAACATCAATTTTATTCATGAATATAGTACTGTTAAACTTTCATGAACAAAATAATAGGTGGCATACAACAGAATGAATAATCTACAGAAATTATACTTTATTATCTATGTTATTGATTTTATATTATGATGCGATTTTAGTATGCCTAGTATAATGATTATACATTAGTTTAGACGATATTTTTGTTCTGTTAAAAAGATATAATAATAATTTGAAGGAAAAAATAGTACTTGTCTCAATGGAATTATGAGTTTAGCGTATGTAGATCACAAATTTGAAATTAAGTCAATTGTGTCGTTACGCTATTATCCTATTGATTTCTAAGTTATTTTTCTTCTTTAATACCCTTTACTATATAGAATTTGTCAAAGCTTGAATTTATGATACTTGACGTTTCTGAAAAGAATTACCTATCATGTGTTCTTGATGCTGAAATTCACTTAGACGCTAAATGTTGTGGTGACACCATTACTTAGGGTAATGAGACATCGAGCCAGGACAAAGCGAAGACCATGAATTTCCTTCGTCATCACCTGGATGAAGGTTTGAAGGTTGAATATTTGACAGTGAAAGATCCACTTGAATTGTGGACTGGCCTGAAGGAAATGTATGATCACCTTAAGGCTACGGTATTGCCAAAGACTCGATATGAGTGGATGCACTTACGGTTGCAAGATTTTAAGACTATAAGTGAGTATAACTTTGATGTATTTAGAATAACTTCCCTATTAAAATTATGTGGGGATGTTATGAATGATAAGGATTTGTTGGAAAAGACTTACGATTTTTCATGTCTGAAATATGGTATAACAGCAGTAATACTGTAAAAGGATTTTAAAAAGTATTATGAATTGGTCCAATGCCTTCTGGTGGCTGAGCAACATATATAATACCTTTTTGATGAAAACTTATGAAGCCCGTCCCACGAGATCAACTCCATTTCTTGAGGCGAATATGGTAACGAGACGTGATAAGTCTGGAAAAAGACAAAATAATTATCATGGTCATATGAATGTATGTGGTCATGGCAATGGCAAGAGACAATATAATAATCGTTATTGTGATAGTCATGGCAAACGAGAGAACAATATGGGTTCTCAAAACAATCCTTCAAGAGGCAACAGCTATAACCTCCACCGCTGTGGCATGAAAGGTCAGTAAAAAATTGAATGTCGTGCACCTAAGCATTTTGTCAGGCTTTATTAAAACTCCATAAAAAAGCAAATAATGTTGGAGCATCTTCTGTTAATGCCCAGTGGAGACTCACTTGACCTTCAAAAATAATTTTGAGACAGACCTTCAAACAAATATGATGATAATGTCGAGGCAAATCTTGCTTTGAAGGATGATGATTTTGAAGGTCTCGATGATCTTACTCATTTGGAAGTTGAAGACTTCTTTGGGAATTAAAAAAAAACTAAAGTTTGATGATTTTACTGGGGAATGCAATGATGTTGTTGTTTTTATTTTTTGTGTTTTTTTCTCGTTCTAAAGTTATTTTTTATTTTCAAGTGGTACTTAAGTTGTCTTATGTTGTTGGTAGTGTTGTTAGTATTTCTGTATTTCTTATGGTGTATTTTTTTATGAAAAAATAAAATTTCTCAGTCTTCAATTGAATCCAAAATGAGTTTAATGAAGACTTACGCTTTTTGGATAGTGCTACAACTCACACGATATTAAGAAGAAGAAAAAATCTTATTTGGTTATGAAAAAGGCTTATGTTAATACAATATCTGGTAGTACAAAATTAATTGAGGGCTCTGAAAGAGCGTCCTTATTACTACGTGGAGGAATGATATTGACTATTAATAATGCATTGTATTATAGTAAGTCTCAAGAAAACTTGTTGAGTGTCAAAACTATTCGCCAAAATGGATATCATGTTGAGACATCTAACGAAGGAAAGGTTGAATACCTTTATATTACTACAATAAAAGCGGGAAAAAAATGAGTGCATGAAAAATTACCCGCATTTTCTTCTGGGTTGTACCACACAAATATTGGTGTGGTTGAATCACATGCTTTAGTAAACAAAAGATTTATTGCTTCTAACGATTTTATTATTTGACATGACCGGTTGGGCTATCCCGCTTCTAACATGATGCGCAGAATAATAAAGAATTTAAATGGGCACATATTGAAGAACAAGAATATTCTTCAATTTAAGGAATTCACGTGTGCTACTTGTTCTCAAGAAAAATTGATTATTAAACCATCAGTAGCTAAAGTTTGGATTGAATCCCCTGCATTTCTGGAACATATACGTGATGATATATATGGGCTTATACACCCTCCATGTGGACCGTTCAAGTATTTTACTGATTATTGTATGGCCATTGGAATAAAAGTTGAGCATCCGGTTGCTCATGTTCATACTCAAAATGGTCTAGCAGAATCATTGATTAAACTCCTCCAATTAATAGCTAGATCATTGCTAATGAGGACAAAACTTTTCCTTTTAGTGTAGGAACATGTTATTTTGCATGCAGTAACACTTGTGTGTATAAGGCCAACCAGTTATCATGAAGTCTCTCCATTACAGTTAACTTTTGGTCAGGAGCCAAATATTTCCCATCTAAGAATTTTTGAATGTGTGGTATATGTTCCAATTGCTCCACCACAACACACAAAAATAGTTCCCCAATAAAGGTTGGGAGTATAAGTTGGTTATGAATTTTCTTCTATTATTAAATATCTAGAGCTTATAACAGGAGATTTGTTTACAGCCAAATTTGCTGATTGTCATTTTGATGAACCAGTATTCCCAACATTAGCGGGAGAAAATAAACAACTGAAAAAAGAGATAGATTGAAATGTATTATCTCTATCTCATTTAGATCCTCGTACAAATCAATGTGAATAAGAATTTCAAAAAATCATTTATATGCAAGATGTTGCAAATCAACTACCGGATGCATTTACTAACCTTCCACGGGTTACTAAATCACATATTCCAGCTGCAAATGCTCCAATCTGAGTTCATGTCTCAGTTGGATAGTATGATAATATAAATGAGTTTAGGCCATGCCTTAAACGTGGTAGACCAATCGATTTCAAGGATAAAAATCCTCTAAAAAAGAAAGGAGCAAATGATCAAATTGATCATAACGTGGAGGCAAATGCTCAAAAAGAGCATAAAAACATAACAATTGATAAGACCTCATGTGAGGTTCATGTACATGAAAATAATGAAAATGAAGATATGTCAATAAGTTATGTCGCTACGGGAAAAAGGTGGAACCGAAATAATGTTGTTATTGACAATAGTTTTGCATATAATGTTGCAGTTGAAGTAATGCAATAAGATGAGGATCTTGAGCCAAAATTTGTCGAAGAATGTACATAGAGAAATGATTGGCCAAAATAAAAAAATGTGATTCAAGCAGAATTGGCTTCACTTGGAAAACATAAAAATTTTGGACCAATAGTGCGAACGCTTGAAGGTGTCAAGTTAGTGGGATACAAATGAGTGTTTTTGCGAAAACGAAATTAGAAAAGTGAAGTCGTAAGATATAAAACACGATTTGTGGCACAAAGGTTTTTGCAAAGGCCTGGCATTGATTAATGGAGACATATTCTCCTGTGGTAGATACATTTACCTTCAGGTATTTAACAAAATCTGGCAGTTCATGAAGCTTGACATGCGGTTGATGGATGTTGTGACGACCTACTTATATGGCTAATTGGACAATGAAATTTTTATGAAAATTCCTGAAGGATTTAAAATTCCTGAAGCACATAAAAGTTCAAGGAAAACTTGTTCAATAAAGCTTCAGAAATCCTTACACACAATTAAGGCGGATGTGGTACAATCGCCTTAGCGAGTATTTGCTAAAGGAACAGTTCAAAAAATGACCCTATTTGTCCTTATATCTTTATTAAGAGGCCTGGATTTGAATTTGCCATCATAGTTGTGTATGTTGATGATTTGAATATCATTGGCACTTCTAAAGAGCTTCCAAAGGCTGTAGAGTGTTTGAATAAAGAATTTGAAATGAAAGATCTTGGTAAGACAAAATTTTATCTTGGTCTACAAATTGAGCATGTAACAAATGGAAATTTTGTCCATCAATCAACAAATACTGAAAAGATTTTAAAGCAATTTTATATGGATAATGCACATCCATTGAGTACCCGATGGTTGTGAGATCACTTGACCTAAATAAAGATCCATTTCGACCTCAAGAAAATGATAAAGAGCTCGTTGGTGATGAAACTCCATATCTTAGTGCAATTTGGGCAATGATGTATCTGACCAACAATACCCGACAAGATATTGCTTTTGCAGTAAGCTTAATAGAAAAATTCAGCTCCTCCCCAACAAGAAGACATTGGAATGGTATAAAGCATACATTTTGATATCGTCAGCGAACTATAGATATGGGGTTGTTTTATTCTAATGAATTCAAGTCAGAAATGATCGGCTATGCAGATGCAAGTTATTTGTCTGATCCACATAAGCCCGATCTCAGACATGCTATTTATTTATATATGGAGGTACAACTATATCATGGCGTTCAATGAAACAAATAATAGTTGCCATATCTTCAATCATGCTGAGATAATAGCCATTCATGAAGCTAGTCGGGAATGTATTTGGTTGAGATCAATGACTCAACATATTCAAAAAATGTGTGGTTTTCCTATGAAAAGGGATAATCCAAATACATTATACGAAGACAATGCTACTTGCATTGCTCAATTGAAAGGAGGATACATTAAATGAGAGTCGGAGACAGAACAAAGCACATTTCACCAAAGTTTTTTTTCATACATAATTTTCAACAAAATGGTAAAATTAACGTTCAACATATTCGTTCATGAGAAAATTTGGATGATATATTCACTAAGGCATTATCAACCTCAATATTTGAGAAGTTGAGATAGAAGATTGGAATGCACCGACTTCGAGAAATAAAGTGATGTATTCATGTGGAGGAGTAAGATATGCGATGTATTCTTTTTCCCTTAGCCTAGGTTTTGTCCCACTGAATTTTCCTGATAAGGTTTTTAACGAGGCATCAACTAAAGCGTATTACATATATGTGTACTCTTTTTCCTTCACTAAGATTTCTTAGTAAGGCTTTAACGAGACATATTATCTATCTTTGGACATCTAAGGGGAAGTGTTGTAATACTATTAGTAGATGTGGATGTCCAATATTCCCACTACTTTTATCCATGATGTAAATAACCTCCAACTACTCCTCACTCTTATGATTGTAACTCCCACATCTCCATAATCTCTCCCCGTGATCTTCCCCCATGATATCTATTGTTTATGTCATGTTTAAGACCATCCTTTTGTAACCTTCTATGTAATAGTATAAATAGGCATGAATTGTGATATGGGACATACTTGAACACTTGATGAGATAAGAAAGTTATATCTTCTTCTCTTATTCTATTACTTATCTTCTTGTTTTATATTGTTAATTTGAGCTTAGTTTCTTAACATATTTTTAATATTAATTAACAGATTTTCCTTGGCCACCTTTTTGGTTATTGTTAAAACTATTCATGTAAAAAGGTAATGCACATTTTGTTTTCCTTTATATTATTTTTTTTGCCTGTTTGTGTAATTAGTTAACTAGTTGGATTATTACGAGCCTGTCTCTCCCCTCTCTTTTTTTTTTTGGCCACCGGTCACTAGTTCCGTCTTCACAAAGATCAAGATGAAAGAGCTCTATTCATGTACAATGCGTACAAATATCGAATAAATATAGTTAAGTGAAAAAAATGTATATAAAACACAAATTTCATGCATTCATTTGTTTGGTATATTATATATAACACAAACACCATGTGTGAGGAGTCTGAACTTTAGAATTATGAGGTGACAATAATTTCAGTGATTTAAGGAATAACAACTGCTAATAGTAATAACCAAAGGGTAAAAGGAACATGAAAAGAAATACTTGCTAAATTGAATTATGTACAGAGAATGTCTTCACATTTTTAGGAGGAGCAACGATGACATTCACATCCAATCACTTTCCAAACGAACCTGAGGCCCTTTCCAGAAATCTAACCTCACAATCAACTATGCACAATAAAGAATGTAAATATGAACAACTTTCTTTAAAAAAGACAACTTTTGAGACCCAGAAATTCATAACATTCCTAGTGTCTTTAGAGATGAAATTAAACAAGATCTGAAGGATCTAACTTTCTTGTGGGGTTTTCTGAGGGCCTTCTATAAATACCATCAAAAGGAAGGTTGAAGTCTCCAACCGAATCGTCCATGAAGAAGGTATTGGCCAACCTATTAGAATTCTTAAAGTCAAGGTGCTCGTGCTCATCTTGACTTCTGTCAGAGAAATTATCATAATAATCATGAGGATTGCTATTGAAATTTGGAGGTTCAAGAAAACTTGTCTGGGGATCTGCAACTTGTAGTCGAGTTCTATCCCACCACTGGCTCCTGATAGATTGCGCCATGCTACTTGAATCATCGTGATGTAGGATGCTCTCCCTTAAAACAGGAGCGGATGCGGTAGCTTCGAGATGACTTTGAGCTCGGTCCTCAAATAGGTGCCCCCAGTTGTCATCAACTGTATCCTTGATTTGCACAAAATGAGATGGCATCCAAGGATCTTTAAGGCGTTCATTATCATTATGAGGTGGCCTGGATTCAATGCCTCTTGAATCACTACTCGTATTGTGAGGATGCGAGGTATAATACCAATCAATAATGTACCTCTGTCCACCATCTATCAACCACATTGAGCCAAATCCAGCTCCCAAGTTGTTGAGAGGCACTTCCCTGGAGAACAAGTTATTTCTGTCACTTGAACCTCTAAAGTTGGGATTCCAGTGCTGTAACTCTGAAGGTCGATATGCAGGTCCTATATCTTGCACCTGCAGCTTTTGCTCTCTGAACGTTTTGAGCGTTGATAGGAACTGTCTTCCTTGATCATCAGGTTCCCAGGAAGGGTAGCTATTTAGAAAGCTGCAATTGTTTGACATGTAATGTTATTCAAAAGCGTCTTAAATCCAAAAATAATCCTAAAACAGGCTGCAAGTAGTCATTAGACCAACCTCAGAAATGATTTCTCCATTTTCCCTTGAGAACTTCTCTGCAAGCGGGCGGAATTATATGGCGCTCCATATTTGCTATTGCCATGATTCTGAAAATCAAACACGCTGAAGCTGCGAAGAAAAAGACACTATATCAGTGCTTAATGATTGAAATGTGCATGCTCCAACAGTGGGAGCCACCAAAATATGAACGCATAAGCAAGTAAGCTGGTATAATTACTAACCTGCACACATGACCAACACCCTCGACATGAACAGTGAAGTCCACAATGAAATGCAAAATGGCATCTACCCTCTGTGACAAAAAATATTCAACTATTACGGACCATCATCTCAAGGATTCTCAAGATAGGTAAGGTAAGGAAATTATCCTTAAAAACAAGATCACCTTTGGCACAACAAATAGCAATAGACATGGTGTAAGAAAAATTGAGGCCATCTCCTCAAGTAACATCATTCCAGTATACTGCGCAGTGAGTTAATAAGAAGTCAATAACAATCTCACACAGTAAAAAGTACTACACGATCTATCTGTCGACAGTCAAACTCTTGCCCCTGGTTATACATCAATGAAATTCTCTGGAGAAGAATATGACTCCAAATAAAGGGATCAAAAGCCTACCACTGGAGCTACTTAATTTATTTATTTTGTTGATAAATTACAATAATTTAAAAAGGTAAATATGGAAGGCTACACAGAAGAGTCAAACTTCGAATCTAATATATATAAACCAACCAACCCTCAAGCCTGGAACTGAAAAGAAGTAGAAGGGTTAAATCGCCAAAAAGTGAAATTAAGAAAGATCATGATAATGATCTGTCTAGTCTGAATTTACAGTGTATGATTAAGCTCTATTGAAGCAATATTTAGTTATTAACTCTAAAATGGATTGTTTAATGAGTCAACACCTTATTGTGGTAACGAATTTGCTTTATTTCATAAAAAATAAATGATTTTCTTGAGAAAACTAATAATATGCTCTTAATGAAATCATTAAATCTAGACATTGAGTTACTACAATGAAGTGCCCCTTCTCACATTTATCTGCTTATAAGTATCCGTAGGGCAAAAAGCACCTGAAATAAAGTTTCAAACTCAGTTCGTACAGCCTCAGTATTTTCTTTCCCTCGCCATCTCTTTGGCATATAGTGTGTATGTTGGACAACAAGTGACATCGCTCCCTGTGGGTCAAGGACAAGAAGCTCATCTGTTATTGCAGCCCTGCTTATAGCTGTTATAGTTCCAAATACAGCAGCATACCAGAATAAGTTGCGACCAAATATCTGCAACATTTGAAGCAAAAGAAAATGCAGTATCAGATAGTGCGAATAGCATAAATGAGCAACTCTGCAAATAAATATTTGTTGGTTGTGGAAGTTTAAGTTTTTACATGGCCTTCCAGCAGAGATTCTTCTAGAAATGCAATGATAATAAGAACAGCGGCAAATCCACCGGAAACAAAAGAAATGAACTTTGCGACGATAGATATAATAGGCGATGGGAATTGCTTTAGATAATCAGAAGCATGTATCACACTGCTGGTGATGCGATGCTTAAACAAATGGTCAACCTGAAAACAAAAAAGACGCGCATAAATATAAAAGTAAAAGCCATAACAGAATTCAAGTATGTGGATGGAAAGTACCAAATAATTTGTGGAGCAAAAGAGCTAATAAAACCACAGCTCACATTCTCACTAGAATTTTAGCTCACAATATATACACATGCACAAAACCAACCAATTCCACCTCAAACCCAAACTAGTTGGGGTTGGATGCATGAATCTGTTGTAGTCATTCCACTTAACCCATTTTATTTGGCTCACAGTCTATCTGTTACATAAATATGTTACAGAAAGTCTATCGTGCAATAGAGGGACTACGGAAAATATAGAAGCAATATACAGCTAAAAGGCGATAAGCTTGACGAGTTATAGTGACATTACCCTATACCCATACAAGTAACCTGAAAGCAGGCGAGAAAACGCAGTATGCTAAACACCTTTGCCCTTCCCAAGTCCCCATTCCCACCCCTCACCTCCAAAAAGAAATAATACTCCTCTGTATATGTGGTAAATTTTCCTTTTTACTTTGTCCCATCATTTGCCCTTCCCAAGTCCCCATTCCCACCCCTCACCTCCAAAAAGAAATAATACTCCTCTGTATATGTGGTAAATTTTCCTTTTTACTTTGTCCCATCATTTGCCCTTCCCAAGTCCCCATTCCCACCCCTCACCTCCAAATACTCCTCTATCCCATTTATGTTGCACATTTTCCTTTTTACATTGTCCCAAAAAGAATGATCCTTTTCTATATTTAGAAACAACTTCACTTTAAACTTCCTAGTTTACCCTTAATGAAATAATTTACAGCCACACAGAAACTTGTTTTAGGCCACAAGTTTCAAAAGTCTTTCTTTCTTTCTCAAAACTCTGTGCCCGGTCAAACACCATCACATAAAATGGAGTAATAACCAAAGAAGTGGGATCAAAAGGCAGATCCAAAATGACAAGTTCCATGTTTCTCAACCTATCAAGCTCATACCAGAGAAATGATACCTCGTTGAATTCCCTAAACATCCACTTGGCAAGATTTGACCATCTCCGAGACGATGCCGTACTTGGATGGTTGTAAAACTGTTCAGCATGCCTCAAGAAGAGATATACCAGCATGAATATGACGAGGAACGGAGATAGGAGAAGCATTAAAACTCCAACAATCATAAGCCTTTTCTTTAATGTTTTAGGATCAGAAATGAATTCCCTCCTTATACAAAAGTTTCTGCAGAAAAAAAAAAACACCAGTTAGATTGTAGGAGTGGAGAACAAATTAGTAAAGACATATGGAAGAAAACAAACTTCATTTACTTAAATTAGAAAGCACTACATGGCAATTTGACCGCAAGGTAGGGCATACTGTCAGATACCTGTCAAACATGCTCTGCAGTATGCACCAATTTAAGGTCCATTCAAGGGTTTTTGTCAGTATTAAACGACTACGCACTCCATTGGGGCCACATTTGATAGTTGGACCAGCGCCAGGTACCCAGTGAGAAATAGGAAAAGCGAGGAGCCCTTTGTTAAGCATTCCTATCAAATAATTTTCCTTCCGCATTAATCGCATAACCACATCATGAATAGAAAGATTCTTGACTACACAGAGTTGTTGCAATTCTTGTAACTGAACAACCCTTTCAAGAATAGATGCCCATGGAATGGTTTGTATCTCATTGTCTGTCACATGAAGACTGCACAAAAACATAACACCATTGTGATTAGCTAGAGGAATGAAAGACTCCAACACTCTCATAGTGATGAAGAAGTATTGGCAATCAATGATAACATGCAATATAAGAAAAAAAAACAATCAGTCAACATCTTGAGTTTCCATTAATTATAACTAAAGCAAGAAAAAGAAATGAATGACATGTCACAAAATTTGACTTCCAGAAAATCTTTTAAGATGTTTCAGCGCACCTTCTGTAATAGAACTGACGGATTGCCAGGGTTTCTTTTAGCTGTGCGAAAAACCTCAAGAAGCAAAATATCCAGTAGACAGAAAATATCCCCAGGTAACCTAAAACAATGGCTTTAAAGAGCGTAAGAGGCTTCAATGGGTGCAGATGAAGAGCTTCGTTGGCCAGATCACAAGGCTTGATTCCAGATTCCACAGCATCCATTCCACATTTTGCGTTGCGGAGTCCATTCCAATCAACATACAACAGAAAAAACCCAGAAAAGCATATGGTGAAAGCTAGGCTTAGAAGCTCAAATATCCACTTTATAATAATGCACCATAATCCTTTCTCGCAATAATAGTTGTAGAGCCTCTCGAAGAACAGGTCCAGATCAGCAATTGGCTCAACATTCAAGCTCTCACCATTAAGAAGCCCAGATGGGCTCTCACTACCAGGACTTGGTGCTCTGCGATAGTCTGACAGTTCGATTTCAGGAGGCACATCATCAAGCAACCCTGTTCTCAACGATGATTCGCCATGCCATTTCCATTTGAATATGTTAAGGCCACTAGCGCCTTTTTGTCCACTGAACATCATTCATGTACGCTGACTATATGCAAACACAGCCTGACCATTCCCCATGCACCAAGTAATTAAAATATTGCACTGAAAAGGAAAGAAAAAGAAAAAAGAAAAAGTCATTCTTCAGGTGGTCTTCAAAGTATGAACAAGTATGCTCCTACCTCAATGGGGTTCTTCATTGGTTGTTAAATAGTTTTGAAGGATAATGAACATGTAGAATCATGCTTTAGCATCCCATAAATGATAAAATCAATCTCGGAAGCATAAAATCATCAATGATTGTTTTATCTAAAGTTTTTCCTTTTCTATATATTAGTTAATACGTGAGAGTCCAGCAGAGCTCCAGTTCTGCTGTCAAGTACCGAAGCAAAATGACTACTTAAGCCTCGAGTAGAATGTCTTTTGGTCTTAGTTCTGCAAGACTCAGTTACCAGACAAACTCAAAGCATGTACCAAAGAAGACATGAAAACAAAGGTCAGAACTCATAAGATCAGCAGATTCAAAGTTCTGCAAAAAGTTAGTTAAGAAAATTCACTTGCTTGTCACACTTCCAGTTGTAAGCCGCTGGACGTTTTACACTTACCAGTACTCAAGCACATTTTAGTAATTTTGGCACATTTTAAAAAGTTTTCTGCAGATTGGAGCTGTTCATGGGTCTATGATCCTTTACATGTTGAGTTGCATGTCTCCACTCAATATTAGGACAGGAGTAGGTCTTACAGTTCCTTTCCTCCTAGTATTTCAAGGGGAAAACCAATGGTGTTTGACATGCTAATCGTGCGTTTGGGGTTTGAAGGGGAGGCATTGAATTTTTTGATGATTAAAAGGGAGTGAACCAAGGAGGAAGCATTAAAACTGCAGGACAGGACACAAATACTAGGAAAAGGAGCAGGAGGGCGGGTTGAAGAAACATGACTAGTAAGGAGGACAGACTTTTTCAAATTTCATTAATTGGCTAATTAATTTACTAGTATCAGGAGCAACGTTTACATGAACCAATAGAATGTGTGCTTCCCACATTCACAATTTGCAAATATATGCTGAATAGAAACTGAGGCTGATATATTACAACAAACATGCTTTGGCAGGTATCTGATCATGAGCTGATAATGCTCGATTGCAAGGAAGCATGTGGAGGTCAATATATTTTAAATTTGATTACATAACTACACATGACGAAGAAAGCATAGTGGGACAATTATCCTGCTCTGAAAGACCAATTACAAATGGCCAAACAAATTGAAATGGTATAGAAATGAACTTTGTGCCTAACTCAACCCCAAAAGCCATATAAGGAGACCAAAGACCCCATCTAAAATCGATGCAGTACTCTACCACACACCCTACCCCCACCGCTCACATCTAGAACGTGGATGATATAAAATGGGGGCTCAACGTCAAGCAAACCAAGAACTGAGATGCATCTGGCACTGATACCATGTAAAAAAATGAACTTTAGATCTAACTCAATCCCAAAAGCTAGCTCGTGAGGGGAGGATAGCCCAAGACCTCATATAATGAGACAAAAGACCCCATCTGAAACCGATGTGAGACCCTAACAAAAGCAACTAAAGGAGGATTTGAGGAGTTGAATTAAGAAGTTTCATAAGAGTGGGGAAAAAACCCGCAAAGATGCTTGATAACTTACATGAATTGGAGTCACTTATCAAAAAGAAAAGAAAAAAAAAAAGCTTACATGACTCGGAGAAAAACAAGCTAGCAGGGACATTGTTGGAGGAGGAGAAGCTACACAGAGAGTAATCAAAAGGACAAGTTGGAGATCCTAATTGTACAGAAGGTTAGCTGGAGACAAATTCGAGGACGACGTGGTAAAGGAAGAGAAAGGCAATACTAAAATTTATCTCCAGAATGGCAAATGTTCATGGAGATAAACTCTACCGGAGAATATTGACAGTCTCGAACTTAAGGGGCAGAAGGAAATCCATGAAGGAGGAGTACAATTTTGTCAACAATTATACACTGAAACGCAAGGGTGGAAGCCGGTTTTAATGGAGTGCGATGCGGAGCATCAATTATTCCTTTCTTTTCGGTTAATTTTATTGTGTAACTAACATGATCATCTACTGCCATAGTTGAACAAGGTTTTACAAAATAGATAATGTAGCCAATCAAGTAAAATAGCCAATGTAGTAGTCAACTGGTCTAAAAAGAAAATTGATGATTCATATAATCAACCCCAACTAATTTCCAATTAAGGCCGTCGTCCATTTATTGATATCTCAATGGTTAACAATATTCCAAAGGCAACAACTTTCTAACTACAAGCTCGGATTATCTCGTATTCATATAGCATACATTGTCAATCATGACATACTACAAAATACCCACTAATCCAATTTCATGAGTCACATATCATATTCATAGTAGAAAACTTAGCCATAGAATTGCAAACTATATGACACTACACATGCATTGTCCTGAATCCTACAATAACAAAGCCTCAGTTCCAAACAAGTTGGGGTTGGCAATATGAATCCTCATTGACCATGTTACTTCATACACTGAATCCTAACAAAACAAAAATTCACTATACAAGATAGATAAGACAAGAGAACAAAGCAATTTACCTACAACTAGATTCACTGTCTCCACCAATACCCAGCTGAAATCCTCAATACACCATAAAGTAAAACAACTTGGTGAAGCAATTCTAAGCAATTCCAGAAAGTAAACAGCTTGCCCACTATGTTCCCAAATAAAGGGATTCTAAACAATTAAAAAATCACAATTGGGAAAGTGATTTTTTTATATCAGTGTATGGACCAGCTTGCGCGTAACTAAGGCTAAAATATATGGGCTTACACTGAGGGTTATAGGGGATTTTAAACCCCAAATTATTTAGGTTTTTCTCCTACAATAAAGTGAAATAAAAACTAGTATAAATTTCCGAAACAACCTCAAAAAAGGTGGGGCAAAAGGATTAGATACTTAACAGGCGGTGGTGGATGATGAAGAAGAAGAAGAAGAAGAAGGACGGCCGCCGCCGGTCGCCGCCGATATAGGGTGGAAGAGAGTTTGGGTTGCGTGGAGAAAGAAGGGGAGAATTACGTAGCGGGGTTCCGTTTAGTTTTCGTGTACTATTGTAGATTGTTTTTCTTCTTCCTTCTTCTCCAAGTCCAATGCGTTAAAAATGAAAAGTTTGCTCTTGAGTTTCCTTTGTTTAATTAATTAAGGAGACGTGACGATGGCTACTTTGCTTTCTCCTCATCTATTTAGTACTCCTTAATCTAAAAGGTCTTTTTTTTCCTTTTTTTACCTTAGTGTTTTTTGGGCCAATTAGGTCACGGGTTCGAGCAGTAAAAATTACTTTTTACCTTAATTTTTTTTGGGCCAATTAGTTCGAGCAGTAAAAATTACTTTTTACCTTAGTGTTTTTTGGGCCAGTTAGGTCACGGATTCGAGCAGTAAAAATTACAGAAAAGCAGGGTAATGCTACGTGCACCACACCTTTATGGTCTGACTCTTCCTGAACCTCGCGCATTACAAGAGCTTAGTGCACTGACTGCTCTTTTGTGTACTTATATGATCTTTTCTATAGTTGTTCGGGCTAATTATGTATCGAATAATACTATTTACCGAGACTCTGACAGATAAAAAGAAATTAGTTACTATAATAGCTTACTACATCACATAAGTACATGCCTCAAGTTTTGTACATCAAATTTATAGATTTTGTATAATTATTCGATTTTCGAAGCCTACTAATCTGGCTAATTCAAATTTACATCGAATAGAATGTAGAAACACGTTTTATTAATAAGGTTTAAGAGTTTGTTAATTCCCAAAAGTAAAACCTCAAGCATTTCATTAACAATGTAGGGATAAACTCATACGGAGCGTTGCAGTTAAAATTCGTAACTAAATGGTTTTATGATTGTACTAGTTAATTTTTTGATTGTTATATTGAAATAATCACTATATTTTTAAAAGTTATTTGAGGAACAACACATGCTTAACTAGGTAGCATATGGTCATTTTGTGGTTTATTGGACTCTACTTGGCCTAAAAACCGCACATAGTACTATTTGTCAAATATTATCTTTAACTTTCATCACAAAATGATTAAAGATAAATTAGTATGTTTTAGTTTTAACTATGATTTATCATACTATTATTATGAAATATATGAATAAAAATTCGAAACTATTAGCTTAGCCAAAAATAAACAAGTTGAAATAAAATCATATTGCAATAAAAAAAAAATTGTATTCATTTACTGTATTACGTCTAATAATGACTTCAAAAGGACTAAACATATTATATAATTTGAAATTGTGATGCCATGAATAACAAAGGCGAAATCATTTAAGTGGATTTCGAGATTCTCGAAATCTTTTCAGAATATTTTTTGGAGTTGCAAATATGAAAGGAAGGAATTACCGAACGTTGTAAAAAAGTAAGGAAAAAATTAATTAGAAAAATAAGGAAAAATGTAAATTTAATTAAAATGGATTTATGCAATTGTAGATCCAGCTGGAACTATGTAGATATTTTTGTCTCTTAAAAGGGAGATTTTTTGGCCATATATAGAGATAGAGCATAATCACGGGCTTGTAATTGTTCTTCATGTCCGATCTCCTATGTGGGCTTGGATCGCGCTAACTAATGGGCTAATTTCTTTGATCACCTTCGATTTTATAAAGGAATTTTTACCTAATTATATTATATTAAAAATTTATTTATATATGTTTTCTATGTTTTGAAATTTTTAATAAGAAAATTTTACCTCCTATAGCAAGGTTGATACATTATTTATTACTAGTCATAGGGTACGCGCGTTGCGCGTGTATCCATATCCATGAATATAAAATTCTTAAAAATTATATAAATATTAAATTTATCTGTCCTGAATTTTTAAATTTCTAATATTAGGAGTCCTACTTAATTCAAATAGAAAATTTTAATAAAATTTTAGATAATTTTAAAGTTTTAAATATTAAAAATTAAATAATTATTTTAATTTATAGTATAGTATTAGATGTTTTTGGAATAAAACTTGTTCAACAAACACCTTTGTGGAATCACAGAATTATAATATTTGTAATTTATTTATTTTATCTGTCATTCACCTAATTATACATTATATATTCTATAAAATAATACAAAATACCAAATACATTATTTATATATTCTATATGTATTTATTAATACATTATTACTATTATCACTTTTAGTAAAAATAACATTTATTCTTGTGTCATATATACAAATACTATTTTAAGAGTTATTTCAATCCTTATTTTATTATTATTGATGTCTAATATTTGAAGTCAATAAATTAAAATATTATTTAAATTCTTAATTGGATGTTTTCTAATGCTATACGAATTACACAGACACTACAATAATTAAGCTATATGAATTGTACAAACACTACAATAATTAAGTGAATGAAACAAAAGCTGGAAATAAGAACAAAATCCGTTGTTGACATGCATGAGATCTTTCACCTGTTTCCTTTCAATCCTTTTTTAAAATATTTTTTTCTCTTTAATATAGTACTCCTAATCTGAGTGGAGTTGAAATTTTAAAAACTTTATTAATAAAACAAAACTTTCCAAAGTGGATGAAACTTTCCTAGTTTGGATCGAAAAGTACAGGAATTCTAGAATTAAAAAAAGTAAATTCTAAATATAAGGAAAATAATTAAATGAATACTCCTAATTAAGTAAATGCTCCTATATATTAGAAAAATAATTAAATAATTATTTCTAAATATTAGGAGAATGATCTAATGACTATTTTGTCCAATGTGAACTATATTTTAAAAGGGTAAAAAAGACGAACGACATTTCGCTAAGGGTCTTTGTGCTTTTAATATAGTATAGATAAATAGATACCCTTTTAAAAAATTATCTCCTATAGTTACCTTTTAATTTTTATAGCAAAATATCTATTTATGACAACTTCCTACCTTTAAGCCATTAAATACGTTATGTATTATTTTTCTCTCCCCGTCTCTCTTCCCTCTCTCCTCCTTTCTCTTTCCTCTTTCATCTCTTTTTCCCCCGGTTTCATGGATTCAGCTTATACAAACATAAACAAACTCTAAACTCTGGCTTATCACGTTAATACCATCGTATTCCTTCTTCTGCTTGTTAGCCTAATTTCCTGGCATTTGGTAGGAAGTTTCTGTGGTAAATTCTTGTTCAATTTTGAAAGATATTGTGAACCCCGAAGCGGTAGTACTCAACAAAGTTATAGATATTACAAGATATTAGATTACGCCCTTTTCATCGGATTTTTGCATTTATATTTGGTTTTGGGATCACAATTGAACCTAGGGATCACAATTGAACCTATTTCTTCAACAATTGTCTTCATTTAACAGGCGGCAAGAAAGGTCTAGACCTAGCACTGCTAGGGTTAAGGTTGAACTTGATCTTCAAGGAAAGCTGCCGCAATATACGAGGATTCAATTTGTTGATGATAAAACTGGGAAGGTTATCGAGCATGTCCAGGAATTCAATTTGGGGTTGAGCAACTTGGTTTTCTGTTAATGTATTTTCAATGTATAACGTTGTATTTCATTGTATTCATTGTCTATTTTTTCATTGTAATCAATGTATCTCGCTGTATTCCATGTATTTCATTATATCACTGTCTTTTTTTTCATTGTATTTTAATGTATCCCGCTGTATTCTATGTATTTCATTGTATTCACTGTCTCGCTATATGCCATGAATGTATTCATATATTTTTTTAATTAATATAATTTATGTATTCAGATGTATTATATAATTTCTCTAAAGATTGCTATGTTTTTGGGGTATTTTTCGGTTGAGAATCTTTTTTATAACTGAAAATACAAAATTTGTGTGTTGTAATTGAGTTTGTTGAGTTATATTAGGAGTCGATTATGTTAATTGATTCACTTGCCATATAAAAACAGTGTAATCTCCTGTTTCACGCCGTGAATACAGTCAAATACAATAATTTGTCCAGCTGTAGTCCCATGTTTCACGCCATGAATACAGTCGAATACACTCGAATACAAAAATCTCTCTAGCTGTAATCTCCTGTTTCACACCTAGAAATGCTACTGTATTCATGAATACAGTAGCTTAAATACATCGAATACATCTTATAACAATAGAAAACGTATCTACAATCCGTAATATAGCAAATGGTATCTACATATAGCTAATTACCACTAAAAGATAGTGCTTTATGAAAATTTCTCTTTTAATAAATATCTAGTTTTTTCTTACAAATTATATACATTGCTTCTTAAAAGAATCCTACCCCATTATTAGTGCTTTCAATTAAGGGATTCAATTATATCCTTTCCACTTTTTTTTTTCCACTCTCCTCTTTCTCTCTCCTTTTCTTTTACATCAAAATTCATTAATCTAATATTAGAATCTCCATCTTCTCTCTTTCCACCATCATCGATAGATTTATATTATTAAAAAATATTTTGAAATTTGTATGATAATTGTATCATAATTATATTTGAATTGATCAATGCCTAAAACATAAATGTATCACAATTGTATTTAACTTGTATCTGGTATATTAATACCCAAAATAATACATGATACAATACTAATAAATTAATATAAAATTATTATACTTGTGCTACAAACTGTAAAATTCGTCACGAAGGCACAACTGCTCGTAATAATATATAATGAATATAAAACTATCATACATTTGTAATACAATTCTTGCAACAATTATGATAGATATAAAATTATAATACAATCGCGATACATTCCTAAAAAAATTATAATCTTTATATTCTTCAAGTTTCAATCACAACTATACATTAAAAATTTAATATAATCGTATTATAATTGTATTAGTGTTGTATCAAGTATTATTTGGGTATTGATATATTATATACAAGTCACATATAATAAAGACTTTAGAAAGAAAGAAAACAAGATTCAATGCTTACCCACAACTTGATTCTAGAGCAATATTTTTGAATTTCGCCTGTATTACATCATTAAAAATAGAGATTTTGGATGATTAGTAAGAAAGAGAGAAATTGAATTTCAAAAGCTTTGGAAGAGCAAAAAAATCTTTATTTTTTTTGGGGGGGAGGATAAAAATGGGTAAGCAAGATTTTGGATAACAATAGGTAAACAGAATTTCTTACTGTGGGTAAGATTAATTTTGGATAATTGTTAAGAAAGAGAGAAGATGTTTTTGTAATCTTTTGGAAAAGGAAAGAATCTTAAATGTATGGGAAATTATTGGAAATGGGGGTTGGGTGTCATGTAATTGATAGGCTAGATTTAAGGGATCTTGAATTTTTTCTTTTTATGATTTTGTATATAACTAGTAAATATAGATATACAAAATAATTAATAAGGAACCTAAATAAATGTGGTAAATAGGTTTCTATTATAGTATAGCTAGGTAAAAACTCATTTTATAAAAGGGATTTTACCTTCCTATACATCATTTGAAACTTTATTATCCTCTCTACATTTTAGAAATTAAATGAGTATCCCTTTGTATTAGGAATTGAATAAGGAGATAATTATTTCTCATCCTTATTCTCTCCCCCTCATGCTCTCTCTCTCTCTCTCTCTCTCTCTCTCTCTCTCTCTCTCTCTCTCTAGCGCTCTCTTTGTCTCTCATTCTTTGTTCTTTCTCCAATTTTTCTTCCTCTAATGTTCTCTATTTTTTATCCTTTCATGTTGTAAATATATTTTTAATGAAATTCATCAATGGGTTTCAATCGTTTTACTATAGAGTTTTAATTTAGCAATTTTCTTTCATGTTGCACAATTGGTGTTCAAATAGAAATTGTCAATCAATAAATTTTGAAGGTGTTTGACTTTCCATCATTAACATCCATTAAAAAACTTTGAAGCTTTGAATTCAAATTTGGGTTTTCAAAAATTATTACTATTTGTTTAGGTTGGATGTTGTTACAAACAATTGGGAATATTATTTGGAGTTGATATCTCAATTTTGAGGGTATTTGGTGAAGATTAAACTTGATTTTGGCTGAATTTCATATTGAAACTCGAAGAAGAAGAAGAAGAAGAAGAAGAAGAAGAAGAAGAAGAAGAAGAAGAAGAAGAAGAAGAAATTGTAGTAAAGTTGTACATGTCATACAATATACTTACGAAATTATAGTAAAGTTGTAGTATAATTGTATGTAAATTGTATTCTGTTGTAGTTATATATATTTTTTATTTGAATGTTGTATGAAAGTTAAAAATGGTTGTATAATGTATGAATCGTTGTATGAATTTGTATTTAATTTATCAATACTATCTTTTTACATAAAATTATTGATATGTATCAAAATTGTATTAAGAGAGAAAGTTTTGATTGGTATTTTAGAGAGGAAGAAACACACACCGCATACAAAATATGTACAAGTCAGATACAAAATATACAAAAGACATATTGTATAAAATTTGTATGAAAATTGTATTTAAGTTGTATGATGTTGTAGATGTATTTTAACTGGATAAAAATAATGCATGAATGTTGTAAATAAATGTATACTATATAATTAGTTATATGAAATTTATTTTTAGTAAGTATGTTGTTGTAGATATATCAATTTGTATTAAATTTGTACAAAATTTATTTTTAAATTTGTATGTTGTTGTACCATCAAATTTGTATAATATTAATTATAAGTACAATGTATCCATTTTAGTGCTGATTTAAATAGGTTTCGTTAATTTGTGATAGATTAGTGCATTGGGTAAGTTAATCAATCAAGTAAAGCATAATACTTTACTGGCCCCGCACGATAGTTATTAACCTTGTAAAATCTCTAGACAAATTTTGATACATATCAACAACTTTATGTAAAAAAATAGTATTGATAACTTAAATACAAATTCTATACGACGATTCATACATTATATAACGATTTTTCAAATTTCATACAATATTCAAATAAAAATATATATAACTACAACAGAATACAATTTACATGCAATTATACTACAACTTTACTACAATTTCGTATGTATATTGTATATCATGTGTTCTTTTTCTTCTTTTTCTTCGAGTTTTAATCTGAAATTCAGTTAAAACCAAGTCTAATCTTCACCAAACACCCTCAAAGTTGAGATATAAACTCCAAACAATATTCCCAATTGTTTGCAACAACACCCAATCCAAATAAATAATAGTTTTTGAAAACTCAAATTCGAATTCAAAGCTTTATGATAGATTAGTGTTCGAATCTTCAATTCATATGACCTGGAGGTTACTTCAATAGGTGGATTGACAGAAGATAACTTTTAGGCTTACCTTATTGAGAGAGAAAGACGGCGAGAGAGAGAGAGAGTGACGACGAAAGAAAGAGAGAGGCGGCAGTAAGGAAAGAGGAGACGAGAGAAAAAAGGAAAATGATGTAACTAAATCCCCTAGTTTTAAGGCACTAATAATGGATTTTATATAATTTGTAAGTAATCCTTATTTAGGGTGGGTAATATATAAAACTAGGACAATTTTGGTAAATAATCTTCAAATATTGTATAGGAAGGAAAAATCACTTTATAAAAAAGGGATCCTTACATAGATAGCCAGTTGGATTCACTATTTACTTTTTAGCAGGTATATATAGATTATATACGTTTATACACATATTGTACATGAATTATACATGTATTATATATCCACTGACTATTTTAAGTTTAAGTAATTGGGCTTTCAGATTAATTCTTCAAATTTGCAAAGCCAACTTGTATATAATACGCGTATAACCGTGTATAATCTATATATATCAGCTAAAAAAATAAATAGTAAATTCAATCGGCTATTTATATAAGAATTCCTTTTGATAATCGAAAGTGATCAAATTAATTAGCCCATTAGTTAGCGCGATCCACGCCCAAATAGGCTCGAATTCTTAGGTAAATTTTACCTCCTATAGCAAAGGTATATACTATATTTATTACAAACCAAAACCATTCTAAAATATTATTTTCTTTATCTACCTTTTATATTTTGGAGCAAAATAGGTATTTGTGGTATACACTACCATTGAGGTGTGAACTTCGCTAGTTATGTTTTGTCTCTATCTTTTTATCGGTTAACACCCGATTCTCTCTCAAAATCTCAGTAAAAATTCTCTTCTTTCTATTTCTCTTCCTTCCCTCTTTCTGTGTGCGAGCAAAATACCTGCTTCTAATCGTGAATTCTCTTGCTGAATCATCTAGGGTTACTATAACTAAAAATACTTCTTTAGGTTCATTCAATCTATAGTGTGTACACCAACATGAACGTTTGATGAATAATATGGCAGAAGTTCTTAAAACTATGAATCATTGATTTCTACATAATTATGAGTCAGAATCGTCAGCGTCATCATCCACTTTTTTACCTTAGTGTTTTTAGGCCTGTTAGTTCACGGATTCGAGCCGTGGAAATAATCTTTAAAAAATACAGAGTAAGGCTACATGCAACAGATTTTTGTGGTCCGATCCTTTCCGGGACCTTGCGCATAGTGAGAGCTTGATGCACTGAGCTGACCCTTTTTTGTACTTATATGATCTTTTCTAGAGTTGTTCGGGCTAATTATGTATGGAGTAACACTGTTTACCAAAACTCTAACAAATAAAACAAAATAAGTTAATAGTTTACTACATCACATAAGTACATGCCTCGAGTTTTGTACATAAAATTTATAGATTTTGTATAATTGTTCAGTTTTCGAAGTCTACTAATCTGGGTATGTCACGACCATAAACCCAAACCCGATCGTGATGGCGCCTCTCGTGAAGACAAGGCCAGCTGAGACTTCCCATTCCACTTTTTAAGCAATAAATAATAAGAATTTAAGTCTAAAACATGATAATTGATCCAAAAGTGAACAGTTAACACTACAGTTGCGGAAGATAAACCCAACACAGCCCGATACCGGGGTGTCACTAGTCATGAGCATCTAAAAAATCCGGAATAAGACAAGAAAGTCTATAGAGTTCAATACAAATCTAAAACAAAGAGAAGTAAGGTAAGGGAAGAAGCTCTGGGCTGCTAATGCCATCAGCTACCTAGAGAATCTTCGGATCTGCCTGAGCTGGAAAGGTCAAAACTCGGTAGCGGGACCAGATGCGCCTGAATCTGCACACAGGGTATAGGGAGTAAAGTGAGTACTCCAACTCACTGAGTAATAATCATAAATAAAGACTGAAAGCATGAAATCACGTAAGGCACATTATAGGCTATAGTGAAGCAGAAAAACAGGTAAGAACAGTGATTCAGTAAAGATATGTAAAATCATATAAGTTAAGTTTAAACTTCAAGAGATGCTTATTCAACAATTAAACAGGTAAATGACAGACAAATAAGACAGATAAGCACATAAAGGATTGCCCCTTGGGCACAATGTCAACCATACTAGCCCCTCGGGCTATATCTCACATCATAATGGGTACCTGCGCTCACTGGGGGTGTGCAAACTCCTGGAGAGGCCCCTTACGACCCAAGCGTAATATCAAGCCATCTCGTGACATCATCACTAGGCCCTCAGACTCATATCAACAAGCCATCTCGTGGGTATAAATCTCAAGCCCTCGGCACCATAATCATAGTCAATGTTTTCTCACAACATAGGCCCCCGGCCTTACTCAGTCAAAATCCTCAAAAGCAACTCGGACAATAATAAAACATGATTCTCAGCCCAAAATATCATTTAAAAGATCATTTAAGTGTTAAAACAGAGTAAACATGGTTGAGTTATGAAAACAGTGGAATATATCATGTCTGAATTCAAGTATAAAGTCAAAACAATGAGGAAATATCAATAAAAATCCTCTAAGGGTTCAAATAGTTGACACGAAACTCAAATATGGCATTCAGCCCAAAACATGATGATAGCAAATAGTTTTAGTCAATTACGTGGTAAAATAGTCATTCAGGATGGATTAAGTTATAATTCCTAACAGTGCACGACCCCACACTCATCATCTAGCGTGTGTGTCACCTCAATATAGCACAACGATGTGCAAATCCAGGGTTTCATACCCTCGGGACATCATTTACAATCATTACTCACCTCAAACCGGTCCGAACTCTAGCCTGCGATGCCTTTGTCCCTCGAATCGGCCTCCACTCGCATCGAATCTATCCAAAATCAAAATCACGGCTTCAAAATATGCTAAGGGAACGAAGCCCAAGCGAAAATATTCAATTTACAACATAAATCCCGAAATTACCAAAACCCGACCCCCGGCTCACGTCTCGGAATTCGATAATTTTTACATAATAGATTCCTTATCTCCCCACGAGTTCATACATATCAGATCTGAAATCCGACCTCAAATGATCCTTCAAATCCTCAATCAAAGGTCTAGGTTTCCAAACCCTAGTTTCCCCCAATCTAAACCCTTAATTTTCATTAATTATAGCTCAAATCCGTGAAATAATACCATAGAAACGAGTTTTAGGTCCAAAATCCTTACATGAATGAAGTTCCCTTGAAATCCTTCTTCAAAATCGTCCAAAAAGCTCCAAAGCCGACTTAAAAATGGTGGAATAGCTAAAAAATCGCAAAGGAAATAATGTATATGTTATGACCTAGGATTTCGCGTATGCGGCCAAATTCCCACTTCTGTGGTACCGCATTTGCGGCCAATGAACCACTTCTGCGGTTTTCACTAAAGCGACCAAAATCGCATCTGCGATGCTCACTCCGCATTTGCGCCTTCGCAGGTGCGGTCTCACAACCGCATCTGTGGTTCCTGCCTTCCCAGGCATTTTTCGCTTCTGCATCCCCCTTCACGCATCTGCGGCATCGCACCTGCGGTCCCCAATCCACAGGTGCGGAAACACCAGAAGCAGAAAATCTGCAGCTTCTCCAAAAATTCCAAACTCTCCGTCAACCATCCGAAATCACCCCGAGACCCCCGGGACCTCAACCAAAAGTACAAACATATCCCATAACCTTATTCAAACTTATACCAATCTTCAAAATACCTCAAACAACATCGAATCAACTAAAACACATCGGATTCAAGCCTAAGTTTCCAAATTCTTCCGAATTATGCTTTTGATCAAAAACCCAACCAAACCACGTACGAATGATCTGAAATTTTGCACACACATCCCAAATGATACAACGGAACTACTGCAACTTTCGGAATTTCATTCCGACCCCTATATCAAAATCTCACCTATCAACCGGAAATCGCCAAAATACCAACTTCGCCAATTCAAGCCTAAATCTACTCCGGACCTCCAAAACACATTACGATCACACTCCTAAGTCCCAAATCACCTCCCAAAGCTATCCGAACCATCAGAACTCACATATGAGCCCTCTAACACATAAGTCAATATCCGGTTGACTTTTCCAACTTAAGCTTCCTCAAAAGAGACTAAGTGTCTCAAACCTTACCAAATTCTTTCCGAACTCGAGCCAACCAACCCGATCACATAGAGAACCGATAGACAAATTAATAAGAAGCAGAAATGGGAAAAACAGAGCGGTAACTCATGAGACGACTGGCCGGGTCGTCACAGGGTAATTCAAATCTATATCGAGTAGAATCTACTAGAGTAAAAATGCGTCCTATTAGTAAGGTTTAAGAGTTTGTTCATTCGCAAAAGTAAAACCTCAAACATTTCATTAACAAATATAGGGATAAACTCATATGGAGAGTTGGTAGTTAAAAATCGTAACTAAATAGTTTATGACTGTTGTTGATACCCAATTATTCCCTCATATATTTTTAAATATGCATATCTATATTTTCAAAATAGTGCACATGCATTTACAAACATGCACAAGTATTTCTATAATTTTTCCTATATTTTTAGAGGCTTTAAATCAATTTATTTCTATAATTATCCCTCATATTATTTTTATGATGATCTAAATTCATCATTTATGCCCAAATAGTGCATAAATATCTTAATTGCATTTTTTATAACTACATTTGCATTTTAAGGCTAGAATTGCACATTCTGGAATAATAGCCCATATATATATATATATCAGAAAATGGCTTTTTATATTTTTATAATATTAAGTAATTATTTTAAATTATTTTCATGCACAAACGATATTTTTATCATTTATTAACTATTTTTATAAATTATTTTATTAGTTTAATTGGGTATTTAAAACATAGCCCCTTTTCTAATTAATTTTTCGAACCTAACCAACCCAATTACCCAACACCATTACACCAGCCCAACACCTAACCCGGACCCATACCCATCCAATTAACCCGCTCGTCTAAACTCTAATCTTGGCCGTTAATCGTAGAAGATCAACGACCCCTAATCACTCACCCCTTTTTATTATACCAATCAACCCTAACCCTAAACAATTCCCCCCTTCCCCCCGTCACTGAATCCTCTCATCTCTCCCCTTTACTCTCTCAAACCCTAACCCGCCGTCACTGATTCCCTGCCTTATTTGGCTTTACTTCTTTACTTAATACCCGATTTTGATATTACTTAAGCATATTTGCCTCAAATGGCAAGTGTATCTTAAGAGACTCGAACCAGATTTAGTTCAAAATCTCTCATATTTCGATTATTCCCATCTATGTTCATCCCAAAACCTGTAAGTACGAATATTTTTCGTATCTTTCAGTTAGGGTTTTGGATCTCTTGTTCAAACTAGATTTTGGTTCATTCTGGTTTGCTTTAATGTTATTATTTACCTTGTCACTCGTCGAATCTGTCTATTTTTCGTTGAATCTTTTACTTATTCTAAAACTAAGGTTCAAAATCTTTCCAGATCTAAAATGATTTTTTTATTATTTTTACTTTAATGTTTCAGCATATCTATCTTTGTGTTTATAATTTCTTTATTACTTCTGACTTATTTTACCTACCATAAAATTTAGGGTTTCTGATTTTTCAAAGACGAATAAATCTGTGTTAATCTTTAGAATTTCCATCTCTATGCATCCTTATTATAGTTTTCCTTTTGGTTATTTACACTGATTTTACTTACCCTGAAATCTAGGGTTTTTGATTCTTCAAAATCGAACAAAATATGGTTCAAGCCTTAATTATTTCCGTCTATATGTCTTTGTGCATTTCTATTAAAGCTCTTTTGTATTTCTACCTATTTTAGGGTTTTTGTTATTTAATTATTCCTCTCAATATTTCTGTCTATTTGTCCTTAACTCTATCGTTGATTGTTGATTGATTTTATTTACCCCAAATTAGGGTTTTTGAAATCTTTACTGAAATTCCATTCTTTCTTTTCTTGTATGGTACTGGTATTTTTCTATTTTTTTTCAATTTACCTATTCTCATTACCCCATATCTTATTTGATCTGGCATCTTGACTATTTGATTGACTCCGTATAATACTTCCTTTAACCTGAATAGTACTGGCCTAATTTTATATTACTATGAAGCCGACTTCAAATTAATCCTGGAATTATTTCTTTACCTTATTTGATCTAGTACCTGACTACTGATTGATTCCATATAATGGTTTCCCTAAATTAAGTGGTACTAGCCTGATTTTATGCTATTATGTCCTGTTAATTGATTGAAGCCGACTTCTAATTGATTTTGAAGTTATTCTCATGCCTTATTTTTGTAGGACCGATTCATTACCTTATTTGTCAACCTCATTGAGTACTATTTAAACCCCTCCCCCCTTTTCCTTTTGGGAGAAGTCTCGAATTCTTTGATTCTCACTAAAAAAGCTTAAGCTCTCTTTGTTCTCTCTCGTATTCTGATTTCTTTACTGAGTGGTTATTGTTTGGCGTGCTGAAAGCCAATGCCAAATTACTATGGAATTTAACTGTTATTGCACCTTTACTTGCTTTCTTCTCAACTGGTATGCCCTAGTCTTTGCAATTTCCTTATCTATGCTTTGTTTGACTAGCCTGTTTCAATTCTCAACATGATTCTGTCCTTCACCTGATTGTGTGATTCCATTTAGTGACACTGTTAACCTAGGACTAATTAGTTTTGAATAATATGAATCTTTTCATGGTTTGGACTTGTTTCATGCATTGTTTGTTAATCCTCTACTTGTCCTGAACTTTGCACAATATAAGCATGTGATCAAATATGTTTTGTTGCTTAAATCATATGTCATGTCTATTCAATTCAAATGTTTCTGCCTGATTGCTTCTATGACTAAGCCACGACTGTTTTAAATACTAGCATGAGTATTTAGCTTAATCAGATATCATCCTATTTGAATTATGTGCTGAACATGAACCTTGTTTGCTTCTTGGTGTAGTTCTTCCTGCAATTCTGTGTTCTTAACTTTCCTTCTTCTTAAATTTAACTATTTTAAAATCTCCCCCTTATCCTTTATGTACTGGTTTTAAGAAACCCCTACTCTTAGTCATTTAGGCTCTCAACCACCCCAGTGTGAGTATTGCCTTGGGTCCTTGAGACTCTTTTGAACTCTGACACATTGGGGCTGGTTTTCCAATCTTTTATGAACTCTTTGCTGAATATGTGGTTCTGGTGTGAGCATTGCCTGGGGTCTCTGAGGCTTTTTGGAAACTTTGACACACTGAAATCCTAGTTTTAATATGCCGTGGATGAATCATTGCTATGTTCCAAAGCTGTCATGTGGGAAGGCCTGGTTCTCAGGTTCATGTGGGCCAATGAAGGATCCCTATAGCGTACTGATACCTTTATGTAATTCATTATAGTCTGTAATAACTAGGTAATAACATATTTGGGGATATTTAGTAAAGTTGGGGGGGGGGGTTCCTTATATCTTTTGTTAAGATTGGGTAAAAATCCTGCCTATAGGATTTAATTATGCTGATTGAATTATGTGAATACTATATTGTGTTTAGAGATCCTGCCTATAGGACTTTTCATAATCATTTTGATTCTGTATTACATATTTGCATGCTAGAAACCCTGCTTATAGGACTTTCGTTCAATTCTGCACATTAGAAATCATGTTCACAGGATCTACACATGTTTTCAACTAAATGTGCATTAGTGACCATGCCTATAGGACCTTGTTTGTTTGAGTCAATTATCCTTCCTGGCAATCTGTTTAGTTTCTGACCAGATGCAGTTAATAAACATCATGCCTATAGGATTTAACTCCATTCAAACCTAGAAATCATGCCTATAGGGGTTTAAATCAATAGATATCATGCCTATAGGACCAAAAATCAACTTCAAATTTAGAAATCATGCATATAAGGTTTACATTAATTCAACAATTAGAAAAGCATGCCTATAGGATTTGAATAGGAATAAAACTTGTCTTTATAAATTAAAATCAGTGCTACACTTAGAAACCATGTCTATAGGTCTGTAATTAATAAACTCATAGAAATCATGCCAATAGGATCCTATTGGACGATTCTGAATTCAATCGCTCTTGTTAATCGCTTAGGCAACGTATTTGTAGGCCTTAATAACGATTCTGGGTTTATAAATATGATAGTTACTGCCTGAAGTGCCTAGATTCATGCTGCATAAAATCAGTAGGCAAACAAATAGGTCTTAATGCTAACCTTAATAAAACTGCCTTTATACTCTGTTTTCTCACATAGATATCCTGCCTATAGGATTCCAAGTTAATAAAGTTTACTGATTCAATTGTGTGCTTTTGTTGCCTATGTGTGGAGGTAAATGTGAGCCCATACTTGTTCTTTATTTGAAAGTCCTATTTGTTTTGTTTGTCGCCTAGATTTCACATTTTTAAGCAATATAGGTTGGTTTAGAACTATCCCAAATAGAGGTCTTAATACTTCCAGGGCCATAGGTCAGGGACGGGTAGTGCACGCATAAGGTACGGGCTAGAAACTACTAGAACGCTTAATAACAACTTAAATGTTATGCCCCCCAGTATTACGTCGATGTTATGCTTTATAGTAATATATTATGATTGATGTTACGTCTTGCAGTATTAAGTTACGATAATGTTGTACCCTGCAGTATTTTACGTTGAATTTGTCGTAAGATAATTGACATTAGTCCAAGGAAAAGATTATTTGGGGATTATAAGGATTATGCTATTTCACAAGTGATTAGTAAATTCATGAGGGTGAAAGGGGGAGCAAGTCAAAGAAAATAAATTTTCGTCCAAGTTTGAGATGTGGGGTAAAATATGGCCCGGGCTAAAATACTCGGTATTTATGGACTAGTGCCATACAAGGTACCACATGACCACGATGATATGATATATAAGGGGTGTTAACATGAGTAGTATTTTAAGAAATTTGAGATAATTCTTGATTATGTAGATAATCGGATAATTATTAATTTTAGTAGGAGATTAACACTTAATTAAGATAATTGATGGTCTATTATTAAAAATGGATAACCACCCACGTGGAATTAAGCCACCCCATGAATGATGACTCTTAAATCATTATAATAGGTGGCAAAATTAGAGATGTGGGATTTGACATGCTTAAGAAACGTAAGTCACATATCTATCCATTCTTAAAGAAATGTTAAACGATCCTTTTCAGGGATTACAAAATGCTTTGTTCACCTAAGTCATTACCTACTATATATACGTTAAAGAATACTTAAAAAATCCATTTTCAATTGCAACACTACCTTTCGCCCTCTAGCTCTAACCGATAGTCAATCTTCCTCATGTATCTGTTGTCTTCTCTTTCATGTGCAAGTATACTGCTTCTTTCAACAAGTATACAAACTTATTTAAGGAAAGGTCTTATATCAAAATGTTAGTCAATATTCATGCAAGAATTCAAGGATTCAAGCAAGAAAATTTCCTTAAGCATCTTAGCAACGTGACTCTAAAGAAGCTCGATATAACCTTTCTCAAGAATATCATACGGATTTTTTCCTATTTCGATCAGCCGTTACATGTTTTTGAAAAAAGAAAATCGGTTCAAGTATGTTAAGACCCTCCCTTCTTTCTTTTGGCATGGTCCATATGACACTGAAGAAACGAGCAAACTCACAGTTTTCATAAATTACTCTATTCATAGAAATAGTAAGGGTGTCTATATTCTTGATTCCCCATGAAAAATATTATTATCTTCTGCTCGTGAGTCTCAGAATAATATGCAGTTGGAAAAAAAATTATCCGAAAGAAATATTGAGATTATTACGTATTTTCATGCATTTCATACATGTGCATTGAACCATGACCAGATGGCATTATATACGCGTATATGTGTATATATATATATATATATGTGTGTGTGTGTGTGTGTGATATGGGAAAAGGTTACGGTGTTATATATGGACCATCACCTGATCAGCTGGTATATGATGATGATGTTGCCCACAGTGGCTGAAATATGATTCAAACGGCGTTATATACGTGTATATATGTATGTATATATATGTATATTGGATATGGGAAAGTTTATGGCGTTATATACGCACCACCACCTGATCAACTGGTATACGATGATGATTTTGTCCACAGTGGCCGATATGATATGATGGGATGCCCTTAGAGGCTGATGATGTTATGAAACATCTACCTATGCACGACATGACATTCATACGCATACACATGATGCTAAAAGTAATTTATGATTTACAAAGTTATTCGGACTTATAGGTTGAGTCATGTACTCTATATTTCTTCCATGTCTGTTATGCACTTATTTATGTGCCTTACATACTTGATACATTATTCGTACTGACGTCCCTTTTGCCTAGGGATGCGCGTTTTATGCCCGCAGGTCCCGATAGACAGGTCGAGAGCCCTCCAAGTAGGCTATCAGCTCAGCGGAAGATGTTGGTGCGCTCTATTTGCTTTAGAGTTGCTCGTTTGGTTAGTATGATTTAGACGTGTATTGTTTGGTATGACGAGACTCTATCCCGACCTTTATGACATTTATGTACTCTTAGAGGCTTGTAGACATATGTCATGTACATAAAAGATTGTACGGCCTTGTTGGCCTATGTTTTGAGTTTATAAAGGATCATGTTGGCCTATTAGGCCCGTATGTCATGTATATAATGATGTAATAAGAAATATACATTACGTTGGTACTCGGTTGAGTAAAGTACCGAGTGCCCGTCGCGGCCCATCGGTTTTGGTCGTGACATTAAAGATAGTAATTGGGTAGTAAAGAAGATTTTAGTCTATGTGCTAATACTATGAGTAATACCCCGACCTGAGGGAGTTACAAAGTATTGCATGGAATGATCTTGTAGGCTAAAAAATGTAGGACCACCCCCTATACCCCTGTTTAAAATAAATTAAATATTGTATTTGTCCAAATTGCTTTTTCTTCTTTTTTAGACTAATTCGCTTAATTTAAGTTCGTCGGGACCCACCGTTGTGGACCTCGAGGGGTGCCTAATACCTTCCCCTCAAGGTAATTTTGAGCCCTTACCCGATCTGTGGTGATGTAAACTGGTTATATGAGTTATATGCTCTAGGTGTCCTAATGCACCTTAATCCGTTAGGTGGCGACTCTTCCAATTCCAATTCCCTACCCTCTTAGAAAAAGAGTTGTCTCAGAAATGTCGAAACCCGATTTCGCGAGAAAAAGGGGGCGCGACAGCATGACGACTCTATTGGGGATATCTTTAGGATCTTACCATAATGAACTTGTTTGTGAATTAGTCTTTAAACATGTCTTTATTATTCCGTTAATACTTGCACACTCTTTCCCTTTCTCACTCTATGTGAATTTATTTGCCTATCTTTATTCATTTATGATTTTTCTTCCCTGTTTATCACTTTTTACTGTGGAAACTGACTTGTTTCCTTATTTTTCTTTCTTAAATGTCTTTATGATTATTAAATACCGCATTTTATCATTATTCATTGTGTAAATACTTAGCAATATGTTATTTTCTTTTGCATAACTTCATGCTCAACATCATATTCCACTCGTGCGTACTAATGCTATAGAGACGCTTGATGAGTGTCTGTGATCTTCCTAAATCACCCTTTAAATTTGAAAAGGCTTATTTGCGGTAAAACTAGTCGATCAATAGTGCAGTCGATGGTTCCGTGCCTTTTCCTCTCAAGTTGTCCGCTTGAGGGTACCAGTCTCGACTTCTATAGAAACCTTACTCTGATAATGACTGTACATGCATCATGATCAAACCTATCCTGGATTAATATGTTGTCTGCATAATAACCATCTAAGAAAGCCTTGTTCAAAGTCCACCGGGATTTCCATAATCCCAACGGGCACAATCACGGTATGTGCATTATTTGGAGAGATAAAATGTTGACATGATAATCATTAATGTGTAAGTGGTCGAACCCGGAGGGGGCAAGGGTCTAACTTTGTTTATTTTTGTAGAAAATGAGGAACGAAGTTCCTAGGTTCGGTATGGTCCGAAGTATACCAACATTGTTGTTAGATTGGTGGGAAAACCTTTCGCCGAGTGACAAAAATCATGTGAAAAGGGTTCTTGGAAATTTACCTTCCTTATTAGACATCCAACCAAATAACATGTTGATCGAGGCTGCTACTATGTTCTGGGATGGATAAAGAGTTGTATTCTGTTTTAGCAACATAGAAACGACTTCTCTTTTGGAGGAAATAAGAGGATTCACTGGATTGCCCAGGGATAGTCCCGACCTACTAGTACCGGAAAACTGCACTACCAGGGGGTTTCTGAAGATGATGGGTCTGAGAAAGAATAATGACTTGGAGTGCCTGAAGAAGTCCTATATACCTTTCGACTTCCTCTATGAACGATATGGACACAACAAATCTTACCGTATCTTTCATGATGAATTCTCCATCACTTCCCTGGGTTGGACTCACCGTAGGTTTTTTGTATTCATCATCTGCTTTCTGGGTATGATGGTGTTTCCAAGCCAAGGGGACAGAATTCACACCAGGTTGGCCATGGTAACCAAAGATTTAATGGAGGTAATCGAGGGACAAACCTATACTATTGTTCCGATGATTGTAGCGGACATATACTGTGCTCTAGATCGTTGCAAAAAAGGTTTCAAACATTTTGAAGGTTGCAATTTGCAACTGCAGATTTGGTTGTTAGAACATCTTCAGAGGGGTCAATACCGCCAAGAGTTTCCACGGAGACTTATGGAACGATCACATAGCTTTTCATCATCCTAAAAGAATGACCTTTATCCCAGACAGATTTGCACAGCTAGAGAATGCTATAGAATGGGCACAATTCTTCAGCAATTTGACTGAGGACCAGGTTCACTAGATATTCGAGTGGTTCCCTACTAATGAATTCATCATCACATCCAGAGATGTCTCGCACTTGGTATTGATTGGGTTAAGGGGAATACATCCCTATGTTCCTATCAGAGTCATGAGACAAGCTGGTAGAAAACAAGTCATACTACGAGTCTCCAAAATGAGTCATTACAAAGCATACTTTCAAGATGATGCCATTCTATACAAATGTGAGGCCCAACACATGTGGAATTTGATGATTATCGTGGAAAAGGATACCATCGAGCCATAACGATATCACACTGGTCATGTGTACTTCTACCCATCATGGTTAGAAGATAACATAGCAGGAATAGTTGAGCCAGGGATTGGTCATGGAAACAAAGTCATAGAGGAGGTTGTTGAAGCACAAGTAAAGTATGAGAGGCTGCGCAAAAGAGTCCTTGAGTCCGAAGCCAGGCATTTGGAACAACACAAGTTAGATATGGAGGCAATTAACGAGTAGAAGGAAATGGCTACAAGGTCGACAGAAAGTTTGGAGTATTTGGAGCAGGGTCTAATGGAACTGGAAGGGAAGATAAGGAAAAAGGGTCGTAGACTGTCACAATGCAGAGGGTAACGAAGGAGGTCAGCATATCACACCAGATCTAGAGGTCCTCCTCCTCCAAGTAATTCGAAAAGCAAGGGAAAGGCTAAGATGGATGATATGAGTGGTATCCAGAAAGAAAATGATGCATACGAGGAAAATGTTGAAACTTCAAACGGTCGAAGTACTCTGGTCAGAATGATTTGGTCTTACGGTTGGAACAGAAAATACTGGAAATGCAAGGGGAACTTGAGCAGGTCCGTAACTTGGCAAACCTCTCCTTTACCCTAAACGTCCTAGATGTTAACCAACAAAATGCTCAAAAACCAGTACCTCCTCATAACAAACCAAACCAACGCCCACAAAATCCTCCCGCACCCCATCAATACGTAACTCCCCTCCAAAATCCTAATCCTTCACTAGTACCCACTCCTCCTCAACACCAACATCTTCCTACTCAATAACCACAAACCACTTACCATACTCCTCAGAATATCCCCCAACCTATCCCTGATCCGCAAAATTCAACTAATGATCACCACTACACTCCAACCCTTGGCACCTACCAAAATAATCCTATATACGTGGAAACCTTACCTCACTCTACTCAGCCAATCTCGTACACTCTAGAATACGCCGAGAAGGACCTGTTCATTAAGAACATGGAAGAAGAGCTCAAAAAGCTCACAAGCCGAGTCCAGGGTGTTGAAGGAGACAAAGGAATTGAAGGTCTGAATTACGAGGATCTGTGCATTCAGCCAGATGTGGAACTGTCGGAGGGTTACAAACCTCCTAAGTTCGAGATGTTTGACAGAACGGGTGACCCGAAGGTACATTTGAGAACATACTGTGATAAGCTCGTGGGAGTTGGGAAAGATGAAAGGATTCACATGAAGTTGTTCATGAGGAGTCTCACTGGAGATGCCCTATCTTGGTACATAAGTCAAAATCCCAAGAAATGGGTCAATTGGATAAGCATGGCATCAGACTTCATGGATCGATTCAGGTTTAACACAAAAAATGCACCGGTTATCTTCTACATACCGAATCTCAAGAAGAAACCAACAGAGACGTTTCGCGAGTATGCTACTCGATGGAGGTCAGAAGCTGCAAAGGTCAGGCTGGCACTAGAGGAAGAGCAGATGAACAAATTTTTCATCAGGGCCCAGGATCCACAATACTATGAAAGGTTAATGGTCATCGCAAATCACAAGTTCTCCGACATCATCAAACTCGGGGAAATGATTTAAGAGGGGATCAAGAGTGGGATGGTGACCAATTTTGAGGCATTGTAGGCTACAAACAAAAAAAGAAGTTGGGGCAGTAATGGTGGCCCAAGGTCCAAAATCTCCACTCACATACCAAACACCTCCACCTACATACTAACCCTCACCTCCCAGATATTCTCAACCCGCTACCGCCTATCACGCTTATAACACCTAGCCAACCTATTATCATTCACCTTGAACCCGTCAAACTATCAAAAACTCAAACCTAATTTTGATCGCAGGCTACCCAGACAATACACCCCTATTGCTGAACCTATTGACCAGTTATATGAAAGGTTGAAGGCTGCCAGATATTTCACCCCCATTCCTGTTGTTGCCATGGAAACTCATCTCAGTGGGTCAGCCCAAACAAAACATGTGTGTACCATTCTAGCATAAAAGAGCATACTATTGATGAATGTCGCACTCTGAAATAAAAGATTCAAACCCTTATTGATACCAAAGTTATACAAGAAAAGGAAGCCACGCCGAATGTCCGCAATACTCCCCTCCCAGATCACAGGGGTGAAGGAGCAAATGAGATAGAAACTGATGAAGAGTGGGAACTTGAGGGGTTGATTGGGATTATTCGGGAAGGTGATGACCCTAAACCTGCAGTCACACTCACTCCTATTGTGGTAGAGATACAACCACCAGTTGAAGTTGATGTAGCCACATTAGTCCCGTTTGAAATTGAAGTAACAACACCTGCAACTACACCAGATCCATTTGAAGTAGAAGTATCCACACCCTTCACTGTGATGGTAGCACACACACCTCCTTTAAAGTCTAATGCCATACCCTAGGATTATGTTACCGAAGCTAGGAGAAAGGGAAAAGCAAAGATGGAAGAATCTGGTGCCGCACAGGGGATGACCAGAACCGGAAGGATCTATACACCCAAAAATTTAGGAGGAACAAGCAAGGAAGCTGCTACCAAACAACCTATCATTGAAACTGGTCCAGATGATCTCTGGAGGAAATTACAAGCAAGAGAATACTTTGTCGTTGATCATCTAAACAAGACTCCCGCCCAGATATCCATCCTGTCGCTGCTACAAAATTCTGAGGCGCACAGGAATGCTCTGATGAAGGTGTTAAATGAAGCTTATGTGCCCAAAAACATCACCAGTGGAGAGATGGACAATATGTTAGGGCAAGTACTGGAAAGTCACAAGATCACCTTCCACGAAGATGAACTATCACCTGAAAGATTAAGTCATAACAGGGCACTGCACATCACGGTACAGTTTGAGGACAAATTCATCGCCAGAGTCTTAATAGATGGGTGTTCAAGCCTCAACATTTGTCCATTGACTACTCTGAAAAGGTTGGGTAAAGATTTCCATGAGATGTGAGCAGGGAGTATGAATGTGAAGGCATTTGACGGGTCTCAAAGGGCCACAATTGGGGAAATTAACTTTGTTTGCAGATGGGTCCGACTTGGTTCAATGTTGAGTTTCAAGTATTAGATATATCTTCTACATACAATCTACTACTGGGACGACCTTGGATACACGCCATTGGAGCTGTGGCTTCTACGTTACACCAGGACGTGAAGTTCGAATGGAACCATTAGGAGGTAATCATTCACCGAGATGGAAGTAATCCCATTTGTTGATACCCAATTTTTTCCTATAATATTTTAAAAAAATTTGCATATATGCCTCCAAAACCATGCATTAGCATCAACTAATATTTTTTCATAATTTCTACAATTTTAAGGGTTTTAATTAATTATTCCAGTATTTTATCTATGCAAATAGTTACTAATTACACCACAAATAATTTTATAATAATTTTGTGGTTTAATTTTATCATTTACATTTGCACTAAGTTTTAATTATTGAACAAATAGCCACATTTAAATTTTTGAGGTTACAATTGTAATTACTTTGCAATTATGGCCCATGCATGCATTATTATATTACTTTACCAAAAAATAGCCTTTTATATTTTTTAAATACTAGGTAATTATTTTAAAACATTTCTAGATAAGAAAATCATTTTTATAATCTGTTGATTATTTTTAAAATTATTATTTTTCAATAAATGGGTATTTGATAAATGGCCTTTTTATTTTCGGACCTAGCCTAATTAAAACAGTCCAATTTCAATCCCAATTCAATTAAAATTAGCCCAAACCTACCCAACTCCTATTTTTATTTGACCCAACCCAATTAACCTTACCCGACCCAGCCACTCCGTTTAATCGTGGCCATTGATTTTTTAGATCAACGGTCTACGATCAAACTTACCGTATTAATCCCAAACGACCCTCCCCTAAGCCCCTCATTTCTTTCATTTCCGTCGCTCCTAAAACACCTCTCCTCTCCATCTCTCCCTGAGACCCAACCCTAACCCTAGCCGCCGCCAACCAAAACCAGCCCTTATCCCTCCGATTCTCACTCGATCCATGAATTTCAATAGGTGTTTGAGACCCATACAGGCCTCCTACTTCCCCTGGTTGCTCGATTTTGTGATTTCATGGAAGGATCTCGAAGGGATCTAGTCCAGATCTTGTTCAGAACTCTCCAAGAGTCTATCTATGGTCTGTGAGTGCTTTCTATCAATGTTTTATGGCTCAAATCTCTGATTCAAGACCAGATTCTCTTTACCCTTTCTCTTTTCTTCAAAAACCTAATGTTTGGACTTGAATATGTCCAGATCCTTGTAGATCCGGAGTGATTTTGAATTCGTCATTGATTTTTCCTTAGGTTCCCTTATTTCTTTGCTGATTAACCAATTTTTAAGCACTTTGTTATATTAGGGTTTGGTTTTCTCGTTATTTGTTGGTCGAATCTCTGTGTATCTGAAGTGTTTTCAAGTTTCCATGGCCATTTTCCTTAAGAATATTCCTATTCCCTATTGTTAATCAACTCTAAGTATTTTCTCAAAATTAGGGTTTCTGCTTCGTCTATTTTTGTAAAGAGTTTTCTGAAATTTCTCATATTTTGTTTAATCTTTCTATAATGGCTATGTTCTAGACTTGATTGCTTGACTGTTCATTGTTTGATTTCAACATTTTTTGTCCGTTATAGTTTGAATAATTGACTGATTAGCTAAATTATTTAGGGTTTTCTGGTGTGAGCATTGACCGGGATCCCTGAGGCCCTTGGGAATTTTGACACACCAGGATCCTATTGGGCGCACTATGAGATTATGGTATTTGTGGACTGGTTGAAGGCATGGTCTGTCAGGTTTATCTTTTGGGCCTATATTCAGGCTCCCTATAGTTGTAATAATTCCACTTCTGTAATTCATTATTAGTGTTGGTTTGTAATAATAATTTCTTGTAAACAGATATTGGGGAAATTAGTAAAAGGGAGGGACTTTTATATATCTTTTGTGGGAATTGGGTAGAAACCATGCTCATAGGACCGTCATGATTGTCTACATGCATTAGAGACCATGCATATAGGGTTGTTATTATTATTTGTATGATTTAGAAGCCATACTTACAGGATTGTTATGTGCATTAGAAAACATGTTTATAGGATCATTACATTATTTGTTCTAAATTTCCGTTCTGCATTCTCATACTTGCATAAAAAATCTGGTTCTTAGGTCATTTATCAATTATGCCTTAATAATCACGTTCACAAACCTTCCTATGTGCATTAGAGATCATGTTTCTAGGATTTTTACTGCACTTGCTTAAAACCATGCATATAGTTTAAACGCGTAAAAAATCAGTTGTCACCTGGCCTATAAGGAATAAGCATAAAAATAATCTCAACACTTAGACATCATGCTCATAGAGATGAAATGTAAACTAGTTCTGTAACGCCTGTGATCATTCTTCAACCTCCCTAGACAACATATAGATCCAATAAACAAAATCTGTCTGCCAATTACTAATTCAGAATTATGGTCTTTATTAATGCCTAGATAACATATTATTGTTAATCCACGCCTAGGCAAGCCTATAGGTAGTCAATGTCTAATAAATTGTGAAACTATGCTTTGCTTACTTGTAACTGCCCAAATTCAACATATTTTAAAATTAGTAGGCAAACTGATTAGGTCTTAACACTTTGCCTTAACTCAATGCTGCATATTCCCTGCTTGTCATGCTCACCTAGATATCCTGTTCTAGGACCTCTCTAAAATATCTGAAATCTATTATTTGAGACGTGCACTTACTTGCTCTATTTGTGGAGGTAAAATGTGAGCCTTTTAATTGTTCTATCTTTGGTGCAGTCCTACATATTTTGTTTGTCACCTAGAGTTTTCTCCTTTTACTTACTCTAAGAGAATCTAGATCCACCTTAACTAGAAGTCCTAAATACCTCCAGGACTATATATGTAAAGAGATGGGTAATGCACGCATAGGACACAACTTAATGTTGCTAGAACGCTTTAGGATATGACCAGGGGTAATTGGGTAGTAAAGGATATGATGACATGTGTGCTAATGCCATGTGTAACCACTCTAGTTGAGGAAGGCTTACCGGGTATTGTACAGATGTGATCCTATAGGCTAACAGACCTATGACTTCCCTCACCTTATTTACATATGTGTGCTTAGACTGCCTATCTGTTAAACTTCCTTTATTTGCATATGTGTGCTTAGACTGCCTATCTGTTAAACTTCTTTTATTTGCATATGTGTGCTTAGACTGCTTATCTCTTAAATAACTATTCACATAATTGAGTTCGGCCGGGACCCACCATTGTGGACCACGAGGGGTGCCTAACACCTTCCTTTCAAGGTTATTTCGAGCCTTTACCCAATCTCTGGTAATGCAAACCGGTTTCATGAGTTATTTGCTTTAGGTGCCCTAACGCACCTTAAATCCGTTAGATGACAACTCTTCAACTTCAAATACCTAATTCTAAAAGGAAATGAGTTTTTTCCCCATGAAATGTCGAAACCCAGACTCCGCGAGGAAAAAGGGGGCACGACAACATGGCGACCCTGCTGGGGATATTCTAGGCTCTTACCATAACGAACTTGTTTTGTGAATCAGTCTTAAGCATGCTTTATCATGTGCACCCTTTCCCTTCTACCCTATACTTGGATTTAAATTGCTTATTCTCAAGCATTTATGATTTCCTTTATTTTCCAAAACTGACTTGTCTCCTTGTTTTCTTTTTTGTAATTGTCTTTCAATTATTTAAATACCGCATTTATCACGTGCAAATACTTGACAACATGTTATTTATTGTTGCATAAATTATGCCCAACATCATATTCCACTCGTGCGCAATTAATCCTATAGCAACGCTTGATGAGTGTTTACACTCTTCCTATATATCACCCTTTTAAGTTCGGAAAGGCGTATTTGCGGTAAAACTAGTCGATCAACGGTGCGTTCGACGGTTCCGTGCCTTTCCCCCTCAAGTTGTCCGCTTGAGGGTCCCAGTCTAGACCTCTATAGCAACCTTACTTTGATTAATTGTACATGCATCATGGTCAAACCTAGCCAGGTTAATATGTTGTCCACATAAGAACCCTTTAAGACAAGCCTCACCCAAAAGTCCATCGGGTTTTCCATAATCCCAACGGACGCAATCACGATTGTGTGCATTAATTTGGAGAGATAAGTGCCAATATGTTGTATAAATAGACGAATCTGGAGGGGGAAAGGGCCTAACCATCTTTTGTTTTGTAGAAAATGAGGCACGAAGTCCCCAGGTTCGGCATGGTCGGTAGCATACATTCACTTTGTTAGATTAGTGGAGGGATCTTCCTTCAAGTGACCAAAATCATGTGAAATGAGTCTTAGAAAATTTGCCTTCTCTGTTGGATCTTCAGCCAAACAAAATATTGATCGAGGCCGCCACCATTTTTTGGGACAAAGAAAGGGTTGTGTTCTGCTTTGAGGACATAGAAATGACCACTCTTCTAGAAGAAATAGGGGGATTTGCTGAGTTGCCTTGGGATAGCCCTGGTTTATTGGCACCAGAAAATCGCACCACTAGAGGATTCCTTAAGATGATGGGGCTGAAGAAAAATGATGACTTGGAGTGCCTGAAAAACTCCTACATACCTTTTGGCTTCCTCTATGAACGATACAGTCACAGTAACTCTTACCGTATTTTTGATGATGAGTTCTCAATCACCTCCTTGGGTTGGATTCATCGTAGGGTCTTTGCATTCATTATGTGTTTCTTGGGCATGCTAGTGTTTCCAATCCAAGGGGACAAAATCCACACCAGGCTGGCCATGGTGGCAAAAACGTTGATGGATGGGATTGAGGGGCAAACATATACCATTGTCCCCATGATCATTGCAGATATGTACCGGGCCTTGGAACGCTGTCAGAAGGGGTTTAGATTCTTCGAGGGTTGCAATTTGCTGCTGCAAGTTTGGCTGCTAGAACATCTCCAAAAGGGTCAATACCATCAGAAATTTCCGCGAAGTCTGTAGAATGATAACATAGCATTTCATCATCCCAAGAGAATGACTTATATTCCAGACATGTTTGCTCAACCTAAGGATGTTGTAGGATGGGTGCAGTTTTTCAACAAGTTAACTGAGGACCAGGTTCAATGGATGTTCGAGTGGTTCCCTACCGACGAGTTCATCATCAGATCGAGCGATGTCCCCCACTTGGTACTAATTGGGTTAAGGGGAAAATACCCTTGTGCTCCCCTCAGGGTTATGAGATAGGCAGGCAGGAGACATGTCATACTGCGAGTCGCTAAAATGAGTCACTTCATAAAATATTTTCAGGGTGACGCCATCCCATATAAGAATGAAACACAACACATGTGGAACTTGAAGATTATCGTAAAAAAAGATACCATCGAGCTGAACCGATATCATGCGGGTCACACATACTTCTACCCCTCATGGTTGGATAATAACATAGCAGGAATCTTCAGGCCAAGGGTTGGTCCAGGAAACAGGGTCATAGACGAGGTTGCTAAAGCACAGGTGAAGTATAACAAGCTGCGCAAAAGAATTCGTGCGTCCGAAGATGAGCATATGGAGTAGCATAAAGCCAAAATGGAAATAATCAATGAGTGGAAAGAGAGAGCTATTAAATCCAGCGAAAGGCTGGAATATCTGGAGTATAGTTTGATGGAATCGGAGGGGAGAATGAGAAAAAGAGTCACCGATTGCCAGAACACTTAGGCAAACGAAGGAGGACATTGGGCAAGGGCATTCTTATTGTTGAACCTGCGCGAACTGGGGGAACTGATCGACAAGAGCATCCGGTCTAGAGAGTGTCCTTCTAGGACCAAGTAGATTAGGTTTACTTGATTTTTAAAATGTAATAAGGCCGAGTGCCATTAGTAACATTATCTTATCTAGTGTCGCTTTGGGGTCATCTATTCTTACATTAATGAAATGAGGCAATTATTGGCACTGAATTTCTCCAAATCTATTTGTCGCTAGGCCTACCTCGGGAATAAAGAGACTCCCAAATTAGGATGCAAATTTACATTCCCGCAATATATGTTTAAATACTGCAAACATTTCAGAACCCTTATTGACTTGTTTACCTTTTGTTTTTCTTTATTCTCTATTATTCTCATCCCCTAAGGTTGGTTTGCACATACTGGCATTATCAACATATCACACCAGATCTAGAGACCCTCCACCTCGTCCTCCTCCTCCAAGTAATATGAAAAGCAGAGGAAAAGCTAAAATGGATGACTTAAGTGGTATTCGAAAGGAAAATGCGGAGAATACAGAAACTTCAGACGATCGAAGTACTCCAGCACCAAATGACTTGGTTTTACAGCTGGAACAAAAGATACTGGAGCTACAGGAAGAACTTGAGCAGGTCCGCAACTTAGCAAACCTATCCCTCACCCTGAACGTCCCCGATATCAACCAACAAAACACCAAAAACCCAGCACCTCCCAAAAATACACCAAATCAGCATCCACAAAACCCTCCTGCACCGCATCAATATGCAACTCCACCTCAAAATCCCAATCCCTTACCGATACCAACCCCACCACAACACCATCATCAACCAATCCAGTACCCACAAGCCACTACCTATCACACTCCTCAGAACACACCGCAATCCATTCCCGATCCTCAAAACTCAATCAACAACCACCACTACACCCAAGTTCTTGGCACTTACCAAAACAACCCTATATATGTGGAGACCGTACCTCATGCTCCTATACATCAGAATCTGCTGAGAAGGACCTGTTCATCAAGAACATGGCTGAGGAACTCAAGAAATTGACAAGTCGAGTTCAGGGTGTCGAAGGAGGTAAAGGGATAGAAGGTTTGAATTATGAGGACCTATGCATACAACTAGGCGTGGAACTGTCGGAGGGTTACAAACCTCCCAAGTTCGAAATGTTTGACAGAACAGGTGATCCCAAGGTTCATTTGAGGACTTACTGTGACAAGATCGTGGGGGTCGAAAAAGATGAAAGGACCCGGATGAAGCTCTTTATGAGAAGTCTTATCGGAGATGCCCTGTCCTGGTATATAAGCCAGAACTCTAAGAAGTGGGCCAATTAGGTAAGTATGGCATCAGAATTTATGGACCGATTTAGGTTCAACACGGAGAATGCATCGGATGTCTTCTACATCTAGAATTTAAAGAATAAGCCAACAGAGACCTTCCACGAGTATGATACTTGGTGGAGGTCAGAAGCAGTCAAGGTCAGACCAGCACTAGAAGAAGAACAAATGAATAAGTTCTTTGTTAGGGCACAAGACCCACAATATTATGAAAGACTAATGGTCATTGAGAATCACAAGTTCTCCGATATCATCAAACTCGGAGAAAGGATTGAGGAAGGTATCAAAAGCGGGATGGTGACAAATTTCGAGGCAATACAGGCCACGAACAAAGCATTACAATTAGGCAGCATATCAAACAAGAAAGACGTGGGGGCAGTAATGGTGGCTCAAGGCCCAAAATCTCCACTCACATACCAAACACCTCCACCTATATACCAACCCTCATCTCCCAGATATTCCCAACCCGCCACCACCTATCATACTTATAACACCCAACCAGCTTACTATCATTCACCTCCAACCCATCCAAATTACCAGAAACCCCAACCTAACTTTGATCGCAAACTACCCAGACAATACACCGCTATTACTGAACCTATCGACCAGTTGTACGAAAGGTTGAAGGTCGCTATTTACGTCACTCCTATTCTTACTGTGGTAGTGGAGAACTAATCTCAATGGGTCAACCCAAACAAAACCTATGCATACCATTCCGGCATGAAGGGGACACCATTGACGAGTGCCGAACATTGAAAGATAAAATCCAGACATTGATTGAAAATAAGGTCATACATGCCAAAGAAGCTATATCCGACGTCTGTAACAATCCTCTCCCAGATCATAGGGGCGATGGGATACATGTGATAGAGACAGATGAAGAATGGGATCCTGAGGGGTCAATCGGGCTTATTTGAGAAAGCGATAACTTTAAACTTGCAGTCACACTCACTCCTATTGTAGTACAAACGTAGTCGCCAGTGGAGGTTGAGGTAGCCACATCGGTTCCATTTGAGGTAAAGGTAGCTCCACCTGCAACCACACCTGTTCCATTTGAGGTAGAAGTGTCCACACCTTTCACAGTGATAGTATCAACCACACCTCCTTTCGATTCCAAAGTTATACCCTGGGATTATGTTGCTGAAGCTAGGCGAAAGGGAAAGGCAAAGATGGAAGAATCTGATGCTGCACAAGGAATGACCAGAACTGGAAGGGTCTATACACCTGAACACTTAGGAGGATTGAGTAAGGAGGCCATTACCAAGCAACCTGTCATTGAAGCCAGATGATCTTTGGAGGAAAGTACAGGCGAGGGAATACTCCGTCATTGATCATTTGAACAAAACCCCAGCTCAGATATCCATCTTATCACTATTGCAAAATTTAGAGGCGTACAAGAATGCTTTGATAAAGGTGTTAAATGAAGCTTACGTACCCAAAATTATCACCTGTGGAGAAATGGCCAACATGGTAGGGCAGGTGCTGGAAAGTCATAAGATCACCTTCCACGAGGATGGATTACCGCTTAAAGGGTTGAATCATAACTGAGCATTTCATATCACAATATAATTTGAAGACAAATTCATTGCCAAAATCCCGATCGATGGAGGTTCAAGCCTCAACATTTGTCTGTTGGATACTCTGAAAAGATTGGGCAAAGGTTTCCATGAAATGCGGGCAGGAAGGATGAATGTAAAAGCCTTTGATGGGTCTCAAAGGGCCACGATCGGAGAGATTAATCTTTGTCTGCAGATGGGGCCAACTTGGTTTGATGTTGAATTCCAAGTGTTTGACATATCAGCTACATACAATATTCTGTTGGGTCGACCTTAGATATATGTCGCTGGGACTGTAGCTTCCACACTACACCAGGCCGCGAAATTTGAATGGAACCATCAGGAGGTGATCATTCACGAGGATGGAAGTAATCCTATCTACACTAGTCAAACAATCCCAGTTATCGGGAACAGCAGAAGGCTAGGAGGGGAAACTTATCACCACATTGAACATGTCAATGCAGTTGAGAAAGATAAATGGTAGAGTAACAAAATATAAAGCATACTGGCATGGTCTGGATATGAACCCGTCAAGGGACTTGGGAAGAATCTCTAGGGAATTACTAAACCTATACAGCTAAAATGTCATGGTACTACCTTCAGGATCGGATACTAGTATACATGGCAAGCGGATGATGATTGGTCGCCTCCATGGCATGGACCTCTCAAGCAACCAGTGCCATATCTGGGTCAAACTTTTCACCAGGCTGATACAATATGGGGAACGGCAGAGGAAGAAGCGTTAGCTGGGCTGAGGAATTTGTTCCTAGAAGACAAGGATATGGATTGCAGTGCAATAATTAAGGAGGGGAGGAAGAAGGCCTCACAATTCAGACTGTGGAAAAGGGAGCCGTTCTCAAGAATTGGACCGCCATACCATCCTGGGCCCACCGAGTCCCTAGGTAGTTTGGCACTTAGCCTAATTTATTTCTATAGCCATGCTAGGCATTTCAGATGTTTTCAGTAATTTTGTTTTAAAGATGCATTTGTTTCAAAATAATTGCTCGATTCATCGAGCCGTACTTGTTTTGGATACTTTTAGAATTTAATCAAATGCGTTGCTATTTATTATTCATTATTATCTTTCACACTTTTCTTTCGACATCATTATTATTACTTTTTTTGATGAACCAGTAACTGTGACATGTAATGAGACAACGCAACATAAGGATAGTGACTTGGAGGAACAAGATGACATACCTAAGAAAATTTTCCGAGAGGTGGAGAACTTTGAGAATAAGCCTAAGTCCAACCTGAACAAAACCGAAGCAGTAAATTTGGGCGACGCCGAAACCGTCAAGGAGACTCACATAAGCATTCACTTAGCACCGACAAAGAAGGAGGAGTACATCCGTTTCTTATGGGAATATGAGGATATATTTGCATGGTCATATGATGACATGACCAGTTTGAGCACATCCATAGTGGCTCACAAATTACCTACCAATCCAATGTGTCTGCCAGTAAAGCAGAAACTTAGAAAATTCAAACCAGACATGAGCCTGAAAATCAAGGAGGAGGTCACTAAGCAGATCAAGGCCAAAGTTCTCAGGTTAGTTGAGTACCAAACCTGGTTATCTAACATTGTACCAGTTCCGAAGAAAGATAGGAAAGTCAGAGTATGTGTTGACTATCGATATTTAACCAGAGCAAGTCCCAAGGACGACTTTTCGCTGCCAAACATACATATACTGATCGACAATTGTGCCAAGCATGAGCTCCAATCCTTCGTAGATTGCTTCGCGGGTTATCACCTGTCACACCTCCTTTTTCCGTACCCGAGAGGGTACAAGGGAGTTTTTTCCAATTAAAGGACAATCGAAACGGGATTTATTTATTTATTTCAGAGTCGCCACTTGGGAGATTTAGGGTGTCCCAAGTCACCAATTTTAATCCCGAATCGAGGAAAAGAATGACTCTGTATTACAGTCTGCGCACCAGAAATCCGGATAAGGAATTCTGTTAACCCGGGAGAAGGTGTTAGGCATTCCCGAGTTCCGTGGTTCTAGCACGGTCGCTCAACTGTCATATTTGGCTTGATTATCTGATTTAATACATGTTAAACCTATGTGCAAAATTTAACTTTCAACCGCTTTTATCATTTACTGTTATTTTTATCAAGAATTGCAACGTTGTGAAAATGTATCTCGAACCGCGTTACAATCAATGTACCCGTGGTCGTCGACACACTTTGACTCCGTTGAGATTTGGATTTGGGTCACATCAATGTGCACCCGAGTTTAAGGAAATTAAATTATTAAAGGCGCGCCTAAAGCGACTAGCGTATTTATTTTGGGTAGGACCGTGGAATTTTACTAAACGGTCCATCCCGAAGCCTAAACAATTTTTAAAGCAATATTTATTGAGGGCCCCGCAATTTGTATTTTTATTTGGCGAGGCTCACCTCGTTCTTTATTTCTAATGAATTTGCAACGTCATGGACATGCATCTCGAACCACGTCACAGTCAATGTACAAGAGAAAATATCTTAATTTATTTACATGTTATTACCTAGTTACATTATACTAGACATGTTCTCAGTTTGTCAAATTTAAAAAAAAACTTAGAAATCTAATTTTTATCCTAGACCATTTACATGCTGAAATTAACCAATATTATTTAACTAAACAATATTCCTACCAAGTTCCTACTAGATGGCCTATTCGTTTGATTTTATTTTTGACTCGACGGAGTTACTACACCATTTATTTATTTTTTGGCAATATATATAGATAGTTCATCCGTTAAGCTATCGTCGGATGTTCCACTATATGTATTAAATAGCTACATGATTCTGATTTTTGCAAGCTAAATAATTTATACATACAAATAAAATTCAGAATATAATTAAATATAATTCAGAATTTCAACTCTTCATTTTTCGTATTCATGCTTCATATTTCGGATTACAATAACCAGCTTTTCAGTTGTGTACCTGATATTGGAAGCAAAAGAAAATGAAGATGAGAATCAGCAGCAGTAATAACAGTACAACACAGCAACAACAGCCCAGCAATAGTAACAACCCAGTAACAGACCGGTGGAGTAGTAATCCCAAAACAAATGCTTCCAACTTTTATGAAACAACAACAATTAATGCCGATTTCAAACAATGAAAGAAAGCAGAATATTTTTTTTTATTTTTTTTATTTTGAAGGTTTGAATATTTTTCGGAATTTTTCTCTCTCTTAAATGTTCAGCCTTTTTTTTCTCTCTTGTTTTCTTTTTGTTCCAGATTCGTTCCTCTCTTTTTTCTCTATCTGTGTGTCCTCTCCCTTTGTCTTGTGTTCAAGACTTCCTATATATAATCCCAACCCTTTAATCAATTAAAATCAATCTCTTTCCCCTACCAAACCCATTATCTTCCCACTCATCCCCATTACATTAAATAAATATATCATCATCACCCCATTATATTTTGTCCCCCATGCCTACCATAAACAAATACAAGATTCCCCTCCACTACATTTTGTCTTGTCCCCCATTCAATTAAACAATAATATCAAAACCCACCCCATTATATTTTGTCCCCCATGCTTAACATAAAGAATTACAAAATATTCAATTACCAAACTACCCCTCCGACCTTATTGCAATTATCATTTTACCCCTGAACGTACTACAAATTACCAAACTACCCCATCAGCTATAACAATCAATTAATCAAACTTAACCAAAATATAGACAATATGATCAATTTCTAACAATGTTCAAACATCAAATCACATGAACATGATTTCTTCAATATTTCAACAACAAATCACATGAACACAAATTGAACAACAAAGAACAACTAAAATTTGCTTGAACAATATTTTAGCAACAAACAAACCTATTTTCAGATTCAACAACAACAACAACAAACAAGTATATTCAGATTTCTAAATTCAATAATATTGAACTTAAAATCAACTCTAACAACATTACAACAAACAATTCCTATATTAAACTTAAACAAGATTATGAGACAAATTCAAGAAATAATCATAAATGATAAACAAGAAATCAAACTATACAAATTTCGGATTCAAGATCAACCAAACATAATATAAACATGAATTAAATCTATTTTTAAACAACAAAACATGACGGATTCACATGATTAAACCAACATACTTCCCTATTACAAATAAATTATTTTACGCAAATAACAAAACAAAACTTAAGAAGAAACAATTATGAATTTAAACTTGAACTTAACAATATTAACAATTTCTGAAAAAAAAAATACATAGAACACATGAAACAAATTAATTAAACTTCAATTTTCATTTAACCAACATTAAACTAACAACTTTTTAACTAAACAATAAACAAGAACGATAAAACAAACGTGAAACAAACTAAAAAAAATGAATTAATCAAAGTTCCATTTGAATCTGAAAATTTAATCAACAAAACATATGAGCAAAATAGAAAATTATTTCAACGACGAACAAACAAAACAAGAATTGAATCATTTAACGATTTTGGATCCGGAAAATATCAAACAAAAATATGGACAAAATAAAACTTAGAACAACTAACCGTAAATGACCAACGACGAACATCGAACGAACTCTAAATGAAAACAACGAAACTTTGACATAACGAAGAAGACGACAAAGGGTGGTCGACGGAACAGTAGCAGTACGAGCTGAAGAAAGCAGTGAAGTAGCAGCGGCGCGTTTGGTTATGTGAAGAAGCTGAAGGCAGAAGAAGCAGCGATGGCGCGACAGGTTTGGTCGATGAGGCAGCAGCTCCTGCTGGGTCCATGGCGGAACTGAGGTTGCAGCAGACGACGCGCTGCAAACAAGCTTGTTTGTTATGACAACGTCAAGCTGGGTAGCTCGCTCACAGGATGAAGCAGACGACGCAGAGGTGGTTCACGAAGCAACTCGGAGAAGATGAAGTAGAAAGCAGAGGTGTTTGGTTGTGTATGTGTGTGTGTGTGTGTTGTCGATGGGGAGGCAGCCATGGCTGCTAGGGAGGGGAGCTTGGGAGGTGTTTTTGAGTTTTGGGGAAGAAGAAGATAGGGAAGGGGCGGATGGGTTAGTGTTTTAGGTTTTATTTTTTTTTTTTATTTTTTTTTTTTGTTTTGTGTTGGACAAAAATGAAGAAGGGGTGTTGGGTATTTGGGTTAATGGGGCGGACCGGGTCGACCCGGTTTGAAGTGGACCGGGTCATGGGGAAGATTTGGCAATTATTTGGGCCTGGGGTTGAAATTTGAAGAAGTGGTCCAATCCGATTTTTCTTTGTATTTTTGTTATCTTTTCTTCTTTTATTTTCTAAAACTAAATTATAAAAATACTTAAATTATTATTAAGAACTAAATTAAGTTATAAAAGAGCAAATTAACTCCCAATAATAATTAACGCACAATTAAGTAATAATTAAGCATAAAATTGTATATTTGGACATTAAATGCTAAAAATGCAAAAGATGCCTATTTTTGTAATTTTTAATTTTTGTAAAACAAATTTAATTACTAACAATTGTAGAATTAAATCCTACATGCAAAAATGCGACATATTTTTTGTATTTTTATTAATTTAACAAATAAGCAAACACAGACAAATACAAATAATTATCCAAAAATATCACAAAATCTCACAAAATTGCACACCAAGGAAAATCATTTGATTTTGAATTTTTTGGGAGTAATTCTCATATAGGGCAAAAATCACGTGCTTGCAGCTGCCCCTCTTTGCCCGAAGACACGAAGGGTTTTCGTGCAAAGATAAAGCGAGCGATTTTTGCCTATCCGAGTACTCCGGATGAAGCATTTTTTTTGAAAGAGATTTGACCGAATCTTTGCTTCAAAGGTTTCCTACATATCCTGGGCTAAACAGGAATCAGGTCAGTGTAGTTCGGTAAGTTTTTGGTAGCTGGGACTACCATGGGATTGCAATGTTACTGCTGTTGCATGCTGTTATCACTGCTTACCGATCTCCTTGTTACACCGTGCTAAAAAGAAAACAAGAAACTAGGCTAGACTGAAATTTGTTCTTGTTGCCATGCTTTCTTGTTTGCTTGCATTTTTTTTGGTGCTTTTCTTCTTTTTGACACATGCACTTGAGTTTGTGCTGGGACCTCTTGTTGCAACCTTCTGCTTCCCAGTGCTGGGGATTTTTATTGTTTCCTGCTGGGGATTCCTGGTGTAACCCTCTGCTTTATTGTCCTCTGACTTGGTCTTGAAATGTATGCCTCTGTTGTATGGGCGGGCTCCCAACTTCAATACTTGAAATTAAAGACTGAATGTATTCCTCTGTTATATGGGCGGGCTCCCAACTTCAACATTTGAAAATTAAAGACTGAAATGTATGCCTCTGTTATCTGGGCGGGCTCCCAACTTCAACGCTTGAAATATAAAGACTTAAATATATGCCTCTGTTATCTGGGCGGGATCCCAACTTCAACGCTTGAAATATAAAGACTGAAATGTATGTCTCTGTTATCTGGGCGGGCTCCCAACTTCAATGCTTGAAATATAAAGACTAAAATGTATGCCTCTGTTATCTGGGCGGGCTCCCAACTTCAATGCTTGAAATGTAAAGACTGAAATGTATGCCTCTGTTATCTGGGCGGGCTCCCAACTTCAATGCTTGAAATATAAAGACTGAAATGTATGCCTCTGTTATCTGGGCGGGCTCCCAACTTCAATGCTTGAAATGTAAAGACTGAAATGTATGCCTCTGTTATCTGGGCGGGCTCCCAACTTCAATGCTTGAAATATAAAGACTGAAATGTATGCCTCTGTTCTATGGGAGGGCTCCCAACTTCAACGCTTGAAATGTAAAGACTGAAATGTATGCCTCTGTTATCTGGGCGGGCTCCCAACTTCAACACTTGAAATGAAAATACTGAAATGTATGCCTCTCTTTTATGGGCGGGCTCCCAACTTCAACACTTGAAATGAAAAGACTGAATGTATGCCTCTGTTCCATGGGCGGGCTCCCAACTTCAACGCTTGAAATGTAAAGACTGAAATGTATGCCTCTGTTCTATGGGCGGGCTCCCAACTTCAACGCTTGAAATGTAAAGACTGAAATGTATGCCTCTGTTATCTGGGCGGGCTCCCAACTTCAACGCTTGAAATGTAAAGACTGAAATGTATGCCTCTGTTCTATGGGCGGGCTCCCAACTTCAACAACAACTTTAAAAATAAACGCCATTCCTCTCTTCAGGCGTGCTCCTGATTTCAACCAATAAATCGTCATTCTGTTATTGAGGGGGGCTCCTGACTTCAACCAATACTTGAACTGTGTGTCTCCGTTCTTCAAGCGTACTCCTGACATCAGACTTGAAAAGTATGTCTCTGTTCTCCAGGCTTACTCCTGATTGCTAAATTTAAAATTGAATGTCTCTATTCTCCAGGCGGACTCCAGACTTTTGAAATTTAAACTATATGTCTCCGTTCTTCAGGCGGACTCCTGACGTCAAACTTGAAAAGTATGTCTCTGTTCTCCAGGTGGACTCCTGATTGCTAAATTTGAAATTGAATGTCTCTATTCTCGAGGCGGACTCCTGCTTTTTGAAATTTAAACTGTATGCCTCCATTCTTCAGGCGGACTCCTGACGTCAAACTTGAAAAGTATGTCTCTGTTCTCCAGGCGGACTCCTGATTGCTAAATTTAAAATTGAATGTCTCTATTCTCCAGGCGGACTCCTGACTTTTGAAATTTAAACTGTATGTCTCTCATTCTTCAGGCGGACTCCTGACGTCAAACTTGAAAAGTATGTCTCTGTTCTCCAGGCGGACTCCTGATTGCTAAATTTGAAATTGAATGTCTCTATTCTTTAGGCGGACTCCTGCTTTTTGAAATTTAAACTGTATGCCTCCATTCTTCAGGCGGACTCCTGACGTCAAACTTGAAAAGTATGTCTCTGTTCTCCAGGCGGACTCCTGATTGCTAAATTTAAAATTGAATGTCTCTATTCTCCAGGCGGACTCCTGATTTCAACAACAACTTAGGAGGAAATGCCTCTCCTATGGGTAAAATAAACTTAGGAGGAAATGTCTCTCCTATGGGTAAGACTAAACTTAGGAGGAAATGCATCTCCTATGGGGTGAAACTAAAACAAACTTAGGAGGAAATGCATCTCCTATGGGTGAAACTAAAATAAACTTAGGAGGAAATGCGTCTCCTATGGGTAAAAACTAAACTTAGGAGGAAATGCCTCTCCTATGGGTGAAACTAAACTTAGGAGGAAATGCCTCTCCTATGGGTAAAAACAAACTTTGGAGGAAATGCATCTCCTATGGGTAAAAACAAACTTAGGAGGAAATGCATCTCCTATGGGTAAAAATTAACTTAGGAGGAAATGTCTCTCCTATGGGTAAAAACAAACTTAGGAGGAAATGCATCTCCTATGGGTGAAACTAAAACAAACTTAGGAGGAAATGCATCTCCTATGAGTAAAACTAACTTAGGAGGAAATGTCTCTCCTATGGTAAAAACAAATTTAGGAGGAAATGCATCTCCTATGGGTGAAACTAAAACAAACTTAGGAGGAAATGCATCTCCTATGGGTAAAACTAAACTTAGGAGGAAATGCGTCTCCTATGCGTGAACCATTTCCTTCTTCCTGAATTATTTACTTACCTGTGTTGTCTTCCCTCGAAACTGCTGGGGATTATTTTGATAGGGATGACTTTTCTTTTTCTTCCTTACCCACTCTGGGTTGCCCGAAACTCTGTCGAGGATGCTTCTACATCTCGACGACCCACTGGGGATAGCACTGTTGTGGATAAACTCTACTGAGTAAATATGTTATCTTTCTCCTTCCAAAATTACTTCCTTTTAAGTAGGATGTTTCATTCCTCTGCAAACTGCTTCCCTTTTTCTTTTCTTTTTTCTTTTTTTTTTTATTTCTTTTTTTTTCTTTCTTTTTTTTACATAGCTTCTTCCTTCGAAGACTAACTCCCTTACGACTCGTTTTGACTTTCCCCGAAAGGAACCGCTGAGGATACCGATTTTTACTAAACTTGTGTTGGACTCCTCGAGACTGTTGGGGATAACACTGTTGGGGAATTATTTACTTACCTGTTGGGGGATAAAATGTTATCAGCTGGGGATAACACTGTCGAGGATAACATCACTGGGGAATTCTGATTCTTTCAGAACTAGTGCTTCACTCTTCGAAAGGCTGTTGGGAATGATGCTGGCCTCTTGCTTTTTCTGAGCTCAAGTTTCATCCCTTTGCTGGGGAACAAATTCTTCCATTGAAACTTATTATGTTGGGGGCAACACTGGTTCTAAGACCACTTCCCTTGAGACTGGCGTTATCTTTATTCTTTCCCGAATGGGTACCTGACTTCCAGAAAATTTTCTAAATGGAAGGAAAATTTTCTGCCCCAGTTTGATAATATCCCTTGTGCATGCATTTCTGGCATCAATGCTATTACCTTTACCTGTTTCAAATCAAACAAAATTTGTTAGTTTTAAAATGTGGTGGTTGGTTGTGATACTCCTACTGGGATGGTTTTCCCTTTCTCCTTCCTTGTTGTGTGTTCCACAACTTGTTGGGGATGATATTATTTGCTGGGGATAATCCCTTTCTGCTGGGGATATCCCTCTTCTTTCGTGGCATGGCTCGGAAACTTGCATTTTCCCGACCTTTTAGTCTCGCATGAATTTCCCAAATCATGCTTATTGTTTTTCTTGTTTTGTCCACGGGCTCTGGTCTTGAGGTTTAATAACCTTTGATTTCGGCAAGGATATCCCTCTTGACACTCGTCAATCCTTTTGCTGGGGATATCTTTCTTGACACTGGCCTCGCGCTTGTTCCTTCCTGACTATATCACTTGGATGTACTAGTCAGATCTTATCTTGGAAAGCTGATGGTCTACTTTGAAGTCATTTCCCACTGGTCTTGACCAAACAGACTCTACTGGGGAAATTTCTATGAAAGGAAAAGATAAAAGGGAACAGAATAAAAGACAAAGGAAAAAATGACTCTTTAACAAAAGAAACTATAAATAAAAACCTATCAAATGAAAACACTGACTCTAATGGTCATGACATGCATATGTGGCCTATCCTTCGTCATCAATCGTCTTTCAAGGTCTTCCCTTGACTATTCCCCATCTGATTCCCAATCTTATTCGACTTGTAGTGCCCGAAGGGTTTTCACTATCAAGCCTCTCTCATTTTGGGTTTTTCTCTCAGCTTTCATCGCCTTATGGTGTCCGTGAAGATTTTCACCGATAAGACTCTCTCATTTGTATCACTTTCCAGCTGGGGATTTGGAGTGTTGCCGGTATGACTCTCTCTGCTGGAGATTAGAGTCCTTTCTGCTGTGGAACAGAATGTTATGTTCGCCGGTAAGACTCTCATTTGTCTGACTTGGAATCTTTTGAAGACTGATCAGAAGGTCTTTCTTTGGACTGTAATGTGGGTTTTGGATAGGTTAGAAAGAAAGGGTATTAAAGGATCGAAAATGCATCGATTTTGGGTTATTAATTACAACCTTCGGAACTAGATTTATTTACAACAAACGCAACCTTTGCCCCAGTTTCTTGCTTGGGGATATCTTAATTGATTTTTTTTTTCATTTTTCAAAACTATGACCGAGCCGTGAAGCTCCCACGTATCCTCTTTGAGGAATCAGGTCAAACGTAGTTCCCAATTCCTCTGGGTTTTTTTTCATTTTTCTTTTCTTTTCTTTTCTTTTTTTTTTCTTTTTTTTTCGTTTTGTTGTTTTCTTTCTTTCTTTTTTCTTTTTTTTTTCGTTGCTACTGATTCCGAACGAGGGGTATGAAAGAAAATAAATAAGGCTCAAAAGGGGTAACGAAGGATAAAGTGTTTAGGTAGCAGAACAAAATGCCTTCGTCATTTCAGTCTTCAAAACATGTCAAATGCAAATAACACAATTGAACATAGATTTATAGTCTCTTCCGATGGTGCACTTTGACAATTATGTTAAACATTTTATTTTTCTTTTGTCATTTCTAAAGCACCGTTGGGCGACACTCTCATTATCATGAACGACTCTCATGCCAATTTGGCGAATCTTGCTTTTAACGGTTTTCTTTGTGTTTAACTTGCCCCAGTTCCACATGACTCGGGCTTCAAATAATGCCAAACCGTTCATATTTCCTTTAAATGCTTTGATCACCTTCCCAAAGTCTTATGATTAACTTTTAAAATTAGGCCCAAACTGTGTGCGCATGTCATGTCACGAGAATCGGCGCTGAACAAAAATGTTAAAAGGACTAAACAAAAGAAAACTGGAAATAAAAAAGACCGGATTTTGCATTAGATTACCGGTGAAATGGTTTGAATGACAAGACAAACAAAACAAACCAGAATAAAATCTTAAACAAACTGGACAAAACTTAAACATACCGCTATGACGAAATGAAAAGATAAGAAGATTTGACACAAGACAATATCCAGATTACAACCCTAAGAATAATCCAGACAATAGAAATGACAACAAAATAAACCACCAAAAGCTTCTTTCTTGCTAACCAAGGAACGGAGCGTCCTCCCATTTTATCAAAACTGGCATCTCAGCCACTGAGATTTGCATCAGTATTGCCAGACCATTGTCAACTTCAATATCATTACCCTTAGTCAATAAGTTCCCAATAGGACTCGAATGCTTTTGTCATCAGGCCTGATCCCCGCAAAGTGTGCTTTTGGATCTTGTATTTCTGGCTTACCACAAACCAACCACATTCTTTCTTTGTGATTCAAAACAAAACAGGTTAAAATGGACTCAATCGGTCCTCATTATTAACAACATCTTTTTCTTTTTTTTTTCTTTTTTTTTCCGATTATTTTTACCATTTTTTTTCATTTTTTCTTTTTCTTTTTCATTCTCTTTTTTTTTTTTGCTTTTTTTGTGTGTGGTCGAATCTTATGGAGATTACCTACGTATCATGACCCCGCATGAATCAGACCTTGCGTAGTTCGGACCAATGAAAGGTAACAACAATGAAACATTTTTTTTTTGGAATTATCAATTTTCATAATAAAACAAACTGGGTTTTAAAAGGTTGAAAGATGACCAACAAACTCAAAAATCAAACAACCTACATATTCTAATCAAAAGATTTATAACCTCAAAATAAAAAGGCCAGCTTCCTTTCCCCGTTTGACAAATGCAACCAAACGGCTATTTTTGCAAATGTGGCCCCTTCCAAATCTCACATGATTTTTGAGGTCGGGGAGGATTATTTTGACACTTTACAAACTTGTCCATTCTTTTACGAAAATAGCCTTTCGACAACTGAAAGATACTCTAAAGCTATTTCGGCAAGAATGGTTTAAGACGCGGCCGAAGCTGGCTCGATTTATTTTGACCAAAAATCCAAACGGTATTCACCTGACCACTGACTCTTTGTTTTTTTTTTCAAATTACAATAAAAACCTGGTGTTGCAAACACGGCCCTTCAGCGCCTCGGGGGCGAAGATTTTTTAAGGCTGTGTGGGTCAACTGTACCAAAATCCTAAACATGACCCAAAAAGGTGGCTGTTTATGCAAAGTCAGCCTTCCGGCATCCCTTTCGGGAACATTCGGCTATTTTTGACAAAAACAGCATCACCCTGACTTATTTATGACTCTTTTTATCATTTTTCAAAAATAGAAACTCAATATTGCAAACACGGCCTTTCAACGCCTCGGGGACGAAGATTTTTAAGGCTGTGTGGGTCAACTGGACCAAATCCTAAACATGACCCAAAAGGTGGCTATTTATGCAAAGTCAGCCTTCCGGCGTCCCTTTCGGGAACATTCGGCTATGTCTTGACAAAACAGCGTCACCCGACTTCTTTATGACAAAATTAAAATTTGACATATTTTTTTTTGGCTATTTTTTTTAGCAAAAGGGGAGGCTGGACACTGCCCGACTTATTTATGACAAAATTAAAATTTTGACACGTTTTTATTTATTTATTGGATTTTGGCTTATTTTAGCAAAAAGGGGGTTGGACCCGATGAGGGTTGCCTACGTATCTCACATCCGGTGAGAATCAAACCCGCGTAGTTCGGGCAAATTAACCAAACTATTTTAAAACATGACTCTTTTCCATTTTTATTTTTGGCATTTCATAAGTAAATAAAAACTATTTTTAGAAACGAGACTCTTTTTTTTTTCTTTTTCTTTTCAACAAATAAAAGAGCCTATTTTTCCAAGATAAAAATAACAGACTCTTTTTTTCTTTTTCATTTTCCACAGACAATAAAACAACCTGTTTTCCAAACTAAAAATAAAAGACTCTTTTTCCTTTCCTTTTTCAACAAATAATGAAACAACTTATGTTTTTCAAACTAAAACAAAAACTTTTCTTATCCTTTTCTTTTTCAACAACCAACTTTCCAAAAATAAAAGACTCTTTTTTTCTATTTCTCTTTGCTTTTTTTTTTAGTAAAACAAAATAAAACATTTTCCCTTTTTCTTTTCTCAAAATTTCGGCAGAGTTTCGCCAGTAATTGGTCATTGATTTTTTATTTCTAAAATAATCAATTAATTCCATAACTGATATTTTTTTTCTTTTCTCTTTTTTTTTCTTCTCAATTTTCCAACCTTCCCGAGATTCAGAAACCGGTCAACACGCAGGTTCGAAACAAATATATGTACAGAGCAAGTAGGATGCATCAGGATGGTCTTTTCATTTCAGGTTGCTAGTCCTAGACGGACCCAACCCCTGTGTTGAGTCCCCTAAGTCAAATGCAACGTGATGCAAATAAGCGTTCCTACTAGGGATCCGGCATGAAGTCACGTTATTCTATATTCAAAACCTGGGTCAGTGTACTAGACTGTGTACCCGAGCGGACAACTCGAGTCGAGGAGGGGGCAACTTACCGGGAACCAAAAGGCCATCCGGCTTCGTAACTTGTCCGACCTCTTTCTTATTTCAGGGTATAACACTAACAGAATAGGGAGTCTCAACCAGTAAGCACATCCCCGGAGGTGAAGAGAGAAGGGTTCGGCACAGTTTATATATACAGTCAAATAATATCAAAGCGGTAAAAGCAGCATCTAGCACATTAGGCTCAAACATGTAAAAATCAGATAAAGCCAAATATAACAATTTGTCTAAGCTCGAATTTATAACCCTGAACCAGTGGTTCTGGGTAGAAATTTTCCCAGCAGAGTCGCCAGAGCTGTCACACTTCCTTTTTCCGTACCCGAGAGGGTACAAGGGAGTTTTTTCCAATTAAAGGACAATCGAAACGGGATTTATTTATTTATTTCAAAGTCGCCACTTGGGAGATTTAGAGTGTCCCAAGTCACCAATTTTAATCCCGAATCGAGGAAAAGAATGACTCTGTATTACAGTCTGCGCACCAGAAATCCGGATAAGGAATTCTGTTAACCCGGGAGAAGGTGTTAGGCATTCCCGAGTTCCGTGGTTCTAGCACGGTCGCTCAACTGTCATATTTGGCTTGATTATCTGATTTAATACATGTTAAACCTATGTGCAAAATTTAACTTTCAACCGCTTTTATCATTTACTGTTATTTTTATCAAGAATTGCAACGTTGTGAAAATGTATCTCGAACCGCGTTACAATCAATGTACCCGTGGTCGTCGACACACTTTGACTCCGTTGAGATTTGGATTTGGGTCACATCAATGTGCACCCGAGTTTAAGGAAATTAAATTATTAAAGGCGCGCCTAAAGCGACTAGCGTATTTATTTTGGGTAAGACCGTGGAATTTTACTAAACGGTCCATCCCGAAGTCTAAATACTCAATTACACATTTATCGAGGGCCCCGCAATTGGTGCATTTTATTGGGCGAGGCTCATCTCATTTTATTTTTAAAAAAAGGTCAGTCCTAAAATGCCTACATTTTTTATTTGAAATTTGTCTCTACAAAATAAAAGAGAAAATATCTTAATTTATTTACATGTTATTACCTAGTTACATTATACTAGGCATGTTCTCAGTTTGTCAAATTAAAAAAAAAAACTTAGAAATCTAATTTTTATCCTAGACCATTTACATGCTGAAATTAACCAATATTATTTAACTAAACAATATTCCTACCAAGTTCCTACTAGATGGCCTATTCGTTTGATTTTTTTTTGACTCGACGGAGTTACTACACCATTTATTTATTTTTTGGCAATATATATAGATAGTTCATCCGTTAAGCTATCGTCGGATGTTCCACTATATGTATTAAATAGCTACATGATTCTGATTTTTGCAAGCTAAATAATTTATACATACAAATAAAATTCAGAATATAATTAAATATAATTCAGAATTTCAACTCTTCATTTTTCGTATTCATGCTTCATATTTCGGATTACAATAACCAGCTTTTCAGTTGTGTACCTGATATTGGAAGCAAAAGAAAATGAAGATGAGAATCAGCAGCAGTAATAACAGTACAACACAGCAACAACAACCCAGCAACAGTAACAACCCAGTAACAGACCGGTGGAGTAGTACTCCCAAAACAAATGCTTCCAACTTTTATGAAACAACAACAATTAATGCTGATTTCAAACAATGAAAGAAAGCAGAATATTTTTTTATTTTTTTATTATTTGAAGGTTTGAATATTTTTCGGAATTTTTCTCTCTCTTAAATGTTCAGCCTTTTTTTCTCTCTTATTTTCTTTTTGTTCCAGATTCGTTCCTCTCTTTTTTCTCTATCTGTGTGTCCTCTCCCTTTGTCTTGTGTTCAAGACTTCCTATATATAATCCCAACCCTTTAATCAATTAAAATCAATCCCTTTCCCCTACCAAACCCATTATCTTTCCACTCATCGCCATTATATTAAATAAATATATCATCACCACCCCATTATATTTTGTCTCCCATGCCTACCATAAACAAATACAAGATTCCCCTCCACTACATTTTGTCTTGTCCCCCATTCAATTAAACAATAATATCAAAACCCACCCCATTATATTTTGTCCCCCGTTCCTAACATAAAGAATTACAAAATATTCAATTACCAAACTACCCCTCCGACCTTATTGCAATTACCATTTTACCCCTGAACTTACTACAAATTACCAAACTACCCCATCAGCTATAACAATCAATTAATCAAACTTAACCAAAATATAGACAATATGATCAATTTCTAACAATGTTCAAACATCAAATCACATGAACATGATTTCTTCAATATTTCAACAACAAATCACATGAACACAAATTGAACAACAAAGAACAACTAAAATTTGCTTGAACAATATTTTAGCAACAAACAAACCTATTTTTAGATTCAACAACAACAACAACAAACAAGTATATTCAGATTTCTAAATTCAATAATATTGAACTTAAAATCAACTCTAACAACATTACAACAAACAATTCCTATATTAAACTTAAACAAGATTATGAGACAAATTCAAGAAATAATCATAAATGATAAACAAGAAATCAAACTATACAAATTTCGGATTCAAGATCAACCAAACATAATATGAACATGAATTAAATCTATTTTTAAACAACAAAACATGACGGATTCACATGATTAAACCAACATACTTCCCTATTACAAATAAATTATTTTAGGCAAATAACAAAACAAAACTTAAGAAGAAACAATTATGAATTTAAACTTGAACTTAACAATATTAACAATTTCTGGAAAAAAAAAATACATAGAACACATGAAACAAATTAATTAAACTTCAATTTTCATTTAACCAACATTAAACTAACAACTTTTTAACTAAACAATAAACAAGAACGATAAAACAAACATGAAACAAACTAAAAAAAATGAATTAATCAAAGTTCCATTTGAATCTGAAAATTTAATCAACAAAACATATGAGCAAAATAGAAAATTATTTCAACGACGAACAAACAAAACAAGAATTGAATCATTTAACGATTTTGGATCCGGAAAATATCAAACAAAAATATGGACAAAATAAAACTTAGAACAACTAACCGTAAATGACCAACGACGAACATCGAACGAACTCTAAATGAAAACAACGAAACTTTGACATAACGAAGAAGACGACAAAGGGTGGTCGACGGAATAGTAGTAGTACGAGCTGAAGAAAGCAGTGAAGTAGCAGCGGCGCGTTTGGTTATGTGAAGAAGCTGAAGGCAGAAGAAGCAGCGATGGCGTGGCAGGTTTGGTCGATGAGGCAGCAGCTCCTGCTGGGTCCATGGCGGAACTGAGGTTGCAGCAGACGACGCGCTGCAAACAAGCTTGTTTGTTATGACAACGTCAAGCTGGGCAGCTCGCTCACAGGATGAAGCAGACGACGCAGAGGTCGTTCACGAAGCAACTCGGAGAAGATGAAGTAGAAAGCAGAAGCAACGGGAACGGAGATGGAGCAGTAGGTCGAGCTCATGGCGAGGAGGTCGATGGGCTGTTCGTCGTTGATGGAGCAGTGGAAATGCAGCAGCAACGGAGAAGATGAAGCAGTTGCTGGCTGCGTCAATGGTGGATATTCACGATGGTGAGGTCGAGGAAGAAGAAGAAGCAGCAGCCATGGATGGGCTGCTGCGTGTGTGCGTGTGTGTTTGGTTGTGTATGTGTGTGTGTGTGTGTTGTCGATGGGGAGGCAGCTATGGCTGCTAGGGAGGGGAGCTTGGGAGGTGTTTTTGAGTTTTGGGGAAGAAGAAGATAGGGAAGGGGCGGATGGGTTAGTGTTTTAGGGTTTTTTTTTTTTTTTTTTGTTTTGTGTTGGACAAAAATGAAGAAAGGGTGTTGGGTATTTGGGTTAATGGGGCGGACCGGGTCGACCCGGTTTGAAGTGGACCGGGTCATGGGGAAGATTGGGCAATTATTTGGGCCTGGGGTTGAAATTTGAAGAAGTGGCTCAATCCGATTTTTCTTTGTATTTTTGTTATCTTTTCTTCTTTTATTTTCTAAAACTAAATTATAAAAATACTTAAATTATTATTAAGAAATAAATTAAGTTATAAAAGCGCAAATTAACTCCCAATAACAATTAACGCACAATTAAGTAATAATTAAGCATAAAATTGTATATTTGGACATTAAATGCTAAAAATGCAAAATATGCCTATTTTTGTAATTTTTAATTTTTGTAAAACAAATTTAATTAGTAACAATTGTAGAATTAAATCCTACATGCAAAAATGCGACATATTTTTTGTATTTTTATTATTTTGATAAATAAACAAGCATAGACAAATACAAATAATTATCCAAAAATATCACAAAATCTCACAAAATTGCACACCAAGGAAAATCATTTGATTTTGAATTTTTTTAGAGTAATTCTCATATAGGGAAAAAATCACGTGCTTACATCACCAGATCTGGATGGATGAAGAAGACATAGAGAAAACAACATTCATTACACCATGAGGGGTGTACTGCTACAAGATGATGTCATTTGGTCTAAAGAATGCTGGGGCTACTTATATGAGAGCCATGACAACCATCTTCCATGATATGATACACAAAGAAATAGAGGTGTATGTTGACGACGTCATTATCAAATCCAAGAGGGCTACATATCACATAGCAGACCTGAGAAAGTTCTTTGACGGGTTAAGGAGGTACAACTTAAAACTGAACCCCACAAAATGTGCATTCAGGGTTCCTATAGGAAAGTTATTGGGATTCATTGTTAGCCGTCGGGGAATCGAGCTGGACCCGTCCAAAGTTAAGGCTATTCAAGAATTACCACCACCGAAAAGCAAGAAGGACGCGATGAACTTCCTGGGATGTTTTAATTATATCAGTCGCTTCATAGCACAGTCCACAGTCATATGTGAACCCATCTTCAAGATGTTGAGGAAAGATGCTGAAACAAGTTGGACCGAAAATTGTCAGAAGGCTTTCGACAAAATCAAGGAGTACCTGTCTACACCACCAGTCCTGGTCCCGCTGGAACCTGGGCGACCTTTGCTACTCTATCTATCTGTATTAGATGGAGCTTTCGGATGTATTTTGGGACAACATGACGACACAAGGAAAAAGGAGCAAGCCATATACTACTTGAGTAAGAAGTTCATACCTTACGAAGCACGATACTCCCTGTTGGAACGCACTTACTGTGCTTTGACCTGGACGGCTTAGAAATTGAGGCATTACTTATGTGCCTATACCATGTACCTTATATCCAGGATGGATCCCCTGAAGTACATCTTTCAGAAGCCTATGCTGACTGAGAAGTTAGCCAAGTGGCAGATACTTTTAAGTGAGTTTGATATCATCTATGTAACTTAGAAGGCGGTCAAAGGACAAGCATTGACAGAGCATCTTGCTGAAAATCCTGTGGGAGGAGAATATGAACCATTGAAAATGTATTTTCCTGATGAAGAAGTATCATTCGTAGGAGAGGACATTGTTGAGGCTTACAACGATTTGAGAATGTTCTTTAATGGAGCTACAAACTTCAAAGGAGTAGGCATTGGATCAGTTTTGGTATCAGAAATAGGTCAACACTACCCTGTCTCCGCGAAGCTTAGGTTTCCATGCACCAACAACATGGCGGAATATAAGGCTCGCATCATGGGGCTCAATCTTGCCATCGATATGAATATACAAGAGTTACTGGTGATTGGAGATTCAAATCTTCTAGTACATCAGGTTCAAGGAGAATGGGCTACAAAGAACACCAAAATACTATCATACTTGCATCACGAACATGAATTGATGAAAAAATTCACAAAGATAAAGTTAAAACATGTGCCCAGAATTCAAAATGAGTTTGCAGACGCACTGGCCACTTTGTCATCAATGATACAACATCCAGACAAGAATTTCATTGATCCCATCCTAGTGAGAATTCATAATCAACCGGCTTACTATGCTCATGTTGAGGAGGAGACGAATGGAAAACCTTGGTTCCATGACATCAAGGAATATTTGGCGAGAGGAGAATACCCGAAACAGGCAAACCACACTCAAAAACACACACTGCGGAGGCTATCCAATCACTTCTTCCAAAGTAGAGGGACCCTGTATAGAAGAACCCCTGATCTAGGGCTGTTAAGGTGTGTTGACGCAAAGGAAGTTTCCAAGTTACTCGAAGAAATACATGCCGGAACTTGTGGACTACACATGAATGATTTTGTTCTAGCCAAGAAAATACTCAGAGCCGGATATTTTTGGATGACCATGGAGACGGATTGCATCCAGTACGTACAGAAATGCCACCAGTGTCAGGTACATGCGGACATGATAATGGTACCGCCTAATGAGCTCAACGCAACAAGTGTACCTTGGCCTTTTGTTGCCTGGGGAATGGATGTCATAGGTCTGATTGAGCCCACTACTTCAAATGGGCACAGGTTCATCTTAGTGGCCATTGACTACTTTACAAAATGGGTAGAAGGTGCATCCTACAAAGTTGTAACCAAGAAAGTCATCGCAGACTTTGTCAAGGATTGTATTGTTTGTCGATTCGGAATTCCTGAATCCATTATCACTAATAATGCCGCCAATCACAATAGCGACTTGATGAAAGCCATGTGCGAAACCTTCAAAATCAAGCACAAAAAATCTACAGCATACAGACCTTAGATGAATGGAGCTGTGAAAGCCGCAAACAAGAACATCAAGAAGATAGTAAGGAAGATGGTAGAAAACCACAAATAATGGAACGAGAAGTTACCCTTTGCCCTATTGGGCTACCGCACTACAGTCTGCACATCAAGTGGAGCAACTCCCTACTTACTGATTTATGGTATCGAAGCTGTCATTCAAGCCGAAGTAGAAATCCCATCTTTAAGAATCATACAGGAAGCTGAACTCAGCGATGCAGAATGGATAAGGAGTTGCTATGAACAAATGGCCCTTATAGATGGAAAAAGAATGAATGCAGTATGTAACGGTCAGCTTTATCAGAACAGAATATCCATAGCTTTCAATAAAAGGGTCAAACCAAGACAGTTTGCACCAGGACAGCTGGTGCTGAAGAAGATCTTCTCACATCAATATGAAGCCAAAGGGAAATTCTCTCCCAACTGACATGGTCCCTACATGGTTCACAGGGTGCTAACAGGAGGAGCACTCATACTTGTAGAAATGGATGGAGAAGTTTGGCCAAAACCAATCAATTCAGATGCAGTTAAAAGATACTATGCTTAGATTATTCGCATTCATATGATGTAATTGAACTACGCTCGACCTGATTCCCGTTTAAGAAGGGATACATAGGCACCCCTGTGGGTTCAGTCATATCATAATAAATTTTCATTTTCCCCCCAAAACCAGAAACTGGGGCAGAATTTTGAGGAGGACCCTCAAAATTCAGGAGCAAGTCCAGTCGACACCATCATATGCCAAAAAGTCAGAAATTGGTTAAGAAACTGAGACAGAATTTTGAGAAGGATTCTCAAAATTCCGAAGAAGGTTCAACAAGTTTCGTCATTCGTAAACGGCCGAAGGATCATTTACCAAACTAGGGTAGAATTTTGAGAAGGACCCTCAAAATTCTAATACAAGAAAGCTGCAATGTCTCTGAAATATGTTACAATCACTAGTTCATCTAAATTTACTTGATATTTCACTATGTTTTCTAAAATAACTCTACTTTCATCAATAACTGCATATCTTCGAAAACTCTATTTCCATGACAGCCAGGTGTTACCCAAGGAAACTCAAACAAGGCCTCTAGAACGGAGCGGAGCAAAGCCAGCAAACGAAGGCACGAACCAACCTCCCCTTACAAAACTTATAATTTTTCTCTGAGCGCAGGCACATCTGACGTAACAGTAGCATTCGCAAATATATACACGCAGCAAAATCACTATCAATCGGGCCACCAAACACCGAATATATCTCCAGCTAAGAAATACTCTACTCATATTGGCTAATTGTTCACTGCATAAGGCTAAGTATTGCCTTCTATTTGCATTGGACTAAGCCCTGTCCCGAACCTTGTATGAGGCTATGTTCTACCTATACATTTGCATAAAGCTAAGTATTGCCTTCTATTTGCATGGGACTAAGCCCTATCCTGAACCTTGCATGAGGCTAAGCCCTCTACATTTGCATAAGGCTAAGCATTGCCTTCTATTTGCATGAGACCAAGCCCTCTCCTGAACCTTGCATGAGGCTAAGTCCTGCCTCCATATCTACATAAGGCTAAGCACTGCCTTCCATTTGTATGGGACTAAGCCCTATCCCAAATCTTGCATGAGGCTAAGCCATGCCTCCATATCTGCATAAGGCTAAGCCCTGCCTCTATTTTGCATAAGGCTAAGCACTACCTTCCATTTGCATAGGACTAAGCCCTGTCCCGAGTCTTGCATGAGACTAAGATCTGTCTCCATCTGCATGAGGCTAAGCCATGCCTCCATATCTGTATGAGACTAAGCTTTGTCTCTATCTGCATGAGGCTAAGCCCTGCCTCCGTATCTACATAAGGCTAAGCTCTGCCTTCCATCTGCATGGTACTAAGCCATGTCCTTAATCTTGCATGAGGCTAAGCCCTGCCTCCATATCTGCATAAGGCTAAGCCCTTCCTCCATTTTGCATAAGGCTAAGCATTGTCGTGCATGAGACTAAGCTCTGTCTCCATCTGCATGAGGCTAAGCCCTGCCTCCATATCTGCATAAGGCTAAGCATTGTCTTCTATTTGCATGAGACTAAGCCCTGTCCCAAGTCTTGCATGAGACTAAGCTCTGTCTCCATCTTGCATGAGGCTAAGTCCTGTCTCCATTTTGCATAAGGTTAAGCACTGCCTTACATTTGCATGGGACTAAGCTTTGTCCCGAATCTTGCATGAGACTAAGCTCTGTCTCCACCTGCATGAGGCTAAGCCCTGCATCCATATCTACATAAGGCAAAGCTCTGCCTTCCATCTGTATGAGACCAAAACCTGTCCCGAATCTTGCATGAGGCTAAGCTCTATCTCCTATTTGTATAAGGCCAATCATCGCCTTTATTTACCGAGACTAAGCATTGTCTCTCCGGATCTATCTATTTGATCCTCTCTCAATCTAAGCTCTGCCCTCAACCTCACAAGACTAAGCCTCGTCTTGTTGATTTTAGCATCATATTATTGCATCTCATGGGCTGAAATATCGCCAACTTGTCCAAAGGTGTCATTGTCTAAAGGCATCATCCTCATAGCCGGAAGACACCATGCCATGGCCTGAGGACCTCTCAAATTTGCATATCATTATTCAAATATGTCATGATTCGGAGGCACCATTTTCATGGCCCGAGAACATCATTTCATGGCCTGCGAATCTCCTATCTCACAATTCATGGCCCAGGACATCATAATCTAAGGACGTCATCTGCACTGTCCAAAGACAATCTTTCATGATCCAAAGGGAATTTGCATCATCTATATACTCGCATGCATTGTGTTTTAAGTTTTGCAGGTAATCCAGGAGGTAACCGTTCTTCAAACAGGAGCAACCTTCGCTCGGGTTTCCGCTCATGCCATTTTTTCATTTTTCCATTCATAACCGATTCCCATCAATCACCCACCTACTCTATGATATCCGAATATCTTCCCTACAATACCTTCGTTACACTCCAGACCCATAATCATGACTCCATCCGATATTACCCTTCACAAAAGAACCTTTGCTGAAACTAGCTACCATTCCTATATCAACTCCATCGGCTTCACTCACTAATGGGTCCAAAACTATACATGACCCGATTCCTATAAAATCAGGGATATGTAGGCAGCTTAAAGACCAGGGTTCGGCCTATATTTTTCAAAACATCCCAGTCGGTCAAAATTGGCTATCATTTCTTTACCCGAAAACTCTTTCATCCTTCCTGGGTAAAGAGGGGCAGCTGTTGATACCCAATTTTTCTTATCATATTTTTTTAAAATTCATATATGCCTCCAAAACCATGCGTTAGCATTAACAAATATTTTTCCATAATTTCTGCATTTTAAAGGTTTTAATTAATTACTCTAGTATTTTATCTATGCAAACATTTACTAATTACACCGCAAATAATTTTATAATAATTTTGTGATTTAATTTTATTATTTACATTTGCACTAAGTTTTAATTATTGCACAAATAGCCACATTTGTATTTTTGGGGTTACAATTGCAATTGCTTTGCAATTATGGCCCATGCATGCATTATTATATTATATTACCAGAAAATAGCCTTTTATATTTTTTAATACTAGGTAATTATTTTAAAACATTTATAGGTATGAAAATCATTTTTTGCAATCTGTTAATTATTTTTAAAATTATTTTTTTAAAATGGGTATTTGATAAATGACCCTTTTATTTTCGGACCTAGCCTAATTAAAACACCCCAATTTCAATCCCAATTCAATTAAAATTAGCCCAAAGGTACCCAGGCCCAACTTTTATCTGACCCTAACCCAATTAAACCTACCCGACCCAGCCACTCCGTTTAATTGTGGCCATTGATTTTTTAAATCAACGGTCCACTATCAAACTTACCATATTAATCCCAAATTACCCCCCTAAACCCCTCATTTCTTTCATTTTTGCCGCCCTAAAACTCCTCTCCTCTCCGTCTCTCTGAGACCCAACCCTAACCCTAGCCGCCGCCATCCAAAACCAGCCCTAATCTCTTCGATTCTCACTCGATCCATGAATTTGCATGGGTGTTTGATACCCCTACCGGCCTCCTACTTCCCCTACTTGCTCGATCTTGTGATTTCATGGAAGGACCTTGAAGAGATCTAGTCCAGATCTTGTTCAGAACTCTCCAAGAGTCTGTCTATGGTCTGTGAGTGCTTTCTATCGATGTTTTACGACTCAAATCTCTGATTCAAGACCAGATTCTCTTTACCCTTTCTCTTTTCTTCAAAAACCTAATGTTTGGACTTGAATCTGTCTAGATCCTTGTAGATCTGGAGCGATTTTGAGTTCGTCACTGATTTTTCCTTAAGGTTCCCTTATTTCTTTATTGATTAAGCGATTTTAAGCACTTTGTTATATTAAGGTTTGGTTTTCTCGTTATTTATTGGTCGAATCTCTGTGTATCTGAAGTATTTTCAAGTTTCCATGACCATTTTTCTTAAGAATCTTCCGATTCTCTACTGTTAATCAACTCTACGTTTTTTCTCAAAATTAGGATTTCCGCTTCGTCTATTTTTGCAAAGGGTTTTCTGAAATTTCTCATGTTTTGTTTAATCTTTCTATAATGGCTATGTTCCAGACTTGATTGCTTGACTGTTCATTGTTTTATTTCAACATTTTTTGTCCGTTATTGTTTGAATAATTGACTGATTAGCTCAATTATTTAGGATTTCATTGTTTGCTGAAATAATTGACTGATTTCTACTTGCTTTCTTTAATCCGGGATCCCTAATTAGCATCTCTTGCCTATTATGGGATTGAACGACCCTTGATTGGTCTCTAATTACCTATGATTACCTTATTCGTGTGATTGATTGCTTGATTTATGGGCTCTAACCCTAATTGGCTGTTAAACCCACTTCTTGCCATATTTGAAACTCAATCCGAGTCATTTATGGGAATAATTCCCTGACTTTTTGTCCCTCTCAAGGTTGATTTATTATTTGATTACTTCCCTTACCTTAATAAACTATTTGTATGGTTAAGGGATTCTTACTAATTCCCTATTTGGTATGATTTGGATTCCTTACCCTAATTAACCATTTCATTTTGGTGTTAAGTGATTACCCTTAACTAAGGGGTTTATTCCGGACTCCCTTACATGAATTGATTCTTTAATTATTTGAGTACTCTTATTTTATGAGATGTGATTCATTCTTTACCTTATTTGTTTTTTACTTCACTAAGTGCTATATATACTCTCACTCTGATTCTTCTATGGACATGAACAATAGTTCAACGAACAATAGTTCAGAAACACACACACACAAACTTTGCTCTCACTAAAACCTTTCTGCTACTTGTATTCACAATATTGTCTAGCCGGCTGAAAGCCAAGGTTAGATCACTGAGTTCTGCACACTTTCACCTTCTTTTTTGATATCTTTAACTGGTATGTTTCCATTCCTTGGGCCATTCATTATGTTATGAAGCTTAATCCTATGTGCTTTCTTGTTTGTTGCTTTACTTCTATTGAATCCATGACTTTTCTGTATTTCAATTAGCATGACTACTTATGGACTTCAATTAGTACGACTACTTCTGTGCGATCCTAATCAACATGACTACTTATGTATTTAGCTCTGTGTCTTTCATGTCTATTGCTTTAAATCAGCATGATTACTTCTGTTGTTATCCAGTATTGGGTAATCTGATTATTAAGTTTATGTGCTTCCTGTTTTCTGGCTTCTGATCAGCATGTCTATCCCCTATTGAGTGTTAGGGAATCTGGCTGTCAACCTGCTTTGTGTCAACTGACATATTTTCCTTCCTGGCCTATTTTATGTGCTCCTGACTAACGACTTCTATGTTCCCAACCCTTACTACCCTTCTTTGTATGATTTCTATTCATTATTATTCTACTCCCAGCATGCTATGTGCCCCCAACTAGTGATAACTAATGGATTGAGTTAAATCTATGCAATCTAAAGCTTGTTCGAAATGGTTGTGAGCATGGGTTGTCCTTGTTTGATTTTTTAGTGTTGCAATGATTCTGTTTACTCCTGTTTCACTTCTAAACTATTTTACTTCTAAACTATTTTCTTAAAACTATTTATATTTTCAAGCACCATTTTTCTACTCCTATTCTTAGAACACCTAGGGTCTCGCCCCTCTAGTGTAAGCATTGCTTAGGAGTCCCTGAGGCTCCTCTGAACTTTGACACACTGGAGCTGGCTTTCCAAAACTTGCTCACAAAGGGTTACTTTAAAGGTTTCCTGGTGTGCGCATTGTCCGGGGTCCCTGAGACCCTTGGAAACTTTGACACACCAGGATCCTATTGGGTGCACTATGAGATTATGGCATTTGTGGACTGGTTGAAGGCCTGGTCTGCTAGGTTTATCTTTTGGGCCTATATTCAGGCTCCATATAGTTGTAGTAATTCCACTTCTGTAATTTATTATTAGTGTTGGTTTGTAATAATAATTTCTTGTAAACAAATATTGGGGAAATTAGTAAAAGAAAGGGACTTTTATATATCTTTTGTGGGAATCAGGTAGAAACCATGCTCATAGGACCGTTATGATTGTCTACATGCATTAGAGACCATGCACATAAGGCTGTTATGATTATTTGTATGAGTTAGAAACCATGCTTACAAGATTGTTATGTGCATTAGAAAACATGTTTATATGATCATTACACTATTTGTTCTAAATTTCCGTTCTGCATTCTCATACTTGCATCAAAAATTTGGTTCTTAGGTCATTTATCAATTATGCCTTAATAATCACTTTCACAAACCTTCCTATGTGCATTAGAGATCATGTTTCTAGGATTTTTACTACACTTGCTTAAAACCATGCCTATAGTTTAAACGCGTAAAAATCAGTTGTCACCTGGACTTTAAGGAATAAGCATAAAAACAATCTCAACACTTAGACATCATGCTCGTAGAGATGAAATGTAAACCAGTTCTGTAACGCCTGTGATCATTCTTCAACCCCCCTAGACAACATATAGATCCAATAAACAAAATCTGTCTGCTAATTACTAATTCAGAATTATGGTCTTTATTAATGCCTAGATATCATGTTATTGTTAATCCATGCTTAGGCAAGCCTATAGGTAGTAAAGGACTAATAAATTGTGAAACTATGCTTTGCTTACTTGTAAATGCCCAAATTCAACAGGTTTTAAAATCAGTAGGCAAACTGATTAGGTCTTAATACTTTGCCTTAACTCTATGCTGCATATTCATTGTTTGTCATGCTCACCTAGATATCCTATTCTAGGACCTCTCTGAAATATCTGAAACTGTTATTTGAGACGTGCACTTACTTGTTCTATTTATGGAGGTAAAATGTGAGCCTTTTAATTATTCTATCTTAAACTAGACGGGTATGCTGCATATTATGGAGGTAAAATGTGAGCCTTTTAATTATTCTATCTTCAACTAGACGGGTATGCTGCATATTATGGAGGTAAAATGTGAGCCTTTTAAAGTGCTGCATATTCACTGCAGTCCTGCATGTTTTGTTTGTCGCCTAGAGTTTTCTCCTTTCAATTACTCTAGGAGAGTCTAGATCCACCTTAACTAGAAGTCCTAAATACCTCTGGGACTATATAAGTAAAGGGACGGGTAATGCACACATAGGACACAACTTAAGGTTGCTAGAATGCTTTAGGATATGATCAGGGGGGGTAATTGGGTAGTAAAAGATTTGATGACATGTGTGTCAATGCCACGTGTAACCCGTCTAGTTGAGGAAGGCTTACCGGGTATTGTACAAATGTGATCCTATAGGCTAACAAACCTAAGACTTCCATCACCTTATTTACATATGTGTGCTTAGACTGCCTATCTGTTAAACTTCCTTTATTTGCATATGTGTGCTTAGAATGCCTATCTGTTAAATGACTAATTCACATAATTGAGTTCGGTCAGGACCCACTGTTATGGACCGCGAGGGGTGTCTAACACCTTCCCCTCAAGGTTATTTTAAAGGTGGCTAACGGGCCGGGTTGGACCGGAACCGGACCGGCCCGGTTCATAGGGGGTCGGGAGGGCTGGGTAGGGAGGTTAGGTCGGGGATAGAGGGGTTCGTTTGGGCAAGTGGTTAACCGGGCCCGGATAACCCGGTTGGCATGAACAGTGCCCGAACCGGTTAACTGTCAGATTTTTTTGTACTTTCCTGCAGCGTGGGGCCCACTATCCGTTGGAAAATCAGATTTTTCATCACATATCCGTTGGCCAACGGATTTGTTGCATAAATGGCCATTTTTTTTAATTTTTTGTTTTTAATACTTTACAAAATTAACCCTTTTAAAAATCTATAAATACCCCTCCCCCTCTCTTCTTCATTTTTTCACTCAAAATTCTTATCTCAATCTCAATTCTCAAATTCTCAATTTCTCTCTTCCCTTCAATTTGCAAGATTTTATCTTCTAATTTTATAATTTTTATTTGGCTCTCTTTTCTTGAATTTAATTTATCGGAAGTTGTCATTCGAAAATTTGAAGTTTGAAGTTCAAAATTGATATACTTGCTTGACGTTTGTTCGTGGTAACACCGGAATTGCGTAATCAAGTGCTCAATTTATTGTCGAATTCGGTGCACTCCCTCCAACTCTTTTTCTTATTTAATATTTTAATTGCATATTTAATTTCAGCTTATACTTTAATTTTTACAATATGTTTAGTGCTGCTAAAAGAGCGTGTAGAAAAGTTACTGGTAGGGGTGGAAATAAAAAAAGAGGTAGTCCTGGAGCTTCTGATAGTAATAGTAATGACCCATTAACACATGTTTCTGAATCATCGCCTAATGATAATGTAGATATAGATTATGAACAATTACAAGAAGATTTTGGAATAGAAGATAATGAAATTGGAATAGAAGATGAGATACCACATACACCTACTAGTGGTGGAGTTGGTAGTATTGGAGTTGGAGTTGCTAGTGCTACAAGGGGTGGTGGTCGTGGCACCACTCCTAGTACACCACCTGTGGCTTCGACTTCTACTCGTAGAAAAAGAAGTAAGGTTTGGAATTTTTTTGAAATAGTAAAAGGTACTGATAGAGTTAGGTGCAAAATTTGTAACGATACTTTTAAATATTTGACTGGAGGAAATTTAGGTAGGACTAGGACGCTTAGTAGACATATGAGAGTTGACCATCCCATAGAATGGGGCACTGATGGAGATGGAAATCAAACAACTATTAACCCTACTACTGGAGGTCTAGTAAAATATGATAAAATGAGGGATCGTGAGGAATTAGCAAAAATGATTGTTTTGGGTTGTCTACCTTTTTCTTTTGCTTCTTCATTGTACCTTATTATGTATATTCAAAGGATTTACAATCCTTTATTTAAAGGTATCCCCAAAAGTCTTGTAGAGCAGATATCTTTAGACTTCATGGACAATATCAAACATACATACGTTATTTGTATAGCCACCTTCCTTCTAGAGTATGTCTAACTTCTGATATTGGCCATACTGTTAATGGAAATGATTATTTGACAATTACATGCCATTGGATAGATGATAGTACTTGTATGCAAAAACGTATTATCGCTTTTAAATATGATGAAGATCAGAGTCATATTGTTGCGTTTATAAGTAGTACTATTGTTGAAGTTGTTGAATTTTATAATCTAAACAAAAAAGTATTGTGTATGTCTTTTGATAATACTTCTAACAATAATGTCGCAATTTCAATTTTAAAAATGCATTTGCAACCACCTCTTGATGATATTTTTCATGTTAGGTGTGCATGTCATGTTTATAATTTAATTGTTAAAAGTGGCCTTGATGTATTTTCAGTTGAGATTACTCATGTTAGAAGAGCAGTTGGTGTTATTCAAGGAAATAATAGACAATCTAGAATAAAAGAATTTAAGACTAAGTGTATCAGTATAACCTTAAACCTAGATTCATGCCAGACGAAATTGTTACTAGATGGAATTATACATATATATTTTTAAAATGTTGCTACAAATATAGATTCCTAATAACTGAAGTTGCTAATGCACATTGTACTGATCCAAGGAGTATGTTAACAAGTGATACTTAGGAGGTCATTAATGATGTTGTTAAATTTTTACATAAATTTTATACAGCTACTGTTGAGTTTTCTGGAGCATATTACCCCACTGTTACTATGGCTTTAGTACATATAGCTGAAATTTCTTTTCTACTATCTGAATTTAAGAAGAAAGAAAAATATAAGGATGTTGTTGAAAAAATGCAAGCAAAATTCAAAAAATATTTCTTTCCAATTCCTCCAATTTACTTAATTGGTGCAATTTTAAATCCTTCTATTAAAATGTCTGATTGTCACCAATTAATGAATGCTTTATATACTTATATGGAGATTGGAGAAACTGAAACCCCAAATTTATATGTTTCTATGAACAAGCTAAATGAATATTTACAACAACTATATAATTATTATGCAAATGAATGTGATAATGCTGCTCGTGCTTCTGGCAATGTTAATCCCGCTATGCAATGTAGCACTGCTGCTACTGTGGATGATGAAGAAGACCTTGATAGTTTTAATATTTTTTCTACATTTCTAACACTCAAACCAGTAGCAGGAATATTGATGAACTTCAATTCTACTTGCAGAAGCAAAAGGAGCCTCGCACAAAGGAATTTTCACCGTTGGGATGGTGGCATGAAAATGGAAAGCAATTTCCTGTTTTTTTCGCTATGGCTCGGGACGTGCTGAATGTGCCAATTTCTACTGTTGCATCGGAGAGTGCATTTAGCCAAGCAAGACAACAACTTGGAGACACCCGCCACTCATTGGGAAGCAATGCTTTGGAAGTTTTAGTATGTTTCAGAGATTAGATTAGATCGGAACGAAGAAATCAAGGAAAGGAAGATGTTGATAGCCCAGAAGACGAGGAACTTGGAGATATATTAACACATGGAAACCCATCCGAATTTAACACGCCAGAAGAAGGTCAATCGGTTCATATTGATTATGATGAACTTGCTAGGGCGATGCAAAACATTTGAAATTACTACTTTACTAGTTACTTGTTGAAAAAAATGTAAACATTTCATTTTGTAAGTTTGAAAGTTGAAACTTGAAATTAAAAAATAAAGTAGCACTTGCAATAAGTGCAATTTTTTCCCATCTTACTTGTATTCTTTTAATTAATATAAAGTATTAATATAACTTACAATAGTTATACAAAATTCCAAAAAAAAATTAAAAATACACTAAACCCGGCCCGGCCCGTCCCTAACCCGTAACCCTTATAGTTCAATTTTTACCCGGATTAACCCAACCCGCTAAACCCGTTACTGTAGCCCGGCCCGAAACCCGGACGGGTCAAAAAAAGGGACCCGGCCCACCCGTTTAACAGCTTTAGGTTATTTTGAGCCCTTACCCAATCTCTGGTAATGCAAATCGGTTTCATGAGTTATTTGCTTTAGGTGCCCTAATGCACCTTATATCTATTAGGTAGCGACTCTTCAACTTCAAATACCCAATTCTCAAAAGTAAATGAGTTGTTTCCCCATAAAATGTCGAAACCCGGACTCTGCGAGGAAAAAGAGGGCATGACACCATTTACACCAGTCAAACTGTCCCGGTTGTCGAGAATAGAAGAAAGTTAGGTGGAGAAACTTATCACCGCATTGAGCGTATCAATACAATTGAGAAATATAAGTGGTGGAGTAGCAAAATAGAAAGCATGCTGGCATGTTCAGGGTATGAACCCGGCAAACGGCTTGGGAGGAAACTCTAGGGCATTACCAAACCGACACAGTTGAAACGTCATGGCACAACTTTCGGGCTCGGATATCAGTATACATGGCAAGAATATGATGATTGGTCGCCTCCATGGCATGGTCTCTATTACCCTCTCAAGCAGCCGGTGCTGCATCTGAGTCAGACCTTTCACCAGGCCGACACAATATGGGGATCTGCGGAGGAAGAAGCTCTGGATGGGCTAAGGAACTTGTTTTTAGAAGACGAGGATATGGATTTCAATGTGATAGTTGAGTAGGAGGAGGAGGAAGAATACCTTACCATTCAGATCATGGAGAAGGGATTTGTTCTCAAGAATTGGACTGTCGTACCATCCCGGACCCGTCGAGTTCCTGGGTAGCTTAGCAATTAGCTTGACCTATTTTCAATAGCCGTTTAGGCATTTAAGATATTTCTAGTATTTTGCTTCAAAATAATTGCTCGAGTCATCAAGCCGTACCTATTTGGATATTTTCAAAATTTATTTAACGCATTGTTATTTAGTATTTATTATTAGCTTTTAGATTTTTCCCCTACAACATTACTAATTCTTACCTTGATGAACCAACAAATGTGACATGTAATGAGACAACGCAACATAAGGATAGTGACTCAGAAGAAGAGGATGAAATACCTGAGGAAGTTATCAGAGAAGTTGAGAATTTTAAGAACAAACCTAAGTCCAACCTGGACGAAACCGAGGCAATTAATTTGGGAAATTCTGAAACCATCAAAGAGACTCACATAAGTATTAACCTATCACCATCAGAGAAGGAAGAATACACTCATTTCCTGAAAGAATATGAGGATATTTTTGCATGGTTATATGATGACATGACTGGCTTGAGCACATCCATATTGGCTGATAAGTTGTCTACCAATCCAATGTGTCCGCCAGTGAAGCAGAAACTCAGAAAGTTCAAACCAAACATGAGCCTAAAAATTAAGGAAGAAGTCACTAAGCAGATCAAAGCCAAAGTCCTTAGGGTAGTTAAGTACCTAACCTGGTTACCCAATATCGTACCGGTTCTGAAGAAAGATGGGAAAGTAAGGGTGTGTTGACTATCAGGATTTAAACAAAGCAAGTCCCAAGGATGATTTCCCACTACCAAATATACACATTCTGATCGACAATTGCGCCAAGCATGAACTCTAATCCTTTGTAGATTGCTTAGCGGGTTATCATAAGATTTGGATGGACGAAGAAGACGCAGAGAAAACAGCCTTCATTACACAGTAGGGAGTGTATTGCTACAAAATGATGCCATTCGGTCTAAATAATGATGGGGCCACCTATATGAGAGCCATGACGACCATCTTCCATGATATGATACACAAGGAAATAGAGGTATATGTTGACAACGTCATCATCAAATCCAAGAGGGTCATATATCACATAGCAGACTTGAGGAAGTTTTTTGACAAGCTACAGAGGTACATCTTAAAACTGAACCTCGTAAAATGTGTATTTGGGGTTCCTGCAGGAAAATTATTGGGATTCATCATCAGCCGCCGAGGAATCGAGTTGGACCCGTCAAAAGTTAAAGTTATCCAAGAGTTACCACCACCAAAGAGCAAAAAGGATGTGATGAGCTTCATGGGATGCCTTAACTACATCAGCCGCTTCATAGCACAGTCCACAGTAATATGTGAACCCATCTTCAAAATGTTGAGGAAGGATGCTGAAACCAGTTAGACTGAAGATTGTCAAAGTGATTTTGACAAAATTAAGGAATACCTGTCCACGCCACCAGTCCTAGTCCTACCAGAACCTGGGAGACATTTGCTACTCTATTTGTCTGTACTAGATGGGACTTTCGGCTATGTTTTGGGACAATGTGATGAGGCAGGAAGAAAGGAGCAAGCCATATATTACTTGAGTAAGAAGTTCACACCTTACGAAGCACGGTACTCTCTGCTAGAGTGCACTTGCTGTGCTTTGACATGGACAACTTAGAAATTGAGGCATTACTTCTGTGCCTATACCACATACCTCATATCAAGAATGAATCCTCTAAAGTGCATTTCAGAAGCCTGTGCCTACCGAGAAGCTAGCCAAATGGCAGATATTGTTGAGTGAGTTCGATATCATCTATGTAACTCAGAAGGCAGTCAAAGGACAAACGTTGGCAGACTATTTTGCTGAAAACCATGTGGGAGGAGAATACGAACCACTAAAAATGTATTTCCCTAACGAAGAAGTGTCATTCGTAGGAGAGGACATTGTTGAAGCCTATGATGGTTGGAGAATGTTCTTCAACAGACCTGTAAATTTCAAAGGAGTGGGTATTGGAGCAATTTTGGTGTCAGAAACAGGTCAACATTATTCGGTATCTGCAAAGCTTAGGTTCCCATGCACTAACAACATGGCAGAATATGAGGCTTGCATCATGGGGCTCAATTTGGCCATCGATATGAATATACAAGAGTTGCTAGTAATTGGTGATTCAGATCTTTTGGTACATCAGGTTCAAGGAGAATGGGCTATGAAAAACACCAAGATACTACCATACTCTTATAATGTGTAAGAATAGATGAAGAGGTTCACGAAGATAGAATTCAAACATGTTCCAAGAATCCAGAACGAGTTCGCAGACGCACTCGCCACCTTGTCATCAATGATACAACATCTAGACAAGAATTTTATCGATCCCATTCCAGTGAGGATCCATAATCAGCCAGCATACTGTGCTCATGTTGAAGAAGAATCAGACGGCAAACCTTGGTTCCCCGGCATCAAAGAGTACTTGGCAAAAAGAGAGTACCTAGAACAGATGAACCATACTCAGAAACGCACACTGCGTAGGTTGTCCAATCACTTCTTCCCAAGCAGAGGGACTTTGTATAGAAGAACACCTAATCTAGGACTATTAAGGTGTGTTGACGCCAAAAAGGCTTCCAAATTGCTCGAGGAGATACATGCCGGAACCTGCGGCCCATATATAAACGGTTTTGTCTTGGCTAAGAAGATATTCAGAGCTAGATATTTTTGGATGACTATGGAAACAGATTGCATCTGGTATGTCTAGAAATGCCACCAATGCCAGATACATGCAGACATGATATGAGTGCCGCCAAACGAGCTTAATGCAACAAGTGCACCTTGGCCTTTTACTGCCTGGGGAATGGATGTCATCAGCCCAGTCGAGCCCACCGCTTCTAACGGGCACCAGTTCATTTTAGTGACCATCACTATTTCACTAAATGGGTTGAAGCTGTATCTTACAAAGTTATAACCAAGAAAGTCATTGCAGATTTTGTCAAAGATCGTATTGTTTGTCGATTTGGGGTTCCCGAGTCCATCATCACTAATAATGCCGCCAATCTCAACAACGATCTAATAAAAACCATCTGTGAAACTTTCAAGATCAAGCACAAAAACTCCACATCATACAGACCTCAAATGAACGGAGCCGTGGAAGCTGCCAACAAGATCATCAAGAAGATACTAAGAAAAATGGTAGAAAATCACAAGCAATGGCACGAGAAGCTACCATTTGCCTTATTGGGGTACCGTACCATAATCCGCACATCAACCGGAGAAACTCCTTATTTGCTGGTTTATGGTACCGAAGTTGTCATTCCCGCCGAGGTAGAAATTCCTTCATTAAGGATAATACAGGAAGTCAAACTCAGTGATGTAGAATGGACAAGGAGCCGCTATGAGCAGTTATCCCTCATAGATGGAAAGAGGATGAATGCAGTATGTCACGGTCAGCTTTATCAGAATAGAATGTCCAAAGCTTTCAACAAAAGGGTCAAACCAAGACAGTTCACACCGGGGTAGCTGGTGCTGAAGCGGATCTTTCCACATTAGGATAAATCCAAAACCTATCAATTCAGATGCATTCAAGAGATATTATGTTTAGATTGTTTACATTTTTTCATATGATGTAACTGAACTATGCTTGACCCAATTCTCGTTTAAGAGAGGATATGTAGGGAGCCCTGTGGGTTCGGTCACATCTTAATAAAATCTTCATTTCCTCAAAACCAGAAACTGGGACATAATTTTGAGGAGGACCCTCAAAATTCCGGAGCAAGTCCAGCCGACGTCATCATATGCAAGACAGTCAAAAATTGGTTAAGTAACCGGGGCGGAATTTTGAGAAGGATTCTCAAAATTCCGGAGCAGATCCAACAAACTTAGTTACATACAGAACAGCCGAGGGATCACTTACTAAACTGGGGAAGAATTTTGAGGAGGACCCTCAAAATTCTAACGCAAAGAAGCTGCAATGTCTTTAAAAGTGTCACAGTCATTAGTTTATCTAATTTACTTGATATTATACACCACTATGTTTTATAATGATTATATTCTATCAATAAGTGCATACTTTCGAAAACGTTATTTCTATGGCCGCCAGGTGTTACCCAGGGTAACTCGAATAGGGTCTCCAGAGCAAAGCAAAGCAAAACAAGCAGACAAAGGCACAAATCAACCTCCCCGCAAAACTCACAATTTTTCTTTGAATGCAAGGACAAGGAATAACCACAAGTACGTGGGCCTTAAAATCACTACCTTCATAATAACCGGACTGCCAAGCGCAAATATATCTCCAGCTAAGAAATATTCTGCTCTTATTTGCTATTTGTCTACTGCATAAGGCTAAGCATTAACTTCTCTTTGCATGAGACTAGGTCCTGTCTCAAATCCTGGATGAGGCTAAGCTCTGCCTCTATATTTGCATAAGGATAAGCATTGACTTCTCTTTGCATGAGACTAAGCCCTGTCTCAACTCTTGCATGAGGCTTAGCCTTGCCTCCATATTTGCATAAGGCTAAGCATTGCCTTCTCTTTGCATGAGACCAAGCCATGTCTCAAATATTGCATGAGGCTAATCCCTCCCTCCATATTTGCATAAGGCTAAGCATTGCCTTCTCTTTTCATGAGACTAAGCCCCGCCTCCCTTTGTGCATAAGGCTAAGCATTGCCTCCTCTTTGCATAAGACTAAGCCCTGTCTCAAATCTTGCATGAGGCTAAGCCCTACCTCCCTATTTGGATAAGGCTAAGCATTGCCTTCTCTTTGCATGAGACTAAATGTCACGACCCTAAACCCGGACCCGGTCGTGATGGCGTCTCTCGTAAAGATAAGGCCAGCCGACACTTTTCCATTTCAGTTTTAAGCAGTTAAATAATAAGAATTAGGTATAAAACGTAGTAAATAATCCAAGAGTAAGTAATGAACATTATAGTTTGCGGAAATAAAATCCAACACAGCCTGATATCGGGGTGTCACTAGTCACGAGCATCTACCAATTCTAACACAAGTCTGAAAAGTCTACAAAGCTATTGCAAAGCCACTAATAGGGGAAAAGAATTGAGATAAGGAGGGAGAAACATGGGACTGCGGACGCCAAACAGCTACCTCGTGAACTCCGAAGTCTGTCGGGAGCTCTCAACTCTTGCTAACAGGATCAGCAACGCCTGAATCTACACACGAGGTGTAAGGAGTAAAGTGAGTACTCCAACTCAGTGAGTAATAATCATAAATAAAGACTAAAAGCAAGAAATCACGTAAGGCACATTAAGGCTATAATGAAACAGTAAAAGCCAGTAGACAATGAATCAGTAAAGATATGTAAAAATCATTTAAGTTCAGTTAAATTTCGCGAAATTCCTTTTCAAAAATTAAGCAGGAAAATGACAGGCAATAAGAAAGATAGACACATAAAAGTTCGCCCCTCGGGCACAATATCAATAAGTCCGCCCCTCGAAAAATATCTCAGAACTATACCAGCCCCCCAAGCTATATCTCACATCACAATGGGTACTCGCGCTCATTGGGGGTGTGCAGACTCCTGGAGGGGCCCCTTTCGGCCCAAGCGCAATATCAAGCCATCTCGTGGCATCATCACTAGGCCCTCGACCTCATATCAACAAGACACCTTATGGCGTACAAATCTCAGGCCCTTAGCCTCATAATCATAATCAGTGTTTCCTCACAACATAGGCCCTCGACCTTACTCTATCAGAATCTCACAAGCCACTCGGGCAACAGTAAAACATGACTCAGCCCAGAACATTATTTAAAATATCATTTAAGTGTTAAAATAGAGTAAACTTGGCTGAGTTATGAAAACAGTAGAATATAAAATGACTGAGTTCAAGTATAAAGTCAAACAGTGAGGAAATATCAATAAAAATCCCCTAAGGGTTCAAATAGTTGGCACGAAGCTCAAATATGGCATTCAGCCCAATACATGATGATAACAAATAGTTTTCAGTCAAATACACGGTAAAACAGTCATTCAGGATGGACTAAGTCACAATCCCCAATAGTGCACGACCCCACGCTCGTCATCTAGTGTGTACGTCACCTTAATATAGCACAACGTTGTGCAATCTAGGGTTTCATACCCTCGGGACATCATTTACAATCATTACTCACCTCAATCCGATCAAATCTCTAGCCCGCAACACCTTTACCCCTCAAATCGGCCTCCACTCGCGTTGAATCTATCCAAAATCAAAATCACGGCGTCAAAATATGCTAAGGGAACGAAGCCTAAGCGAAAATAATCAATTTACAACATAAATCCCAAAATTACCAAAACTCGACCCCCGGGCCCACATCTCGGAATTCGATAAAATTCACATCAATAGATTCCTCATCTCCCCACGAGTTCATACATATCAAAAGTAGCAAAATCCGACCACAAATGGTCCCTCAAATCCTCAAGTCTAGGTCTCCAATACCAACCCCTAGTTTCCCCAAACTTTTTATCCTTAAATACTATTAATTACAAGCCTAATCCGTGAAATGATACCATAGAAACGAGTTTTAGGTCCAAAATCTTTACCTCAATGAAGTTCCCTTGAAATCCTTTTTCAAAATCGTCCAAAAAGCTCTCAAGCCGACTTAGAAATGGTGAAATAGCTCAAAAATCACAAAGAAAACAATTTATACTTTCTGGCCCAGGGATTTTGCATCTGCGGCCAATTACCCTCTTCTGCGGTACCGTTTTTGCGGTCAACGGACCGCTTCTGCGGTCATCACTTAAACGACCACTTTTCGCTTCTGCGATCCTTTTCCCCGCACCTGCGCTATCGCAGATGCGGTTCCTCAGCCGCTTCTACGGCCCCAGCCTTCCTAGGCCCTTTTCGCTTTTGCGGTCCTTTTCATCGCATCTGTGGCATCGCACCTACAGTCCCTAATCCGCAGGTGCGGAAACAACAGAAGCAACAAATCTACAGCTTCACCAAAATTCCAAACTTCTCCGTCAACCATCCGAAATCACCCCGAGGCCCCCGGGACCTCAACCAAAAACACAAACATACCCCATAACCTTATTCAAACTTATACCAACCTTCAAAACACCTCAAACAACATTGAATCAACCAAAACACATCAGATTCAAGCCTAAGTTTTCAAAAATCTTCAGAATTCCCCTTTTGATAAAAAACCCAACCAAACCACGTCCGAATGACCTGAAATTTTGTACACACATCCCAAATGACACAATGGAACTACTACAACTCTCAAAATTCCATTCCGACCCATATATCAAAATCTCACCTATCAACCGGAAAATGCCAAAAATCCAATTTTGCCAATTCAAGCCTAAATCTACTCCAAAACTCATTCCGATCACGCTCCTAAGTCCCAAATCACCTCCCAAAGCTATCCGAACCATCAAAATTTACATCCGAGCCCTCTAACACATAAGTCAACATCCGGTTGTCTTTCCCAACTTAAGCTTCTTCAAAAGAGACTAAGTGTCTCAAACCTTACCAAAACCTTTTCGAACCCGAGCCAACTAGCCCGATCACATATAGAACCGATAGACAAAGCAATAAGAAGCAGAAATGGGGAAACAAAGCGGTAACTTATGAGACGACTGGCCGGGTCATCACACTAAGCCTTGTCTCAAATCTTGCATGAGGCTAAGCCCTGCCTCCATATTTGCATAAGGCTAAGTAGTGCATTCTCTTTGCATGAGACTAAGCCCTGTCTCAAATCATGCATGAGGCTAAGCCCTGCCTCCATATTTGCATAAGGCTAAGCATTGCCTTCTCTCTGCATGAGACTAAGCCCTATTCAAATCCTTTCATAAGGCTAAGCCCTACCTCCATATTTGCATAAGGCTAAGCATTGCCTTCTCTTTGCATGAGACTAAGCCATGTCTTAAGCCTTGCATGAGTCTAAGCCATGCCTCCCTATTTGCATAAGGTTAAGCACTAACTTTTCATGAGACTAAGCATTGTCTTCCTCTGCATTAAGTGTTGCTCTATTCTAAATGTTGCATTATCTTCTTCTCTCGGGGCTAAGCTCTGCCCCCAAACTCTGCACAAGACTAAGTTTTGCCTTTGTTATTACCTTTGGTATCATGTCTCTGCACTTCATGGGCTGATGTATAGCCAACTTGTCCAAAGGCGTCATAGTCCGAAAGCATCATCCTCATAGCCTGAAGACACCGTGTCATGGCTTGGGGATCTCTCACTACTGCACATCATTATTCAAAGGCGTCATGGTTCAGGGGCATCATTCTCATGGCCTGAGAACATCATTTCATGGCATGTGAATCCCTTATATCATGATTCATGGCCCAGGACGTCATGGTCTAAGGACGTCATCCTCACTGTCCAAAGACAACCTTGATAGTCCAAAGGGAATTTGCATCATCTTTAAAATTCTAAATAATCTATATGCTTGCATGCGATGTGTTTTTAAGTTTTGTAGGTAATCCAGGAAGTAACTGTACTTCAAACGGGAGCAACTTTTGCTCCGGTTTCCGCTCATACCATTTATACCTTGCCGTTATTTCAAACGTAACAGATTCCCATCAATAACTCTCCTTTACTCTATGACCGCTCAGATATCTGCCCTGTGATATATCCATTATGCTTCAGATTCATATTCATAACTCCGCATAAACCCATCCGATATTATCCTTCCCAAAAGGAACCCTTTCCAAAATATACGACAGTTCCTATAACAATTCCATCAGTTTCATGCACCATTGGGTTCAAAACTACACACGGTCTGATTCCTATAAAACCAGGGATATGTAGACAGTTCAAAAACCAGGGTGCGGCTCATATTTTTCAAAACACCTCATTCAGTCTAAATCGCTCATCACTTCCTTACCCGACAACTCTTTCATCCTTTTCGGGTAAAGAGAGGCAGCTGTTGATACCCAATTTTTTCCTCATATATTTTTAAATATGGATATATAATTTCAAAATAGTGCACATGCATTTACAAACATGCACAAGTATTTCTATAATTTTTCCTATAATTTTAGAGGCTTTTAATCAATTTATTTCTGTAATTATCCCTCATATTATTTTTATGATGATCTAAATTCATCATTTCTTCCCAAATAGTGCTTAAATATCTTAATTGCATTTTTTATAATTACATTTGCATTTTTAAGGCTAGAATTGCATATTTTGCAATAATAGCTCATATATATGCATAATTATATTATCCATACAGAAAATGATTTTTTATATTTTTATAATATTAAGTAATTATCTTAAATAATTTTCATGCATAAACGATATTTTTATCATTTATTAATTATTTTTATAAATTATTTTATTAGTTTAATTGGATATTTAAAATATAGCCCCTTTTCTAATTAATTTCGAACCTAACCAGCCCAATTACCCAACACCCATTACACCAGCCCAACACCTAACTCGGACCCATACCCGTCCAATTAACCTTCCCGTCTAAACTCTAATCCCGGTCATTGATCTTAGAAGATCAACGGCCCCTAATCACTCACTCCTTTTAATTATACCAATCACCCCTAACCCTAAACCATTTCCCCCCACCCACTGTCACTGAATCCTCTCATCTCTCCCCTTCACCCTCTCAAACTTTAACCTGCCGTCACCATTTCCCTTTTGATTCCTATCAGAAATGGGATCCTCTATTGATTCCCTGCCTTATTTGGCTTTACTTCTTTACTTGCTACCCGGTTTTGATGTTACTTAAGCTTATTTGCCTCAAGTGGCAAGTGTATCTGAAGAGACTCAAACTAGATCTGGTTCAAAATCTCTCATATTTTGATTATTCTCGTCTATGTTCATCCCAAAACCTGTGAGTACGAATATTTTTCGTATCTTTCAGTTAGGGTTTTGGATCTCTGGTTCAAACCAGATTTTGGTTCATTCTGATTCGCTTTAATGTTATTATTTACCTTGTCACTCGTTGAATCTGTCTATTTTTTGTTGAATCTTTTACTTATCCTAAAACTAGGGTTCAAGATCTTTCCAGATCCAAAATGATTTTTTATTATTTTTTCTTTAATATTTCAGCATATCTATCTCTATGTTTATAATTTCTTTATTACTTCTGACTGATTTTACCTACCCTAAAATTTAGGGTTTTTGATTTTCAAAGACGAACTAAATCTGTGTTAATCTTTAGTATTTCCATCTCTATGCATCCTTATTATAGTTTTCCTTTTGGTTATTTACACCGTTTTTACTTACCCTGAAATCTAGGGGTTTTGATTCTTCAAAATCGAATAAAATATGGTTCAAGCCTTAATTATTTCCATCTATATGTCTTTGTGCATTTCTATTTAAGCTCTTTTATATTTCTACCTATTTTTAGGGTTTCGATTATTTAATTATTCCTCTTAATATTTCTGTCTATTTGTCATTAACTCAGGCGTTGATTGCTGGCTGATTTTATTTACCCCAAATTAGGGTTTTTGAAATCTTTACTGAAATTCCAGTCTTTCTTTTCTTGCATGGTACTGATATTTTCCTATTTTTGTTCAATTTACCTGTTCTCATTACCCCTACCTTATTTGATCCGGCATCTTGATTATTTGATTAACTTTGTATAATACTTTCCTTAATTTGAATAATACTAGCCTGATTTTATATTACTATAAAGTTGACGTCAAATTAATCCTGGAATTATTTCTTTACCTTATTTGATCTAGTGCTTGACTACTGATTGATTCCATATAATGCTTTCCCTAAATTAAGCGGTACTAGCCTGATTTTATGCTATTATGTCATGTTAATTGATTGAAGCCGACTCTAATTGATTTTGAAGTTATTCTTATGCCTTTTTTGTATAGGACTGATTCATTACCTTATTTGTCCACTCCATTGAGTACTATTTAAACCCCTATCCCCTTTTCCCTCTGGGACAAGTCTCGAACTCTCTGCTTCTTACTAAAAAAGCTTAAGCTCTCTTTGTTCTGTCTCGTGTTCTGATTTCTTTACTGAGTGGTTATTGTTTGACCGGCTGAAAGCCAAGGCCAAATTACTCTAGAATTTAACTGTTACTGCACCTTTACTTACTTTCTTCTCAACTGATATGCCCTAACATTTACAATTTCCTTCTCTATGCTTTGTTTGACTAGCCTGTTTCAATTCTCAGCATGATTCTGTCCTTCACCTGATTGTGTGATTCCATTTAGTGACACCGCTAACCTAGGACTAATTAGTTTTTAATAATATGAATCTTTTCATGGTTTGGCCTTGTTTCATGCATTGTTTGTTAATCCTCTACATGTCCTGAACTTTGCATACTATAAGCATGTAATCAAATATGTTTTGTTGCTTAACTCATATGTCTTGTCTGTTCAATTTAAATGTTTCTGCCTAATTGCTTCTGTGACTAAGCCACGACTTTTTAAATACTAGCATGAGTATTTAGCTTAATCAAATATCATCCTGTTTGAACTACGTGCTGAACATGAACCTTGTTTGCTTCTTGGTGTAGTTTTGCCTGCAATTTTGTGTTTTGAACTTTCCTTCTTCTAAAATTGAACTATTTTAAAATCTCCCCCTTTTCCTTTATGTACTGGTTTTAAGAAACTCCTACTCTTAGTCATTTATGTTCTCAATTACCCCAGTGTGAGCACTGCCTAGAGTCCTTGAGACTCCTTTGAACTCTGACACATTAGGGATGATTTTCCAATCTTTTATGAACTCTTTGCTAAATATGTGGTTCTAGTGTGAGTATTGCCCAGGGTCCCCGAGGCTCTTTGGGAACTTTGATCCACTGGAATCTTGATTTTAATATGATGTGGATGAATCATTGCTATGTTCCAAAGCTGTCGTGTGGGAACGCCTGGTTCCCAGGTTCATGTCGGCCTATGAAGGCTCCCTATAGCGTACTGATATCTTTATGTAATTCATTTGGATATTCTGGTCTGTAATAACTATGTAATAACAGATTTGGAGATATTTAGTAAAGCTGGGCGGGTTCCTTATATCTTTTGTTAAGATTGGGTAGAAATCCTGCTTATAGGATTTAATTATGCTGATTGAATTATGTGAATACTATACTGTATTTAGAGATCCTGCCTATAGGACTTTTCATAATCTTTTTGATTCTGTATTGCACATTTGCATGCTAGAAACCCTGCTTATAGGACTTTCGTTCAATTCTGCACATTAGAAATCATGTTCATAGGATCTACACATGTTTTCAACTAAATGCACATTTGCATGCTAGAAACCCTGCTTATAGGACTTTCGTTCAATTCTGCACATTAAAAATCCCGTTCATAGGATCTACATATATTTTCAACTAAATGTGCATTAGTAACCATGCCTATCGGACCTTCTTTCTTTGAGTCAATTATCCTTCCTGGCAATCTGTTTCTTTTCTTCCCAGATGCAGTTAATTGACATCATGCCTATAGGATTTAACTCCATTCAAACCTAGAAATCATGCATATAGGGGTTTAAATCAATAGATATCATGCCTATATGACCAAAAATTAACTTCAAATTTAGAAATCATGCCTATAAGGTTTAAATTAATTCAGCAATTAGAAAAGTATGCCTATAGGATTTGAAAAGGAATAAAACTTGTCTTTATAAATTAAAATCAGTGCTACACTTAGAAATAATGTCTATAGGTCTGTAATTAATAAACTCGTAGAAATCATGCCTATAGGATCCTTTTGGTCGATTTTGAATTCAATTGCTCTTGTTAATCACTTAGGCAACGTATCTGTAGGCCTTAATAACGATTTTGGGTTTATAACTATGACATATTACTGCCTGAAGTGCCCAGATTCATGCTACATAAAATCAGTAGGCAAACAAATAGGTCTTAATGCTAGCCTTAATAAAACTGCCTTTATACTCTATTTTTCTTACGTAGATATCCTGCCTATAGGATTCCAAGTTAATAAAGTTTGTTGATTCAATTGCGTGCTTTTGTTGCCTGTGCTTCTATACTTGTTCTTTATTTGAAAGTCCTACTTGTTTTGTTTGTCGCCTAGATTTCACATTTTTAAGCAATATAGGTTGGTCTAGAACTATCCCAAATAGAGGTCCTAATACCTCCAGGGCCATAGGTAAGGGACGGGTAGTGCACGCATAAGGTATAAGCTAGAAACTACTAGAACGCTTAAGTAACAACTTAAAGATAGTAATTGGGTAGTAAAGGAGATGATAGTCTATGCGCTAATACTATGAGTAATACCCCGACTTGAGGGAGTTACAAAGTATTGCATGGAATGATCCTATAGGCTAAAAAGCTTAGGATCACCCCCCATACCCCTATTTAAAATAAATTAAAATATTGTATTTGTCCAAATTGCTTTTTCTCCCTTTTTAGACTAATTCGCTTAATTTAAGTTCGACCGGGACCCACCGTTGTGGACCCCGAGGGGTGTCTAATACCTTCCCCTCAAGGTAATTTTGAGCCCTTACCCTATCTCTGGTGATGTAAACTGGTTATATGAGTTATCTGCTCTAGGTACCCTAAGGCACCTTAATCCGTTAGGTGGCGACTCTTCCAATTCCAATTACCTACCCTCTTAGAAAAAGAGTTGTCTCAGTAATGTCAAAACCCGATTTCGCGAGAAAAGGGGTCCCAACAACTGTACTAATTAGTTTTCCGCATGTTATATTGAAATAATCACTGTTCTTTTTTAAAGTTATTTGAGGAATAGCATATACTTAACTAGGTAGCATATGGTCATTGGATATAAAGTCAAATTTGTGGTTTATTGGACTCTACTTGGCCTAAAAACCGCACATAATACTATTTGTGAAATGTTATCTTTAACTTTGATCACAAAATGCTTAAACATAAATTAGTATGTTTAGTTTTAACTGTGATATATCATACTATTATTATGAAATATATGAATACAAAATTCGAAACTATTAGGTTAAGCCAAAAATAAACAAGTTGAAACTACATCATATTGCAATAAATAAAAATTGTATTCATGTACTGTATTACTTCTAATAATGACTTCAAAAGGTCTAAACACATAGTATATACTTTGAAATTGTGATGCCATGATTAACTAAGGCGAAATTATTTAAGCGGATTTCGAGATTCTGGAAATCTTTTAGAATATTTTTGAAGTTGCAAAACTGAAAGGAAGGAATTACCAAACTTTGTAAAAAAGTAATAAAAATTTAACAAATAAAAACAAGGAAAAATGTAAATTTAATAGAATGGATTTATGCAATGGTAAATCTAGCTGGAACTATGTTGATATCTTTGTCTATTAAAAGGGAGATTTTTTGCCCATATAGAGATAGGGCCTAATCACGGGCTTGTAATTATTCTTTGGGCAAAGCGCAACTACTTTTAAGCTCACTATTTAAAATATATTTACAATTTATAATATATTTAAAAAGTAACCGATTCATCCAAACTTCAGGACTAAGTATTCTAAATTTGAAAATTCAGAATCTAGTATCCTGAATTTTTGAGTTGCTAATTTTAGGTTCATGACTAATGTTCTGAATTTTTGAACAACTAATTTAAAATTCATGCCATAAGATTCGAACTTCTTGACACAATTTTCGGACATTAGAACACGATGTCCTGAAGTTTGAATTTTGAGGTTTAAACTCTAGGACGCTGTTCTGATGACCTTAAAAATCTCTTTCAATATCACCTCAATTTGCGTGCGCAGTCCGGGCGCGTAGCCGGAAAGCTATTATGTGAAAATCTGTGAAAATATTGAAATTTTGACTTAAAATGTATTTAAGTTGACTTCGATTAACATTTAGGGTAAACGGACCCGGACCCGTGATTTGATGGTCCCAAAGGTCCGTGGAAAAATATGGGACTTAGGCGTATGCCTGAAATCGAATTTCGAGGTCCCAAGCCCGAGAAATGAATTTTTTAAAGAAAATTATTTTCTGGAAATTTCTATGAGTTTTGGAAATGAAATGCATTTAGAATTGGATGGTATCAGGCCCGTATTCTGGTTCTAGAGCCCGATACAGGTCTTATATGTGAAATAAGATGAATCTGTGAAATTGGGTAAGAAACGGAAGTCGTTTGAGGTGATTCGGACCCGTAGTTGTGAAAATTCATACTTCGGAAGTTTTGAGATTTTCTTAAATTTATATGCTAAATTCGTTGTTTAAGAGGTTAGTTTGGCGATTTGATCGCACAAGTAAGTTCATATGATGTTTTTGAGCTAGTATGTATGTTTGTCTTGGAGCCCCGAGGGCTCGGGTGAGTTTCGGATGGGTTTCAGAAAGTTTTTGAACTATTGAAAGTTGCAGGTTTTTGCAATTCAGTGCACAGGGATTTTGTTCTTCGCGTTCGCGTGGTCCCACTCGCGAACGCGTAAGGCAAATTTCCCAGGTGCCAGTTTTCTTCTTCGCTAATGCGAAGCCTGAGACATGAACGCGAGGCTGAGGGGGGAGTATCCTTTGCGGACGCGTCCAGGTACTCGCGAACGCGTAAGGCAATTGGCCTGGGGGAGGGGGGTTCTCACTTGTTCTACGCGAACGAGGCCACTGGCCCGCGAACGTGAAGGCTCGAGGGGTCAAAGCTCCACGAATGCGAGCCCAATGTCGCGAACGCGAAGGTCACTGAGGTCTAGCTCATCGCGAACGCGACAGGCCTATCGCGAACACGATGAAGGCCTGTCCAGTGATTTTAAAACGGAAGCAAAAACGGGACATAACCAAAATTTCATAACTTCTTCTTCCAAACTCCAAATTGGGCGGGGATTTCACCACCAATTCATAGGTGTGTAATCTTAGACTCATTTTCTTCAATTTTCATTAACACCCATTAGATTTCTAGGCCTAAATAATGTTCTTAAGGGTAGAAAATTAGGGATTTAGGTAGAGTTAGGGCTTTTAGTATAATTATGATTTAGACCTCGTTTTGGGGTCGAATTTTGGAACTAATTATATATTCGGGCTCGCACAATTCCCGGACAAGCTTAGTAAAGTCTGAGGGATCGGTAGGAAAACGTTTGTATTTATCCCGCAGAGGCTATAGAGTTAGGAAGAACTTCATATTTATTCTTTCCTGTCGTGCGATTTGGTTTCTCAATGCTAATTGAATTTCTACTATGTTCTTTCGTAGATGGCGAGAACACGCGCTTCTTCATCCACCAATTAGTAGCCCGAGCCCCCAGCAGCAACTCCTAGAGGGGCAGAGGGCGAGGGCGAGGCCGTACTACAGGCCTAGGTAGGGGCAGAGCTTAGCCTAGAGCAGCAGCACCAGTGGCGGAGCCTCAGGTTGACTTTGATGATGAGGTTCCGACCCCAACAGTTCTGGTGGGCCCAGCTCAGGTCCTAGAGGGGTTTATTGCTACCCCAGTACTCCAGGATGCTCTGGTCCGTCTAGTGGGCCTTATGGAGAGTGTTACCCGGGCAGACTTACTTCCTGTAGCACCAGCCGTCTCTCAGGCTGGAGGAGGAGCCCAAACTCCTGCTGCTCGCACTCCGGAGCAGGTAGCTCCCCAGTTTCAAACTCCAGCAGTTCAGCTGGGTGTGGTAGCTCAGATCGGCGATGGAGCAGCTATGTTCGCTGATGCTTTGTGGAGATTGGACAGGTTCACCAAGCTCTTCACTACTACCTTCAGCGGTGCATCTTTTGAGGATCCCCAAGATTATCTACACAGCTGTCATGAGGTTCTCAGGAATATGGGGATAGTAGAGACCAATGGGGTCGATTTTGCTACTTTTCGCTTGTCTGGATCTGCCAAGACTTGGTGGAGAGATTATTGCTTGGCTATACTAGCCGGATCACCAGCTTTGACTTGGGAGCAGTTTACTCAGCTATTTCTGGAGAAGTTTCTCCCCATCACTTAGAAAGAGGCCTATCGGAGGCAATTTAAGCGTCTCCAGCAGGTTTCTATTACTGTTACCCAGTATGAGACCAGATTTATCGGCTTGGCTCGTCATGCTCTTATCATATTTCCCACCGAGAGAGAGAGAGGGTGAGGAGGTTCATTGAGGGACTTATTCAGCCAATTCGTCTTCAGATGGCTAGGGAGACCGGGAGTGAGATTTCTTTCCAGGAGGCGGCCAACGTGGCCAGGAGAGTGGAGATAGTTCTGTCGCAGGGAGGTAGTCATGGGTCGGACAAGAGGCCTCATCATTCAGGCAGATTCAGTGGTGCCTCGTTTGGAGGCAGGGATTCGTATGACAGAGGCCATCCTTCTAGGCCCTTTTAGTCAGCCCTTTAGGTTTCTCACGGTACTTCAGGTGGTCGTGGTTCTCATATACAGTATTCTGATCAGCAGCCCTATAGTGCACCACCAGCTCCTATCAATGCACCGCCGCTCCAGAGTTTTCGGAGTCGTCATTCAGGTCGCCAGGGTCCGTCTTAGTTTCCTCAGCCGTAGCATTTAGGTGGATGCTATGAGTGTGGTGAGTATGGTCATATCCGGAGGGCCATTTGAATAAAATAAACTCATATCAATGGTCCCTTGGAGGTATCTGAATATATGTTTAATACCATTCCAGTGTCTTTGTGTTTCTGACTTGCCTTTATGGATTATACTGTTTCAATTTGCTTGCCGTAGTCTAACTTATAGGTACTTCGGATTGCTCTAGTAGATGGGGAGATGTACATTTTATTGCCAGCTTTTTGGTAAATCTACTCTTTTTTTGTGGCAAGGCTGATGAAAACAAATTAGATGTGTGAGAGGCGAATTCCTCTATGAGCTTAACATCGAGGCATATTTATATTCTGACTTGCCTTTATGGATTACTCCACTGTTTCAATTTGCTTGCTGTAGTCTGACTTATAGGTGCTTCGGATTGCTCTAGTAGATGGGGAAATGTACATTTTGTTGCAAGCTTTATTGGTAAATTAGATGATGAAAAGATGATGAAAACAAATTAGATGTGCGAGGGGTGTATTATGAGCTTAACATCGAGGCATATTTATATTCCAACGTGCCTTTATGGATTACTCCTCTGTTTCAATTTGCTTGCCGTGGTCAGACTTATAGGTACTTCGGATTGCTCTAGCAGATGGGGGGATGCACATTTTATTGCAAGCTCCGAGATTGGTGGGTACTCAGTCGCAGTAGCAGGGTTCCCGTGATATGGTTCAGGCACCAGGTGTTCCACAGCCCGCCCAACCAGCTAGAGGTAGGGGCAGAGGTGGAGGTAGAAGTGTTAGAGGTGTGAACACGTGATTTTTGCCCTACATGAAAATAACTCCTAAAAATAGACAAAAAATAATTGTCAATAATTTTAAGAATTTTTCTTTATTTTGCATTTCATGCATTTTTAATATTTTTAAATCATAGAAAAAATCCTAAAAATTGTCATTTTTACATATTTAACTTTTAGCCTTTAAAATTAGCATTTTTCTTTAGTTTTAAGTTAATTAGTTATTTTAATGTTAAAAATAAATAAAGAATTTTAATTTTTACAAAATAGATTGATATAGGATTTTAATAAATTGGATTTTAAAATCGAAGAAAAGAAAAGGAAAACAAAGAAAGGCAAAAGGGTCATTTTGAAGCTCAAAATTGGACTAGGCCAGCTTGGAATGACCCATTTGATTTAAATCCCTAGCCCATTTTAAAGGCCTAGACCATTGACCCATTAACCCTTTACCCTCTTTATACCCTAAATTCCTCACATTAAATAGACCTAAGAAAAATACCATCAGATTAAAAAAAAAATACCTTACCCCTTGAACCACGGCGGATTTTTCTTCTCTATTGAACAACAAGAAACAAAACAAATCTTTGCTTCTTTGCTAAAAAGTCTCACGATCCAGATTTGAAAATTCAAGAAGAGTGTCCAAAAACCAAAACAAAAAACAGGAACAAAAGAGGGATTTCAAGGCTATTTTCTACTTCTGCTTCGTTGCTTGATAATTTCCGGAAATCCGAGTGCTATTTGAGCTATATAACTGATATCCACTGTTGTTTGGGTTGTTCCTGTTCTGTTGATTCACCTGCTCTGATTTTATTTAGCTATTCGGAAATCTCTACGTTGCTTTTGAGGTATGAACTTGATTCAGATCATGTAATCGCTGATTTGGTGCTATAATACCTTGAATTTGTAGTAATTTTATCTGTTTTATGTGTCCGAAATGTATTCCAATATCACCTGCCCAAATGATTGAATTTGAATTACTCTGGTGCGTGAAATTAGTATAAATCCATGTAGAAAAGAGGCATAGTTATCTGCATAAGTGTTCCTGTTGTAATTAATCTGAGCGCAATATGAACATGATAGTAATTTATAGACTTTCTAAGTGCGCAGACATGAACAGATGAATGGACTTTTTGATATTTTTTATCCATTGCATTCTAGTGTAAATTTGGATGAATGTTATCACGTTAATTACAGTCACTTGGAAAGGCATGGCGCAACAAGGTTTTGCTTTGCTCACACCCTTACTCTTGTGCTATACATATCTGATTGGTCTTTGTATCTATAGAATTAAAGATAGATAATTTAAGTCTAGATTTGAGGAGATATGTTGTTGTAGGGTTGCTACAGCAGATGCCTTTTAATTATTTGGACAGAATTTGTGGCATTGGAAAGTGTTTGTCCTTTCTTCTCTATATGAATGTGAAAATCCTTTTCTTTGGCAGTATTCTGTATCCTTGGATTTATGGATAAGCCTCAATGATCTTGTTTGTGGTGTGCATGTTAATTAGCGATATTGTTTTTTCATTTAAGATAATTGAATATTTTTGACGCCATATAGATGCTATCTTTAGTTTAATTGAGTAAAAATATGTAAGGGAACAACGGTTTTTGGTTGATCTAGATTGTTTTCATTCTGGACGAGTTGTTTTTGTAGTTCCAAATTTGAATAATGTGTATTCGTATTCTTAATTAATTTTTAGATTGTCTTATATGTACTTCTATAAAGAAACTCCATAATACTTGAATCTTTCATACGCGTTCTTGATCTCTAGGAAAATAATCAATTCCCAAACGCGTAGTTGCTTTAGGCGCGTAATTTAATTTAACTTCCTTAAACTCGGGTGTGCATTTATGTGACCCAAATCCAAATCTCAACAACGTTGGATAAAATGTGTCGGGGACCGCGGGTGTATTTATGTGACGTCGTTCAAGATGTATTTTAAATGACGTTGCAATCTTCCTTAAATATAATTAAACAAAGCGGTTAAAATTAAAATTGAAGCATAGGCTAAAACATGTATTAAAATCAGATAACAGGCTGACAATAACAGTTGAGCGACCGTGCTAGAACCACGGAACTCGGGAGTACCTAACACCTTCTCTCGGGTTAACAGAATTTCTTACCCAGATTTCTGGTTCGCGGACTGTTAAACAGAGTCAATTTTTTCCTCGATTCGGGATTGGAACCGGTGACTTGGGACACCATAAATCTCCCAAGTGGCGACTCTGAATCTTTAAATAAATAATCTCGTTTCGATTGTCACTTTAAGTTGGAAAAAACTCCCTTACACACATCCTTACGGGAGTGTAGGTAAAAAAGGAGGTGTGACAGCTCTGGCGACTCTGCTGGGGATAAAAACCCAGAATCTCTGGTTCAGGGTTCAAGAATTCGATCTTAGAATAATTGTTATATTTCGCTATATTTATTATCTGATTTTATTACATGTTTGGGCCTAATGTGCTAAATATTGCTTTTTATCGCTTTGATATTATTTGAACTGTATATAAACTGCTACGAAACCCCTCTCTTCTCTCTTCTGAGGAGTGAACACTGCGTGACTTTTTTTTGTTAGTGTCATATCCCAAATACAAAGAGGTTCGGACAAGTTGCAAAGCCGGATGATCTTTTGGTTACCGGTACGCTGCCCCCCTCGCCTCGAGTTGTCCGCTCGAGTAAGCCAGGTCTAGAACAATATACCCAGGTTTTAAACCTAGAATAACTCAGTCTCATGCCGGATCTCGAGTATGAACGTTTGTTTGCATCATGTGCATTTAACTTTGGAGACTCAACACAGGGGTTGGGTCTGTCTAGGACAGGTGTACCCGAAATGAAAAGACCATCCTGATGCATCTTACGTGCTACTTGCGTATTTATCTGTTTCGGCTTGCATGTTGACTGACTTCTAGAATATGGAAAGGAAAAAAAGAGAGAAAAAAAAAGAAAATAAAAAAAAGGAAAAAAAAAAAAGAAAAGAGAGTGAGAGGCAAGTATTTGAATTATCCTGAAACTCTACTGAAATTCTTTTAAAAAAGAGAAAAAGTCATTTCAAAATAAGTCATATTTTCCAGTTCCGTCAAAACTGGTAACTACGCGGGTCTGATTCTCAACGGATGTGAGATACGTAGGCAAACCTCATCGGTTCCGACCCATAATTTTCAAAAAATCCAAAAATATTTTCCTTTACTTCCTCTCTAGAAAAGTCTTTTTTTTAGACCCAAATTTTCAAAAAATCCAAAAATATTTTTCATTACTTGCTTATTTAGAAAGCCTTTCTTTTAGACCCTAATTGTTTTTTAAAACAAAAATTATACAAAAATATTTTCTTTTAATTTCTTCCAAAAATCCAAAAATATTTTCATTCTTCTTTCAAAATTCAAAAATATTTTCTTTTTTTAGAAGCATTTCTTTCATAAATTCAAAATAAAATTCCAAAAATATTTTCTTTCTTCTTAGAAAGTCTTTCTTTGCAATTCCAGAAAAATCCTTCTTCTTAGAAGTCTTTCTTTGCAAAAATGCTGAAGAGAAATCAAAATCCAAAAATATTCCCTTTCTTCTTTATAATTATTTCTTTCGAAAAATAAAATAAAAAATTCAAAAACAAAAGTTAGTTTATTTATTTTATTCATGATCTCCCCGAACTACGAAGATCTGATTCATGTTCCCATATGATACGTAGGCAACCCACATCAGGTTCGATCAACCATTAAAAAGAAAAATGAAAAATGAAAAACAAAAGTGAAAAAATGATGATAATAAAGACTGACTGAGTCCATTCTAACGTGTCTTATTTTGAATTGTGAAGAAAGTTTGAGGTGGTCGGTTTGTGGTAAGCGGACAACACAAGATCCAAGGAAAAATGATAAATGACATCGAAGCTGTTGCAAGTGCTCAAGAGACTCAGGGTCAGAGGGTTCGACAAGAGTCTACTGTGTTTGAGGAAAATAGAATACTGAAACAGCAAGTGGCCAAAATGTGTTGAGCATGGGCCAATGGTCAAGGACAGCCTTGTTACGAGTCACAATTTGCTACCCAGCAAGAGCAGTACCACTCTCCTGAGTACCACTCGTACTCGTTTGATCTTTCTACAAACATTGAGAAGCCTGCCCGAAAGATGGTACAGGAAGAAATGACCCAAAGAGTGAAAAGTTTAGAACAACGGTTGAAAAACATGCAAGGGTTGGCAGGTCAAAAAAGTGTTGCCTTCAAAGATCTTTGTATGTTCCCGATGTCCAATTGTCGACTGGCTTCAAGACTCCCAAATTTGAAAAGTATGACGGACATGGAGATCCCATAGCCCACCTGAAAAGGTATTGCAATCAATTGAGAGGTGCGGGAAGAAATGAAGAATTGTTGATGGCTAATTTTGGGGAAAACCTTACGGGAGTAGCCTCCGAATGGTTTATGGATCAAGACACGTCTCGCTAGTATGTCTGGGATGACATGGCACGGGCCTTTCTCAAACAGTTCCAATACAACATTGACATTGCCCCATACCACAATTCTCTTTCAAACTTGAAGAAGAGACCAACTGAAAGTTTCAGGGCATATACCATTAAATGGAGAGAGCAAGCAGCCAGAGTTAAGCCACCCATGGATGAGCACGAGTTAATCACTATCTTCCTTCAGGCTCAAGAGCCAGATTATTTTCAAAACATGATGTCCGCAGTGGGTAAATCCTTCTCAGAAGCAATCAAAATGAGGAAAATGATTGAGAATGGTCTTAAGACAGGCAAAATTATAAGTCAAGCAATTCTCAAAGCTGCAACTCAGGTTGTCCTGATTGAATACGATAATTTTAGTGACTCGAATGAGAAGCACGAAGAAATCATGATGACATCAGGGTCGAGAAGAGGTCCTAGGAGAGCATCTCGAAGGTATGAGCAACCTCATCAGGTTTCCCATGATTCCCCTGAATACTATTATCCACTTCAGAACCCTCAATACTCTGTTGCTGCACCTCAGTATGTTGCCCGACCACCAAGACACCCAGAAGGCGAGCACCAGCACCGCAAAATATCCACCAGCCTCCACAAAATTTTCAAATGCCCTATAACCCACATCCAAGCCAGGGGTATAGAAGGGAACAAAGGCTGAAAGATAATTTTACACCAATAGGAGAGTCCTATGCAAGCTTATTTGAGAAGTTAAAGCATTATGACATGATTGCACCTATTCCTCCAAATCATGTGGACCCACGTGCGAGAAGCTTTGGCCCTTCTAAAATTTGTGAATACCATTCCAATGCCCAGGGGAACAATGTTGAAAGCTGTCGGGATTTGAAAAGAGAAATAGAAAGGATGATCCAGGAAAACCTGATTGTGATCCAAGACAGTGACACCCAGAATATCGCGCAGAATCTTTTACCTAAACATGATGATGCACACGTTGTGGGGATGATGCGTGGTGACAGGGAGTATGAGAATCTTCTCGGGAATTTACTAACTGAAGTTAATGATTTTGAAATTGGAGAAGGCTCTGCTGAATCTGATGAGCCAATTTGTGGCTAAATGCCAAGCCTAGCAATTGAAAAGTCATTCCCTCTACACTAGGAAGGAATTTTGGTAGCTTATTTTGATATTTTTTCTATTATCTGGGTTATTTCAGGGTTGTGATCCATATTTTATTTGCTTTATTGAGTCAAACCCTTTTATTCCTCCATTCTGTTTGTGTGAGTCTTGTCTGTCTATTTTGTTGCTATTTTCATTATTCGGGTTATTTTAGGGTTGTAACTCGTATTTTAGGTTGCTTGTTTAGTTGTAAAACCCTTTCATCCTTTACTCAATAAAATACAAGTTTGTCCTTTTGTGTCATTATGTTCCTAGTTCTTTCTCACTAGTTCTAATGACATGACATGCATGCAGAAATTTTGGCCAGATTTTAGGAACTGATTTAAACTGGAATCCGATAACTAAAAAAAATATACTTTTGAGGATGAATAAAGAGCTGGAATACTTTGGAACTAAGGTCGAGTAAAATTCACCTTCAAATCATTGTGAAGATCGGGCTTGAGGATGTTTAATCAATTGATGTTTGTTGGAAAGTTTCTCACTAAGGGATGAAAAAATGTCTTGTGACCACGGCACACCAAGAAGACAAACATGTTCGTTAAAGTTGTGATCGCGAAAGATACCATGTTTGACATTCTTGAGGTTGTGAGGACGTGATTTTTGCCCTACATGAAAATAACTCCTAAAAATAGACAAAACATAATTGTCATTAATTTTAGGAATTTTTCTTTATTTTGCATTTCATGTATTTTTAATATTTTTAAATCATAGAAAAAATCCTAAAAAATGTCATTTTTACATATTTAACTTTTAGCCTTTAAAATTAGCATTTTTCTTTAGTTTTAAGTTAATTAGTTATTTTAATGTTAAAAATAAATAAAGAATTTTAATTTCTACAAAATAGATTGATTTAGGATTTTAATTAATTGGATTTTAAAATCGAAGAAAAGAAAAGGAAAACAAAGAAAGGCAAAAGGGCCATTTTGAAGCTCAAAATCGGACTGGGCCAGCTTGGAACGACCCATTTGATTTAAATCCCTAGCCCATTTTAAAGGCCCGGACCATTGACCCATTAACCCTTTACCCTCTTTATACCCTAAATCCCTCACATTAAATAGACCTAAGAAAAATATCATCAGATCAAAAAAAATACCTTACCCCTTGAACCACGGCGGATTTTTCTTCTCTATTGAACAACAAGAAACAAAACAAATCTTTGCTTCTTTGCTAAAAAATCTCAAGATCCAGATCTGAAAATCCAAGAAGAGTGTCCAAAAACCAAAACAAAAAAACAGGAACAAAGGAGGGATTTCAAGGCTATTTCTACTTCTGCTTCGTTGCTTCATAATTTCCGGAAATCCAAGTGCTATTTGAGCTATATAACTGATATCCACTGTTGTTTGGGTTGTTCCTGTTCTGTTGATTCACCTGCTCTGATTTTATTTAGCTATTCGAAAATCTCTACGTTGCTTTTGAGGTATGAACTTGATTCAGATCATGTAATCGCTGATTTGGTGCTATAATACCTTGAATTTGTAGTAATTTTATCTGTTTTATGTGTCCGAAATGTATTCCAATATCACCTGCCCAAATGATTGAATTTGAATTACTCTGGTGCGTGAAATTAGTATAAATCCATGTAGAAAAGAGGCATAGTTATCTGCATAAGTGTTCCTGTTGTAATTAATCTGAGCGCAATATGAACATGATAGTAATTTATAGACTTTCTAAGTGCGCAGCCATGAACAGATGAATGGACTTTTTGATATTTTTTATCCATTGCATTCTAGTGTAAATTTGGATGAATGTTATCACGTTAATTACAGTCACTTGGAAAGTCATGGCGCAACAAGGTTTTGCTTTGCTCACACCCTTACTCTTGTGCTATACATATCTGATTGGTCTTTGTATCTATAGAATTAAAGATAGATAATTTAAGTCTAGATTTGAGGAGATATGTTGTTGTAGGGTTGCTACAGCAGATGCCTTTTAATTATTTGGACAGAATTTGTGGCATTGGAAAGTGTTTGTCCTTTCTTCGCTATATGAATGTGAAAATCCTTTTCTTTGGCAGTATTCTGTATCCTTGGATTTATGGATAAGCCTCAATGATCTTGTTTGTGGTGTGCATGTTAATTAGCGATATTGTTTTTTCATTTATGATAATTGAATATTTTTTACGCCATATAGATGCTATCTTTAGTTTAATTGAGTAAAAATATGTAAGGGAACAACGGTTTTTGGTTGATATAGATTGTTTTCATTCTGGACGAGTTGTTTTTGTAGTTCCAAATTTGAATAATGTGTATTCGTATTCTTAATTAATTTTTAGATTGTCTTATATGTACTTCTATAAAGAAACTCCATAATACTTGAATCTTTCATACGCGTTCTTGATCTCTAGGAAAATAATCAATTCCCAAACGCGTAGTTGCTTTAGGCGCGTAATTTAATTTAACTTCCTTAAACTCGGGTGTGCATTTATGTGACCCAAATCCAAATCTCAACAACGTTGGATAAAATGTGTCGGGGACCGCGGGTGTATTTATGTGACGTGGTTCAAGATGTATTTTAAATGACGTTGCAATCTTCCTTAAAAATAATTAAACAAAGCGGTTAAAATTAAAATTGAAGCATAGGCTAAAACATGTATTAAAATCAGATAACAGGCCGACAATAACAGTTGAGCGACCGTGCTAGAACCACGGAACTCGGGAGTGCCTAACACCTTCTCTCGGGTTAACAGAATTTCTTACCCAGATTTCTGGTTTGCGGACTGTCAAACAGAGTCAATCTTTTCCTCGATTTGGGATTGGAACCAGTGACTTGGGACACCATAAATCTCCCAAGTGGCGACTCTGAATCTTTAAATAAATAATCCCGTTTCGATTGTCACTTTAAGTTGGAAAAAACTCCCTTACGCACATCCTTACGGGGGTGTAGGTAAAAAAGGAGGTGTGACATGAGGTGGAGCTCAGACCGCTAGAAGTGGAGGCCAGCCAGCTACAGGCCGTCCCAGAGATGTAGTCTAGGGTAGTGGGGCCCAACCCCGATGTTATACTCTTCTAGTCAGGCCTGAGGCTGAGGCTTCCGATGCAGTTATCACAGGTACTGTTCTGGTTTGTGGCAGAGATGTTTCAGTTTTATTTGATCCAGGTTATATATACTCCTATGTGTCATCTTATTTTGCACCGTATCTGGTCATGCCTAGTGATTCCTTGAGTGTCCCTATATATGTGTCTACACCGGTGGGTGACTCTATTGTGGTAGATCGAGTCCATCACTCTTGTATAGTTGTGATTGGGGGTCTTGAGACTCGTGTAGATTTGTTCCTTCTGGACATGGTTGATTTCGATGTCATACTGGGGATGGAGTGGTTATCACCTTACCATGCTATCTTGGACTGTCATGCCAAGACTGTGACCTTAGCCTTGTCGGGTTTACCTCGTTTAGAGTGGAGAGGGACTCCTAGTCATTCTACCTGTAGTGTTATCTCTTATGTGAAGGCTCAGCATATGGTCGAGAAGGGGTGTTTGGCCTATTCGGCATATGTTCGTGATTCTAGTGTCGAGGTTCCTTCTATTAATTCTATGACTGTTGTTCGTGAGTTCGTTGAGGTATTTTCTTCAGACCTGCTGGGTATGCCACCCGACAAGGATATTGACTTCTGCATTAATTTGGCTCCGGGCACTCATCCCATTTCTATTCCGCCGTATCGTATAGCCCCGCCTGAGTTGAAAGAGTTGAAGGAGTAGTTGCAAGACTTGCTCGAGAAGGGTTTCATTAGACTCAGTGTTTCGCCGGTGTTATTTGTTAAGAAGAAGGATGGATCGATGAGAATGTGTATTGATTACCGGTAGTTGAACAAGGTTACAATCAAGAATAAGTATACGTTGTGGAGGATTGATGATTTGTTTGATCAGCTTCAAGGTTCCAAGGTATTTTCGAAGATTGACTTGAGATCTGGCTACCATCAGTTGAGGATTAGGGCATCCGATGTCCCTAGACAGCTTTCCGCACTCGGTACGGGCATTATGAGTTCTTGGTGATGTCATTCGGGTTGACAAATGCCCCAGAAGCTTTTATGGATTTGATGAACCGAGTGTTCAGGCCTTACTTGGATTCATTTGTGATAGTCTTCATTGATGATATTTTGATATATTCCCGCAGCCGGGAGGAGCATGAACAACATCTTAGAGTGGTTCTTCAGACTTTGAGGGATAGTCAGTTGTATGCTAAGTTTTCGAAGTGTGAGTTCTGGATGAGTTCAGTTGCATTCCTGGGTCATGTTGTATCAACAGAAGGTATTCAGGTTGATCCGAAGAAGATTGAGGCAGTCAAGAACTGGCCTAGACCAGTATCAGCTACAGAGATCCGGAGTTTCTTGGGATTGGCAGGCTACTATCGTCAGTTTGTTGAGGGGTTTTCATCTATCGCAGCCCCAATGAACAGGTTAACCCAGAAGGGTGCTCAGTTCAGGTGGTCGGACGAGTATGAGGCAAGCTTTCAGAAGCTCAAGACAGCTTTGACTACGGCACCGGTGTTGGTTTTGCCCATAGGTTTAGGGCCATATACAGTTTATTGTGATGTATGTCGTATTGGGCTTGGTGCAGTGTTGATGCAGGATGAGAAGGTCATTGCCTATGCTTCGCGGCAGTTCAAGATTCATGAGAAGGACTATCCGGTTCATGATTTGGAGTTGGAAGCCATTGTTCACGCGTTGAAGATTTGGAGGCATTATCTGTATGGCATAGCATGTGAGGTATTCACGGATCACAAGAGTGTGCAGTATTTGTTCAAGCATAAGGAGCTAAATTTGAGGTAGATGAAGTGGTTGGAGCTATTAAAGGACTGATATCACCATCTTATATCATCCGGGAAAGGCCAATGTGGTGGCCGACGCTTTGAGTAGAAAGTCAGCTAGTATGACAGTCTTGCTTATATTCCGGTCGATGAGAGGCTGCTTGCTTTGGATGTTAAGGCTTTGGCCAATCAGTTCGTGAGGTTGGATATTTCTGAGCCCAGTCGTGTGTTAGCTTGCACGGTTGCTCGTTCTTCTTTATTGGAGCGTATCCGTGATTAGCGGTATGATGATCCCCATTTGTGTGTCCTTAGAGACACGGTGCAGCATAGAGGTTCCAAGCAGGTTACCTTAGGTGATGATGGAGTTTTGAGATTGCAGGGTCGAGTTTGTGTGCCTAATGTGGATAGACTCTGAGAGTTGATTTTAGAGGAGGCACATAGCTCCCGATACTCTATTCATCCGGGCGTTGCGAAGATGTATCAGGATTTGCGGTAGCATTATTGGTGGCGGAGAATGAAGAAGGATATCGTTGCATATGTGGCTCAGTGTTTGAATTGTCAGCAGGTTAAGTATGAGCATCAAAGGCTTGGTGGTTTGTTCCAGAAGATTGAGATTCCTGAGTGGAAGTGGAAGCGGATCACTATGAACTTTGTTTTTAGACTCCCACGGACTCAGAGGAAGTCCGACGCAGTGTGGGTTATTGTTGATAGGCTGACCAAGTCAGCACATTTCATTACTGTGGCAGTCTTCGACTCTTCCGAGAGGTTAGCTGAGATCTATATCCGGGATTGTTCGTCTTCATGGTATGCCCGAGTCTATCATTTCAGATCGAGGTACGCAGTTTACCTCCCATTTCTGGAAAGTAGTTCAGCGAGAGTTGCGCACACGGGTTGAGTTGAGCACAGTGTTTCATCCTCAGACGGACGGGCAGTCCGAGCGGACTATTTAGATTTTGGAGGATATGCTCTGAGCCTATGTCATTGACTTTGGAGGCTCGTGGGATCAGTTTTTGCCTTTAGCAGAGTTTGCCTACAACAACAGCTACCAGTCGAGTATTCAGATGTCTCCTTATGAGGCTTTATATGGTAGGCGGTATCGATCTCCGGTTGGATGGTTTGAGCCAGGAAAGGCTCGGTTGTTGGGTACAGATCTGGTTTAGGATGCCTTGGACAAGGTCACGATTATTCAGGATAGGCTTCGTACAGCTCAGTCCATGCAAAAGAGTTATGCTAACCGCAAGGTTCGAGATTTGGCTTTCATGGTCGGTGAGCGGCTATTGCTTCGAGTGTCGCCTATGAAGGGCGTGATGAGATTTGGGAAGAAGGGAAAGCTTAGCCCCAGGTTCATTGGCCCGTTTGAGATTCTTGATCGAGTGGGGGAGGTGGCTTATAGACTTGCATTGCCTCCGAGCTTATAGGCCTGCTGAGGCATCGACCTGTGAGTCCAAGTCCGATATGCGGAGCCGTTATCCCCATATTTTCCCCGACTCAGGTACTTCCTTCCTATGTCCGTTCGAGGACGAACGATTGTTTTAGAGGTGAAGAATGTCACTTGTTTTTAAAATGAATTTTGAGCTCGGAGGCCTTAAAAATCTCTTTCAGCATCACCTCGATTTGTGTGCACAGTCCGGGCGCATAGCAGGAAAGCTATTATGTGAAAATCTGTGAAAATGTTGAAATTTTGACTTAAATGCATTTAAGTTAACTTCGGTCAATATTTTGGGTAAACGGACCCGGACCCGTGATTTGACGGTCCCGGAGAGTCCGTGAAAAAATATGGGACTTGGGCGTATGCCTGGAATCAAATTCCGAGGTCCCAAGCCCGAGAAATGAATTTTTTAAAGAAAATTATTTTTCTGGAAATTTATATGAGTTTTGGAAATGAAATGCATTTAGAATTGGATGGTATCGGGCCTGTATTCTGGTTTCGGAGCCCGGTACATGTCTTATATGTGAAATAAGATGAATCTGTGAAATTGGGAAAGAAACGGAAGTCGTTTGAGGTGATTGACCCGTAGTTGTGAAAATTCATACTTTGGAAGTTTTGAGATTTTTCTTAGATTTCTATTCTAAAATCGTTGTTTAAGAGGTTAGTTTGACGATTTGATCGCACGGATAAGTTCATATGATGTTTTTGAGTTAGTACATATGTTTGTCTTGGAGCACCGAGGGCTCGGATGAGTTTCGGAAAGTTTTTGAACAATTGAAAGTTGCAGGGTTTTGTTGTTCAATGCATAGGGATTTTGTTCTTCGCGTTCACGTGGTCCCACTCACGAACGCGTAAGGCAAATTTCCCAAGTGCCAGTTTTCTTCTTCGCGAACACGAGGCTGAGGGGGGAGTACCCTTCGCGAACGCGTCCAGGTACTCACGAACGCGTAAGGCAATTGGCATGGGGGAGGGGGTTCTCACTTGTTCTACGCGAATGCGGCCACTGGCCCGTGAACGCGAAGGCTCGAGGGGTCAAAGCTCCGCGAACGCGAGCCCAATGTCGCGAACGTGAAGGTCACTAAGGCCTAACTCATCGCAAACGCGACAGGCCTATCGCGAACGCGATGAAGGCCTGTCCAGTGATTTTAAAACGGAAGCAAAACGGGACTTAACCAAAATTTCATAACTTCTTCTTCCAAACTCCAAATTGGGCGATTTTTGAAAGGGGATTTTACCACCAATTCATAGGTATGTAATCTTAGATTCATTTTCTTCAATTTCCATTAACACCCATTAGATTTCTAGGCCTAAATCATGTTCTTAAGGGTAGAAAATTAGGTATTTTGGTAGAGTTAGGGCTTTTTGTATAATTATGAGTTAGACCTCATTTTGGGGTCGAATTTTGGAACTAATTATATATTCGGGCTCATGGTGAATGGGTGATCAGGTTTTGGTCCGAACTAGTGTTTTGACCAAGCGGGCCCGGGGTCAATTTTTGACTTTTTGGGAAGAATGATGGGAAAGGTATAATTAAGCATTGGAATTGGATTGTTTAGCATTTATTGATGTTATTAAGTCGATTATGTCTAGATACAATTGATTTGGATCCAAATTCAAAAGGAAAAGCGTTGTTTGAGGCTTGAGTTGGCTGTGAAAGTTTGAGGTAAGTGTTTGGTATAACCTTAGCTTGAGGGATTAGGAGTTGTGTCATATTTGCTACTTGTTTCTTGTTGAGTACGACGTATCGACTTGGTGATGAGTATCTATGCGTTGGTGTCGAGCATGACCGTGAGTCTTGAATTGTAATTTACTGTGTTCTTAAATAATACAACGGATGTTTAAGTTGACGATTCTCTGCATTGAGTAAGGATTATGATTATTCTCGTGAAGATTACTTATGACTGAGTTTTGGTGTTAACTGAGATAGTTAGATGTTGGAACAAGTTTGGTTATAGTTGTTCCTCCCTTGCCGGGACGTAGTTTCTTATACTGTCAATTCCCTTGCTGGGATAGTGTAGTTCTTTATTGATCCCTTGCCGGGACTCTTACTATGATTGTTGTTGATGGTATATATGGATCGGGTTGCACGCCGCAACAATGATATATTTGGATCGGGTTGCACGCCGCAACAACATTATATGTGGATCGGGTTGCACGCCGCAACAATGATATAATTGGATCGGGTTGCATGCTGCAACAATGATATAATTGGATCGGGTTGCACGCCGCAACACTGATATAATTGGATCGGGTTGCACGCCGCAACATTGTTGTTATGTGTAGGGATCGGGTTGCGCGCCGCAACAATTGATGATATAAAGTGTTTATAGATTGGTTACAAGTTCCTTATTGTTTTGTTGTAAATACTAAGTTGTCCTTATGCCTTTTCTTGATTTACTGTTGATATTGATATACCTCCGCAGCATGTACCCCCTCCCATTTGTACTTGTTTATTCCTATTTTATTTTCCGATGTATATTATATAGCTGCACAGGTTTATTTGGCAATCTGGTCCTAGCCTCGTCACTACTTCGCCGAGGTTAGTCTAGGCACTTACCAGCATATGAGGTCGGTTGTCCTGATGCTACACTCTGTACTATGTGCAGATCCTGGAGCAGCTCTTGGACTATAACATTGGGTGGCTGCCTTAGTCCAGCTAGAGATCCCGAGGTAGTCCTGCAGGCGTCCGCAGGCCCAGCCTTCTCTTCGATCTTATTATGTATTCTGTTTTCATTGTTCTGAGACAAATTGTACTTTCTTTTCAGACTTTTGTTGTAGTAATCATAGACTGTCCGTGATATTGTGACACCAGGTTCCGGGTAGAGATGTATGTTGGCATTGGCATGTTGGCTTTGGTTATTCTATCAGATTAAATCTTCCGCTTGTTTTTATTTAACATTAATGTTTTACTATTGATCGCATATTAGTTTAAATTGTTAAAAAGGACTAATAAATGAGTTAGTAATTCTACAATACGTGGCTTGACTAGCTTCCACGAGTAGGCGCCGTCACGACTCCCGAGGGTGGAAAATTCGGGTCGCGGCAGTTGTGTCCTAAAGTTTGAGCGAAATTGGTTAATCTTTAAATACATTGTAACTGTGAAACAACATACTTAAAAGTGGCTACCTAATGTCATTTCCACTTTTTCTTTCATGTCTAGTCTCTTATGTGGGATTGGATCGCGCTAACTAATGGGCTAATTTCTTTTATCACTTTCAATTTTATTAAAAAGGGATCCTTACACAAATAGCCGGTTGGTTTTGTTGTTTATATTTTTAGCAAGAGTACATAGATTATACACTTTTATGCACGTATTATACATGTATTATACATTTAACAGCTATTTTTAGTTTAAGCGGTTGGCTTTTTGGATTAATTTTTCTAAATTATAAAGCTAGTCCATTCATAATATGTGTATAGTTGTGTATTATTTATGTATACCGGCTAAAAACGTAAATAGTAAATCTAACCAATTATTATGTAAGATCAACGTAATCAAAGAAATTAGGTAAAAATAGCACGGGCTAGCCAGTTTTCGGACCGATCTTTGAAAAATAGGCACGTTGCAAGTCACTGAAAAATAGCCACTATTTTTGCTGCAACACGAAAAGTTCCAGTATAATATGCTGGTGATTGGCACACATGTGTATGAACTTCCAGCATATTATGCTGGAATTTCAACACGCGAAAAGTTCCAGTATAATATACTGGAGATTGGAGTACCTGTGTATGAACTTCCAGCATATTATGTTGGACCGATATATTATACTAGAACCCCAGTATATTATGTTGGACGTCCAGTATATCATGTTGGAGTATTTTTCGGATTTTGAACAGTGTTTTCGTTCAGATTTATCTCTAAATAAAAAGTGGCTAAATTTTGATTACTTTTGAAACTGTGGCTATTTTTTAATGACTACTTGTAAATCTAGCTATTTTTGAATTGGGAAATTTTCGTTCCTATACCATATAGGAAACTATATTACCAAATATGTTCATAGTTTGCATATTACCTGTCATGCTAATAGTATTTCTACAAAATATAGACAATTCATTAAATAAGGAATCATTGTAGTTGTAGGCTTCCTTATTTAGGCGCGCTAAAATTGTGAAATTAAATATTCTTTCAGATTTTCTACAATGTAAATCACGCACATTAATAATTATCGTCTGTTTCGTTTCAAATTTAGCTACTCTATTTTTGCGATGCACTGTGTTTCCGCCTTTTTTCTGATTTCACAAATCAAAAACGATTAAATCTTCTACAATTCTTCTGCAACAAACACAATTATGTCCAAAATTCCAATTATGCTACAACTGAATGGGAATTGGGATAGCTATGGGAGATTTAGAGAATTTCAGGTCGATGGCATTGTAGTAGATGAGGATGCGAGTTATAGTCTATTGATTTCTACAATAGCACAGCAATTAATGATCGATACATCCGAAAAAATTATAGCAATCAAATACATTATCAACGAGCATTATCCTCCAATGGAAATTAGGATCGATATGGGTGTTCTTGTATACATGGAGACGAAAAAGGAAAACAAAAACTTAGGATCATATCCGCTATGTATAACTGTTCACGATTTCAATATGGAATTGAGTATCACCAATGAGAACACAGCTGCAGGTTTGTGCTGTTAATTTTTCTATCATATTCTGGTTGTATGTCAATATCCTACACTATCTACATTTTATCTACAAATAAACTACATGTCAGAGTAAATATATATATCAGTATGGATTTTCATAATATTTACAAAATTTCTACATTTATTCTACAATAAAACTGCATATCATTTGAAAAATTAATATGAAATACAGAATTTCAATGTTTCTACAAATTATCTGCAAACTGTTCATAACAGTATTTATCTTTATTTTCATGCAGGTTCGTCTAGAACACTAAAGTTACTTGATATGTCAACATCTCCCATTATAGAGGAATATGAAAGTATAATAATAATAGATAGTACACCAGTTTTATTGAAGTAGGACAAGTATACCAAGACAAGCAAACAATTGCAACTACAATAAAGCATTATTCTGTCATGCACAAGTTTCAATTCAGGGTTAAAAGATCTAGTGCTAGAAGGTATGAACATATGAATGGTCAAAGATCATTATTTTTTTAATTTTGTAGTTTATTTGTAATTTTTTACTTCTTCAGTTTTTTCTTGTGATAATGTTTATCAGTATTGTAGATGAATTGTAGTTATGTTGTATATAGATTGTATAATGTGATCGTTTAAGCTAAAACAATCTTTTTTCTTTTTAAATCTACATTTTAAACCAGTGTTTGAATTGTATTTATTTTGTAGCTACTGACTGATATGTGTTGGTGAAAACTGTGCATGGCACTTCAAGGCAACTAGCATAAATGATTCTGCAATGTTCAAGGTCAGAAATTTCAACAGCCATCACACATGCTCTTTAATGGACAATACATTCATACAACGCAAACCTACTGCCATGGTAGTTGGTAGCATGGTTATTTCAAAATATTCTGATCCTAAGACAATTTACACCAAAAGACATACGATTTGACATGTTGTCTGAACATGGCGTGAATCTAACCTACATGCAAGCTTGAAGAGTAAAGGAAAAGGCTTTACAGTTTTTGAGAGGTCATCCCGCTGGCTCCTGTAGCAAATTGCCTAGTTATTTATATATTATGGAGAAGACTTACCTGGGGTCTGTAGTTAAATTGAAGAAGACGGACGATGACTGCTTCTTGTATGTATTTGTTGCGATTTGTACGTCAATCAGTGGTTGGGAATATTGTAAACCAGTTGTAGTAGTTGATGGTACCTTCTTAAAGTCAGCATACAGGAGAATAATGCTAACAACTAGTACAATGGATGCAGCAGGTATTGAAGTTTTATTGTAGAAATATTGTAGCTTGTATATTTTTTGTAGTACTTGTAGATTTATTGTAGATATATTGTAAAAAAGTTGTAGTTTGTATGTATATGTCTTCTTCTGCATTTTTCCTGCAGCCAATTAATTGCTTTTTTCCACATAATGTAGGTACCATATTACCATTGACATATGTTGTTGATTCAGAAAATGACGCATCATGGAAGTGGTTTTTTGAGCAATTCAAACATGCATATGGTGAAAGACCAAATATGTGTGTTGTTTCGGATCGGAATGAGAGTATCTTGAAGGCAACATCTATTGTTTATCCCGGCATGCCACATTATTCTTGCATGTGGCATATTTGGACAAATATACGAGCAAAGTTCACGAAGGGACATCTAAAGTTAAGTGAATTGTACTTTGTTACGGCACGTTCATACACGCTTGATGAATTTAATGAAAGGATGTCAAAGATTGAAGAGATTGACCCCTGTGTTAAAGCATACTTATACGATATTGGCTATCATAGATGGTCTCGAGTACATGATATGTTGAACAGAACTTGGACTATGACATCAAAAATTGCAGAGTCGTTGAATGCTGTAACAAAATATGCAAGAGAGCTGCCGATAGTAGAACTATTAGAGTATATGAGGACCCTTCTTGAACGTTGGACGAAAGAAAAGTTATTGAAAGCAAAGGGTACATTCACATACCTTGGGTTCAAATTTAACAAAGAGTTGGATGACAACAGAACATTGTCGCACAAGCTTAGAGTAAGATCTGATCATTTATTGAATCAAATTAATTATACAGGACAATGTAGATAATTTGTAAATATTTTGTAGATATTTGCAGATAGTTTGAGTTTAACCGTATATGAATTATTTTTTTGTTTGTAATGTAATCATAGGTGAGGGCTTCAACAGACTACATCCATACAGTACTAGATGGTGTGAGGCGCTATATTATTTGTCTTGAAAACAAGAGATGTAGTTGTGAGCAATTCCAGCTTGATGAACTTCCTTGTCCACATGCTATGGCTGCTTTAAGACACAGGGATGAGTCTTTTGAACAATATTGTTCTCCTTATTACACAAGGGAGAACCTCTTGCGTACTTATGAAATACCAGTAAATCTCCTGCCTGATGAAAGCAAATGGAATGTGCCCCAACATATATCTGAAGAAGTAGTAAATCCACCTATAGGAGGGAAAAGACAGCTTGGAAGACCTCAAAAAGAAAGATACAAAACATATAATGAAATAAATTCAAAGAAGTACAAGGTTTCATGTGGCAACTACGGAAGAGAAGGGCATAACAAAAGATCTTGCAAGAATGCACCCAGAAAGAAATAAAATTTTATGTAGTTAACAATATATTTCATAAAAAAATTTGGTGAGTTCAGGATAACAGATTTTGATGTGTAATTGTTGAGATTTTTTAAGATCATAATGTAGTTAGATAAGATTTTTCTGTATTGACATAATACTTTCATATAGTGATTTGTTTATGAATGGTTTCTATATATATAATTTACCACTTTTCTACTATCTCTAGCATCCTTTACATTGTTGTTAATGTGTTTTTGCAATTTATCTACAATACAACTACAAAAAAATTATATTAACTGGAATTTACAGAGTAACTACATTATAAATCAGTAGGAAAGGAGTTATATACTAAAATATTGTAGATCAAGTATTGTTTAAGTTCAAAAAATGAATATAAAAGAAACAAAACACATTGTTAAATATTTTCTACAAATTATCTACAAATACAACTACAAAAAACTACAATAGATGTAGCTGACATAATAGCTAGATTATAATTCAGCTAGAAAGAAGTTATATGCTAAAAATAATGTAGATCAGGTACTTTTTTACATTCAACAAATTGAATGTAAAAGCAACAAAATATTTAGTTACTGATTTTTACACTTTATGTACAAAAAAACAACAAAATAATTATATATTTTTGCGTTGACAGAATAATTGCATAAAAATTCAGTTGGAAAGGATTTATATGCTAAAATAATGAAGATCAAACTGTAAAGATTCAATAAGTGAATATAAAACCAACATAATATTTCCATTTGAACTACTATACTGGATAAGAAAAAAAAACAAAGGCTACTATAATTGTAGCACAAGTCTGCTACAGTTAAAACACAACAATATTGTTCAAAAACTTATCTACCATCTTTCTTCTAAACTAGCATTAACTAAACAATTGTACTACATGTTCCATACAAAACATTACAACTACTTCTTCTTCCTCTCGACTCGTGCTTTCTCATTCAAAGCTGGTGCACCTTTTCTCCTTGCCAATTTGCCCGTCACCTCACTTTCACTAATTGCCCCATGCTCCTGCTTCTTTCTAGCATAGTCCAAAAGTAGCGCTCCATAACGTCTATGGTGTTGGTCAATATCAGAAAGGTCTTCTGCCGGAATTGATAACTCTCCAAGACTAACATACTCTGCAAAGGCAGAAACAAATACACCCCAATCGCTGCAAAGATAAAAAAAATATCAATATTTACCAAACCATTAAAAAAAAGGGTTAAATGTATAGAAAGAAAGAAGATTTTTGTTACAGTGATCATTTTTTTTGCAGTGGTATCTCTTCGATGATCCACTGAATGTTAAGAGGGTCGGTAACAACTTTCTCAATGTATGCCTTTGTATTCTTGAAGTTGATATCTTTACGCTTCTCATAAAAACCGGTGCATGACAAATACAAAGGGATAATAACAGAAAACTTGTAGACACAAGATTCAACAATAGGGTGATTGTGTGAAGAGACCATGGAATCATGTGCATAAAGTTGTCTGTCTGCAATGTCAAAACAACCAACACCCGGTGGAATTTTTCTACAATGTTGACGGGCATGATGACATAATCAAATTCATCCCATGCAATATTTGCGAGTAGTCTATACCTCAATATATATTCTGCTACAACGTCATGGGGTTTGACAACAGAAAACTTCTTTTCTTGAGGAGAATTTTGGAACTTTTCATAAATCTGATCAATCCTAGTCTTGAACACACAATCTATTGTAGTAAACCTAGTCTTGCTATGGGGGTCATACTTTCCTCTTTTCCTCAAGTAATACATTATAACATTAATGTGCTGCAGCAAAAATAGATTGCATTTATAATACAAGTTATCTTCAAATAATCTACACAAAACTACAAAATAACTACAATTCATCTACAATCAGAATACAAAGCATCTACAATCAGAGTACAAATTATCTACAAAATATCTACAAATCAAATACATTGAATCTTACCGAGTCATTGAGGACTTGTCCTGGGTATGCCAGGAAAAAGAACCACTCCTTCTTGTTAACCTTTTCCACTCCAAGATCTAACCATGGCATAATTTGGTTGTCCTTTATAGAATACGGAGTCTTCCTCCTATATAAACAAATAGAAATTAAAATAAAATTGTTGCATGAAATGGATGTGTAAAAGATGAATACTGGAAAAAAAGTGTCAAATTATGCAAACTAACCTCTTTGAACATGTGTTGGTACCGTGGTATAACCACTTGTGGAATTGATCCAACAACTCAGGATCTACATTTTGACCAATAACACTAGTAAATGGGTGCTTGAGGTGAAATATTTGAGGTCCAACCGAGGTGCTTCCACCAAAACTGTATAAAGGGAGAAATGGTGATCGGGCATGCTTTCCCACCTTGATGCACGAGTGTTGTTTTATCTTGTATTGTCACGACCCCAAATCCGGGCCCGGTCGTGATGACGCCTCTCATGAAGACAAGGCCAGCCAACTATTCTCAATTCGATGTTAAATAGTTAAACATCAAGAAAGTAGTCTAAAACATGATTAATAATACTAAGTAGTAGATAATATCAAAAAAATACGGAAGTACAACCCAACACAGCCCGATATCGGGGTGTCACTAGTCATGAGCATCTATAAAACCTAATACAAGTTTGAAGAGTCTACAACTGTTTCAAATGTCTGATAAGTGATAGAAATGATAAAGAGGGAGAAACACGGGCCTACGGACGGCAAGCAGCTACCTTGTGAACTCCGAATGTCCGCTGGGAGATCTCAACTCGCACTGGCAGGATCAATAATGCCTGAATCTGCACATGGGTTGCAGGGAGTAAAGTGAGTACTCCAACTCAGTGAGTAACAAATGTAAATAAAGACTGAAAGAAAGAAATCACGTAAGGCACATGGCATTCTATAATGAAGCAGTAAAACTCTTTAAAGCAGTAAACCAGTGAAAAGATAAGTAAAATCCTTTTTCAATAAGTAAGCAGGTAATTGACAGGCAATTAAGGAAAAATAAACACATAAAAGTTCGCCCCTCGGGCACAGTATCAACAAATCAGCCCCTCGGACAACATCTCAGAACAATACCAGCCATTCGGGCTCAATCTCACATCACAATGGGTACCCGTGCTCACTGGGGGTGTGCAGACTCCTGGAAGGGCCCCTTACGGCCCAAGCGCAATATCAAGCCATCTCATGCCATCAAACTAGGCCTTCGGCCTCATATCAATCAAGCCACCTCGTGGCGTACATATCTCAGGCCCTCGACCTCAAATCACTAGCAGTGTTTCCTCACAACATAGGCCATCGTCCTTACTCAGTCAAAAATCATCACTAGCCTCTCGGGCAATAGTAAAACAGTGTTTCTCAGCCCAAACATCATTTAAAATATTATTTAAGTCTTAAAACTGAGTAAACATGGCTGAGTAGAAAAATAGTGGAAATTAACATGACTGAGTTCAAGTAAGTAAAAACAGTAAGAAAATAGTAATAAAATCCCCGAAGGGTTCAAATAGTTGGCACGAAGCCCAAATATGGCATTCAGCCCAAATCATGATGATAGCAATAATTTCAGTCAAATACGCGGTAAAATCATCAACCGGGACGGACCAAGTCACAATCTCCAATAGTGTACGATCCCACGCTTGTCATCCAGTGTGTGCCTCACCTCAATATAGCACTACGATGTGCAATCCGGGGTTTCGAACCTTTAGAACATCATTTACAATCATTACTCACCTCGAACCGGCTAAACTCTAGCTCGCGATGCCTTTGACCTCGAATCGGCCTCCACGCACGTCGAATCTATCCAAAATTAGAATGAGGTCATCAAAATATGCTAAGAGAACAAAGCCTAAGCGAAAACAATCAATAAAGGGCACAAATCCCGAAATTACCAAACCCCGACCCTCGGGCCCACGTCTTGAAATTCAAAAAAATTCACACCAATAGATTCCTTATCTCCCCACGAGTTCATACATACCAAGATCATCAAAATCCATTCACAAATGACCCTTCAAATCCCAAATGTTTGGCCTCCAATTTTAAGCACTAGTTCTTCAATTTTAGGCTTAGATTTCATGATTTTCTAGGTGAAATTCACATAATAATCGAGTTTTACGTCCGAGAATCTTACCTTCCAACGATTCCCCTTGAATACCTCTTCAATCCTCCAAAACTCTCCCAAAATGACCAACTATGGAGGAAATAAGCCCCAAAATCGCGGACAAGACGAGTTTAAAAACCTTCTGCCCAGGCCCAATTTCCTTCTTCGCGAACGCGGTCGAAGCCTCGCGGTCGCGAAGCACAAAAATTCCTCTGGCCAAAACTTTCCTTCGTGAACGCGACCCTACCATCATGAACACGATGCTTCAGCCTCTCAAACCTACGGGAACGCGATCCATATTAACCCAGCTGACCCAAATTCCTCTACGCGAACGCGAAGCCCTTCTCGCGAACGTGATGCTTCACTTCCCAGCCCTCCGCGAATGCGAAGCCCTTCTTGTGAATGTGAAGGCCAAGATTCCACTGACTTCCACTGGCTCTTCGCGAACATGAGGGTCCACTCGCGAACGCAAAGAGTAAAAACCTGCAACTTCTGCAATTTTCTTAACTCCAAAATGATCTGATTGACCACCCGAAACTCCCCGGAGGCCCCCGGGACATCAACCAAAGGCACCAACATATCCTAAAACCTTATACAAACTTGTTCCAATCATCAAAACACCTCAAACAACATAAAATCACCCAAAACACATCGGATTCAAGCCAAACTTTCTAAAATCTTCCGAATTCCGCTTTTGATAAAAAAACCCAACCAAACCACGTCCGAATGACCTGAAAATTTGCACACACATCCCAAATGATACAACAAAACTACTGCAACTCTTGGAATTCCATTCCGATCCCTATATCAAAATCTCGCCTACCAACCATAAATTGCTAAAATATCAACTTCGCCAATTCAAGCCTAAATCTACTACGAACCTCCAAAATTCATTCTGATCATGCTCCTAAGTCACAAATCATCTGCTAAAGCTAACTGAACCATTGGAACTCACATCCAAGCCCACTAACACATAAGTCAACATCCAGTTGACTTTTCCAACTTAAGCTCCCTCAAAAGAGACTAAGTGTCTCAAACCTTACCAAATTTCTTCCGGATTCGATCCGACCAACCCGATATCACATAACACAGATAACCAAAGCATAAAGAAGCAGAAATGGGGAAAACAAAGTGGTAACTCATGAGACAACTGACTGGGTCATCACATCCTCCCCAACTCAAACAAACGTTCGTCCGCGAACGAATCAAGAAACATACTTGAAGCCTCAAACAGGTGAGGATATCTGCTTCGCATCTCCCGCTCGGTCTCCTAGGTAACATCCTCTATGGGCCAACCTCTCCACTGCACTTTCACTGAAGTTATATCCTTTGACCTCAACTTTCGAACCTGACGACCCAAAATAGCTACTGGCTCCACATCATAGGTCAAATCATCATCCAACTGAACCGTGTTGAAATCCAGAACATGACACGGATTCCCACTATATTTCTGGAGCATAGAAACATGAAATACAGGATGCACACTTGACAAGCTGGGTGGCAACGCAAGTTCATAAGCCACCTCTCCAATCCTCCGAAGCACATCAAAAGGTCCAAAGAATCGCTGACTCAATTTCCCTTTCTTCCCGAATCTCATAACACCCTTCATGGGCGAAACTTTCAATAGACCCTTCTCACCAACCATGTAGGACACATCTTGAACCTTCCTGTCAATATAACTTTTTTGTCTCGACTGCGCTGTACGAAGCTGTGACGACCCAGCTAGTCGTCTCATGAGTTACCACTCTGTTTACCCCATTTTAGCTTCTTTATGCTTCGTTATCTGTGTTTTATGTCATCGGGTTAATTAGTTGAGTTCGGAGAGGATTTGGTAAGAAATGAGACACTTAGTCTTTTTTAAGAAGGTTTAAGTTGAAAAAGTCAACCGGATGTTGACTTATATGTTAGAGGGCTCGGATGTAAGTTCTGATGGTTCGGTTAGATTTGGGAGGTAATTTGTGACTTAGGAGCATGATCGGAATGGGTTTTGGAGTTGTAGAGAAGATTTAGGCTTGAATTGGCAAAGTTGATATTTTGGCGATTTCTGGTTGATAGGCGAGATTTTGATATAGGGGCCGGAATGGAATTCCGAGAGTTGCTATAGCTTCATTGTGTCATTTGTGATGTGTGTGCAAAATTTCAGGTCATTCAGACGAGATTTGATAGACTTTTTGATCGAAAGCATAATTTAACAGTTCTTGGAGTTCTTAGGCTTGAATCCTATGTTAAATTGGTGATATGATGTTGTTGTGAGCATTCCAAAGTTTTGAACAAGTTTGAACGATGTCATGGGATGTGTTGGTACAATTGGTTTGAAGTTCCGGGTAGGTTCTGGGATGTTTTAGGCCGAAAATCATAACTGTAGTAGGTCTAGAAGGGTTGTAGGCTCAGAACCCACCAGCGCGGTCCGCACAAAATGAAGTGCATCCGCGGTAGGTGTTGTGCGGACAGCACAAAATGCAGTGCGGCCACGGTAGGGAATATTTCACTGGTCCTATTTCGGAAGCTTATATCTTTTGATCTACAAAAAAGTTTGAGATGGTTCAAAAATGAAAGTTGTAGATCTTCGTGTCTAGTTTCCAGAAAGGTAAAGATATCATAATTTGGATATTTGTAGCGAAAGTTATGGTCAGAATACTAAAGCCTATCACTGCAGATAAAAACCTATGCGGCCGCAGTCGTTTTTGTGCGGAACGCACTGGTTTTGTACGGACCGCGGTCGTTTTTGTGCGTACCGCAGAGGTGGAAATCCGTGGGGTACTCTATAAATACGAGGTTTTGGGTTTTATTTAATATTTTGACCTAGAGAGCTCGGATTTTGGCGATTTTTCGAAGGTTTTTTAAGAAATTCATCGGGGTAAGTGATTCTAACTCACATTTGGCTAGAGTACATGAATCTATCATTGAATTCATCATTTAATTCGTGATTAGGGATGAAAATTGGGAAGAAAATTTGTGGAATCTTCCAAAAATATAAAATGATGATTTGAAGGACCAAATAGTACCGGAATTGGATAATTTTGGTATGGTTAGACACGTGAGGGTATGAGGATTTTGAAAATATAAATTTTACCCGATTCCGAGACGTGGTCTCGGGGCTCGGGTTTTGGTAATTTTGGGAATTGTGTCATATTTTGATTGTTTTCGCTTGGGATTTGTTCCCTTAGCATATTTTGACGTCCACATTCTGATTTTGGATAGATTCGACGCGGGTGGAGGCCGATTTGAGGGGCAAAGGCGTCGCGAGCTAGAAATTTAGCCAGTTCGAGGTGAGTAATGATTGTAAATGATGTCCGGAGGGTTTGAAACCCCACATCGCACATCGTAGTGCTATATTGAGGTGAGACACATGCTTGATGACGAGCGTGGGGTCGTGCACTATTGGGGATTGTGACTTGGTCCGTCCCGATTGATGGTTTTACCGTGCATTTGATTTAAAACTATTTGCTATTATTATTTATTGCGCTAAATGCCATATTTGGCCTTCGTGCCAACTATTTGAACCCTTCGAGGCTTTTTTTGATATTTTCTCACTATTTTGGTTTGTTACTTGAACTTAGTCATGTTATTTTCCACTGTTTTACTACTCAGCCATTTTTACTCTGATTTTGAGACTTAAAATGATATTTTAAATTATGTTTTGGGCTGAGAAATACTATTTTACTAATGCTTGAGGGGCTTGTGATGATTTTTCGGACTGAGTAAGGTCGAATGCCTAGTTGTGAGGATACACTGATACTGATTTGAAGCCGAGGGCCTGAGATACATATACGCCATGAGGTGGCTTGATTGATATGAGGCCGAGGGCCTAGATGTGATGCCACGAGATGGCTTGTTATTGCGCTTGGGTCGTAAGGGGCCCCTCCAGGAGTCTGTACACCCCCAGTGAGCGCGGTACCCATTATGATGTGAGATTGAGCCCAAGGGGCTGGTATTGTTCTGAGATTGAGCCCGAGGGGCTGGTACTGTTATGAGATGTAGCGCGAGGGGCGGATTTGTTGATACTGTACCCGAGGGGCAAATTTCTATTCGTTTACTTACCTGTCAATTACTTGTTTTACTTATTGAGAAAGGGATTTTCACTTGACTTTTCATTGTTTTATTGTTTTAAGTGATTTTACTGCTTCAGTATGGAATGCCTTGTGTTTTACGTGATTTCTTACTTTTAGTCATTATTTATATTTGTTACTCACTGGGTCAGAGTACTCACATTACTCCATGCACCCTGTGTGCAGATTCAGGCGTAGCTGGTTCCACTCCGGAGTGTTGATTTCCTCCAGTTCCAGGCGGGTCTTTCGGAGATTACGAGGTAGTTGTTGACGTATGTAGCCCCGTGTCTCTACTCCTCTATCATTTCTGTTCTTCTTCAAACATTTGTAGTAGTTTATGACTTTATCAGACTGTATTATGGTTCATAAATGCTCGTGACTTGTGACACCCCGGCTAGGGCTGTGTCGGGTTGGATTTTCCGCATTGTTATTGTTATTTCCGCTATTTAGTGTTATTAATCATGTTTAGACTATTTTTGTGTTGATTAACTATTTCAAAAGTTGAATTGGGTTAAACTGGCTGGTCTTGTCTTCATAAGAGGTATCATCACAACCAGGTTCGGGGTTAGGGTCGTGACAGAAGCCTCTCCTGAATCACCTTCACCTTTTCTAAGGCATCCTGCACTAAGTCTATCCCCAATAGCCTAGTCTCACCGGGCTCGAACCAACCCACTGGAGATCTACACCGCCTCCCATACAAAGCCTCATATGGAGCCATCTGAATACTCGACTGGTAGCTGTTGCTATAAGCAAACTCTGCAAGCGGTAGAAACTGATCCCATGACCCTCCGAAATCAATGACACAAGTACGCAACATGTCCTCCAATATCTGAATCGTACGCTCGGACTGCCCGTCCGTCTGAGGATGAAAAGTTATGCTCAACTCAACCTGAGTACCCAACTTTAGCTGCACAGACCTCCAAATCTGCGATGTAAACTGAGTGCCCCTATCTGAGATGATGGAAACTGGGACACCATGCAAACAAACAATCTCCCGGATATAGATCTCTGCCAATCGCTCTGAAGAATAGGTAGTACACACCGGAATAAAGTGCACGGACTTGGTCAGCCGATCCACAATCACCCAGATAGCATCGAACTTCCTCAAGGTCCGTGGAAGTCCAAAAACAAAGTCTATAGTGATCCTCTCCCACTTCCACTCAGGAATATCTATCCGCTGAAGCAAACCACCCGGTCTCTGATGCTCATATTTCACCTGCTGACAATTAAGACACCGAGCTACAAATCCCACAATATCTTTCTTCATTCTTCTCCACCAATAGTGCTGCCTCAAATCCTGATACATCTTCGCGGCACCCGGATGAATGGAATACTACGAGCTATGGGCCTCCTCTAGAATCAACTCCCAAAGCCCATCTACATTAGGCACACAAATCCGGCCCTACATCCTCAACAACCCGTCATCACCAATGGTCACATCTCTAGCATCATGCTGAACTCTGTCCTTAAGGACAAGCAAATGCGGATCATCATATTGGCGCTCTCTGATGCGGTCGTATAAGGAAGACCGAGAAACCACACAAGCCAATACCCGACTGGGCTCCGAAACATCTAATCTCACGAACTGATTGGCCAATGCCTAAACAACAACTGCAAGAGGTTTCTCCCCAATTGGAACATATGACAAACTCCCCATACTCACTGCCTTTCGGCTCAAAGTATCGGCCACCACATTGGCCTTTCCCGGATGGTACAACATAGTGATATCATAATCTTTAAGCAACTCCAACCATCTCTGCTGCCTCAAATTAAGATCCTTCTGTTTGAACAAGTGCTGGAGGCTATGATGATCAGAAAACACTTCACAAGACACACCATACAAGTAATACCTCTATATCTTTAACGTGTGGACTATGGCAGCCAACTCCAAATTATGAACGGGGTAGTTCTTCTCTTGGGGCTTCAACTGACGAGAAGCATAATCAATAACTCTACCCTCCTGCATCAATACACAACCAATGCTAACTCTCGAAGCATCACAATACACGGTATATGAACCTGAAGCTGATGGCAAAACTGACACTGGAGCTGTGGTCAAAGCTATCTCGAGCTTCTGAAAGCTCTCCTCACACTCGTCTGACCATACAAATGAAGCACCCTTCTGAGTCAACTTGGTTAAGGGCGATGCGATAGATGAGAATCCTTGAACAAAACGGCGATAATAACCTGCCAAACCAAGAAAGCTGCGAATCTTTGTGGCTGAGGACGGTCAGGGCCAACTCTGAACCGCCTCTATCTTCTTCGGGTCCACCTGAATACCGTCGCTGGACACTGATCGCTGCCAACTCGACGCTACACTAAGGTAGGAAGAGTGGGTCGCAATAGTTTTTACCCGATATAAGGGTCGGGATCGATTTCCTCAGGGAGCTAGTAGTGGAATTGGATTGTCTGTCTAGCCTAGAGATGTGTTTGTACTCCTAATGTCACTTCAAATATTTTTGGGTTTTCGAATTATAACTATTTTTATAAAACTATTGATTAACACTAAATTATACTATGAGAATATTTCTAAGTTATATCTAATGGGAAGAAGGCACTAGGGTCGTGACACTACCTAGGTGGCTAATTAACGGGTAGATGTTACTAAGGTTCGATTGACATAATTGGGGCTTATGCTATAACCGTTGCACAATTTTACCTACTCTCACACCTCTCGGTAGAGAGAGTAATTTTGCCCAATTGACTCTCTCAAGACCAAATGGGTAGGCAAATTAGACCAAGCAACTAGGATTCAAGTAGGGTAATTACTCTCTCGAGGTTTAACCCGTTAATTGGGACTATCGTTTCTCATGAGTCTATCTCAATTCCTTGTTGGGTAAATTTTGGGGTCATAGACTCTCTTTCTCAAGAAGAGTTAAACACACAAAGCTTGAATCAGTATTTGCAACCACCAATTCTAGATTAAAACATAAAATCAACCCAAATAGCAAACACCCATAGTCAATCTAATACTAGATGGCAACACCCATCAATTACCCACACTAAGGTTGAGCCACAACCCTAGCTAATGGGTTTAGCTACTCATGCTAGATAAAGAAATTAAAGAAATAGATGAAGAACTAAACATATTAATTAATTGCTAAAATTAAACTACAAGAATCTATCGTAAATGTAAAGCAAAAGTGCCAAAATGGCTACAAATATCGTTCTCAGGAGTGCAGCTCACGTCTGAATACAAAAGATGACCAAAAATGGTAAAATGTTCTATTTATTCTAGGCTAGAAAAACTAGACAAAAATACTCCTGCGGGGTTAGTGCGGGCCGCACTAAATGGACTGTGGCCGCACTGGGCTCTTTGACTTTGACTTTTGCTTCTCTGAACTTGGACTCCGCGGACCGCGTAGAATGGACCGCGGTTACGGAGGGAGCTGGCGCAGTCCGCGCAATCACGACCGCGGACCGCATGGCATTGGCTTTGCAAACTTTCATCTCTCTGAATCTCATGACCGCGGACCGCACAAAAGAGTAGTGTGGCCGCGGAGCCTTCACCGCGGACCGCGAGATGTGTACCGCGGCCGCGTTGCCTCTAGCCTGGTTTCCCAACTCTCTGAACCACCTAGAGCGGCCGCATTTAACTTTGCGCAGTCTGCACTAGGCCTTCTTTCCTTAGATTTCTTGGTCTTTGATACTTGAGGCAGGTTTCACTCCTTTTTGAGTCGATCTTTGACATTTCGTCACTTTGTCCATCAAACCTGCAATCAAGCACAACTTGTGAGCCTTTTAGGGCTATTTTGTAACAATATATGATCAATGCATAGGCAAGTAGGGGCATAAAATATGTTAAAATCCTAACTTATCAGACACCACGTGCCCCAAGAAAGCCACTGAACTGAGCCAAAACTCACACTTGGAGAATTTTGCATAAAGATTCTCCTCCCCCAATCTCTGCAACACAACTCTCAAATGCTCTGCGTGCTCCTCCTGACTATGCGAGTACACCAAAATATCATCAATGAAGACTATGAAAAATGAATCGAGATAAGACCGGAACACGTTGTTCATCAAATGCATGAACGCTACTGGGGCATTAGTCAGCCCAAAAGACATCACCAAGAACTCATAATGACCATATCGGGTCCTGAAAGCTGTCTTAAGAATATCCGAGTCCCTGGTCTTCAACTGGTGATAACCCGAACGGAGATCAACCTTGGAGAACACTCTCGCTCCCTGAAGCTGGTCGAATAAATCATCAATGCGAGGTAAAGGATACTTGTTCTTAATTGTTACCTTGTTTAATTGCTTATAATCAATGCACATTCTCATGGTGCCACCCTTCTTCTTCACAAATAGGACCGGCGCACCCCAAGGTGACACACTAGGCCGAATGAACCCTTTATCAAGGAGTTCCTGAAGTTGTTTCTTTAAATCCTTCAACTCTGCTGGTGCCATACGACACAGCAGAATAGAAATGGGTTGAGTGCCCGGCACCAGGTCAATACCAAAATCAATATCCATGTCTGGTGGCATGCCGGACAGGTCTGCAGGAAACACATCGGGAAAATTCCTCACAACTGGAACAGAATCAATACTGAGAGTCTCAACACCGACATCCCTCACAAAGGCTAGATACAAAAGACAACCCTTCCCAACCATATGCTGGGCTTTCAAGAATGAGATCACTCTACTAGGAACATAATCGGTCACGCCTTGCCACTCAATCCGTGGCACACCCGGTATAGCCAATGTGATTGTCTTAGCATGACAGTCCAGAATAGCACGACACGGAGATAGCCAATTCATGCTCAAAATGACATCGAAATCCACCATACACAATAATAAAAAAATCCACACTGGTCTCTAGACCCCCAATAGTCACCACACACGACCGACACACACGGTCTACAATAATAGTATCACCTACCGGGGTAGATACATAAACAGGTAAAGCAAGAAACTCACGGGGCGTACCCAAATAACGAGCAAAGTATGATGACACATAAGAAAAGGTGGAACCGGGATCAAATAATAAAGAGGCATCTCTGTGGCACACTGACACAATACCTGTAATGACAGCATCTGAAGCAATAGCATCGGGTCTTCCCGAAAGTGCATAGAAACGGGCCTGACCGCCACCTGATCGACCTCCCACTCTGGGGCGACCCCTAGCTGACTGACCTCCACCCCTAGCTGACTGAGTGGGTGGTGGTGAAGTAACTGAAACTGAAGCTGATGACTGATTCACCCACACGCCTCAAACTGGAACCAACATAGCACATACCCGTGCAATAGACTAATTAATAGTGGATTCCCCACTTGTCTCGAAGCCATAGACCAAAACATACACAATAACTCATAACACATATACTTTATTGCGGCCATAATACCATAGTGAGATTAAACCCAATCCTTCAAAAGCTCGTGGAACACAGATCATCTGGTACTTTATATCTTCTTCAAATCTCGCATTCATCCTCGTAACAGACAGGCCACTCTCTTAAGTAACTCAAACTCAATTGTGATACATATCTTTCACATGTAACAGAGATCTCTCAATAAACGACATAAGGATCACACAACTTCAGAACAACCCGCAGGAGATAACCCCACGTTCTTTGCCTCAAACTAACATTTCTGTATACCTTCCACCGTTATAAACATTACGCAGTCACTTAAACTTCTTGAGTCTGAACTCAGACTGCAACATGAAATTTACTCCACTCCCAACTAGGAAACATGGAAAGATTCTTCACACACCCATAACTTGGGGCTATACCTCAAATCAAGATGAAAATCGAGCACCTAATAGTCCTTCTATCGTCTAGCAGACTCTTCTCGTCACTTCCAAATCACATGAATACATCTCCCAGTCACATCACACTCATCACGTAACTATCCAGTCATCACCTCCCTTAATAGGGACACAATAGAACATATGGATCTAGAAACATGCGCTTGCGAAATCAGCAGCTCAAGGCTCAAGCTATAGGCCAAAATTCTGGCCTCAAGTCTTCTCGACTGGCCCAACATCAACACACAAAGATCATATCTCGCCCCTTGATCGAGAAATCACAAGCCATCGATGCACATCGGATACTGAGCGCCCATGCGCACATACGAACGCGTGGAAGGAATTCAAAGAGTTACTTTTAAAGCTGAATCAAGGACACACGATAAGAATTCAAGAATGTGAAGTTTTTCCTAAAGGTTTTGCAGTCTCTCGAGGATAAATATAGACATCTCTGTACCGATCCGCGAGACTCTACTAAACCTACTCATGACTCGTGAGACCTATGTAACCTAGGCTTTGATATCACCTTGTCACGACCCTAAACCCGGACCCGATTGTGATGGCGCCTCTCGTGAAGACAAGGCCAGCCAACTATTCCCAATTCGATGTTAAACAACAAGAAAGTAGTCTAAAACATGATTAATAATACTAAGTAGCAGATAATATCATAAAAATGCGGAAGTATAACCCAACACAGCCCAATACCGGGGTGTCACTAGTCATGAGCATCTATAAAACCTAATACAAGTCTGAAGAGTCTACAACTGTTACAAATGTCTGATAAGAGATAGAAATGATAAAGAGGGAGAAACATGGGACTACGAACGTCAAGCAACTACCTCGTGAACACCGAATGTCCGCCGGGAGCTCTCAACTCGCACTGGCAGGATCAGCAACGCCTGAATCTGCACACAGGGTGCAGGGAGTAAAGTGAGTACTCTAACTCAGTGAGTAACAAATGTAAATAAGGACTGAAAGTAAGAAATCACGTAAGGCACAAGGCATTCTATAATGAAGCAGTAAAACTCTTTAAAGCAGTAAACCAGTGAAAAGATAAGTAAAATCCTTTTTCAACAAGTAAGCAGGTAATTGACAGGCAATTAAGGAAAAATAAACACATGGAAGTTCGCCCATCGGGCACAATATCAACAAATCCGTCCCTTGGGCAATACCTCAGAACAATACCAGCCCTTCGGGATCAATCTCACATCACAATGGGTAACCGTGCTCACTGGGGGTGTGCAGACTCCTGGAGGGGCCCCTTATGGCCCAAGCACAATATCAAGCCATCTCGTGGCATCAAACTAGGCCCTCGACCTCATATCAATCAAGACACCTCATGGAGTACATATCTCAGGCCCTCGGCCTCAAATCAGTATTAGTGTTTCCTCACAACATAGGACCTCGTCCTTACTGAGTCACAAATCATCACTAGCCTCTCGGGCAATAGTAAAACGCTATTTCTCAGACCAAATATCATTTAAGTCTTAAAACTGAGTAAACATGGCTGAGTAGAAAAATAATGGAAATTAACATGATTGAGTTCAAGTAATAAGTTAAAACAGTGAGGAAATAGTAATAAAATCCTCGAAGGGTTTATATAGTTGGCACGAAGCCCAAATATGGCATTCAGCCCAAATCATGATGATAGCAATAATTTCAGTTAAATATGCGATAAAATCATCAACCGGGACAGACCAAGTCACAATCCCCAATAGTGCACGACCCCACACTCGTCATCCAGTATGTGCCTCACCTCAATATAGCACTATGATGTGCAATCTGGGGTTTCAAACCCTCAGAACATCATTTACAATCATTACTCACCTCGAACCGGCTAAATCTCTAGCTCGCGACGCTTTTACCCCTCGAATCGGCCTCCACGTGCGTCGAATATATCCAACATCAGAATGAGGATGTCAAAATATACTAAGGGAACAAAGCCCAAACAAAAACAATCAATAAAGGGCACAAATCCCGAAATTACCAAAACTCGACCCCCGGGCCCACGTTTTGAAATTTAGAAATTTCCACACCAATAGATTCCTTATCTCCCCACGAGTTCATACATACCAAGAATATCAAAATCCATCCACAAATAACCCTTCAAATCCCAAATGTTTGGTCTCCAATTTCAAGCCCTAGTTCTTCAATTTTAGGCTTAGATTTCATGATTTTCTAGGTGGAATTCACATAATAATCGAGTTTTAAGTCCGAGAATCTTACCTCCCAACGATTCCCCTTGAATCTCTCTTCAATCTCCTTCAAAAATCTCCCAAAATGACCAATTATGGAGGAAATAAGCCCCAAAATCGCAGACAAGACGAGTTTAAAAACCTTCTACCCAGCCCAATTTCCTTCTTCGCGAACGCGGTCAAAGCCTCGCGTTCGCGAAACACAAAAATTCCGCTGACCACAACTCTCCTTCGCAAATACGACCCTATCATCGTGAACGCGATGCTTGAGCCTCTCAAACCTACGTGAACGCGACAATGCCTCTCGCGAACGCGATGCATACTAACCCGGCTGACCCAAATTCCTCTACGCGAACGCGAAGCCCTTCTCGCGAACGCGATGCTTCACTTCCCAACCCTCCGCAAACGTGAAACCTTTCTCGTGAACGTGAAGTCCAACATTCCGCTGACTTCCACTGACTCATCGCGAACGTGAGGATCCTCTCATGAACGCGAAGAGTAAAAACCTACAACAGCTGAACCTGCAACTTCTACAATTTTCTTAACTCCAAAATGATTCGATTGACCACCCGAAACTCTCCCGAGGCCTCCAGGACCTCAACCAAAGGCACCAACATATCCTAAAACCTTATTCAAACTTGTTACAAACATCAAAACACCTCAAACAACATCAAATCACCCAAAACACATCGGATTCAAGCCAAACTTTCTAAAATCTTCCGAATTCCGCTTTTAATCAAAAACTCAACCAAACCACGTTCGAATGACCTAAAAATTTGCACACACATCCCAAATGATACAACGAAACTACTGCAACTCTCGGAATTTCATTCTGACCCCTATATCAAAATCTCGCCTACCAACCGGAAATTACTAAAATATCAACTTCTCCAATTCAAGCCTAAATCTACTACGAACCTCCAAAATTCATTCCGATCACGCTCCTAAGTCACAAATCACCTACCAAATCTAATTGAACCATCGGAACTCACATCCGAGCCTTCTAACACATAAGTCAACATCCAATTGGCTTTTCTAACTTAAGCTCCCTCAAAAGAGACTAAGTGTCTCAAACCTTACCAAATTCCTTCCGGATTTGATCCGACCAACCCGATATCACATAACACGTATAAACAAAGCATAAAGAAGTAGAAATAGGGAAAACATAGCGGTAACTCATGAGACGGCTGGCCGAGTCGTCACATGTATAGGCTCGCCGAACTTAACCAACTGGAGAAGTTATCAGGCAGCTCGAAATCATCAAGTGTAACCTCCTTCTTCTCACCTCCGGAGTCTTCTGAATCACCTATATTCACATACTCTGCCTCTTCACCTACATTGTCATCTTCCTCATTCTGTTGTTCTCTTTGAGCTGCTACTGTCACTTCGTGAATTGGAGATTGTGCATGCATATCTTCCCTCTATGTAACACCATGTATATCTAGCTTAATAGAATTGTAAAAATATTAAAACATAAAGAAAATATCTCTGAATACAATTTCATACCTGCATTCTCTTCATCAACTGCCCCTTCAAAATGTCTATATAAATCAACTCTTGCTGGATGATTTTCTTTACCAAGTGCACCTTCAACATGTTCTGTTTTTTCCATTAAAAATGTTAAATCATACTGGATAGTAGTGGCTTGACAATTTAAGAAGATATGCAGGTGTGTTATAAGATCTACATAAATCTGTAGAGTTGTGTATGCTGTATTTATTTGTATATATAATGTAGACAAATTATATTATGTTGAAGATAATTTGTAGATATTTTGTAGATATTCTGTAGATAATTGTAGATAAAGTGAAGTTATTTTGTAGATACATGTTTTGCTGGTGCTGGCCTGCACTGGTTCTCCACTAGTGAACTGAAATTGCTGATTATTCTTGTCTTTCGGTTGGTCAGTATTTTTGGTTGAACTCCCAGCAAACTGAAAGTTTTATATTAGTTAGGATATATATTTTAGAGGCGACATAAATAGTTTTGTTAATATGAATAAAATTCAAATGTTACCTTTGCATCAACTTGATCATTTGGACTGTTTATCGCCTGCAAAACAGTCTTGACAGAATCATTTATTAGCACTCGAAGGCTACCTAGTTCTTCAAAGACATCTTTCCTAAAATCTTCAAGCTTTTCATCGACCTACATATTAAAAAAATACATAGTTAACTTCAGAATATGTCTTAACATACATTAAAGAACAGATGCACTATTATGTATACATCACAATGTTGTTTAGGAATACATGTTACCTTCTCAAGACCTCTTTTTAACTTTCTTATTTTACGAAGAATAGACTCCTTGTCCTCTTTTCCAATTGATTCTTTGGGTTCCAATAGAGGAGCATCAACTTTGGGATCCTCAGAAACATGTTCAACCTTTTCAATTATGTACTCAACTTTATTAGGCAAAGACATCACTGAAAGCTCTTCAGGTGATTCATTTATGTTGGTGAGCTGAATGAGGGGAAAAAATAAATTAACTTAATTAAGGCAGAATATGTATACAAATTGTAAATATTTTGTAGGTAAATTGTATAATCATAAATAAAAACCATTTACCTTCATCCATTCATGCTTGATCATTCTGTCTTCAATTGCAGCTAACCAAATCTGACCCTTACTAGCTGACCAGTTAAGTATGCGAGGGATTGAATTAGAAATCCTTGTAGCTATGTCAGTGTTGAAGGGGGATCAACACTCATACAACCATACTTGCATGGCTAGTGGGAATCCTCGAATGAGATAAGAATGAACGAAAGGATTTAGCATGTGCCTAACTGATTCAATCAACTGTATGTAAGACTGAATACCCTATGGAAATATTTCGTACTGACCAGATTCCACCAAATATAACCTCAAATAATCTACCAACCCAATATGGTCTCTCTCTCTCTAGGACAAATAAAGAATTCTATGAGATCATATACTATACCTCTTCACCTACATTTTCATCTTCCTCATTCTGTTGTTCTCTTTGAGCTGCTACTGTCACTTCGTGAATTGGAGATTGTGCATGCATATCTTCCCTCTATGTAACACCATGTATATCTAGCTTAATAGAATTGTAAAAATATTAAAACATAAAGAAAATATCTCTGAATACAATTTCATACCTGCATTCTCTTCATCAACTGCCCCTTCAAAATGTCTATATAAATCAACACGTGCTGGATGATTTTCTTTACCAAGTGCACCTTCAACATGTTATGTTTTTTCCATTAAAAATGTTAAATCATACTGGATAGTAGTGGCTTGACAGTTTAAGAAGATATGCAGGTGTGTTATAAAATCTGCATAAATATGTAGAGCTGTGTATGCTGTATTTATTTGTATATATTTTATATATATAATGTAGACAAATTATAATTATGTTGAAGATAATTTGTAGATATTTTGTAGATATTCTGTAGATAATTGTAGATACATGTTTTGTTGGTGCTGGCCTGCACTGGTTCTCCACTAGTGAACTGAAATTGCTAATTATTCTTGTCTTTTGGTTGGTCAGTATTTTGGTTGAACTCCCAGCAAACTGAAAATTTTATATTAGTTAGGATATATATTTTAGAGGCGACATAAATAGTTTTGTTAATATGAATAAAATTCAAATGTTACCTTTGCATCAACTTGATCATTTGGACTGTTTATCACCTGCAAAACAGTCTTGACAGAATCATTTATTAGCACTCGAAGGCTACCTTGTTCTTCAAAGACATCTTTCCTAAAATCTTCAAGCTTTTCATCGACCTACATATTAAAAAAATACATAGTTAACTTCAGAATATGTCTTAACATACATTAAAGAACAGATGCACTATTATGTATACATCACAATGCTGTTTAGGAATACATGTTATCTTCTCAAGACCTCTTTTTAACTTTCTTATTTTACGAAGAATAGACTCCTTGTCCTCTTTTCCAATTGATTCTTTAGGTTCCAATGGAGGAGCATCAACTTTGAGATCCTCAGAAACATATTCAACCTTTTCAATTATGTACTCAACTTTATCAGGCAAAGACATCACTAAAAGGTCTTCAGGTGATTCATTTATGTTGGTGAACTGAATGAGGAAAAAAAATAAATTAACTTAATTAAGGCAGAATATGTATACAAATTGTAGATATTTTGTAGGTAAATTGTATAATCATAAATAAAAACCATTTACCTTCATCCATTCAGGCTTGATCATTCTGTCTTCAATTGCAGCTAACCAAATCTAACCCTTACTAGCTGACCAGTTAAGTATGCGAGGGATTGAATTAGAAATCCTTGTAGCTATGTCAGTGTTGACGGAGGATCAACACTCATACAACCATACTTGCATGGCTAGTGGGAATCCTCGAATGAGATAAGAATGAACGAAAGGATTTAGCATGTGCCTAACTGATTCAATCAACTGTCTGTAAGACTGAATACCCCATGGAAATGTCTCGTACTGACCGGATTCCACCAAATAAAACCTCAAATGATCTACCAATCCAATATGGTCTCTCTCTCTTTCTCTAGGACAAATAAAGAATTCTATGAGATATAGAATACATAACTTTACTGCATCCTCATCATTTACCCAGCTTTTGTTGGTTACAGTCTGTTTTAGGTATGTCTTCCACTTTTACCTTGTTTGGAAAGTAACTGCTCATTATCTTACTGACATAATTCGGAGTGTGACCAAAGTCTGTCACCTCGGTATGACATCTAAGACCAGTTATTAATGCAAACTCTCTCAATCCAAAATTTAACCTCTCACCTTTTAACTCAGCTGAAAAATAGGAAGCATCAGACGAATTCAATTCATATTTCATAAGAAGATGAATAGCTTGATTTTACATGCATAAATTGGGAAATGACAGTAAATAACCAAAGCATATCTTCTTGAATAGCTTCAAACCATTTGGAGACAAAAGCTCTTTAATTTGGCTAGGAATGCTAGGGTCACATAATGTCTAGAATCTAAGCACCCCATAATCAACATTATGGGATGCAAAAAAATATCCATTCTGCACAATCAATAAATATAATATCACATTAATACAGTGCTTAAAAAACATAGATACATTTGCAATTTATCTACAAAATAACTTCAAAAAATATACAAAATATCAACAATTTTAAACAGATCAATAAAGCTACAATTAATCTTCAAAATGAAGACAAATTATCTCACATTAATTCAGTGCTTAAAAAACATAGATACATTTTCAATTTATATACAAAATTTCTACAAAAAATCTACAATGCAGAAACAACACAGATTATGTAGAATTTTTAACAACTAAAACAAACGAAATAATTAGTAAAGAAATTACTAAATTCTTACCTTCACCAATGACTGTTTTCGAATATTTTTAGGAGATTTAACACTAGGAGATTTTTTTGAATTTTTCTTCTTTCTGAGAGTTTTTGAACTGGGAGACACCTTCGCTTTCTTTCCAGGTTTACTGATAGGAACATCTTCTACAAAATCATCATCGAACACTATCACTTTTCGTTTCCTTTCCGCTTGTTTGATTGGCCTCGAAGATTCTCCAGCGTCGAAATTATGTTTTTGTTTAGTTCTAGCTTCAGCCCTGATTTGATGCGGAGAAAGACTATGCTTCATATCTACAATTGCATGTGCAGATTTCCTTGCTTTTTGGGTGAATATGGTGATAATACACCCAAATCGAAAGAAGGTATATCAGCTTCTCTAGCTTTTTAGGGCTGTTCTTTGAAGGTTTGTTCTTCTTCGTTGAAAAAATTTGAAGCTGAAGGTAAATGTGTGTATGAACTTTGAAGATTTGACTTCAATTTTGAATGGTTGTAGAAGAAAAAACTTGAAATTGGACGTTAATGGTGGGGGGTTACATATGTTTCTCTAGTTTTAACAGAGGAAATAATGGGTTTGAAACATGGGAGTGGGGTGATACATGGGTGAGGGTGTGGGTTTGGGAGAGAGAAACGTGGGGTGGGGGGGGATTTGGAGGAATATACGGTACCATTAATTTAGGAGGGATATAAGGTACAATTAATGTACCATTAAAATACATTATGGTATAAAAATGATAATTAGGTATATTAAATGTAATTATATCAAACCTTAAACATTGAGGGTAATATAGTTTATTATATGGCATAGGAATATAAAAATTACTTTTGAATTTCTCCCATAAATTAGTCCATTAGGGCCCACGCAGTTCTGAAAGCTTAACAGATTGTGCTGGGCCATAGAAATGAAGATAGTACTTATTCATGGGCTCACGAATGTAGGCCCACTAAGGCACCAAATGCACAGAAAGCTCCAAATGCTCCTTTTTTAAATATTTTTTTTATTGCAATTTCAACCAAATATTGTCCAAAAGTACGAAAGAGTTGTGTTTGGTTTTAGAAAAACATTGAAAACTGTTTCAAAATTTACTTTAGTCTTTCTGTGTCACGTCAGACCCTACTTATAACATTACACTGAATATATCGTTGTTGAGTCTTTCGAAGTAAGTTTTCCGGCCAAGCAATGTTTCAATTTTTAGAAAAACTACAACACTACTCTTGGTGTTTGATTTGAAAAGAAGAAGAAAATTCGACGTTTTTTTTGTTTTTGAGAAAATTGGACAAATTTCTTTTACACTTTACAATCCAAATGTCAAATGTTAAAATATAAAGTCCTTAATACAGTCCACATTTATTTCATGCTTATGTTTATTCTTAAAGAGATTTGTCAAGATACCATCGATATATTTGATGAGATGAATGAAATCCTTCCACTCTTAGCTAGAGATATCAAATTTGAGTTTTGACGATAAACATTTTTTTGATAGAGAGAGCTTTCCCCTTTAATGAACAAGCAGTGCGTAATCCAGACCACCCTTTATAACGAAAGAGGGAGAAATGGCTAATCACTAGTCGATCTGTGACAAAAAAAATACCTGAAGAATGTACTACAGATTAACAAGCACAAAAGTATAGACTTTGTTATTAATCTACACTCATTGACTAGACAACGACAAATAGTTATTTTTAATATATATATATATATAGGCAGCCCTCAATTAAAAAATTAGAAGGATCTAGTTTAGAAGGGAAAGAATTACAAGAAACTAGGAGTTGCAAATGGGCGGGTCGGATATGGTTCAGATAAAAAACGGGTAATGAGAAATGGATAAATTATTCGACCCGAACCATATTTAATACGGATAAAAAATAGGCTAACCGGCGGATAATATGGGTAACTATATTATCCATGACTTCTTGCATATGATCACTTTTGGGAGAATTCTTAGTCTCCCTAGCTTGAGGAACTCCCAATTTGAGGCTTTACAAATATGAAAGTTAGACCCATTGGTTATCCATTGATTACCCATTTTCTAAATAGATAATATGGTTCTTATCCATATTTGACCAGTTTTTAAAAAGTTCATTATCCAACCCATTTTTTAGTGGATAATATGTGTGGTTAACTATTTTTTTTAACCATTTTACCACCACCAGAGGTGGATCCAGAATTTGAAGTTTATGAATTCCTATCGCAATCTCAAATTAATATACCATAATAACTGAGTTCACCGGTAGGTATTTATAGATATTTAATAAAAATATAAGGTTTATGCAATGTTACTGGGTTCCCGAAAACTCATACACTATACTCTAGATACGACCCTGGCCACCGCTACAAGAAACTGTAAAGGTGCCTTGCACAATCAAGGCAAATCTCAAGGAAGGTTAATTAGTGAAATTATACCTATCAACTAATTTCCTTTTCTTACTTTTGTTTTTCTTGTCTTCCAATCAAACCTAAAATGTCAGATTATTAGTCCATATTACGTCCTTAATACTCTTTACCTTAGTCATTATTCATTACTCATTAATTACTACTACTAATCAATACTAACTTTTACGTAAAGTTTTCAATTCAATTAATGCCACGACAGTTTCACCATTGATACCTTTACAGCTTTTCTCCTTTCAGAAAAAGGATTTTTGTTGCAACATTATAATAAATATAGAATGAATGAAAAGAGACTGCAAAACTTTGGACCACGTAAATTATCATTTACTCTACCTTGTAAAATTTAAAGAGTATAAATATTTATTAAATGAGATAGCTGGTTTTGCATGGTCATTATTATGTTGGGGCATTTGTTTTGTCTTATAAAGTAAATGGGATTGCATTATTATTATACGGTTTATACCATGCTCCTTGACGTTATACATTAAATGAAATTTGTTATTATGACTTTTATAATTCGTTCCTTTTTATTTTTCACACCAAAGAAAACAAAGTCTTCAATGTTAGGTCACTCAACAGACCATCAAAGAATATGGTGCAGCGGATGAGAGTGTTTTTTTCTTAACTAGAGGTCTCGGGTTTGAAGTCTGCATATAAAAAAAAAAATTGGTAGGGAGCACTTTCCCCCGAGTGAAGCTCTACGCGCCGCAAATCCGAATATAGTCGGACTCCAACGGCAGGTACCAAACACCAGATGGAAAATCAAAAAAAAAAGTTAAATGCATAAATAAACAATTCTAAAAAAGTTAAAAAATAATTTAAAAAAGTCTATTTTTATGAATTTTGTAGGAGTATTTGTTGGACTTTAAGTCATTGGGCTTTAAAAACTAGAAGTGTGAATTGAGAAATGGTGGGAAATGAAAAATTTGAAAAATTTGAATCAAGTGAGCTTCGTCAAATGAACTTTGTCCCTCATTGGTGAGGGACAGCTACACTTGTGTGTATAAAAATAGGATCACTTCTTAGAGCTCTTAAAAGGAGTGGAAGAGAATGAAGCCTCGCGCCGCCGTCGTCGCTCGGCTTCGGCTTCGGATTTGGAAAATAATCGATCGATGAGATTAATTTTTTTGACGAAGTTTAATTAATTGATTATTTAAGAATTAATTAAGTGCCAGTCAGTTCATTAACAGAATTAACTGGAATCCAAAACGTTGAACGTTGGTTTTCCTTTTTATGAACAGACACCTCTTCCTTTCAAATATCTGTTCACATTATGAACAGATATCACACCTCTTCCGACAATTGCCTATAAATTCCGAGGCATGGCTTCCTTTTCAGACACTGAAAAAATATAGGACTTCCTTCTAAAAATCCTACATTCTACTTCGCAGTTTCTCTTTCAAATTCGTAAGTGTGATTTTGCTCCGTTCTTTGAGTTCGTTGGTATCCTGCAGTTTGTATTGTCACTGTTGTAGGAAGATTTATTCTGTTTCATCCTGGGAGGATTTAATCCATTACCTTGGCAACTTGTGAAGGAGTTAAAATTCCTTAAGAACGCACAAGGAAATTGTGGACTCGGAAAATTTCTTATCGTTTACAATTTTTCAGTTTCTTTTAACAGTTTCTAATTTCTGTTTTAATACAGTAGTGACAACAAGCTTAAGGAATTTTAAATTAATGTTTTTGTGTTGAAATCTATATTGAACTGTTACCTATATTTTGTATACTGGTTTGGAGACTAAAGCTTTGGTACTTTCTACTCCGATATGTTTTTTACTCCGGTTTAAAGAACAAAAAAACTATACCGGGGTATTAAATTTGAATATGGTTTGAAGAATATAATAAACTTCACCATTTATGTTTGAATGTTTGGTTTGGTATTCAGTTTGAAGATATAAAACCTTCACTGATTTTGAAAAGTTCTGTTTGTTGCCAACTTTATAGAAAAATGGCAAATGAGGACCAAACTAATGCTAATGGAACAGGTGCTACTGTTACGAGTATTGCTGCCTCGTCGAGCCGTTCAACTCCTGCTCATGCTATGACACCAGCAAAAAAACGCGGAAAGTTTTCCGGTATTGACTTCAAACGCTGGCAAATGAAGATGCTCTTCTATCTTACTACGTTAAGTTTGCAACGATTCATCAAGGAGGATCCTCCGGTCGTGGCTGAAGGCACTCCGGATGACGAACGATTTGTTGTAACTGAAGCATGGAAACATTCTGATTTCTTGTGCAAAAACTACATTTTGAGTTGTTTGGAAGATAGCTTGTACAATGTCTATAGTGTCATGGAAACTTCAAAAGCGTTATGGAATGCGCTTGATAAGAAGTACAAGACTGAGGATGTCGGACTTAAGAAGTTCGTGGCTGCAAGGTTTTTGGATTTCAAGATGGTTGACACTAGGTCGGTCATAACTCAAGTCCAAGAATTACAAGTCATTGTGCATGACTTCCTTGCTGAAGGTATGGTCATAAATGAGGCCTTTCAAGTCGCCGCTTTCATTCAGAAGTTACCTCCGTTGTGGAAGGACTTTAAGAACTATCTAAAACACAAGCGTAAGGATATGACACTTGAAGATTGATTGTTCTTTTGAGGATAGAAGAAGACAACAAAAATGCTGAAAAGAAGTCACGTGGGAACTCGACAATAATAAGGGTTAACATTGTTGAGGAGGCGCCGCAAAATAAGAAGAGAAAGAAGGCTTCTGGACCAAAGAATTACCCAAGCAAGAAAAAGTTCAAGGGTAATTACCACAATTGTGGAAAGTCAGGGCATAAGACCGTGGACTGTCGTGCACCAAAGAATGATGTACAAAAGAAGAAGAAGAAGAATCAAGCTAATATGGTTGAAAATGTTGAAGAAATGGAGGACTTGTGTTTCATGTTGTCTGAATGCAACTTGGTAGGAAATCCTAAAGAATGGTGGATTGATTCTGGAGCCACCCGCCATGTTTGTGCTAAAAAGGAGTTATTTTCTTTCTATGCCCCCGCAGGACCCGACGAGAAAATTTTCATGGGAAATTCGTCTACAGCCAAAATTGAAGGAGTTGGAAATATTGCGTTGAAGATGATGTCGGGAAAATTGTGACTCTAAACCAAGTTCTCCATGTTCCAGAAATTCGCAAGAATCTTGTGTCTACCTCACTTCTTGTCAAGAATGGATTCAAATGTATTTTTTGTTTATAATAGTGTTATACTAAGTAAGAATGATGTATATGTAGGAAAAGGTTACCCAAATGAGGACCTTTTTAAGCTAAATGTAATAGCAATTCCTATCAATAAAGTTAATGTTTTTTCTTACTTACTTGAGTCAAACACTTTATGGCATGCACGCCTAGGTCACATCAACTTCAAAACATTGCGAAAAATGATAAGTTTGGAAGTATTGCCAAAATGTGATTGTATTAAATCCAAATATCAAATATGTGTGGAATCAAAGTATGCTAAGCATCCTTATAAGTCCGTTGAAAGGAATTCAAGTCCTTTAGACTTAATTCACACAGATATTTGCGATATGAAGTCAACACCATCTCGCGGTACGAAAAAGTATTTTATTACTTTTATTGACGATAGTACGAAATATTGCTATGTTTATTTACTTAATAGTAAAGATGAAGCAATTGATGCTTTCAAACAATACAAGGGTGAAGTTGAAACACAACTAAACAAAAAGATCAAAATGATAAGAAGTGATAGGGGTGGCGAATATGAATCTCCTTTTGAAGAAATATGTTTGGAAAATGGCATTATTCACCAAACAACTGCCCCTTACTCTCCACAATCTAATGGAATTGCGGAGAGAAAGAATCGAACGTTGAAAGAAATGATGAATGCGTTGTTGATAAGTTCTGGTTTACCACAGAACTTATGGGGGGAAGCTATACTTACAGCTAACCGAATAATCAACCGTGTACCTCATAGTAAAACATAGTCCATTCCTTATGAAAAATGGAAAGAAAGGAATCCCAACTTGAAATACTTCAAAGTGTGGGGGTGTTTAGCTAAGGTACAAGTTCCTAAACCTAAAAGGGTTAAGATAGGTCCAAAAACGGTTGATTATGTATTTATTGGATATGTAACCAATAGCAAGGCATATCGCTTTCTGGTTCATAAATCAGAAAATCCTGAGATCCACGTTAATACGATTATAGAATCAGATAATGTTGAATTCTTTGAAACTATAGGAAAGTGAATTGTCCTACCAAAAGTCAAAACGACCTCGGGAGGAAACAACAGATGGTATGCCTAATGAGGAAAATCCGAGAAGAAGTAAACGTCAAAGAACATCTACTTCATTCGGTCCAGATTTTCTGACTTTCCTGTTAGCCTCGAACCTTCAAGGAAGCAATGTCTTCCTCAGAAGCACAATATTGGAAAGAGGCTGTCAATAGTGAAATAGAATCCATATTGAGCAACCACACCCGTGAATTGGTTGATCTTCCTCCAGGTAACAAAACTTTGGGTTCTAAATGGATTTTCAAGAAGAAAATGAAAGACGATGGTACTATTGACAAATGAAAGGCAAGACTTGTTGTCAAAGGATTTAGACAGCGAGAAAGTCTTGACTATTTTGACACATACTCACCGGTAACAAGAATCACATCCATTCGAATGCTAATAGCGTTAGCCGCCTTGTATGGTCTTCAAATCCATCAAATGGATGTAAAAACAGCCTTCTTAAATGGTGATCTAGAGGAAGAAATTTACATGAACCACCCTGAAGGGTTTGTGGTTCCGGAAAAAGAAAAGAAGGTATGTCGACTTGTTAAGTCCCTTTATGGACTAAAACAAGCACCCAAGCAATGGCATGCGAAATTTGACCAAACAATATTGTCAAATGGCTTTAAGATTATTGAATGTGATAAATGTGTTTACATTAAGAACGTTCCAAATCATATAGTCATTGTTTGCTTATATGTTGATGATATGCTAATAATGAGCAAAGACACTGCCGACATTCAAGCTACTAAGCGTATGCTTGCTAGTAAGTTTGATATGAAAGACTTAGGAGTTGCAGATATAATTCTAGGAATTAAAATCCAGAGGACTCCTCAGGTTCTAGCTTCGTCTCAATCACATTACGTGAAAATGGTACTTGAAAAATTCAAACACTTGGAATTTAAAAGTGTAAGAACTCCAATCGACTTAAACCATCATCTTGAAAAGAATAAAGGTGATGGCACGTCTCAATTGGATTATGCTCGTGTGTTGGGAAGCTTAATGTATATCATGAACTGTACACGTCCTGATATAGCTTGTGCAATAAGTAAACTTAGTCGATTCACAAGTAATCCCAACAAACATCACTGGGTGGCAATGAAACGAGTTCTGGGATATTTGGAATATACTCAAGACTACGCTTTGTACTACAATAAATATCTTGCGGTTATCGAAGGATATAGTGATACAAATTGGATAACCGGCGTAACAGAAACAAAGTCCACAAGTGGATATGTTTTTACTGTTGGTGGAGGAGCAGTATCTTGGAAGTCTTCTAAACATACGTGCATCGCTCGCTCTACAATGGAATCAGAGTTTATAGCTTTGGATAAGGCTGGCGAAGAAGCTGAATGGCTTCGAAATTTCTTAGAAGACATTCCGTTCTGGCCAAACCTTTGGCTCCTATATGCATACATTGCGATAGTGAGGCTGCAACAGGACGGGCATGGAGCATTATGTATAACGGAAAGTCTCGTCATATGCGATGAAGACATAAAACCGTTAGACAACTACTCTCTAATGGAATTATCATTATTGATTATGTAAGATCAAAGGATAATGTGGGGTATCCGCTTATAAAAGGCCAAACTAGAGAGAGAGAGAGAGTTGAGAAATCATCTAAGGGAATGGGACTATGGCTGAGGACAAGTCATAATGGCGGTAACTCTACCTAGAATTTTGGATATTCCGAGATCTAGGTTCAAGGAGCTCAAACAAAGTTGTGATTGACCGGTTCAACATTGTCCAAGTAAAATCTTTGGTCCCTTCTCGTGATGAAGACAATATTCAGTAACAAGGATAGAACTTTACACGTTCTTTAATGATTACCTAAGTTTGATGTGGTATTTATCAAATAGTGTCAATCTAAAGGATTACACGTTTAGGAATCACCTATGTAAGTTTGAAGTGGAAGACGCTTCAATGAGAATTCTGTAAGGCCAATTCTCTACGCACTTATGAAACCAGGCGGTGTTCATGGCTGAAACGAACACAACAATGAGAACCAAAAGACGGTTAAGGGTTGGTTGTGTGACATATGGTTGTTTAGGTATACATTAAAGTTCGACGGTTCAAAGATATCAAATCTACCGATTGACCGAGTATATCCGACATATGCTCACTACGGAAAGTTCAAAGGAAAACCTACTTATCCAGATGCAATTAATCCTTACTTGCAATCACACAACTTTCATCTATGTTCATTCTTGTTACAGTCATTCCCATTCATATGGGGGATTATTGGACTTTAAGTCACTGGGCTTTAAAGACTAGAAGTGTGAATTGGGAAATGGTGGGAAATAAAACTACACGTGGCCTGATTCCTGTAAAACCAAGGATATGTAGGCAGCTCAGATACCAGGGCTCGGTCACATTCCCTCCCTTTCCTTAAGTGTAGTCCGTCCAAGTAATGGTCGGGTCAAAAACACGTCTAGTCGTTCTTTGTCGGAAAACTCTTCGTGTTTCCAGTCAAAGAGGGGCAGCTGTAAGCACGTGATTTTTGACCCTCCCCGAGAATTTTCACATTTTTAGCATGAATATGTGAAATTGGGTCTAGTATAGCTATTTTAACTATTTTTACTTTATTTCGTTGCAAAAAGAAAATTTCAAAAAATATATATATAAATTTTAGTTTATGTATTTCCCATAAACTTGAAAAATACAAAAATTGCACTTTATTTTTGTACCTTATATAATTTCGAAAAAATACAAAAATAATAATTCTATTAAAGTTTTATAGGCATTTTTAACTTTGAAAAAATACAAAAATATTACCTCATATTTTATCTTAATATTTTAAAACGAAAATTACAAAAAAAATAGTTTTATTAATATTTTGTAGCTATTTTAAACCTTGAAAAATATTTAAAAAGATATAGTTTTGTTTAAATACTAGTCTTATTTTTGGTAGTTATTTTGCTTACATAGGACTAGTTAAGCAACGTGTTCCTATTTCTCGGGTCCGGGCAAAAGAATAATATTCGGGTTTAAACTACCCGGTTTTAGGCCTAATTTTCGGACTTAGCCCATAATAAACCGTGTCCAGGACACGTGGGGAACCCCACCACGCGTGGGGGACATATGCCTCGAACCCCGCCACGCGTGGGGCTCATTTTCATGGGCATTGCATTACAAAAACACGGACAGAATTTGAAAAGAGGGGGGGACCAACGAAAAAGGGACTGGGGGAAATTTTAAAAAGAAGGAAAAAGCCAACAAAAAGGAGGACTTTTTGAAAAAAGTTGAAAAAAAAAAAGCTGGAGACTTTGGAACATACTACTGTTCATCTTTCTTCTTAAAAGAAGAAAGGGAGAAAACGAAAAAAAAAAAATTTGAAAAGAAAGAAAAAAAACAGAAGAAAAAACCTACTGGGAAAGGAACGAAAGGGGGATTTAAAAAAATTTTGGAGGAGGATTACTGTTCACCTTCCTCCTCCTTTGAAAAACTGAAAAAAACCCTACTGTCCAAAAACGGAGAGAAGGCTGACACCGTCCAAACACCCCCGGCTCCTCCCAATTCCGTTCGTCACTGCCCAAACTGCCTCGTCGACAACCTCCCAGCTGCCCAAACGACCACTGTTCCTCCGTCTTCTTCAAAAAACCAGTCCAAAAACCCTACCCCGTCTCAACCCAAACCAACAGCAATCACCCGCCAGTCCACGCCCGCCATCGCAACCCGTTGCGAGCTTCCCCCGTCGACCAAGCATCACCACCGTTCGACCCCGTCGCAATCCAAACCCAACACCCCTACTGCCCAGAACCATCAACAAACCTCCATTGTTGTCCACCCCGTCACCTCCACCATAACCAACTTCCATTAAACCCACTTCTCGATCCTCCATTAAACCCCGTCGAGCAGCAGCTGCTGATGCTGCTGCTGCGTTTCGTTCTTCTCCTCCAAGCCAGTTAAACCCAAGAAACCAGTCGCAAACCACCCCCCAACGCAGCAGCCCCGTCGTCGCTGCCCTTCGACTGCCGTTGCCCAAAAAAAAAAAAACAGTAGCTTCATTGTCTCCTTTCGAGCAGCAGTTGCGGCTGCGTTTGCTGCGTCGCAAAAATCCAGCAATAGTAACAGTTTTGGTCCAAGCTTTCTATTTCCGTTGAGGTCGTCGTTGTTCGTCGAGTCCGTCCGTTGAAGTCGATGTAGAGGTTTGGTCCCTGGTTCTATCCGTCTCTGTTTGTTCAAAGGTTAGTAAACCTCGATGTATTGGATTAAAGAAATTTTACGTTCAATGTTTGAAGTTGCAATATATCAATTGATATGATAATTTTCTGCTTATGTTTTACCGTATGCATTTTAGTTCATTTTTGTGTTATGTTATTATTGATTATTTGATGTCATTTGATTTAGTTGTATTAGTAGTCCCAAGATTAGTATTGTTATTATTTACGTTCAATGTGTTATGTTGTTATTGTCTTAGTTTATTTGGACAAAATTAGTATTAGTACCTGTTGTTACTACGCCCGAAACACTCATTCGCTTAACTTCTTTTATCAAATCTTGACAAGTTATGAGATCGTAGGTGTAAAGAAGCCGTATGGTTTAGTATTGTTAAAGGCGTAAAAATGGCATCCTTTAAAAAATAAAAAAATAATAAAAAAAAATAATAATAATAATAATAAAAAATAATAATAATAAAAAATAAATAAATAAAAAAGTAAATAAAAACAATTGAATAAATAAACAAATAAAAAAGAGACGAGCTTCGCTAAATAAAAATGTACAAATTGTGGAGCCCTCGCAAAATATATGTATTAAATACTTAGATTCCGGGACGTGCCGTTTTAGTAAATTTCACGGCCCTACCCCAAAATAATAATGCGCTAGTTGCTTTAGACGCGCCTTTAATAATGTTATCTCCCTAAACTCGGGTGCACATTTATGTGACCCAAATCCAAATCTCAACGGAGTCGAAATATGTCTCTAGTCACGGGCGCATTGATTGTGGCGTGGCCCGGGATGTATTTCCATGACGTTGCAAATTCTTTAAAGAAATAAGAATGAGATGAGCCTCGCCGAATAAAAAATACAAATTGCGGGGCCCTCAGTAAATACTTGTTTAAAATTACTTAGAATTCAGGAGGGTCGATTAGCGAATTTCACGGCCTCCGCAAAATAATAACGCGATAGTCGCTTTAGGCGCGTCTTTAATAATTTAATTTTCTTAAAGCTCGGGTGCGCATTTCATGCGACCCAAATCCAAATCCTAAAACATCAAATAAAATATGTTTCGGATTGTGGGTGCATTTCATGTGACACAGTCCAAAGATATATTTTAAGCGATGTTCACATTCTTATAAAACAATAATAATAAAGCGGTTAAAAGATAAATTTGCACATAAGTTCATATTGTATTAAAAATCAGATAAATAAGCCAAATATAACAGTTGAGCGACCGTGCTAGAACCACGGAACTCGGGAATGCCTAACACCTTCTCCCGGGTTAACAGAATTCCTTATCTAGATTTCTGGTACGCAGACTGTAATATGGAGTCATTCTTTCCTCGATTCGGGATTAAAATTGGTGACTTGGGACACCCTAAATCTCCCAAGTGGCGACTCTGAAATAAATAAATAAATCCCGTTTCGATTGTCCTTTAATTGGAAAAAACTCCCATGCGCCCCCGCGGGCGCGGAAGAAGGAGGTGTGACAAGATTAATTTTTTTGACGAAGTTTAATTAATTGATTATTTAAGAATTAATTAAGTGTCAGTCAGTTCATTAACGGAATTAACTGGAATCCAAAACGCTGAACGTTGGTTTTCCCTTTTATGAATAGACACCTCTTCCTTTCAAATATCTGTTCATATTATGTACAGACATCACACCTCTTCCGATAATTGCCTATAAATTCCGAGGCATGGCTTCCTTTTCAGACACTGAAAAAATATAGAACTTACTTCTGAAAATCCTGCATTCTACTTCACAGTTTCTCTTTCAAATTCGTAAGTGTGATTTTGCTCCGTATTTGAGTTTGTTGGTATCCTGCAGTTTGTATTGTCACTGTTGCAGGAAGGTTTATTCCGTTTCATCCTGGGAGGATTTAATCCATTACCTTCGCAACTTGTGAGAGGGTTAAAATTCTTTAAGGAAGCACAAAGAAATTGTGGACTCGGAATATTACTTATCGTTTACAGTTTTTCAGTTTCTTCTAACAATTTTATAATTTTTGTTTTAACACAGTAGTGACAACAGTATTTTTACTGGGCAAAATTTACGTGCTCACACTCTTAGCTGAATATTCGACAGGTAGTGCTTTCCTCAATAGTTGATCTAACCAGCGGGATCGAAGATTAGTAGAACTAGTTGATTTTGAATATCGAATGGTTATACTGAGCAAAAGATTAATTGTAGTGCAAATATTGTTATAACTTTGAAATGATGTAAATATCGAATATCATTTTAATATTAAGATGTTTGACTCATAATACACCTCTAATTATTAGGATGTTGTCTCTGTAAATATTAAATCAACGTTTGAGCATAGATTTTCAAATTTATTTTGATAAATTTGATTTGGTTGAAATTTGGTTTAAAGATGAAAATATGTTTGGACATCAGTTTTCAAAACATATTTCCCAAATTTATTTTGGAAAAATATATATATTATTAGTGTTTGTAAATATTTTGGCCCAAAACCAGCTATTAAGTTAGTTTTGGGATTTGGGATTTTGCCAAAATGTAGGTAAAATCTATGACCAAACATGTGTTTGCCAAATAAACTCAAATTTATTTTGGCAAAATCTATGACCAAATGAGTCCTAAATAATTAAGATTGTTTCTTGTTCCGAAGGTCAGAATGTATGCAAGTTATTTATATGTAAATCATATAAATATTATAGAAAATATTAATTATATGATATTTTAAAAATTATTTGCTTGACGAAACGCCATCTAAAATTAGCAGTTGAACACTAGTGGTAATTGACGATTTTGGTCATATAGGGAGAACTTTTATTATCGTGGTGACATGCAACAGAAGTGGAGTATACTATCCCTATATGATTTTTTTGATATTCATGTCATTTCATTTAAATTCGTCTTAATCAAACATTTAAAAGTTTAATTTTTTTGTTACTAAAAATTCTCTATATTTTCTATTATCATATAAATCTTTAACAAGTCTATTTTTTTTTCTTACTGAATATTAAACTTAAAGTAAAAACGTCAACATTACTAACAACTTGTTTGGATTGTTGTTACATCTCGTTTCATAATATATCATATTGTATTGTTTGATAAATACAATATTTGGATAGATTGTATCGTTTGCCGTTATTTCATGTTGTCATGGACCAATAATATGAAAAATAAACTTGTAATATTATTAAGAAAAAATAGGATACGGAATACAACAACGATCTGGTGTATTCCAAGTGGGATTTGGTGGATAAAGAGTAGAATTATAATATAAAAAAGTAGGGTAAAAAGATAAAATATTATTATTTAATAATAAGGAAGGGCAAGATGAGAGGAAAAAAAAAGATAACGATGCCACTACACTAAATTCGTCGTTCCATAAAGTGACACTTTTCGTCGTTATATAACGATACAATACAGTCAAATTTAAGTAACAATCAAAACAAACATTGTATTTAAAATAATAATACTATGCAATAACTAATAACTATCCGAACAAGCTGTAAAGTTAATTCCAAGAAACCAAATTATTTCCTCAAAAAAGAAACGAAAATATTTTGACAGCATCACTGTCTAGTAAACGTTACTAGTAAGGTCAATGTCTGAAACGGAGTAAAGTTTGTGACAAATAAACTGCCCGTGTCACCAAACATGAATGCATTAATTACAATCTACTATCGCCTTCAATTTCTTCACCTATTTCCTGAGACCCCATTTTCATCTCAGCCAAAAAAAACCACCTGTCCTCTTCTCTCTCTTTTTTTTCTGTCTCTTTCTTTCTACAGTTTTCTCGTCCCTCTATCCTATAAAGACTGATATCAATGTAACATAACATGGTTACAGACCAAATTGCTAGAAAAAATACTATAGAAATAATATAACTTGAATTGGATCCAATGCCTTTCAACCTTCAAAAACACCCCTCAAATAAATGTTTTTAGTTGTCCAATGTGTTTTTCCTTTTAAAATTCAGTAAAGAAATGTATTTTATTACACACCCAAATCATTGTTCCAGTAAAATGAGAAGTATTTTTGGGTGTCTCTGCAAACTCTGAACTCCGTCACGTGAAGTTTAAGCCAAAAAAATTCAAGAAACCAAACCCCCCAAATCTTGAAATTCTTTATACTATTACTTCCATTTCTCTTTGTTTATGGTACTGAATTTTTTTTAGGTTCCATTAAAAGTGAAAGTACTAGCACAGTGAACAAAGTGTAAATATGTTGTGTTTTGGAGGTGTTGTCAAGTTTGATTTATACGTTGTGAGTCAAAGTTGTTGTCATTGATGATAATGACACTAATTGGCGCCTTCTGTTACATTTTCTCACTACATTCTTTTAAAGTGGTAGATCTGAAGATTCTGGTGTTGAAAGTGATCTTGTTAAAACTCTTTAGACAGAAAGCTAATTGTCTTTTGCATCTTTTAGTTTTCAAGATTCTATCTGATCTTTTTGTCCTCCTCAACACCAAATAAAAAAGAAACTGCATTTTATTCCTCCTCCTCTATATATCAATACCCAAATCAAGAATCCATTTTTACTCTGCAGTTGAAGTTTTCAGTGCTCATTCATCAATGGAAAATCCAAATCAAGACTCCATTTTTGCTCTGCAGTAAACCATTTGGTGTTCATTTATCAGTGCAACCAAATAAAGACTCCATTTTTACTCTGCAGTTGAGCTTTTTTGTTTTCATTCATCAGTGGAAATCCAAATCAAGACTCCATCTTTACTCTTCAGTTGAGATTTTTAGTGCCCATTTCATGAAAATCCAAATCAAGAATCCATTTTTACTGCTGCAGTTGAGCATTTCAGAGCTCTTTCATCAATAAAAATGCCAACTTTAGTGAAAATCAAGAACCCCTTTTGGCTGTAGAGTTGAACAAGAACAATTCAGTGTTCATTGATTCAACAACAATGGAAATGTTGTCAATTTCGATGGGAATCAAGAACCCAATTTTGTACTTAAGGTACAATTCATGTCACAAAATGTTCTTTTTCATATTCACAATATTTTCCATATTTTTCCCACTTGTAAAATCAGGAGATGCTGAAGCTTTACTAGCATTGAAAGCCACAATAGACCCAAAAAACATTCTTGATTGGAAAAAAGAGACTGATTTATGCCAATGGCAAGGTGTAAAAGAATGCATGAATGGAAAAAGAGTTACAAAGCTTGTAGTTGAAAATCTAAATTTGAGTGGCAGATTGGACGAAAATGCCCTCAATCAATTGGATCAATTACGAGTTTTGTCCTTCAAACAGAACTCCATTTCCGGCCAAATTCCTAACCTCGCCGGACTTTTCAACCTCAAATCCCTTTTCCTGAATAATAACAATTTCTCCGGCGAGTTTCCGGCGTCCATCGCCGTCCTCCACCGCATTAAAGTTGTGGTACTTGCCGGCAACAATATGTCAGGCGAAATTCCGCCGTCGTTAACGAAATTATCCCGGCTTTACGTGCTGTATTTACAGGACAATCACTTCACCGGCGAAATCCCGCCGTTGAATCAACCGAGTTTGAGATTCTTCAATGTGTCAAACAATCAACTCTCCGGCCGAATCCCTAATACTCCGGCGCTTTCTCGGTTCAACGAATCGTCTTTCGCCGGTAATGTCAACTTGTGCGGAGCTCAATTAAACCCTAACTGTATAATCTCTGGTCCTTCAATTAGCCCGTCGTATCCTATTAGTCCTTACAATGAATCTCACCATAAAAGAAACAAAAAGCTTGTCATTATCATCGTTTCAGCGCTCGCCGGAGTTTTGCTGCTCTGCATTTTGACGGCGATTTTCATAGCATGTGTGAGAAAAAGAAGAAGAAAAAATAATGAAGGAAAAAGCAAAGGAATTGAAGCCGCTGCCGCCGGCAGGGAAGAAGAGGGGACAAGTGGCGGCGGTGGCAGTGGTGGTAATTTTGGAGGAAAAGAAGGGGCATTTTCATGGGATCAACAAGGAAGTGAAGGACTAGGGGCATTGGTGTTCTGCGGACCAGGGGATCAACAAATGAATTACAGCCTAGAGGATTTGTTGAAGGCTTCAGCTGAGACATTAGGGAGGGGTATAATGGGAAGTACATATAAAGCAGTGATGGAATCCGGCTACATTGTGACGGTGAAGCGGCTGAGGGATTCAAGGTTTCCGAGGTTAGAGGAATTCCGGCGACACGTGGAGATTATTGGCAGGCTAAGACATCCTAACTTGGTCCCACTCCGAGCTTATTTTCAAGCTAAGGAAGAACGTTTGCTCGTTTATGATTATTTCCCTAATGGCAGCCTCTTCTCCCTCATTCATGGTATGTTTTCCCTAAGTCATTTATTTGTAATACATTGTTATTTGTTCTTGCAGAATGAGCTCGTGGATAGTGAAAGGAAGTGAAAACGGGGATAGTTGAGCTCGTGAATAGTAAAAGGAAGTGAAAACAAGGATAATTGAGCTCGTGAATAGTGAACGAGGATAATTGAGCTCGTGAATAGTGAACGGGGATAATTAAGCTCGTGAATAGTGAAAGGAAGTGAACACGGGGATAATGAGCTCGTGAATAGTGAAAAAGTAAGAACGAGGATAATTGAGCTTGTGAATAGTGAAAGGAAGTAAAATGGGGATAGTTGAGCTCGTGAATAGGGAAAGGAAGTGAAAACGCGGATAGATTGAGCTCGTGAATATTGAAAAAGTAAGAACGAGGATAATGAACTCATGAATAGTGAAAGGAAATAAAAAATGGGATATTTGAGCTTGTGAATAGTGAAAGGAAGAAAAATGGCGGGATAAACTTGAACTTAAGTGGTAAGGTAGAATTAAGATAAGGGGAAATAACTTATTTACAGCATTGTATATTCATATATCAATAGATGCATTATGTTTTTTACCAAATTAGTTATTGCTTAAGCTTAAGGCTTAAAGATAGTTAATCAATGTCCAGTGCTCCTCTTAAGGGTAAACTAGTATAATTTGGTGCAAATACCACGCAGAGACAAAAATTTTCCATGAGATCATTATAGCTCAATCTCGAACAGTTGATTCCTTTTATGACATGACCTTTTTGTTTTAGAATTCAAATTGTGACCTCTTTACGGCTTGCCTGTTTTGTGGAACATTAGAGGATTTGGTGGCCTTTTTTGTGTTTATCTTTGTGTACTTTGCATATTTTCCTTGAATTGGTTTGCTTTTTTATATATGTTCATTTGATCTTCTTCGATTTTCTGTCTCTTTTCTTTTTTGTTTTTTTGCTAATTTTGAATTTTCGCCATATAATTTGGTTGGTAGTGCATCACTTTCTGGTTTTCTCCTGTGGAACTTGTTTGGTGATAGTGGGGAAGAGAGGGCCAACAAGGGAAGAGTGTAGGAACCAACAAAGGTAATGAGACAAAAAAAGAGGCAAAGCATGGAGATAAATTTCTTTTGGAATTGGGTTAACTGCCCAAGGAGGATAATATGTAAATCAGAGATGAAATCCCAAACTTACTTTGGTATACTGATAAGAGGATTATAGAAATATATTATTTTGTTTAAATTATTTAATAAATTAAAAATAGAAAAAAACCAAATAACTAACCTTTTCTAACCTTTGAGCTAGGAATGACATTTTATTTATAAAGACAGGACAAAGAACAAAAGTGGAGTATAGATATCTGCCTTTTGAAACTTACATTTTAAGGAGGGAACAGAAAAAAGAAGATTTTCATTCAAATGGATTGTGAAGATGTCCCTTGAGAAGAGAAAACTCAAATTGGGGGTCAAAACAATGATGTCACTTGCCATTTAAATAGTGCATAGAGCCAAAATAGTTGTCCACCACATATGGAGATAACACATGCTACATTGAAACTAAAAAGACAAAATCATAGTTTTCTGCAATAACTTGACTATAAAGTGGATCAGCAGCTCTGCTTGGTTTTTTGAGTTCTGAACGATACAACGGTAATGACCCTGCATATTGCTCGAATTTGCTTGTGTAAGAGTTTGTTTGCCTTCTGCTGATTTGCAATTTGTGTGCTATGCTGCTAATCACTAAATTGACCATTGAACTTTCAAGGAGACCTGGAAAAGGAAAAAATTTCTCCAGATTCATCGAAAAATAGAAATAATAAAGTTCAAATTGTTTACACACAAAACGGATACACATATATACATCACATGGACACGTACTTATATACACATATACATCTCTTTTGCTCTTTATACATGTGTGTATTTATGTACGTGTATGGTCAGTACCGAAGCCAGGTACTTGAGCAAGGGGATTTAAATAAATGTAAAAATGTCACACCTAAGATATCAATCTATGTCAAGGGGATTCAATAGTTTATATACATGCAATTTTTTGTTTCTATGTGGCACATACAAGTTTTCCAACAATGGGGATTCAATTGAACCCCTTTCACTGAGGGTAGCTCCAACACTATGTGTGGTGTACATACACACACATACATACTTCCTTTGTCATTTATATGATACTCTTTCCTTTTCGTTCGTTCCAAAAGAATGACACATTTCTATATTTGGTAACGCTTTTACTTTAAACTCCCATTTTGCCCTTAATGACTTCGTCTTATAGCCATACAAAAGTCATTGCATGTTTAGTACTACAAGTTCCAGGGGTACTTCTTGTATGTGCCAAGGTCTTTCTTTCTTAAACTCCATCGCATTCAAGTATCGCCATATAGCATAAAACAGAGGGAGTCTGTATATATATGTGTGTGTGTGATTATAGTTTGAATTGTCCTCTAAGTTTTTCTTAAAAACTAACAACAACAATAACAACAACATACCCAGTATAATCCCACGGGTGGGGATTTTAGTTTTCTTAAAAACTAAATATCCTATAAGTTGATCTGTTCCAAATAAACTGAAGTTGCAATTCCGTTGTATTCTAGAGTGTGTCCGATGTGATTAATAATAGGAAAACTGAAATACACTACACCAGCGAGTAAGAACAAAAAGGTTATTCATCTTATTAACTATTGCCAATTGACATACTGAATACTCGATTCACTAGCTGTAGTACTCTAGAATAGGAATAGCAAGTTGGGGAATAATCAATAATCATGTAGTTTAGATGCTAGTCTCTTCAAGTAGAGTTCCGAGGATGCAGTGAAGGAATTGAATGTGAGTTACTCTTTCAGGCCATTAGACCATTTCAGGCACTGTGGAGGAACAGAGCTAAAGGCATACCTAAGTTTGTTGGAACAAAAAGAATGTGGAGGTGCTTCTTGCCTCAAGCAATTATATATGGAAGTACCGCCTCAAATAGTGTGTTTTTTCTCGTGTAGTCTAATCTTCTTACCAGTCGTGTAAGACCACATTTGAAGTTCTACAGTACATCGTGTTTCTATAGTCATGCTTGGAATTCTAGAGTTTTAGAATTTTAATCACTAGGGATGGGGGAGGCAATTTTTATTTTAGAAAAGAACGTATCTAAAATTAGCCGAGGCCTTTTTATTCATTTTCTTGTTTTCTTGTATTTTTCGACAACCAATTTGCTTTGTTAATCAAATAATGCTCCAGATGATAACTATATTATATTGTTACTATGTGATTACTTTTGCAGGGTCAAGGGCTAATAGTGGTTCAAAGCCACTTCACTGGACCTCCTGTCTCAAAATTGCAGAGGATGTGGCTACTGGATTGCTTCATATCCATCAGAATCCTGGCCTGACTCATGGAAACTTGAAATCATCAAATGTACTATTGGGGGCTGACTTTGAATCGTGCCTCACCGATTATGGCCTCATGCCATTTAGGAATCCAGATTCTCCAGAGGAATCCGGTGCTTCTTCCCTCTTCTACAGAGCTCCTGAGTGTCGTGACATTCGAAGGCCAGTAACCCATCAGGCTGATGTCTATAGCTTTGGCGTCCTCCTGTTGGAGCTCCTAACCGGAAAGACCCCTTTCCAAGATCTTGTTCAAGAACATGGATCAGACATACCGAAATGGGTGAGATCTGTTCGAGAAGAAGAAACTGAATCAGGTGATGAACCTGCCTCTAGTAATGAAGCCTCAGAAGAGAAACTTGGTGCACTCTTAAACATAGCCATGGCTTGTGTTTCACTTGTACCTGAGAATCGACCCACGATGAAGGATGTTTTAAGGATGATTCGAGATGCTAGAGCAGAAGCTCAAGGGTCTTCTAATAGCAGTGACCATTCACCAGGAAGATGGTCAGATACTGTCCAGAGCTTGCCTAGAGACGAACATTTGAGCATATGAGTTGTATACTTTTTGAAGGGTTTGAATAATGTGTCTTGATTCTTTTGAAAGGCAGAAGTCTCTTTGAAGCATTAATGAATATGAGTTATAATGGATTTGTTGATTCAGTTCTTGTAAAGATCAAGGGCTTTTTATTTTTCTTGTTTCTAGGTTTAGTTGTTTGTATCTAGGAGATTTGCTTTATACCACTTCATTGACATTCACTAGTTTAAGATCCATTCCTGAGTCAAAAGTTTGTTGCCAGCTTGTTTTGTGAGGATGTAATTGTAATTGAGGTTCCAACTCTTTTTTAGGAAATTTCTTGTTTGTATCCAACTTCATGTTTTCATTCAATATTGTCCTTCCTAAAGAAATGGCTGATAAAATAGTCTTCATGCTGCAGAAAGAAAGAGATAATCTGCCCCTATAGTTTTTGGTTTTGTGGCAAGAGCGTAGCACGTGATGTCTAGGTTAGGCACACGCAAAGATGGATTCATAATTTTAAGAGGATGAGTGCGCTATTGTAAAGAGATAGGATCTAGAATTCACATTTGACGAGTTTAATTTTAGGCTCTTATCCTGAACCCACTACACTTTTGAAATTATAGGTTTAAAATTATATTTTTTGAAATTTTACTGATTTTTACATATATATATATATATATATATATATATATATATATCTATACTCCATGTCGAAAACAAAATTGTCCGTAGTGGATTTTGAACCGCTAATTTCACTTGTAGAGGTGCACCCAATAATTATTGCACTGGAGTAACATGGGTGCACACACATATATTTAGTGGCCGTTTGGACATAAGAATTGTAAAATTCCAAAAAAAAGTGGAAAAAAAATTCAAGTGAAAATGGTATTTGAGAATTAGAATTGTGTTCGGACATGAATATAATTTTGTGTTGTTTTTGAAGTTTTGTGAGTAATCTGAGTGAAAAATTTCAAAAACAACTTGTTGGAGTTTTTCAAATTTTCAAAAAATTCCCAAATGCATCTTCAAGTGAAAATTGAAAATTTTATGACCAAACGCTGATTTCGAAAAAAAAGTGAAGGAAAAAATTTCTTATGTCCAAATGTGCTCTTACGTAATTTTGAAGAAATATAACATTATTATACATGGCTTAGAGAAATAAGCATGGGTTCACGTGAACCCATATACTTAAACCTAGATACGCCCCTGGGCACACGTCATTAGTTCAGATCGTATTCCAGACAAAAGTCTAATATTTAAGTAGAGAAGGATAGAAAGACGAACGAAGTACTCAATTGCGTTTTGAACCGTGTCACTAGTTTTTGAGATTTCTCGGTTATATATATAAAAAGGAAATAGTCTTGGTCTTGGGTGATTTCTAGTAACACAAAAAATAAGATAGCAAATAATGCAATTGAATGATGATATTCTATGTTCTTCTTATTGCCAAGTAGTTTTCTAGTTGTTGTGAATGTGTTGGTGGTTTCTACTTACTAGTCAAGAACACCACAAAGGAGGTGGAGAAAATTAAGCAAGAAAACATGTGGTAGCTTTCAACTTTCAAGTGTTTGTGAGAGAGATCACCAAATCACACCTACATTAAATCTAATAAATTGTAGCACTTCACTTCCCCTATTTCCACTTTTCTTACACCTTCCATATTAAATGCAACAGTTAACATTTATTTTCAAAAGCTGTTTGATAATTTTTAAAAGAGAATTAAGTTTTATCTAACATTGGTATAAAAATACTTACACAATTATATCAATATAAAACTAATTACTATTAGTAAGTGTTTACTACGTATGAATTACTTACTTGAAAGAGATAGTGCGTAACATGCAGGGTTAGTAAGTATTTACTACGTATGGACTACTTACTTGAAAGAGATAGTGCGTAACATGCAGGGGCGGAATTCTAATTATCTTTAGCTAAACTAATTAATCGATATTTAAGAGGTTAATTCTAGTTAAATATAATAACTTTAGATCTAAGGTAAGTGATGTGGAAGATATAGAAAGAGATGATGCAGATTTAATGTATTGTATATTGAATGCGTCGGATGCAATAATGTGCTAGAAGTGTCAAATATTAAATGGCAGTAAATGGAGCTCAATATAAATAAAGAAGAAGATTCACCCAATATTGAATGAGGTGGATGATTCGTTCTTCTGATAATGACGAGTGACAACTATAAGAATATTGAAGACTTTATCGGATATGGTGCAAATGACAAGGAATAACCCAAAAAGACGAATCACTTTAGAAAGGTGTTCTTTGTATTTATCTAGAGAGCTTGCTTTTCAAAAGAGTTCTTATCACCTAGAATATTATATGCCTTCCTTATTTCCCATTCTATTTATATGGGGTATTTCCCACAGAACCTTAAAAGTACAAACATAAAGAATATTCAATAGAATATTCCCTCCGAAGATCCCAATGCAAAACTAACCGTTACTATTATCTGCCCTACTCGATCTCGACAGTGTTGATCGCTTGGCGACTTGTTCCGTTGAGCTCTGGTCGACCTTGGCCAAATCGCCCATGATAAATTGCAAATTACTTACGATAATTACCTCTTCATGCTGAATTTCCTCGGTCGGTTTTTGACCCATACAGTATAAAAATACTTACACAATTATAATAATATAAAACTAATTACTATTAGTAAGTGTTTACTACGTATGGGCTACTTACTTGAAAGAGATAGTGCGTAACATGCAGGGTTAGCAAGTGTTTACTATGTATGGACTACTTACTTGAAAGATATAGTGCGTAACGTGTAGGGGCGGAGCTAGAAGCTCGGATATGGGTTCGGTCGAACCCAATAATTTTTGCTCTAACAATATATTTGAATTAAGAAATTTATTAAAAAATTAATTTTAGAATACAATTATTAGCACGTGATCGTCGTTTTGAGATTTAGAACCTGTAAAATTGAAATCTTGATCCCGCCTTTAGTAACATGTTGAAGTTGGTCATTTTTTCATGAAGAAAATTTTAGCATAATGAATTTAGATATCTTCATTGTCTTTAGTTGAATTCAAGATTTAGAAGGCATACATAACCTAACTTTAAATTGAGTGATATGAACTATAAATAAATGAGAATCCATATAGTCAATTTCAACTACTTTAGGATCCTTGTTTTTGTTGTAATAAAAAATAAAAGGTTAATGTATAAAGTTAACAGTAAAATTTTGGATTATATTTACTCGTTCTTTTCCTTTTTAACAATCATTAAAATAAAATAGGGTCCTTAACCAGCTCACATACACATAATTCCACTCTCAACAATGAATATTATAGCATTTGACAACCTACCAAAAAACAACCTTAAAATGACGTATGATTTTAAGATCCGATCCTAGAAAAGCTTCTTCATTTGGGAAAGTACAGTAAAATCAAAATCAAACAGATCCATTCCCGTTTCTGATTCTAAACAAAACTTGGAGTTTTTTCGAAAGAGAAATATGTCAATGGCTGCGTTTATTAAGCTGGAAGATTCTCCTATGTTCCAGAAACAAGTTAGATTTTGCTTCTAATCCCCTTCTCTCCCTTTTTTTTTGGTTGTAAAATTTATTTATTTTTTCTAAAATTTGTTGTTTTTTTAGGTGCGTTCTGTTGAACAGAATACGGATGAGCTCAGAGATCGATGTCAAAAGCTATACAAAGGCTGTAAGAAGTACATGTGAGTACCCAATTTTATCATTTCAGAATTCAGTTAGTCCAATAACTTTTATTTACTGTAATAACTTGTAATGATTAAAAAGCTGACATTTTTAGTCCAATGAAGTACATTTCAATCCACACTATTAGATTTAGAGGTGGCTATATAATCATGTACACAATCTATTATAATCTATTAGGTCAATTTTATTGAAGGAGTAGTAAATAATTTGTTTTGGCAAATTGGGGGTTCTCTTTTTTTTTTTTTTTTTTTTTTTAAATTAATGATGGTGGTAGCTGGGCCAAGCTTGCGTGCACCTCTACTATTTCACCGGGCACTTGCTACTTCTCACCATCACAAAAACATGTTACCTCCTGCTTCCCAATAGTACAGGTACCAAGTAACTCTAGCCATCAAGCCTTAGGCAGTGGTTCTCTAACAACTAGAGGTTTTTGAACAGTCATCTCTTTCTCTCTCACACGCGCGCACGCGCACACACACATACGATGTGCAGAGAACAGAAATGTATATGTAAATATGCTGTTGCCAAATTTGTTTGCTCTGCGAAATTTTCGTTCTCTTGTTCTGTCTGAAAGATTTGATTTATTCATTAGCATTTATTGGTTTAGGTAAAGGCTATTATTGATATTTGTTATTTCAGGGAAGTTCTTGGAGAAGCGCACAATGGGGATATCATCTTTGCCGAATCATTAGAGGCATTTGGTGGTGGTCTAGATGACCCTCTCAGTGTGTCCCTAGGAGGTTAGTTAATTTTCTGATTCAACCTATTAAAAAGTTACTCATTTTTGCTAATTTTATTTGCAACTATCAATTACTGCATTGTGCACGCGGTTTATTTTCTTGAAGAAGGTGTTTTTTTCTCTTCAATGTTGCTGGATTTCGGAATTCTCATATAAATGATCGCCCTGAGGTTCGCAGTAAATTTGGTTGAGACGTCACGTGAATGCAAAAATATATCCCTGCCAAGGCTCTTTGAATTCTGTGGCCCCAAACAGCTGACTTCTTATGTGTATATTAACACTGCACGGAAGCCTGATCTCAATTAGCTTATGGAGAAATACCGGTTATATAAGCTGGTCTTGCATGTCCTGAAACTATGTGAAAACCAAATTTTCTTCTTCCTGAAGGGGGCATGTTAGCTAAAGGGATTCACTGCTTTCTTAATTGCTTTCTGGGCCATCTCTCATTCTCTTAGGGAGCTCCTGAGTCACTATTGATGTCAGAGTACTTAAAGCCTGAAAGTGGTCACCTAGTGCTATAATATTACATGGATGTTGTTGAGAAGGCAACATTGTAATAGGTGGTCCAGAACAACACATATTTCTCTCTCTCCCTCTCTGTTCTTTTTTTGTTTTTTTGTTTTCCCTCTTTAGTTTCTTTCTCTGGGTGCTGTGTGGGATGGAAGACTTGCCAACTCAAATAGATGATTGGATGGGTTTCGGATGGCTTGTATTTTGTAGGCTGCTAGTTGGTATGTGATGGGCATTTAGGGGTGTCTCTTTTTGTCATTAAAAATTACAGCTATTAACAAAATGAAGAAAAAAAGTATGTTGGATCTAACAGGCACTAAAGATTGTGCGGCGTGTTATTGCTGGAATATAACATAATTTGAAGCGAAACCACCATTTAGTGATGGTTCATTATATTGTTGGAAGTTATAATCAATTTACCATTATCCACCAAGTTTTGAATCATGCGCCATTGGCTGTCAGAGATTTCTCTGTTATTAGAAAAAAAGAAAAAGAAAATCAATTCCCTGTTGCTTGTTGGTCTTCCTAAGTTCTAACTCCAATTGTTAATATATCAGAGTTCCGTGAAGTCTTGATTAAAGAAAAAGTGTTTGTAGTTCTATTTTTCATACTATGCATGCTCAAATGTGAAATTTCATGCTGTAGTTCTGGGCGTCACTTGATGGAGTTGACACGGAAACATCGTCTGTTGTTACTCCATTTATATTTCCAAAGTACGGTTACCTAATGTGATTTGATAATGTTTTCTCCATGATCACATTGTGAAGCTTAGTATTGACTCGAATCAAACGTTAAGATTATTTTCACTCCTAAATGCATCCATATGTCAGGTCCAATCATAACGAAGTTCATCACTGCGTTGCGTGAGCTTGCTACATACAAGGAACTTATCCGATCTCAAGTAAGTGGATGCATTGTATAGTAGAGTAGTTCTCTATTTGGTAACAAATTGGAATGGACCACTGCTGTTTCCTTTGTAAATTTTGCTGTAGTTTACTCTTGAGCCTTTAGTTAGAAACTTTGTACTCTTCTATCAAAGCCTGTTGCTTTGTGTGTGCCCTGTTCCGTTTTACTCGAATACACCTATAATAGTTAAACAAACAATTTTGGTGAATTAAACCTGTGTCAACAGCTCACGGATTGGGATCATGGAGGTAATAAGTTCTCAGTGGGATGGGTTCCATATCAAAATACAATTCAGGGTGGGTGATTGTATAAAGATAAGATTCTAATATGATGCATGGCTGAGACAGACACCCTTGAGGGATACCAGATTTATACAACTTTGCCTCATATCCTGAAGCAACCGTAGCTGGATGCAGATCTACTAATGGTTGGGACTTCAGATTCGTGAGGAATCCTTAGGGTTGGGAGAATGACTGGCTATTATCATAGGGAAACTTGAAAAAAAGAGAAGGTTCTTTGATGAACTGTGACAAAAGGGGAATCTTCACAGTGAAGGCCTGCTATAACACATTGTTGAATCTTGGGAACAGCTCAACTCAGTGGTCTTGCCAAATGCTCTAGAAGATCCGAGCAGCCCTTAAAGTTGTTTGTTTTGGTTGGATCACAAGCTTGTCTCCCTCAGAATAATCTGGAAAAGGGCATGTTATTTTGTGTAAAACATGTCCCAACTGTTGAAGAGAGTCAGAATATCCTAATAATCTCTTTTTATATGCATTCCATTGAGTGGCGGAACACATCTCTAAGTTATTTGGTGTTCATTAGGTAATGCCTAAGACACTAATAGACACTCTATTCTGTTGGAGAGGAAGGAATGCTCATAAACACATCAGAAGATATGGAGTCCAGCATGAATTTGGTAGGGAATGTAGAGAAAGATAAATCATAAGTGCTCTGAAGGAAGATTGAGACTCTACACTTGCTGAAGTTCAAGTGAGATTATGGTATTTAAGGCTCTACACTGGCTGAAGTCCAATTCCATGCTCTATTAGCTTTGGTGTAATTCAAAACCTGAATGGTACATATGTTTTGATGGATTTCACTGGCTTCATACATAGGAAAAAGGGAAGTGATACATTTTCTTGTTTGTATACATTTAACACCTACTTGCTTCTGTTCTTAAGTAATATGCCATCAGTTATCAAAAAGAGAAAAAAGAAAAATGTCAGTTAAGTTCTGAAGTTGTTCTCTTCAAGTCTACGTGCATAGAAACATCACCTTGAGTGGAACAAGAACCATTCTCATCAAACACCAAATCTTTCTGTAGTTGCCATGGGAGTGGAGTTTTCTACACCAACCTAATACACAATTGAGTTTTCTATAAGTACAAGTATAACTTCTTAAACTAACACAAATTTGATATTTCTGAGATTGCCATTAATTTTGTTTCGTTTAAATGCCGTGGAAGTGGAGAACCATTAGTAGATAGCTTGGACTTGCAATTTTAGAACAAGCTATTATGAGCTTTCTCTGGCACTGCTGAATGAAGTTCTTGGGACCTCCTGTAATTGGATGAGCTAAGCTTGTCTTTTTATGTCACTCCATTTATGTGAAAGATTTGTCAATATTTGTCAGTAAAGCTCTGAATTGTTCTCTTCAGATCCACGCGCATAGAAACATCATCCTGAGTGGAAGAACAACCATTCTCATCAAACACCAAATCTTTCTGTAGTTGCCGTGGAAGTGGAGTTTTCTACACCAACCTAATACACAATTGAGTTTTCTATAATTACAAGTATAACCATTTAAACTAATCCAAATTTGATATTTCTGAGATCGCCAATAATTTTGTTTCGTTTAACTGCCATGAAAGTGGAGAATCATAAGTAGATAGTTTGGACTTGCAATTTTAGAACAAGCTATTACGAGCTCTCTCTGACGCTGCAGAATGAAGTTCTTGGGACCTCCTGTCATTGGATGAGCTAAACTTGTCTGATTATGTCGCTCCATTTTATGTGAAAGATTTGTCAGCATTTGTTCAGATATACTTGATTGAAAAAGTAAGACAAGCTATAACTTTTGCAGGTAGAACATGTGCTCGTGGATCGTGTGAGCCAATTTTTGTCTGTTGATTTGCAGGATGTAAAGGTAACCACATTTGGCACTGTTTCAGTATTGTTTTGGAAATTTAGACGAAGCTTTCTATATGTTTGCTTTATAGAATTAAAGAGCTTTTATAATATTCCTACTTTTAGATGTTACATTTTGCCTACTATTTGAGATATTAGCGAGGAAATTGCCTCAATTACATAGGATAAGTATGTATCTGATGAATTGTTTCTGTTATTTTCTGTTATATGTGACATCAATCCCATATGTGGCCCTAAAATCCTACAGGTGTTTGTAAGTGTGGAAAATAAGAGAAGGGAAGAGATGTATTGATTACTTGATAATCTAAAAGATACGAGATACCCCTATTTATGAGCAACACTCAACAAGAACACCTCAGGCAGATTTAGCATTAGACAAAAAGTTGGGAGGCAAGGAAATTTCTTCCTCCAGACTTTACTGTAGCGAGTAATTTGTCATCAAAGCTCTGATACAACAGCTACGACTATAACCACAACTGCAACAACAATCCTTATAGTGCCAGGATAAGTCATGTTCTTTAGCAGATTCAAATTCCAGCAAGTTATTATTACTGCTGCTATTACATTGAACAGGCACAATATCTTTGCAGTTCTAGACATAACTGATATGTATAATAGGGAGGCTTTACGTTGTTTATAACTTGATGTAAACCTCTTCGTTTCTGCTTTATTCCTGCCCAAGGTTACCCTCTAATTCTGTTTCCAATATTCAATACTCCCTCCTTTTCAAGTTATGTGAACCTATTTCCTTTTTAGTCCGTGCCAAAAAGAATGAACTCTTTTCATATTTGGAAACAATTTACCTTTATGCAATGATTTATAGTCACACAAAATATATGTGCCTCATTTTACACCACACGTTCAAAAGTTTTCTTTTTTTTCTTGAACTCCTCAAATAGATTCACATAAATTGAAACGGAGGGAGTACTAGTTAATCCTTTGTTTGTTTAACCCAACAGTGATGGTTTCTTTTCCCTTTTTATTGGAGGGTGGGTGGGGGTGGGTGGGTTTTGCGGGGGTGGGGGATGGGGAGGGGGAAAAAGGTTTTGAGATCAACTCCTCTTTGGAATGACTATGTAAATTAGGAATTATTCTATGTTGCCAAATCCTGCAATTGGGACAATTGTTTTGGCATCCATGAACTTCCGCTAGTCATTTAACCAAATGTTTGTTGAACATGGCCAGCGCAACTTTAGGTGTCAGTCTGTCACATGGATGCCTGAGAGTGGGTTTTGACATAAAAGTTTTTGTACTTAGACATTAATGATGCTGATTACTCGTCTCTAATTTTGCAGGAATCTCGTCGCCGGTTTGATAAAGCTGCATCCACTTATGACCAGGTAATGGGGATGTCTGAATTAAAACAGGTGGAAAACTGCCTTTTAAATGCTTAGAAGATTTCATATACAAAATCCTATGGTGGCTCGATTGGAAGATAACACTTCCACTTCACTTTGTTATTAATTTCATTCTTGAGTTGCTAAACTGCCAGACACGTGAAAGGTTTGCTTCTCTGAAGAAGAATGCACGGGATGAAGTTGTTGCTGAAATAGAAGAAGTAAGCCCTTTCTCTGAAAAAGGGTATCTTTGTGGATTGTTCATCCTCATGTCTCTCTCTTTCCCTCTAACTTGATAAATGTATAACCCAATGAAAATTAATACATGTTGCTAAAGTTACCAACCAAAAGTGCTTGGCAGCCTGATCACTATATGTCCAAATAAAATTATGTCCGAGAGAATCTCCAAACTTCGGTGGCAATAGGTCTTTCTCTATAGAACACCTCTGAGGAATCATTTGCATGCTTTTTTACCTTGAAGAAAAAAAATAGAGATGGAAAGGTGATGCTTTGGGAAGAAACTATAAGAACATTCATCCTCATTTTCTGAATTTCGATCATGGACGATCCAAATTGCTACCATTTATTTATAGATATTGTCATGGTATAACAAGGGAACTGGATGAGAAACTCATTCGGTCATGCTTTGGGTAAACACATCATCCTTATTGCTACTAATAATGCTTATGTGGGATATTAAATTGAGGAATGGGATAAGAAACTAAACCTCATGCTTTGGGTAAACACATTGTAGCCCATTCTTTGTTCCCCTTTTTATTGGTTGTTAAATGACCTACATGAAAGGAAAAGTTTTACATGTTCAGCTAAAGCTCGTAGAGGCAACTTATTGGTAGCCTTTTTCATGAAGCATTTCTCAGAGCTTTTACATATATTTACTTTGCTCCCAACTCCAGGAAACAAATTGTGATAAATTAATATTGAAGCATTTAACGTGTATCCCATTGCTGTTTTTGTGCTAATGATATCCTATTCAGGATTTTATGGAACATATATTCCTTCTGTTTTTTCTATTAGCACTTATCTGACAAGAAAAATGATCTACGTAGTTAGGAGTCAAAACTGGGAATGGACATTTTGCCATGCTTAATTAAATACACTGAGGATCGTTAACTTGTTCTGTGACAGGACCTACATAACTCGAAGTCCACTTTTGAGAGAAGCCGTTTCAATCTAGTATGTATAATGCATACAAGAATCTTTTCTACACTTATCTAGCAAAAGTTTCTTGCCTCTACGTTCTAGTTTATAGCCTTGTAGTCCTCAAGGATTTCAGGTAAATGCTCTCACGAATGTTGAAGCGAAAAAGAAGTACGAGTTCTTAGAATCCTTTAGTGCTATTATGGATGCACATCTGAGATACTTCAAGCTGGTATGTCTTTTTGATGTTCTCTTTAATGCAGTTAAGTTTCTGTCATCAAACTAACAAATTTCAGTACTTGTTTCATGTAGGGTTATGACTTATTAAGCCAAATGGAGCCGTTCATCCATCAGGTACCCCATTATATAAGTTACTTTTTCCTTATATTATGATAGAGGACATTGACTGGGAAGATCACATCAGGATGCTGTCATTTTTTATTATTTTGGGTGTGGCAGATCCTCTTATGCTGCAATTTGATTCTTGTTCCTTACTTCTTTCTTCAGAACTCTTTCATTGTTTTCTGTTTTTTGATTGCAATATGCACAAATTATATTTAAGGAGATTAATCTTTGCATAGAATAGCTGATTCATGGCTTTTAAGAGCATCTTAGGTTTTGTGCTAATGTGCTTGCTTATTTTAAGGTACTTCTAAGTTATACTTCATTTAAAAGCCCCCATTGAGAAGACTAGAGAGATGGCTATTTTTTAGGGCAAAGGACCAAATTTGCGCTTGAACTATGCAAAATGCCAATGCCCTTATTTGCTAATGACGGAAGCTTTGAGATCAATTTATCTCTAATTATCATGATTAGCACCGGAAGATGCCATGTGTCCTATCATTTAAGCCCTTGATTTTTTACCAACCCCCCCCCCCCCCCCTTCTAAATATCGTGGTGTCGGGACCAGTTTGCGTACACCTCGACTAATTCCACGGGATACCTGCTGCCTCCCACCAACAACAGGTACCAGGTAACTCTGTTGAGCAAGGCTTGAACAAACGGGAAGAAATCACCTACTGTATTTTGTTTTTTGTCTCCACTGGTATCCCCCCCCTCCCCCTTTTTACCCACACTCGAATTTACCGTCTTCACCCAAAAGGCAACAACCTTCACCATCTACCATATTCTCCTTCTCTATTATTTCTTCTCATCTTCCCACCACTTTCAATATCCGAAAAAGGAACCCCTTCGAAAATCAAAAGGAGAAAGCTTTTTGGACTCCATTTTTCTACATAAATGATCATCGAAAGGCGAAAGCTTTTCCTGCGGGTTAGAGGTGGTGAAAGGCGGTCTCAGTGGTGTTGCAGCAGTAGACTGCTTGGAGGAGTTGGCTGGAAAATGAGTTTTACAGTGGGTTTATGGCGGTGGTATTTTCAAATCTAGTCTCGTGGTGGTGGAGAGGAAGGTTGAAGGTGGAAAGTTTTCTTTTCTTTTGATTGGTTTTTGGGGAAGCTTTTTCGATGAGTACGAAGGTCATCGGCTATGATGTTCTTATAAGGTGGTGATGATGCTTTTTTGGGGGTTGATGTCAAAGGTTGAAGGGTTTTTCAATGTGTAGAGATAATGAAGGAGAAAGGTTTCATTTGTGGTGTAACGTTGGTGGGCAGAAGATGAATTTCTCGTGGGCTTTCCAGGTGGGTTTCTTTTTCTCTTTCTTTTTCTGGGTGAACATTTTGGAGTGGGCTTTTGCTGGTTGAAGATAGGATTTTTGGGAAGAAGCAGCTGTTGGGTGATGGTTAAGAATCTGTGTTTTCGGAAGAAGAGATTATGGAATTTTCTGAAAGGGAGAGTGATGGTGGTAACCCAGTGGAGAGGTGGTGGTTGTTGGTGTCAAGGATGGGTAAAATAGAGGAGGGGCTGGGGTTGGTTACAAATAGTGCCTTTAAAGATAGCTATGTAGCAGCCCAAGTGCTAATCATTGTATTTAAAATCAAGTTTTAGCTAAATAATGCTCCGTTAGCAACAAAAAAAGGGGTCATAGATGAACCCTTTTGCTAACGGCAAGGGCTCATTTGGCCCCAAATATTAACGAAGAGCAAAGTTAGACCACTTCGCACAGTCCATAGGTGTGAAACCATGGTAAATGAAGGTATTAAAAGAGAACGAGGTAGATCAAAAATCACATGAAAGGAAGTTGTCTCGAAGGACCTACAATTATTGAGAATCTATTCAGACTTAGCAAAAGATATGGCATAATGAAAAAAAGATATATGTAGGCGATACATATTAGTTGAGTATATGTTTTAGATATTAGCACTTTTATCGTAGGTGATATGCTTTCTAGGAGGGGGTTAGCCTTCCGGAGATTTATAAGTTTCGAAAATATACAGAACTTCTAATATTTTTATTTGTATTTGCATAATATTGGCATGAGATGAGTTTAAACGGTGTAACGTAGTCAGAGAGGATTTATATAGCAGACCCTAACTTGTTTGGGACTGAGGTACAGTTGTTTATTTTTTGATAAGGAGAGAGATGGCTATTTCATTTTAGAAATACCTTTTTTTACACACACACGCAGCGAGAGAGAGAGGGAGGGAGGGAGGGAGGGAGGGAGGGAGGAAGGGAGAGGGAGGGAGAGGGTCGGTCACATGCTGATTACTAACGATGTCAATCATGACACCCTTCTTGGGAGATCCACCCTACCAGCCAAAGTTGACAAAGCCAAGCATAATGTAAGCATTGGGCTTGTTTATTATTATTATTTTTTTTTTGATAAGATAATGGTTTTCATATAAGGCATTAAGAAGGTGCAAGGTTACTCCAGCTACATAAACTTGCTAAACATCTAGCCTTAAGTATGTAATTTGGAGTAGAAATGCCCTCAAAACATCTTGTGTTTCTCTCAGTCCATATACACCAGAAGAAACAAGCTGGGATCATCTTCCAAACTTCCCTGATGGATTTTCTGACCTTCCATGAACTCCAGCTAATCAATCCATCTTTTACACTTTCAGGCATAACCCATTTGAGAAACTGGTGTTTATTTACTTTGCTTCTCTTTTGCTTTTATGTTTTGAAAATCTCTTCAATCACTGCAAAGTTTCTTGAAGGAGAAAATGTATAGTCTCTGGTGTAGATGATACTTCACTAGTACCTCAGTGAAGGGCATAAACTGAGCATATATAAAAAGTATAAGTATATATTAGTGAAAACTTATTTAGGATGAATTTCAAATACTACAGGTTACCCGGCCAATTTTGGCCTAAACCGCAGTGGACCAGCATTGGATGAGTTGCTCATAACCCGTTGTCTACCTAACCACCTTCTTCCACCACACAATGTAACCCAGCCTACTCATTTGCCACCTCCACTGATAACATTCAGATCTATATGTCTCGCACTACCTCTTTTGCTGCATTTATAAACATAAAATGGATGATTTGCAGCTTGCTTGATTATTGACATTGACAACAGTCAAAATGATTAAAAATTTGCAGTTTGTGTTTGATATCTTTCTTCTTTTTGCACATTTTTGGTGCTAATATTAACTCCTCAAATCAGGTTTTGACATATGCTCAGCAGTCGAAGGAACAGGCCAGCATAGAACAAGACAAACTTGCCAAAAGAATCCAAGAGTTCAGGACACAAGCTGAGCTTAATCATATGCGGGGATCCAGTAACCTTGGTACTTCAACTAGTTCTATAGCCTCAAATGGTGTTGGTATGAATTCAGACAAAAATATAGAAGCAATTATGCAGTCCAGTGCAGAAGGAGCGGTAAGTAATATAACAATGTCATTTCTGTCTGTTATTTGTCCGTGTAGGGGTTGAGAGCTCTACAATAAATATAGCACTAGATTTAAGTATAGGAACCCCTGAAATGTCTCCTGATTTTGTAGATAAATTTTATTGTAAATACCAGACGTTAAAATCTGGATACTTTTTCTTACATTCTTCCAGGTCCAAACTATTAAGCAGGGATATCTTTTGAAAAGATCTTCCAGTTTGAGGGCAGATTGGAAGAGACGGTTCTTCGTACTTGACAGTCTTGGCAATTTATATTATTACAGGCTCAAGGGTGCACAGATGGTATTCTTAATTATTTTCACCTTCCTAATATAAGTTATTTTCATGCCTTTATTCTGCTTTATCTTTCTTTTTCAAAGTTTTTGTTAGACGCCTTGTGTGAATCAGTCCTACTTGTTTAGTGTTACTTTTCTGATTTTCAGTTGACATGAAAATCAAGGTCGTATAATTGAATCTTAAGTGCAATGATTAGTATAATAAGGTAAACTGGTAAAGTACAATCATTTGGTGGAAATTTTGGAATTATGTGGGAGAAAAACCTTAAGGCCAAATGTACGATGTTGCTGGTTCTTTATGACTTTCTCTAACATCTTCACGAGTAGGCTTACTTATGTGTGAACTCCTTGGATTGCTAAGAATATTATTTGTTTCAAAAACTGATGTTTGTGTAGAATTGGCAAGTCAACATGAATCTACTTTGACGAGAGAGAACGACTGAAATATGTCTATATTTGCTGATATAGATGTGGCCTACTAATGACTGTCTATAGTAGGTATACATTGTGCTCATTTTTTATATCTGAAAGGTAACCCTTTGCCACCTCAGTCAAAAGAGCATCTTTTAACTTGAAGTCTTTGATGTGATTCCATCATAGCAGGGTAAAGTTGTCTTTGAAACAATGATAATAATAAAGATCTGGTGTGCTGTAAGATTTTCTAGTTTTTGCTATTCTTCTTGTATGTGCGTATTTATGCCCTTTCTTAATAAAATCTTATTACTTGATCAAAAAGGAAAAAATATCTGGCACCTAATTTTTGGTTTAAAATTACCTTCTTTGTTCAAATCTGGAAAGTACTTTAAAGCTCTAAACTTTAGCTTTTTGAAAAGAAAATTTGGAACAAAACTTATACAAACTAATGGTACTTTATGGTATCCGAAGCACTTTGGAAAGCACTTATGGTTAATGTAAATATTACACTTTCCTCAACTGTGGTGGATTTTTTAAAACAAAGTGCTAGAGTATTTTAGCAGTAAAGTTATTTCCAGGACACTCTTTTGCTTACTCCTTCAAATTTATCTTATTGGCAGGGCTCCCCGTCATCTCATCCCTCCGGTGTTGACAACAATAGTAGTGTATTTGGCAGATTCCGGACAAGGTATAGGTCGTCATCCCTTGGAGAGGAGAATTTAGGCTGTCGTACTGTTGATCTTCATACTTCTACAATAAAACCTGATGCGGAGGACACAGACCTGAGGCTTTGCTTCAGAATTATTTCGCCATTAAAAACTTATACATTGCAGGTAAAGAATAGAATAGTCGATCTTTGTTCTCAATGCTAAATTGATAGTAATATGTCAATGCTAGAAGGGAAGAACATTTCAAAGAAGAAAGAGTTAGAGTAACTCAATATTTTAAACTGTTTTATTAGGAAGTTTGAGTTTTAAGTCTACTATTGCTTTGATGCATTAGATCTGTATCTGATTACTGAATGGAGGAATGCTACAATTTTTTGACGATATCGTGTAATTGTTTCATTTGGCTATCTATCTTTTAGTCAAATTGATTCAGGTTAACATTTTTTAAGCTTATGCATAGTATATTTTGTTTTAATCTTCATCAAGTAAATAAAAGATCTGTCAACTGTGCGTTTGTCAAGTCTTATGCTTTGACACTTTATAGTAATGGGCTGAACAATAGTCACAATTGGCTTCTTTATTTGCTTCAGCAGAAAGAACCACAAACGGTGCAATCTCTTCTGTAGTTGCACTAATGTGTTACCAGATTCTACAACACTTTAACAAGGGCTGATCCATCATGTATAACAATTACCCTTTATTTTCCACTGGCAGGCTGAAAGTGAAGCTGAAAGAGTTGACTGGATGAATAAAATCACCGGAGTGATTGCGTCCCTTTTGAATTCTCATCTACATAAGGTTGAATCTTGAAATCTAGTTTTCTGTACAAAATAATTTTCTGAAGTCATCTTGAGCGTCGTCATGTTTTTGCAGTTTGATCCTAGTAAAAATGACGTTGATAGTAGCAACGGTACCTATGCTGCTTCTTTAAATGTTCAAGGGGCTGTTAGTGGCGAAAATGCACTAGCTACCATGAGAGTCAATCAGGCCGATTCTGTTTCTAGGATTCTCAGAGAAGTTCCTGGAAATGACACGTGTGCTGACTGTGGTGCTTCAGAACCTGATTGGGCATCTCTAAATCTTGGTATCTTAATTTGCATAGAATGCTCGGGAATTCATCGGAACCTTGGTGTTCATATCTCAAAGGTACATATTTGTCAATATTGAAATTTCTTTTGTTCCTTTTGTCTACAAATATGTCTTATTTTTGCAACAAAAAATAGACCATTTTAGTTCATGGTGTTTGTTCAATTTTCTACTGGTCCACATGCATGTATATCTGCGAATATGATTTTTTGCATTACTTTTATGATGATCCATTATTAGTTCCGGAGGTTAGTAGCTATTGAATCTTTTCTGGAAATGTATTTTTAGTTAATAACTTTTTTGCAGTTGCTGCAAAGAAAATTGAAAGATCTATGGGCCTGTATTTATTCTTGAGATACTTATTATTTGCAGGTCAGGTCCATCACGTTAGATGTCAGGGTTTGGGAGCCTACCATCTTGGATCTATTTCGCACATTGGGTAATTCTTACTGTAACTCGGTGTGGGAGGAGCTGCTTCTACTTCCAAGTGGCAGGTATGTTCCTTTAGTTGATAACATACAAGAAAGGCATTCTTGCATGGTATAAATTTCTGTAGATCTTCTATTTCGATCTTCGAGTTCAGATTTAATGTGAAAGGTCCTCCAGTCAGTCAAGAAAAGAAATGTTAAGAGATATGACAGATCATAAAATTCCCGCTTTACAGATAACAGAACTATCTATGTCTATACTTCTGGTCATTCTTCAATTGAGCTAGTTAATGCACATTCTATATTTCCATTACAATTTGACATTCTATCTGCGTCAGAATGCCTATCTCCTATTTCAGTACATTGTCGGAGAATTCATCTTTTGATAACAAATGTAAGAAACAAGTAGATAATGTTCCCGCGTGCCAGGATTATATACATGCATTTAGCTCTAATGATTTGTAAACTATGTTTTACTGGTATAACTCGTGTTGAATTATCAATTTGTTCAGATCAACAAATGTTGATTCTATTCAATCTGTTTCCAAGCCAAGCCCGAAAGATGGCTTTCATGAAAAGGAGAAGTACATTTTGGCAAAGGTATACTTTCTTGCATGTTTTAAGGACTTTCCTTCTCCATGTCATACATTTTCTCCCTTGTGCTAAGCCTGAAAACTCGGTTTACAGTTACTGAGATTTGATATAATCTCGAAGGAAATCATGTGAAAATACCTTAGTATGTGTTTAGGTGCTTGAGTTGTGCCCAAAACCCCTTTTGGGCGATTCATTTGCCCCTCCAATCACTATTGCTATACTTTTCCACATCAATACCTTCACTGTAGCTGCAAATCTTTAGCCTGGATCTGCTATATGCTATGCCACCGTTGTTCCATATCCCTGAATGTAGGTTCCTGGACATACATCATCTATCTGAACAAGGCTGCCCTCCGACATTAGGCCCACTATCCAGCACAGGCCAAATATTAGTTTAATTGTTTTTGCTCTATTACATTTGTTTAGTTCACCATTAAAACTTGAAATGAATTTAGTAGTTCATATCCATCTGTGTTGTTTTTTGCATAACACATCAAATGATTGAAATAGAGTTGAATTTTCATGTCAATGTGCCTGATACTGTTACTGGAAATATTTGTAACAGTAATTCGTTAAGTTACTAGAAGTATTTGTAACAGAAATTCTTTAAGTTAGTATCATTAACCAAACTAAGATGATCAATCATAAGAATTCCGTCACGGACAGTTCATATATTAAGTATATTAGTCTTTATAGTACAAATACTTGTACTAAAGTAAAAATTAATGGAGATAAATCTGACTCTTAAGTTACAATTAACCATATAGAAAATGTATACCATCAAAAATCAAAGCTATTAACGATTTGGATTTTGTCAGCTCATTTTCTTTAGCTTAACACTTTTTTGTATCAAAGCTGACTCTTTACCCCCACTGTTGTACTTCTTGCATCTTCTTGATGCCTATTTTATTAACTACTTCATCAAAAAAAAAAAAAAAAAAAAGCCGCTGCTAGAAATGAGAATGTATGCAAAGTTTCTATGAATATTTGCGATATTAACTTGCTTCATGTTGTCCAGTATGTTGAAAAGCAGGTTGTGAATAAAGAAGCTCTTGCACCGTACAACAACAATCGTGCCACCAGCATCTGGGAAGCAGTTAGGAGTAATAATGTGAAGGAAGTCTATCGAATTATTGTAATGTCAGATGTGAATATAATCAACACTACCTATGATGAGGTCAAAGGTGCTAAAATATACCATGAAATTCATGAAAATGATTCAAAATTAGGCTTTGATGATTCCAAAAAGAAACATCAAAACCCAGCAGGCTGTCAGGACATCAAGCTTTGCCGTCAAGGATGTTCTTTGTTACATCTCGCATGCAACGATGACAGTCCAGTGATGCTTGAACTTCTTCTGCAATTTGGTGCAGATATAAATAGGCGTGATTTTCATGGAAGGACTCCTCTACAACATTGTATCTGCACGGGGAGACACCACTTGGCAAAATTTTTGCTTAGAAGGTGATATATTTAATTCAGTCATTTTTACGTAGCATGGTTTCTAGGCAATTTAATAATCTGACCTCTCAGCAACATATCTTTCTATTAGTTCTCCCAATATTTAATTTGGTTACATTATCTCAGCATTTAGATCTGTAGTTCTTTCTTACAGTTGGCTAAAATTATTTGAATTCATGACAAGATGACTTCCATGGTTCCGCATTAAACTGAATTCAAGATTATACTCTTTCTTGCTTTTAGTTACTATAAGCTTACCTCCATCATTTGTTCCTTCTCTTAGTTTTTGAAAAGGAACCATAATACTTCTGCTGTATTCATCTATGCGTGAACATATCATTTTAAATTCAGATCTAATGCTAATAACTTGTGTACCATTTTGGACATAATGTGGTAAAGTTGTCTTGAACCTAAACAAAGTATTGGCTGAATGCACGCAAGATTGACGGTGCTTTCTGGTTCTACTACTTTCAGCCAACCGACTTTGTATCACTAGTTTTCTAACATCCTAGTCTTCTTTGGGCAATAGACTTCCTAATCATCTATGTTAGTTGGACTGGGCTATGGTTGTTAGACAGGCATCAGAGTTGCCACAGCCTTTATATCAAGGATAGGCACGTGTGAGTAAAACACTAGATGCAGGTGATAGGATATGGCTGATAAGCATGAAAATTTAGGTTATATGCATATAATGTTTCACTATCTAGCCTCTTGACATAAAGAATGAACCTTCCTTTGGTACAAGAGGGACACAGTAATCTTAAGGTTAGGATTAGGGAAAAGTTCTGATTGTTAGTAAGTTCATATTGAGCAATTTATGTGCACTTTAACAAAAATCTACTACTTCGACTGTTCTGAGCTTAGAAAAATTCAAGTATCCAACTAATAAATTATCCTGTACTAGTGCCTATGTTATGTCATAACAGCATGATAAACAATAAAAAATAAAAGGTAATATAGCTTATCAATGATATTACTTTTGAAATTGTGTTTTGTACATATTTGTAAATTCTTCCTAAATCAAATCAATTCACTTTACATGTTAAGGTGACATATTGTTGTCTAACTAACAAATCTAAGTTGACCTCATTGAAGCTCAGAAGTGGCATGCGTATTTCCAGCTCAGCCTATACCAAGTAGCTTTTCACATAGTGGTTTATTTCAAGAAATTGTGTTCTACTTTAGCGACTTCTATAAGTTCATACTCTAGGGGAAAGTTCACATCCAGAGGACATGAAGCATGTAACTTTAAAATTTTGGCTAAGTAGTTAAGCAGCTATCCTTTTCTCATTTTCAATTTAGCTTTCACTTCACCTTAGCTCTCATAAAGTTTTTGATATTTTACATTCTCTACTAGCTCTCTTTTGTTACTGCTAGTACTCGTGGCTCCCAATTTCAAAGGGGTTGATGACTTGATGTTGAGCTTATGCTTTGTAAACCAAATATCGAACTCTTAAATTTTTCTGAATCTCATATTTATGCTTTGCCTGGCACGTATGTTTTCAGAGGTGCCCGTGCATCGATCAAGGATTACGGTGGACTCAGTGTGCTGGAAAGGGCCATGGAGATGGGTGGAATCAAAGATGAGGAGTTATTTGTCCTGCTTACCAAGAGTGAGTGAAATGGGCAATTTTTTTCAATTGGCAACTCCTCAGCTTCCAACTTCTTTAAATTGTAAAGCATGTTGTTCATTAAATGCTTACTATTTTCTCCTCTAATATTTGAAATTCAATTTGTCTCTCCCTCTCTCCGGTTTACGTTGTTGATGTTTGGTGAAGTTCCTGAAAGAAACAAGAACCAGTGCAGTGTTCACAAATCCTTTTTTGACATTGTTAGTTTTTGAAACAACCATTCTAGATGTTAAGAGTAAAAAGTTGTAAACCTTCCTGAATGAAACTGGAAGTTTGCTTTTTCATCATTCTCTTTTATTTTCTTAATAATATTCAGAAGACATCTTCGTTGTTAACGTCCACTTAGGACATTCATATGCATGGTAAAGTACGTTCATCTACAACAATAACATACCCTCGACTCAGGAAAAAGTATGTCCATCTAAAGTTGTACAATTTCTTAGCAACTGGAAGTTCTGCTACTATCTTCATCTAATGTTTTCTATCAATTCTAAAACCCTCATGTTCTGATTTTTTACCTTTAAGTCCATATAATTACGTTGTTTAAATATTACCCAAGCACTTTGTTTTGTATATCTTATTTTAATTTAATAAGTTTTGTGGACAATAAAATGCTCATCAACTGTTGTAGCACTTCAATCAACAGGCAGGAGTTGCATCACGCAGCTCGATTGCAGTATGTGATATTTCATTTTTTACTCAAACGTTGTGCAAACGATTTAATATTTCTTTTGCAGAAAAATGACCAAGTTCTAAGTTCGAAACAAAACATTGAAATCGGGCGAAAAAGCAAGTAAGATAAAAAAAATTAAAATACACAAGCAGAGATGAAGCTTCATAGTACAAATGGGGTTCAATTGAATAATCTAGGAACTTTTGCTTGTGTTATATTACTAATTGGTAAAATTCGAGATTATGTAGGATTATATAAAAAAGATCCTACAACATCGATCTCGTATCAAATCAGAATCACTTTAGATATCTAAGTCGTATAAGTAAAGATAATTCTTGTACTAATCGGATAAAAGTGATTCTCTTTATATATATATATATATATATATATATATATATATATATATATATATATTTATATAAATCTCATTGACATAAAGTAAATTTCTATTTAGTGCAATGGCAAACGTGCTTGCCTTAGAGGTAGGGCTGTTCAAAATCGGACCGTAACCGTTAACTGAATCGAAAAACGGCGAGACCAGAAGTCATGGTCCGATTAGTGATGACAAGATCACCCAACTCAATGATATGGAACAGAAACTACCATAGTGTTAGATATGAAGACAAAAATAAATTTAAAATAACCTATGATTCCTATTCCTATTCGCAAAGAGGGAATCTAGATGAAATCATGCAAGACTTTGTGCCTTTTGCCGTCCGATATGATATATTTAGGGCCCTCAAATCAAAACAAAATAAAGCTGAGTTTAGACATTGGCTTTCTGTATTATAAGATTCTGATGTTTTTGTCTCCCATCTTTTTTAAAATATTAATTAATTATTGGAATTTTTTCGTTCCTATACATTATTGAAAATTTTATTATTCTAAATGTTCATGTTTAGTAAATTACCCTACCTACACAAGTTTTGTTTACAAAATATATACATTCCACCTGAAAAGACTCCCAATCCATTATTAGTGCCTTCAATTAAGGGATTTAGTTACACTATTTTTTTTTCTCCTCTTCTCTTTCCATATTTTTCAACAATTGTAAACTTAGTTTCATGATAAATCCTCACATTTCAGTAAACTTATTTGTTCATGAACTGATTCCACAGATGCTAGCGGCATGATAATATCGTAAATGTAAGATCATAAAAAAAATAAACTAAACAATAGCCTAAATAACTATTTCTTCAAGTGTTGATTAATTTCCTTTGTTTTTTCTTCTTGTCTGCGACGAAAGTTGTATTTTTTGGTTAGAATTCTGTAAATTTCAATTTCACCTTCTATCAGGATTCTTTCTAGCAACTTGGATCAAGCTTCTGTAAATTTCAATTTTAATACTTATCTACAACTTGGATGAAGCTTCTGTAAATTTCAATTTCAATACTTATCTACAACTTAGATCAAAATATATACAATCCACCTTAAAAATAAATTTCATACAACTAATTATATATTATACAATTTATTTACAACTTTCACACATTATTTTTACCTAGTTAAATACAATTATAATAACATACAACTTAAATACAAATTTTATACAATATGTCTTTTGTATCTGATTTATACATAGTAAAAACAAATTTCATACAACTAATTATATATTATACAACTTATTTACAATTTTCATACATTATTTCTACTCAATTATATACAACTATAATATCATACAACTTAAATATAATTTTTATACAATGTTGTTCAACTTTCATACAATAGTTAAATAAATAAAAGAAAAATATATAAACAACATAATACAATTTTTCTACAATTTCTGCAGTATACTGTATGTCATTTCTTCAATATGAAATTCAGCTAAAACCAAGTCTAATCTTCACCAAAACCCCTCAAAATTGAGATATAAACTCCAAATCATATTCCCAATTATTTGCAACAACATCCAATCCAAACAAAAAATGATTTTTAAAAACCCAAATTTGAATTCAAAGTTTCAAAGCTTTTTAATGGCTGTCAATGGTGGAATTGCTGCTCTCTTTTCCTTTGCTTTATATTATTGAAATTAGGGATTGAGAGATAGAGAGAGACATAGAGAGAATTCTCAATTCTTTGCAACAACATCCAATTCAAACAAACAATGTCTTTTGAAAACCCAAATTCGAATTCAAAGCTTCAAAGCTTTTTAATGGTTGTCAATGGTGGAATTGATATTCTCTTGTGCAGGATACGTGGGGGAGGGGGGTGGGATGTGGAGAGAGAAACGTGGGTGAATGGAAGATATGTTAGAGTAATTTTAAGACACTAATTATTATCATTAATTCTCTTAAAATGGTAATTGGGTATATAAAATGTAACTATAGTAAAACTTGAGTAGGGAGGGTAATATAGTTTCATATAGTGTATATGAATATAAGAATTCCTTAATGTTATTTGACTTCAAATATTTATTAGTATAACACAAAGCAGCCCATAAAGTTCTCTTTTAGCTCCACTCGTGGATGTAATTTTTAAATTTTGGAATGTATTCCCAAAAGAACATGACAAGATGTTACTCCAAAAAAGTAGGTACCTCCCCCACCTATCTATATATAGTAATATTATTTATATGGATTTACTATAGTTGTATATTTGGGTGTTATATAAAATTATATTCCATTGCAAATGGTATGTTTTGTTTCTTAATTTAGAGTTGATGTGATCAAGTTTTAAAGTAAGATTAGATATTAACCATACAAAATGTAAATACAAAGGGTCGATATAGTCACTTGATTCAATTATATATGTATTTAATGAACCACTATAGTCCTATGTGATCCAGATTTAGTGTGAAAATAGCACGGGTTAACCAGTTATCAAACTGGTAATTGAAAAATAATCAGCGTTTACAAAGTCATTGAAAAATAGCCATTATTTTGCTGAAACGCGGAAAGTTCCAGCATAATATGTTAGATTATGGAGCTCCTGCATATAAACTTCCAGCATATTATGTTGGAACTCCAACACAAGAAAAGTTCCAACATAATATGATGGATTATGGAGCTCATGCGTATAAACTTCCAGCATATTATGTTGGAACTCCAGCATAAGGAAAGTTCCAACATAATATGATGGATTATGGAGCTCATGTGTATAAACTTCCAGCATATTATGTTGGAACTCCAACACGTTATGCTGGAATCTCATACGTAAAAAATTCGAACTCGAACTCCAGCATATTATGCTGGAATTTTTCCGGATTTTTAAAGGTGTTTTTGTTCAAATTTTATCTTTACATGAAAAAATGGCTAAATTTCGATTAGTTTTAAAACTGTGACTATTTTTCAATTGCTAGTTATAAATTTGACTATTTCTGAATTTTTTCTGGACTTAGTCGATCCTAATGCGGGCATCGGGAATCGAATGGAAAATCAAAAAAATATATCGTCATATACAAATATTCTGATCTGCAAAGAGGGGCATTACATATATTAAATATTCACTTTGTACCTGTTCTTGCCGCCCTACAAGAAAGGTTAGGGATTATAGGGTATATCTTAGGCTTCAGAATCAATACTCGATAATGCTGCCTTTAGATAATGGCTTTCCTTATTCAGAGATTATGATGTTTTGTTTATTTTTTTCATTATAGTTAATACAGTAGTTGACCATAATTTTTAAATTAAATACAAAGTTATTACATAAAGTTCTTTTTCAGTTCCTCTCGTGAATGCAATTTTTAAATGGTCCAAGTTACGATGTATTCCCAGAGGAACTATGATAAAACGATTCTTCCAAAAAATAGCGTCCTCCTGGACACTTCTCTCTCTCTCTCTATACCACAGGAAGTAAGTTTTTCAGAAACGATTTTCTGTGACGATTACTATAATCGCCACTAATAGTTTATATATGTCACTTTTCTGAGTAGCAACTTACCTAAAATTTATATATTTACAGTTTTCAATGACGGCTTTCTGTGGCGATCACTTTAGTAGCCATTATAAGTTGTATATATGTTGCTTCTCGGAGTAGCGCTCTACCAAAAATCTGTATATCCACCACAGGAAATAACATTTTCAGTGACGACTCTCTTTGGTAACCATTATATTCGTCATTAAAAGTGTTGCTATATGCTGTTTTCCGAAGAAGAATTTTCAGTGACAACTTTTAGTGGCCGCTCCGGTGGTCGCCACTAAAAGTTGTGCCTTATGTTGCCTATATAATAGTAGCGACTTACCAATACACGTTTCAGTGACGACTTTTCGGCAACTACAGTCGCAACTAAAAGTGTTGCCATAAACTAACGGTCTACCTAAAATCTATATATTCACGTTTTAGTGACCACTGTTACGGCGATTATGTAGTCGTCACTAAAGGTTTTGTCATATTTCGCACCTACCCGAAACTACATATACACAATTCTAGTGCTGACTTTTAGTGGCGACTCCTTTTATCGCCATAAAAAGGATTCGCCACTAAAAGTGATACAATGTTGCCTCTCAAACTGGCTACGGCCTAAAATCGAAATGTTGACCTTTTAGTGACGACGTTCTGTGGCGATTTAAGGTGTCGCCACTAAATATCGTCACTAAAACCTTATCACCAAATGGCAATACCGTGTGCGTGAGTGTGTTGATGTGATTAATTGGTAAAGTAAAACTAAAATATAATTAATTAATAGGCAAAAGAACCTCATGAAAAGTCATACAAGCTTCAACGTTTCACATAAAAAATAGTTAGGAGTTTTTTATTATTCAGATTCTAAATGAAGAGTCTGATGTATTATAGTTATGATACAAGGTGATGCAAAGACATATCCATTGCAATAAAATAGAATAATCATTTTACCGTTAGCCCAAAATATTAGTTCAACTTTTATTTCTTGTTTCCCTCTTTTAGTTTTTGAGGCATCAGATGCTTTATTTCCTATAGTTATATGGATGACCTCCCCTTGGTTGCTTGTCTTTATTTATTTGTTGTCACCTTCAATTTTCATTTTAAAAAAACAATTTTCACATGTAACTTTGAGTAAAAATATGTTGTCAACACAATAAGATGTAAACTTGTAATTCCAATATATACAAATACTAGTTTAGCCATCACTATTTGCAAGAACTTCAATATATAAACTTTAAAAATATTGAAATATTAAAATACTCGGTTTAATGTGTATTTCAATTGTGAGTAGTGATTTTCGCTCGTAATTCTTCAACTTTCACAAACTTTTGCCTAGTGAAGTTCATTACTAGATTTGTATCGACTTTTTTCAGTTTGAAAATTCTGGATTTTATTTCAACTTCGATTAGCCAATGTGTTGATTGTTATCGCGTAATTAATCAATTCAGGAGGGGGAAGGGCTAACACTTTTATTTGATGCAGAAAATAAGGTACGAAATTCCCAGGTTCAACATGGTCCAGAACATCTCTGACTGATTGATTTGTGGAACGACCTCCCACTATGTGACAAGAATCATGTAAGAAGAGTACTGGGTAATTTACCATCCTTGATCGACATCCAGCCCAGTAGAGAACTAATTGAGGCAGTCACTATGTTTTGGGATGAAAAGAGGGTCGTCTTTCGGTTTGGAAATATGGAGATGACCCCTCTTTCTGAAGAAATTGGGGATTTCGCCAAATATCCATGGGAGAGTCCGGGTTTGTTTGTTCCAGAAAACCGTACACCTCATGGTTTTCTAAAATTGGTTGAGTTCAAGAAGAATGATAAGTTGGGTTACTTGAAGAAGTCCTACATTACCTTTGACTTTCTGTACAGACGGTATGGACATAGAAAGTCATACCGCTTGTATCATGAGGACTTTGCCATCACCTTCGTTGGATGGATTCATCGTCGAGTTTATGCCTTCATAGTCTGTTTCCTAGTTTGCCGATTTTCCCAATGCAAGGAGGAAAAATTCACACTCGTTTAGCCATGGTCGCCAGGACCATGATGGAAGAAATCTAGGGACAAAACTACACCATTGTTCCTATGATATTAGTTGAGATGTACCGAGCCTTGGACCGATGCAAGCATGGGGCTGGATATTTTGAGGGGTGCAATCTTCTATTACAGGTTTGATTATTAGAACATCTCCAAAGAGGAAACTACCGTCAAGAGTTCCTTTGTAGGCCATTAAATGATTATATTGTCAGTCATCATCCAAAGAAGATTGACATTCGCTCCTAAAAGATTTGCAAAGCATGCAAATGCTGAAGGATGGGTACGCCTTTTCAGCAATCTAACTAACGAACAGGTACACTGGATGTTCGAGTGGTTTCCCAGCAAAGAGTTCATAATTCGGTCCAAAAAGGCTACCTATTTGGTATTGATTGGATTGCGAGACAATTACCTTTATGCTCCAAAAAGAATAATGAGGCAAGCTAGAAGGAAACATGTTATACCCCAGGTAGCCAACATGACTCATACAAGGCCGACTTTAAAGAGGATGTCATTCCGTTCAAGTTCGAGGCTCATCATATGTGGAACCAAAAGATCATTGTAGATGGAGAGACTATAAAGCCCGATAGGTACCATGCTGGACATATGTACTACTACCTATCATGGCTAGAAGATGACATAACCAGGGATCAAGCTAAAAGGAAGGATCAAAGACGAAAAGGCCGAAGCTTAGGTAAAGTAAAAGAGGTTGCGTAAAGGTCTTCGAATTTGACTACCAAGCACTTGGAACAACATAAGACAAACATTGAAGCAATAAGGGAATAGAAATAGATAAAAAACAAGTCGACAAAGAGGTTGGAGCGCTTAATGTAACACTCCTCAAATATATAAAAGTTTCAAGACACGCTAAATATAGAATTTAATTATTTATTTTTTTATCTCAAATTATACTTCTATTACGAATTTAAACCCTTGTGATTGATTTTGAGTTACTTCTCTATTTATAAATAATTGGATATACAATTAGGGAAATATTAATAATTTTAATATTTGTAATTATTAAAAGTAGGTATAATTAAATACTAGTTAAGTAAAAAATAAATAAATAAAAGAAGCGTGCCAAGCTAAGTCCATAAAGGCCTGTTGGACCAAATAAAATAGGATTGCAACATGCGTGAATAGCCTTGCAAAAACAAAACAAAATTTATATTCTGTTTGCTCAGAAACAGAGGCAGCGAACTCTTCGGGCAGGCAACGAAAATTCTAGGGTTCTTTACAAATCAGTAATTCTTAAACTCAGGTATGAAAAATTCCCTATTGTCAATTATCCTACAGTAGTAATAGGTAAGAATTGAATAGTTAATTCCCTTCTTTCTCTATATCAACATCAAATTTTATGTTTAGGTGTGAAACTTTGAAATCAATTAAAACGCACTGGTTGTTGTAGAATCAATTGTTTGACGGGTATAAATTGGACTGGGGTCTACGTATTGGCTCAAGGAGTTTTGAGGTGAGTTGATATAACCATTTACTAAAATGGTTTAACTCACAAAAGTACGCATACAAAGTGTTTGATGAATTGCTTAAAAGAGTTTATATTTACTTAATTGGAGCGAGTGAGTACCTATTAACTTAGAATTGTTCTAGCAAAAGTTTAAATGATTTATTATGATATGTGTATAAATTTTTAGATTTTTGTGTTATTCTTATATGCTATTTTTATGTTGAAAATTTATGAAGAAGTAAGAATCTTTAGAAACACTTTTATATGTTTATTTCATTCTTATGCCATGCTTTATATTTAAGGATACCAACATGAGCATGTACATGATGTTCTATAAAGAAAAGATTTAGACTTAAAAAGTCACAAGAAGAAGTTTTAGAAAAAAAAGATTTTGGGAGTATCCTATATTCTGAGAAGGGGTCATCGTCCAGGCCGAGGGTCCTGACCAAGGCGTTGACTTCCTGAAACTACTTGTGCCAAAGTAGGGAGCACACGAGCCGAGGGTCTCGTTGCTAAGAATTTACTTAGTTATGCTAAGGTATGATACATAAGCACTGAGAACCATGAAACGAGTGGTACCTCGTGGATTGGGCCTTCGATCAGGTTGGGATCGAACCCGTGACGATCACACGGTGACTGAGACAGAATTAAGTCAGGATAGTTGTAACTCCCAAAGAATAAAGTGAAGTATTTTTTTATAAGAAAGAAAAAGAAAAGAACTTCTTTAGAATATTCACAAACTGCTATTATGCAATTATTTTAGAATTATTCTTATAAGCTTTATGTTTTGCATGCATTTAGAACATTTGCTCGTAATGTATATGTTATTAAAGTTTCGTCCCCTGTTGTTGAGACTCACTGAGTACAATGGATGGTACTGACGTTCTCTTTTGGGAACCTACGTTGGTCTGCGGTACAATGTAGGAACCGGTTTTGCAGGCGAGCAGGCTACGGTTTAGGACTTCCCTCCTTTCCAGTGCTATTGGTGAGCTCCGCTTTTGTTCGTGGAGTATTCCTTAGAGTCATTTTTATTTAGCTATTTCTTTGTTTACTTAGAGAACTGACCATGAAATCTCATGCCCTGAGCAGTGCGTCAGTTTATCAGTAGAGGCTTCATAGACATAGTCGTTGGGTTAATATTCAGATGTTTTTGATAATAACTTAGTAGTAATTCAGTAGTTACTACGAATAAAGTTTTGGAGTTGATTTATTTAAATATTTAAATTAATCAAAAGTATTTGGTTAGAGTATTGCCTTGTTGCATATAAAGTTTGGAATTATAATAGATTTAATAAGCAGAGATGGTTCACTCAATCATGTTTAGTTATCGAGTGTCGGTCCCGACTTGTTCAGAAAATGGGCCGTGACAAACTTGGTATCAGAGCCTCGGGTTTAAGAGGGGTCTATGAAGCCATGTTAGTAGAGTCTTGTTTATGGGTATGAAACGCGCTATACTTATAAACAGGAGGCTACAAGCATTTAGGAAAAATCTCATTTTTTCATACTTTAGATCGTGCAGTAGATCCTACCTCTAAGAAATTATCTAATGTATTCGTTTCTCCAAAACTCGCAGAAATGGCTAGTACTCGCAACTCTGACACCGACACTCAGAATGCTGCTCAAGAAACTATTGCTACTATTGTGGCTCAAGGAAGAACTAAGAAGGCTTTAACTCAGAAAAGGAAGGGTAGATCCACAAAAAGGGTCCAAGTACCCCGAGTTGAACGTGAATAACGGGTGGATAATGATGAGCAAGTACCTCAGGATCCAGTGCCTCCCCCAATAGCAGCTCCGACTCAGACAACTATATCCCCAAAGGTGGGTCAGATGTTTAATGTAGTCAATAGTGCTATGAAAATGTTTAAATCCTTCATGGCCAACCAGAACGAGAGAAGAGATGAGATTCCACCTCAATCAAATAGCCAGAACAATTCTGAGTCCTCAAGAGTAAATGAATTTTTAAAGTTGAATCCTCTAGTGTTCCATGGTTCTATAGTTTATGAAGATCCAATGTTGTGGCTGGAGGGTGTCAAGAAAGCCCTCCAAGTGATGAAAGCATTTGATGTTGAAGCTGTGGAGCTGGTTGCTTACCAGTTTAGAGATGTGGCTGGCGTTTGGTTTGAGATGTGGGAAAAGAAAAGAGATGAAGATGATGGTACGCCTACTTGGGAAGAATTTGAAGAGGCCTTCATGGCTAACTTTATCCCTGAAGAGGATAGGGAAGCTAAGGCTACAGAGTTCGAACAACTCAAGCAAGGGAATAAAAGTGTGCAAGAGTACTACATAGAATTCATAAGGTTGGCTAAGCATGCTCTTCATAGGGTTAAGACAGAAAAAACAAAGATTCGCAGGTTTGTTGGCGGTTTAGCTTACCACATTAAGTATACGACATCAGCTGCAGCAGTAGAGATGACAACCTTCTCCTCTGTTGTGGGATTTTCCAAGCACTTAGAAAAAGACAGACAACAAAGGAGAGAGGAAAAAGAGCATAATAAGAAATCCCGAACAACGGGCAGGTTTAATGGTACATTCAGTGGAGGTGGAAGGGATTCCTCTAATAAGGAGTCATTAACACCAGCTCTATCTAGTTATCAGTCAGGTGGTGGGTCTTCCCTCATATGTACTCAGAGTTATGAAAATCAGTCTCACCAGAATTAGAATTTTAGGACATCATCTTCACATAGCCAGAGTCAGGCTGAGCAACATTCACACCAATGAGGTCTTTGTGGAACATGTAAGTGGCAACATTCAAGTCAGTGCAAGCTTGGGTTTCATGGTTGCTATCATTGTGGAGACATTGGTCATATAAAGGTCAACTGCCTAAAGTTATGTCACGACCCCAGTTCGCCCTCCGTGAACCATCATGACGGTACCTAGTCTCTGCGACTAGGTAAGCCTATTTTTCGGAAGAAAACCAAAATTTGTGGAAGTAAAACAATTTAAAACAAAAATAAAGTAGTAACAGTGTTTAAATGTGCCGCTCGACTTACACCATGTTTAACTCTCAATACCAATACATAAATCCAAGAGCCGGAAACCCATGAATCACAAGCTAAGATCAATACTACATAGCTCTAACTCTAGAATGTCTAATAAGAACAGAAAAATACAAAAGGGCTAAATACTAAAAGCAAGAATAGAAAGGAACTTCTTGGTCTGCGGACGCGGCAGATGTACCTCGAAGTCTCTAGAGCAGTCGCCTCCTCAAGGATGATAGTTGATAATAGGTGAATTGGACTATAATTAGGCCCTAAAGAACCACCTTCTTGTATAGTTTTTATGGTAAAAAGTGATAACAAAATGCTCTGATTAGTGTTTTTCATGCTTTGCAAGCTATATACAATAAAAGCAGTCTATGGAGTACTTTTGGGATCAATTACGGAGAAAAAGAGGCCAATCTTACAATATCCGCTAAGTGCACCACGCGAAGGCAGCAAAACCAGAACTAGAGATGGACTGCCGCGGTCCCGGCGTAACCGCGATCGGACCGCGGCAGAAGGCTGTTGCGGATTCTGAGAGGCTAGTTGGCCGCGGTCCTGGCGTAACCGTGGTAGGACCGCGATAGGAAGCGGAAAATTGAGGGACTGAAGTACAAAACACGAGATTTTTAGCCCAAAACCCTATATTAAACAATAGAACTCGCCCAAGGGAGGCATGTAATGTTTTAGAGAGTACTTTAGCAAGAAAAACAAGTGTGAGAGATCATCCAAAACATCATATTTTCTTCTTCTCTTTATTTTTCTTGCAATTTTGATCATGAATATTTTCATAGTTTATTTACCCATTGTCATGAGTAGCTAAATCCTTTGTCTAGGGTTTTAATGGAACCTATTGAAGGATGAACTTCTTGATTATGTTAATATAGTTTGCCAGTTTAATCTCTATTTGTTCAACTATGTGTTTGTTGTAGTTAATTGACAGGATCCTCAATTAGCTGTGCCTATTTAGTATGCATAACTCGGAAGAGAGTGCATATTTAGGTAATTGTTGAACAACATCACTCCCAAAGTATAAGAGGGATCTATAACTGCGGGTTTAAAGGCGGGATTAGGGATAACGAAGTCTTGGGTGCAATCTAAAGTGAACTGTAATAAACAAAGCCAACTAGCGTATCTCGGGAGAGTGCGTCTAGTAAATTATCGTGATTACTCGGGAGAGATTCACGGTAAAAAGAGTGTTCATGGTTGATAGAGATGTGTTGGTAAATCTATATGAAACATAAACAGAAGGGATTCCATCAATAGGGGAAATCACTACCTTAGAACCTTCTCATTATTGTTCACAACTTAAGCATATTTAGTTTACAACTGTTTATTGACTTTCAATCTTAGTTATTAAATATACCATCAACTGTTATTCACAACGTTTGGGGAAGTTGATTCTAAAGAATTTAGTAAGTCCAACGAAAGTAATTGATAGGTTAATTCTCTGTGGATTCGACTCTGGGCATAAATACTCAGGTTATATTTGCAACATCCGCATTGTCCTTTTATAAGGCATAGTTGGGCGTGACCAATAGTCTTGAGTAGCGGAACCTGGATCTGCACATGAAAAACATGCACAAAAGGGGCATGAGTGCACCACAACGGTACTCAGTAAGTGCCAAGCCTAACCTCGGTTGGGTAATGACGAGGAAGGTCAGGGCCCTACTGAGATTAAATAAATATAAAGATGACAGGATAAGATAAGCAGTACAACTGAGAATCTACAGTAAGAATCTATACAAGATAATAAGAGTACAATAACGGAAAACAGAGATGAAGGCAAACCACAAGGAAGGTACCGGGGATCTCTCAGTATCCCGATGATCTCTCAGTATCCCGATGATCTCTTAGTACCCTCAGTATATGCCAGGGATCTCTTAGTATCCTCAATATATGCTAGGGATCTCTTGGTATCCTCAATGTATGATAGGGATCTCTTGGTATCCCCAATGTATGATAGGGATCTCTTGGTATCCCGAGGATCTCTTGGTATCCTCTATGTACATTCTGGGGATCTCTCGGTATCCCGCATTTCAGCTCAAATCGTAAATGCGTACAAGGGATCTCCCAGGATGCCGTCCCGTAGTCCCAAAGTAAAACACACAACAATGACACACAGAGTACTCAAATAAACTCAACTTCATAATGAGGTAACACAGACAATTCTAACCTAGCATGCTTCACGTAATACAAATAAGGCAGTTAAAGCAATTAAAGCAATTAAGTCAATTAGACATGTTCTCTCACTAACAATAGGTTTAAAAGTGCAAGTAGAATAAATAGAAAGGGAAAACACAATTAAAGTTACTTAATGAAAACCAGATTTTCAACAATTAGCACAAGTACGCACTCGTCACCTCATGTACAACGCATTTCAATTATCACAATACCAATCCTAAGGGGAAAGTCCCCCGCACAAGGTTAGACAAACCACTTACCTCGAACCAACTCAAATCAACCCGAAACCACGCTCTTGCCACGAGTACTCGACTATAAAATGGCCCAAATCTATTCAATTCAATCGCATAATGTAAATAACACTTCAAGTAAATGATTCTACAATTAAATTCTAATCTAATACGCGAAATTAGGTAAAATGACCAAAACGCTCCTCGGGCCCACGTCTTAGAAGCAGGTAAAATTTATATTTTCAGAATCCTCACACTCTCACGAGTTCATGCATATCAAAATTACCAACATTGGACCTCAAATGGTCCCTCAAATCATTACTCAAAGGTCTCCAATACTAAGCCCTAGTTTCCCCAAATTTTCACCCTTAATTTCCATGATTTCTAGCTCTAATCCGTGAAATAATAGCATAGGAACGAGTTTGAGGTCCAAATTCCTTACCTCAATGAAGTTCCCTTGAAATCCCTTTTTCAAATCGTCCCAAAAGCTCCCAAGCCGTGATAAAAATGGTGAAATAAACCCCAAAGTCGCGGAACCCCTTTTAAAATAATCTGCCCAGCAGTATGTGCGGAAAAAGGGGTCGCATCTGCGACTTACACTTAAGGTCCAATTTCCGCACCTGTGATTTCCCGTCCGTAGGTGCTGTACCGCTTCTGCGGTTAACTACCCGCATCTGCGGAACCTGCTGCTTCTCCACAACTCCGCTCCTGCAATTGCTGAGCCGCATCTGCAGCGCCGCACCTGCGGAACCCAAACCGCAGGTGCAGTTATGACAGCACCAGCAGCTGAAGCTGCAACTTAAACTCCAAAATTCCTTCGTCAACCATCCGAATTCATCCCGAGGCCCCCGGGACCTCAACCAAAGGCACCAACAAGTCACAAAACACTACCCAAACTTGTACCAAGTCTTAAAACATCTAAAACAACATCAAAACCTCGAATTAACCAAAGATTTAAGCCTAAGAACTCCAAATTTTCTCAAAATTTGCTTTCGATCAAAATGTCTAGCAAACCTCGTCCGAATGAGCTGAAATTTTGCACACACATCACATTCAACACTACGGAGCTACTCCAACTTCCGAAATTTCATTCCGACCCTCGGATCAAAATCTTACTATCGGACTGGAAACTTCAAAAATTCAATTTTCGGCATTTCAAGCCTAAATTAGCTACAGACCTGCAATACACAATCCGAACGCACCCCTAAACCCGAATTCACCTAACAGAGCTAACGAAACCATCAGATTTCCATTTCGAGGCCGTCTTCACACTGTTCCGACTACGGTCAACTTTCCAACACTTAAGTACTCCCCGAAACTCAAAACCAAACATCTCCACAAATCAAAATAGCAGAAATAAACTCGGGAAAACCAGTTAATAGGGGATCGGGGCATAAATTCTTAAGACGACCGGCCGGGTCGTCACAAGTTGCGATGTAATTTCGGTGGTGGATCAACTCGTCCTTCTAGTTCCTCAGATACTGTAGTTGCACCACCTCAGGCTCGTGGTTCTCACAATCAGACCGGGCATAGGGTAGGCAGAGGTGCAGATCGAGTTACTCAGGGAGGGGGACAACCCCATTTGTTTGCTACACTTGATATTCAGAGTGCAGAGGCATCTGTAGAAGTTATTACAGGTATACTTTTAGTCTGCTCACATAATGCTTATGCCATAATGGATCCAGGTTCAATGTTTTTATATGTGACTCCATACTTTGCAATTAACCTCGTGCTAGAACCTGAACAACTTAGTGAGCCATTCCTAGTATCTACTCCAGTTGGTGAGTCAGTGAAAGTCATAAGAGTCTATAGAGGTTGTATAGTTTCAGTCCAAGGTCGCAACACCAAGGCCGATCTCATAGAATTAGAAATGGTGGATTTCGATGTGATCATGGGTATGGATTGGTTGTCTTCTTGCTATTCCATGTTAGATTGTCATGCCAAGGATAGTCAGGTTCCAATTTCCAAATTAAGAAGTCTTAGAGTGTAAGGGTAGTTCAACATTGCTTGTAGGTAAGTTTTTTTCTTACTTTAAGGCACAACGAATGATCAGTAAGGGGTGTCTCTCCTATTTGGTTCACATCATTAATCCAGAATCAGAACCACCAGCTCTTCAGTCTATGCCAGTTGTTACAGAATTTCTAGAAGTTTTCCCAGATGACCTTCCGAGACGTCCTCCCGAAAGAATCATAGACTTTGGCATTGATCTCATGCCAGACACTCAACCCATATCTATACCTCCTTATACGATGGCTCCAGCAGAACTTAATGAGTTGAGAAAGCAGTTGAAAGACCTCCTTGACAAGGGCTTCATCAGGCCAAGTGTTTCACCGTGGGGTGCCCCGGTCCTATTTTTCAAGAAGAAAGATGGGTCTCTCAGAATGTGCGTCGACTATCGGTAGTTGAATAAAGTTACCATTAAGAACAAGTACCCACTGCCAAGAATTGATAATTTATTTGATCAACTTCAGGGTGCAAAGTACTTTTCAAAAATAGACTTGAGGTCGAGATACCATTAGTTGAGAATCAGAGAAGAGGATATATCTAAAATAGCCTTTAGAACTCGCTACGAGCACTATGAATTTCTAGTGATGTCCTTTGGGTTTACAAATGCTCCAGCTGCATTCTTGGACCTCATGAACATAGTTTTCAAGCCATTCCTGGATACCTTTATTATTGTGTTTATAGACGATATTTTGGTGTATTCTAAGAGCAAGGAAGATCATGCAGAACACCTCAAAATAGCCTTGCATACCTTGAAGGAGAATGAGCTTTATGCCAAGTTTTCAAAATGTGAGTTCTGGTTGCAGTTAGTGGCATTCTTAGGCCACGTGGTATCTAGTGAAAGCATAAAAGTAGACCCTCAGAAGACAGAAGCAGTCAAAAACTGACCAAGGCCGACAATGCCAACCGAAATCAGAAGTTTCTTGGGGTTAGCTGGCTACTATAGAAGGTTTGTAGAGGGGTTTTCCTTACTTGCAACTCTATTAACTAAGTTGACTCAGAAAGCAGTTAAGTTCCAGTGGTCAGACGCTTGTGAGCAGAGTTTTCAAGAGTTAAAGTAGAGGTTGACCACTGCACCTGTGTTAACCTTGCTGACAGGTACGGGTGGGTTCACAATGTATTGTGATGCCTACAGAGTTAGTCTTGGTTGTGTTCTTATGCAAAATGGAAAAGTTATTGCTTATGCTTCCAGGAAGTTAAAGAATCATGAAAAGAACTACCCCACACACGACTTGGAGCTTGCAGCAGTGGTGTTTGCATTAAAAATATGGCGACACTACCTTTATGGCGAGCATTCTGAAGTGTTTACAGATCACAAAAGCCTCCAGTACATTTTCAAGCAAAAAGAATTAAATTTGAGACAAAGAAGGTGGCTCAAGCTATTGAAAGATTATGACATCAATATCCTTTATCACTCAGGAAAAGCTAATGTGGAAGCAAATGCACTTAGTAGGAAGTCAATGGGTGTCTTGGCCCATCTTGCATTACAAAGGCGATCTTTGGGTCAAGAAATTCAAAAACTAGCAAATGATGGAATTAGATTGGATGAGACCGAAGAAGGAGGTATAACTGCTTATGCCTTAGCACAATCCTCCCTTGTTGCACATGTTAAGGCTAAGCGAGACGAAGATCCATACTTAGTGAAACTAAAAGGAGTTAGAAACAAAGAAATCACTGCTTTCACTCAAGGAAGTGACAGAGTTTTGAAGTTGAATGATCGATTATGTGTGCCTGATGTAGATGGTCTTAGGAAGGCCATAATGGAGGAAGCTTACAGTTCGAGGTACTCTATCCACCCAGGTGCTACTAAAATGTATCTAGATTTGAAAGAGTTGTATTGGTGGAAAGGCATGAAGAAACAAGTAGCAGATCATATGGCTAAATGTTTAAATTGCCAGCAAGTCAAAGCCGAGCATCAGAGGCCTGGTGGCCTAGCTCAATATATAGAGATACCACAGTGGAAGTGGGAGATGATTAATATGGATTTCGTAGTAGGTCTACCTCGTATGTACCATAAACATGATTCAATTTGGGTTATTGTAGACCGACTGACAAAGTCTTTACATTTCCTACCAGTAAAGACAACAGATTTCGCAGAGTAGTATGCGCAGTTGTACATCAAAGAAATAGTTTGATTGCATGGTACTCCAGTTTCAATCATATCTGACAGAGGCCCTCAGTTCACGGTGCATTTTTGGCAGGCATTTCAGAAAAGATTAGGTACCAAGGTCAATTTAAGCACCGCTTTCCATCCACAGACCGATGGCTGTTGATACCCAATTTTTCCCTATATATTTTCTATATGCCAAGTACCTTCAAAATAGCATATATATGCATATATAAGCATGTCCAAGTGTTTTATTATTTTTCCATTATTTTTAAAGGTTTAAATTGATTTATTTTTCCTTTTTTTTATCCATAAAATCCTTAATAATTATTTCCAAAATTATTATTTTGATAATTCTTCTATTATATTTCTATATTTATGCCAAAATATGGCTAAAGTAATTTTTACAATTTTATTTAGCATTTTAAAAGCGAAATTGCACATAATTGCAATATTAGCCATTTTAAAGTTTAATTATGTTTTAGATGTATAAAATTGGATCCTGTATTTTTAAATTGCTAATTATGTGTTATAAATTATTTAGTACTTTAATTTATTTTTCAGAAACTATTTACTATTTTTATAAATTAAAAGGGAAAATTAGCTATTTAAATAACAAACCCTTTTGTATTTCAATTATAACCCAAATCGGACCCCAATTCCCCAGTCCAATTTTGATTTAAACCCGACCCTAACCCAATTTTAACCCAAGTCCAAACCGGATCCCCACCAACTCCACTCAATATGAACCGTTGATCATTCAGATCAACGGTCCCCATTCCACCTGCCTAAAATAAACCTAAACGACCCCCCTAATCTAATTCATTTCCACCAACCTGTTGCCGTTGAATCCCCTTCCTCTCTAACTCTCTCTGAAACCTTACCCAAACCCTAGTCGCCGCCACCCAAACTAACCCTAATCCCCTCCGATTCTCACTCAATCCATAGACTCCCATGGCTGTTTGAGACATATATTGGTCTCCTATGTCTACTTGCTGTCTGTTTTCGTGATTTCATGGAAAGATCTCGAAGAGATCTAGTCCAGACCTTGCTCAACTTCTATCCATGGTCCTTTTTCCGGCCATCCATGGCCGTTCGAGTCAGATCCATGGCTTTTCCGGCTAGATCAGTAACTTTTCGAAGTCTTTTCACTTTTTCTAGGTTCTCTGAAACCCTAGCTTTAAGAGCTTTCTGATTTTCTTTTAGATCTGTCTTAGATCTGTGCATGTTATGAACCTCTTAGTGTTTTCTCAAAAGTTTTTTGATTTCCTTCAAAGTGACTCTTCGTCTCCAACAATTAGGGTTTTCTTAACCTCTTTTTAAAAGACTTCTTCTCCGATTTTCAATGTTGTCTTATGATTTTACTATATTTAAACGGTTTGTTTATGTCTTCTTCTACCTGGTTCATCGTGTTGAAAACCTTAGGTATTTTGGTTTTATCCGGGATTCTAAAACTGTCTTATTTATTTTGTATGTATACTTGCTTCGATGGTTAGATTCCTTTTCTTTGTTTGTCTTGAATGGTTTTGAGTTCTCACCATTTTTTAACTCAAAACCCTAATTTCTTCGAAATTTTCCTTCACTTATTACTGTGAGTTTAAAGGCTTTCTTTACTTGTTTCTGATCTTCTTTACCTGTTAGTTTGGTTTTCTACTCTGGTTCTACGTGTTAGCCATGACTACTTGATTTTGTTAACTACCATGCTTCGAGTAGTCCTTAGCCTACTCATGTCACCTTTGTATGTTTGTGTTCATCTAGTTTGCTTCTTTTTGTCAATATGTTTGACCCTGCATATCTGATACGCCTGTTCATTCTTTTCTATTTATATGTCGAAATGCCGAATCATGACTCCTTCTTGATTGATCTTGACTTCCTTAAGTTATGGTTTGATTGCAAGGTTTTCTTATAAACCCCTAATTTTACTCGTTTGTTTAAGTTAATTGATTCCCTTCCTTAATTTGCTGTGATGTTTCACCCCTGCTGAATCCTTTCCCCAAATTAAATATATTCTGTACCTAGACTCGATTATATACTCTATACTTTTACTATCCCTTATATGGTAAAGAATCAATCTTTCTCAAATTGATTTCCTTTCCTTAATTATCCCTGTTAGCATCCGTTTGACCAGTAATTCCTTGATTAAAGGAAAGTACTTGTATTAATGGGATTTTGATTGTGATTATTTCTATATTTGTGTTATACCTTTACTTGTTACCTTATTTTCTACTTATTTTTCAAATCTAAAAATACCCTACTCTCTCTTCTCTAAAGATACGAACAACTGAGTTTAAAACACACGTTACACATTCAAACTCTCTTTCTTTCTCTATTACTTGTGCTACTGCCTTGTCTAGCCGACTAAAATCCAAGGCTAGACTGTGGAACTCTTATTACTTTACTTTTTCTGCACTTTGCTCCTTCAACTTTGGTATGTTCTTAGTTTAAATTCTGAAACTCAACTCTATGTGTTCCCTGTTTGTCAATCCTTGTCTCTTTCTGCACTAACTTAATGGCTCATGTTGTTAAATTATACCTTTTGTTTACTGCTTTACTCAATATGCTTAAAAATTCTGCCCTCCTTTGTTGAAGTGTGATTAGCATGTTTACTTGTTCCTGTTTATATCTCTCAACTAGCATGTCTCCCAATGTACTTGATTCATGACTAATTATGTGTTTCTGATTTGGATCCTCTATGTCCCCAATCCCCTATTTCCTTGTTTGTAACTGCTGAAGTTGTACTGTGGACCTATTCTGTATGTGCTGATTCCCTGCCCCTTTTCAAAACTATTTTTCCCTAATCAACTCTTCTCTTGCTGTTGCAAATTTACTTCAAATCAATCATTTTCCAAACTGTTTTCCAACTCAACTCTCTTAAATCCATGTCAAGCACTCTCACATGCACTCTTAGATCATTAGGTTCTGCCCCTCTTGTGTGAGCCTTGCTTTGAGACCCTTGAGCTCCCTCTGAACCTGGATACATAAGAGCTGGTCCTTCCACACTACACCTACTCTTGGTTATGCAATATGGGTGTGAGCACTGCCCGGGGTCCCTTGAGGTCCTTAGGGAACTCTGACACACCCAGATATGATAAAGGCTTTGGAACAACATTGGCATTTGAGGTGGTTTATTACATAACTCAGAGAGGAAGTCAGAATCAGGCTTCTTATAGTTGTAACTTCTTACTTTTCATTTCTTATGTAATTCTATCATCGTCTGTAATAATTTGTAAACAAGTATTGGGGTGGCTAGTGAAAATGGATGGGGAAATATGCATGCTGTTGTTGTTAAAGGGTAGAAAGCATGTTATTAGGTTTATATTCTTAATTGTACAATAGAAACCATGTTTAGGATTCATACATGCATTAGAAAACCATATTCTTAGGACCTATGTTTCTTGCTTCAGCACTTCATTCATTAGTCCATGCTTTATGTCTATCACTTATAAATCCTGCTCCTAGGGCAATAACAACACTAGTATAAAAAGCTGTTATTTCAAAAATTCTGCAACTCTTGTGTACACTTAGAAATCATGCCTTAGGGATTCAGTTTTCAACAACCTTGCAATTTGCATGTGCATATTAGATACCATGTTCTAGGATCCTGCTTGCACATTTGTTTTTAAAAAAAAAGCGTAGTTAACTACTGATTCATAAAAAAGGTAGTAAAGTAATAATTTTCACATTGTGATGTTTTCTGAATAAAATTGGCAACAATCTCTGCAACTAGAATAGCATGTTTTAGATAATAAGAATAATCTCCAACTTTCTTAATGACTTGGAACAACTGCTGCATATTACTTTGCGCCTAGGGAAGCCTTAGGTAACTACTTAAATAAAAACCTGGAACTGCTTTTGTCTAATTATCAACTGTTAAAATCAGTAGGCAAACCTGATTCGGACTTCTTTTCTGAGTCATGTAATAAATCTGGTTCTGATGTTACCACTTAAACACCCTGCTTAGGATTTTGAATACAGACCTTAACTGTATATAAGTCATATTGTTTATGTGCATTATTTGTGGAGGTAACTGAGCCTTCTGCTTGTTTTTGTGTTTCCCTTTTAAATTCAGTCCTACCTGTTTTGTATGTCGCCTTAGTATTTTGCCTTTAAATATGAGGGTCTGCTTAGAACCCCCATAATAGGATAGAAGTCCTAAATTACTCCTGGACTGATAGGAAGGGACGGGTAACAACATGCAATAGTGGTCGAAACTAATCCTCACTTTAATTATCTTCACGAGGTGGGAAGGGTAGATATGGATATGATGACCGGTGTGATAATACCATATGTATCCCCTCTTTTGAGGAGTGTCTTATCGGGTATTGCATCGATGTGATCCATATTACAAACAAACCTAGGACACCCCTTTACATTCACAAGCATGCTTCAGATTGTAATTCTTTTCAAAATTTTGCCTTTCGCTAACTGTTTTCAAACACTTGTGTATTTAAACTCAAATCCCCCTAATATTTGAGCCCTACTTGTCTACTTTCTAATTGCACAAATTCACAAAAACTGTATGGCCAGGAACCACACTAGTGGATCCTGAGGAGTGCCTAACACCTTCCCCTTAGGATAATTTCAAGCCCTTACCCTATCTCTAGTTATCAAACATAGTTAGAAATAAACCCTATAGGTGCCTTAACGCACCTTAAAATTGTTAGGCGGCGACTCTTCAAAACGGCAAACCCCGTTCCCAAAAGGAATGAGTTTTCCCATACCCAAATGTCATGAACCCCGATTTCCGCGGAAGGGGAAAATGGGGCGCGATAATGGCCAGGCAGAAAGGACCATTCAGACTCTCGAAGATATGATGCGTGCGTGTGTTATAGATTTTGGAGGTAATTGGGATGATCACTTACCACTTATAGAATTTGCTTACAATAACAGCTATCAGGCCAGCATTGGTATGGCTCCTTATAAAGCGTTGTATGGGCGGACATGTAGGTCTCCAGTGGGTTGGTTTGAACCAGCAGAGGTGCCGCTGATTGGTCCAGAGTTTGTTTGTGAGGTCTTAGAGAAAGTTCAGCTAATTAGAGAAACACTTAAAGCAGCTCAGAGGTCAAAAGTCTTATTCTGACAAGAGGCATCGTGAGTTAGAGTTCATGGTTAGTGATAAGGTATTTTTGAAAGTTTCACCAATGAAAGGAGTTATGAGGTTTGGTAAGAAAGGGAAACTTAGCCCTAGATTTATCGGATCTTATGAAATTCTAGAAAATAAAGGAAATCTGGCTTATAAGCCAGCGCTATCCGTTGAGTTGTCCTCTGTTCATCCTGTCTTTCATGTGTCTATGCTTAGAAAGTACATTCATGATGAGTCGCATATAATACCTACCGATACCATAGAAATTAAAGAAGGCTTGATTTATGAAGAGGTACCTATAGAAGTTCTCGATAGGCAAGTAAGAAAGTTAAGAACAAAAGATATAGCATCGGTAAAAGTTTTGTGGAGTAATCATGATTCAAAAGAGGCTACATGGGAGGTCGAGGAAGATATAAGAGAAAAATATCCATATTTATTTGAGAAAAAAGGTATGTGAACCTAAGTTTAGTTTGACATTTATATTTTAATTATTAAATACAAGTTAGCATGTTTTTATTTTCTTCCTAGATTATACTTAGTTGTTGTAGCAATTTAGTTTATGCCGTAGTATATTTAATTCATTAAAGTGATTTACTTATGCTAAAGTTGTTGTGCTTTAGATTCTTGTTAGTTATTGTGGTACCTCCTTGCCGGAGTGTGAGTAATAAATTTATGAGCTATGTATGGTGCCTATGAATGACTTGTTATGGTATATTTGGTTGTTATTGGTGTAGTTGCGGTATTTCTGATAGAGATATTTTTTTGGATAGTCCAATTTACAAGGGAAACTCTGCCAAATATTTTGAAAATTTAAGGAGTTAGCCAAAATATTGAGTCCTTGAAAGAGTAAGTAGTGCTAAGAAAACTTAAGAAGTCCAAGGACTTAAGGAATGATTGTTAGCTTAAGAATAAAGCCCTAGTAACATTCGAGGACGGATGTTTTTAAGGAGAGAAGATTGTAACACTCCTCAAATATATAAAAGTTTCAAGACACGCAAAATATAGAATTTAATTATTTATTTATTTTTTATCTCAAATTATACTTCTATTACAGATTTAAACCCTTGTGATTGATTTTGAGTTACTTTTCTATTTATTAATAATTAGATATACAATTAGGGGAATATTAATAATTTTAATGTTTCTAATTATTAAAAGTAGGTATAATTAAATACTAGTTAAGTAAAAAAACAAATAGAAGAAGCGTGTCAAGCTAAGCCCATAAAGGACTATTGGACCAAATACAATAGGATTGCAACAGGCGTGAATAGCCTTGCAAAAACAAAACAGAATTTACATTCTGTTTGCTCCAAAATAGAGGTAGCGAACTATTCGGGCAGACAACGAAAATTCTAGGGTTCTTTACAAATCAGTAATTTTTAAACTCAGGTATGAAATATTTCCTATTGTCAATTACCCTACAGTAGTAATAAGTAAGAATTGAATAGTTAATTCCTTTCTTTCTCTGTATCAACATCAAATTTCATGTTTAGGTGTGAAACTTTAAAATCAATTAAAACGCACTGGTTGTTGTAGAATCAATTGTTTGATGGGTATAAGTTGGACTGGGGTCTACGTATTGGCTCAAGGAATTTTGAGGTGAGTTGATATAACCCTTTACTAAAGTGGTTTAACTCACAAAAGCACACATACAAGGTGTTTGATGAATTACTTAAAAGAGTTTATATTTACTTAATTGGAGCGAGTGAGTACCTATTAACTTAGAATTGTTCTAGCAAACGTTTAAATGATTTATTATGATATATGTGTATAAATTTTCAGATTTTTGTGTTATTCTTATATGCTATTTTCATGTTGAAAATTTATGAAGAAGTAAGAATCTTTAGAAATACTTTTACATATTTATTTCATTCTTATGCCAATGCTTTGTAGGCATAAACTTTAATTTCATACCAGGATCTTGAACATAATAATCTTACACGAAATCGTTACAGGAAACATACCTGAATCGTAAGCCATCATCGTGAAGCGGAAGCGTTAATTCAAAATTGGTTTCTCGCCCCTTGCCCTAACTTACGTTACCGCCGCCTTTAGAGATGGAAGAAAGAAATAAAATACGGTAACCCTAATGGGTGGGGAGATGACCAATTTATAGAGGTTCACACTTAATCCGGTACGTCCATCAAGTAACCGATTGGACGGATGAGATTTGCTAATTAATTAAATATTAATTATGGGCATAATCTTATTGGGCCATATATATACATAGGAAATAACTTACATTCTCCCACTTGGCCCAATAATCACATAATATTAATATTTAATAGGAACATTAGTTGCGCATAAATAAATCTCTTCTATAATGTCCATCATAAATACCACAATACAATAAACTAGTAAATGTGAGTTAAGGCAGTTATATATAATTTGTCTACATACTCCCTTCCGTATACTACAACATTAGTAGTTTATCGTATCAGGTTCATAAGTTATAAAATTATTATGGTCCACAATAATGTCTCATTGAGACTTATTGTCACGACCCAAAATCGCACCTGTCGTGATGGCGCCTATCATGGAACTAGGCAAGCCTCAAATCGACATCTCAACACAGTAGAACTTTTAAATAAAGACGGAAGCAGTTAATATTAAAGAAATCCTTTAAAAAAAAAGAATATAACTCCAAAATTACTATACAATTCATCCCCAAAACCCAGTGTCACTGAGTGCATGAGTATCTAAATGATAACAACATCTGACTGATAAAACACTGTCTGAAAATATAGAACAGTAGAATATGAAAGGAAAGGAGAGTCAAGGTCAGCGAACACCATGCAACTACCTCAATAGTCTCTTAAGTCTGACTCCCCAATCAGCAACCGCCGTGGCCAGAAGTGTCTAGATCTGTACACGAGGTACAGGAGGTAACGTGAGTACACCAATTCAGTAAGGAACAAAAATAAATAAGGAACTGAGAAGTAGTGACGAGCTATGCAAATACAGTTATCTCAATAACTTTCAAATAAGAGTAGTCATAAACAGTTTAAGTCACATCAGTACGTACTCAATAAATCAGATATCAAATTTGACTGAGTAGTAAATAATATCTTTCAATAATTTTTAAAACAATGATATGACATCTGCGATGCAACAATAATGAAGTAAATGTATTTTCTCAGAATAATAGTCACTCTGCCCTCCCATTCACTCCAACCTCACAATCACTCATTCCTCACATTCACTTATTCCTCCCAGTCGCTCAGCACTCGACACTCGCACTCAGTAGGTACTTGCGCTCACTGGGAGTGTGTACAGACTCCGAAGGGGCTCCTTCAGCCCAAACGCTATAATAAGCCACCTCGTGGCATAAATCACTCAGGCCCTCGGCCTCACTCAATCATAAATCAGTAACAACATGCTGCGGCGTGCAGCCCGATCCCATAAATATCCTCACAGATCAGGCCCTCGGCCTCACTCAGTCATAAATCAGTAACAACATGCTGCGGCGTGCAACCCGATCCCATAAATATCCTCATAGATCAGGCCCTCGGCCTCACTCAGTCATCAATCTCTGCAGTCTCTCGGGCTCTCAAAAATCATATAAACAGCCCAAACAGAGGTAATGTCATGTATCAACAATGAACAGCAAGAGACGGAGGCATAATAAGCAAAAAAAGCTATGACTGAGTATAAAACAGTAATTCGCAGCTAATTCAGTAAGTACACGACCTCGCAGGTCTCAACAGTGACCACATAAGGCCTAAACATGATTTCTAACATGAAGTACAGTCAATTTCTATGAAAACAGAGGGAACATATATTAAATAGTAGGCTAATTAATTCCACAGTCTCGCAGGACGGACCAAGTTACAATCCCTACGGTGCACGCCCATATGCCCGTCACCTAGCATGTGCGTCACCTTTAAAATAGTCATACGAAACAATGTCCGGGGTTTCATACCCTCAGGACCAGATTTATAGCCGTTACTTACTTCAATCCGAGCAAAATCTTGCTCCGCAATGCCCTTTTCCGCTCAAATCGACCTCCGAATGCCTCGAATCTAGCCACAATAATTCGATTTAGTCAATAAAAATTATAAGAATTAATTCCATATGAAAAATACTAATTTTTCAACAAAATTCGAAATTAACCCAAAAATTTCCCGTGGGGCCCACATCTCGGAACCCGACAAAAATTACAGAATATGAACCCCCATCCAACCACGAGTCCAATCATACAAATTTTACCAAAATCCTACAACAATTCGGCCTCCAAATCATCAAATCTTATTTTTAAATCCATAGGACCAAATTCCCGGTTTATACCTCAAAAACATGTAATCTAGCTGGGATATTCAATGATAATTCAATAATATTGACTAATAATGATCACAAGGGACTTACCTCAAGAATTCCCGTAATTTCTCGCTCAAAATTGCCAAAAATCCGAGTTTGAAACTCAAAAAATGAGAAATAAATGGACTGCTCGCCCTTTAACTGCCCAGAATTTTTGGGGGCACTGTTCACACGTGCGGGTACTATTCACACAACACTGTTCATGCGGGACTGTTCACTCGTACTATTCAAGCTGCTATAAAAAAATCCAGCAGCTGTCCAAAACAACTTCAACAACTTTTCTTCCGTCTGAATTAATCCGTTAACCTTCCGAATCGCACCCGAGGCCCTCGGGACCTCAACAAAATACATCAACCAGTCCTAAAACATAATACAAACTTAGTCGAAACCTCAAATCGTATCAAATAATGCTAAAATCGTGAATCACACCCCAATTGAAGCCTAATGAAACTAGGAATGTTCAACTTCTGTATTCGATGCAAAAACCTAACAAATCAAGTCCGAATTACTTCAAATTTGCATACAAGTCATAAATGATATAACGAAGCTATGAAAACTTTTAGAACTGGATTCTGACCCAGATATCAAAAGGTCAACCCTCGGTCAAACTTTCCAAAAATCTTCTATTTTCCAACTTTCGCCAAAATGCGCCGAATTATCCTATAGACTTCCAAATCCAAATCCGAACATGTGCCTAAGTCCAAAATCACCATACGAAACTATTGGAATCATCAAAATTCTATTCTGACCTAATGATTTTCACTTTTTTATCTAATTGCCTTTCAACCTCATTAACAAACACTTTGAGGGCATCTGTTGCTTGAGATTTTTCTTTCAGCAAATAGATGTATCCATAACGTGAAAAATCATCGATAAAAGTGATAAAGTATTTTTCTCCACCAAAAGATGGAACATAAAAGAGTCCACAAATATCGGTGTGTATAATTTCAAAAAGGTGGGTGCTTCTTGTGGCACCTTTCTCACTATGCTTGGTTTGCTTTCTCTTAATGCAATCCAAACATATAGTAAGATCAGTAAAATTTAGATTCGGAAGAATTTCATTCTTTACTAATCTTTCTAACCTTTCTTTTGATGTATGCTGGGTGCTCCTATATTTTGATGTATTGCCATGCTCCAAAAGATTCCTTTCTTATTCCACGTCTTGCCCTCCATCGTCGGCCACATACGGACGCCACGCTTATGCAGTGAGCCTTGCTTGTTCGCTGTGTTTCACCACATTTTGCCCTCTTGTTGGCTTCGCGCGATTGCCAGCTAATAACTTGTTTAGATGGTTATTATGTATCGTATCGTATTATATTATATTGTATTTTATTGTATTGTATTCTTTTGATTTATGCAATGTTCGGATAAATATATTATTTGTCGTCGTTTCATAATGTCATGCACTAATAATATGAAGAATAAATGTGCAATGTTATAAAGAAAAAGTAAGGTACGAAGTAGATTTATTATGTAAAAAGATAGGATAAAAGACAAAATATGATTATTTAATAATAAGGAAGGACAAGATTAGAGAAAAAATAAGGTAACGATGTGACCATATCAAATCGTCTGTTTCATAAAGTGACACTTTTTTGTCGTTACATAGCGACGACTTTAACAATATGATACAATAAAATCTAAGTAACAATGAAAACAAATATTGTATTTAAAGTAATAATACGATACAACCATTTACCAACCATCCAAACAAGTTGTAAAGGCTTTGGAGTTTACACCCCAAAATAATAAGGATTGTGATAGCTAAAATGGTTTTCTTCGTTCAAAAATAGATAATATATCATGTTCGAGTTATCGGAATAAGAAACTTTTTGATAGGTAACGTATTACCCTCCTTAGTAAATCTATCCGGCACATAATTTTATCTCTAATGTATACACAGTCGTCCTTATGCTGAAGGTTCCAAATTTGTTTTAAAACAATCAAATTTATTTTCCTTTTTTTTTTTTAACAACAAAGCTTGTTTTTTTGTTTGTCTAGTTTTAAATATACAAATTTTATTTAGAAAGAGTAGTAAGTAGTAACTTGCCTTAATTTTACTCCAGACAATGTTCAACTTAACTTTGAATTTATATAACAACACATTCGAATTACGACCAAAAAAATGTTCAATTTTTCCTGATTCTGCGATGATATCCTTGTCTCCACTATGTACGTATCAAGAAATAAAAAAGCAAATATATTTTCATATTAGAAATTGACTGTGACGATCCGGCCAGTCATCTCATGAGTTATCGTTCTGTTTCCCCCATTTCTGTTTCTTTATGCTTCGTAATCCGTGTTTTGTGGTATCGGGTTGGTCGGATCGAGTCCGGAATGATTTTTGTAAGGTTTGAGACACTTAGTCTCTTTTAAGGAAGTTTAAGTTGGAAAAGACAACCGGATATTGACTTATGTGTTAGAGGGCTCGGATGTGAGTTCCGATGGTTCGGTTAGCTTCGGGAGGTGATTTGGGACTTAGGAGCATGATCGGAATGAGTTTTGGAGATCCGGAGAAGATTTAGGGTTGAATTGGCGAAGTTGATATTTTGGCGATTTACGATTGGTAGGCGAGATTTTGATATAGGAGTCGGAATGGAATTCCGAGAGTTGCAGTAGTTCTGTTGTGTCATTTGGGATGTGTGTGCAAAATTTCTGGTCATTCGGACGTGGTTTGGTTGGATTTTTGATCAAAAGCAGAATTTGGAAGATTTTAGAAACTTAGGCTTGAATCTGATCCGAATTTGGTATTTTGATGTTGTTTTGAGCGTTCCGAAGGTTGGAACAAGTTTGAATGAGGGTATGGGATATGTTGACATATTTGGTTGAGGTCCCGAGGACCTCGGGTGAGTTTCGGGTGGTCAATCGAACCATTTCATGTTTTGCAAAGTTGCAAAAAATTTCTGTTCAGTGCTGCAGGCATTTAGCCTTCGCGTTCGCGAGGCAGGTGACACGTTCGCGAAGGGCTGCGAGGTTGTGCATCGCGCTCGCGAGCGTGTAGTCGCATTCGCATAGAAGGTATTGAAAGGTCAAGCTTCAGTGGAAATTAACCCATCGCGTTCGCGACGTAAGGACCGCGTTCGCGAAGGTTCATCTGGAAAACAATCAATAAAGGGTACAAATCCCGAAATTACCAAAACCCGACTCCCGGGTCCACATCTCGAAATTCAAAATTTTTTACACCAATAGATTCCTTATCTTCCCACGAGTCCATACATATCAAAACATCAAAATTCATCCACAAATGACCCTTCAAATCCCAAATGTTTGGTCTCCAAGTTCAAGCCCTAGCACTTCAATTTTAGGTTTAGATTCCATGATTTTCTAGGTGAAATTCACATAATAATCGAGTTTTAAGTCCAAGAATCTTACCTCCAAGTGATTCCCCTTGAACCCCTCTTCAATCTCCTTCAAAAATCTCCAAAAACGATCAACTATGGAGGAAATGAGCCCCAAAATAACGGACAAGACGAGTTAAAAACATTCTGCCCAGGCCTTAATTTTCTTCTTCGCGAACGCGATCAAAGCCACGCGTTCGCGAAGCACAAAAATAATGTTGACCATAATCCTCTTACGCGAACGCGGTACAACCCATACGAACGCGATGCTTTTCCCAGATGAACCTTTGCGAACACGGTCCTTCCATCGCCAACGCGATGGGTTAATTTCCACTGAAGCTTGACCTTTCAATTCCTTCTATGCGAACACGACTACACACTCGCGAGCGCGATGCACAACCTCGCAGCCCTTCGCGAACGTGTCACCTGCCTCGCGAACGCGAAGGCTAAATGCCTGCAGCACTGAACATAAATTTTCTGCAACTTTGCAAAACATGAAATGGTCCGATTGACCACCCGAAACTCACCCGAGGCCCTCGGGACCTTAACCAAACATGCCACCATATCCCATACCCTCATTCAAACTTGTTCCAACCTTCGGAACGCTCAAAACAACATCAAAACACCAAATTCGCATCGGATTCAAGCCTAAGTTTCTAAAATCTTTCAAATTCTGCTTTTGATAAAAAACCCAACCAAACCACGTCCGAATGACCTGAAATTTTGTACACACATCCCAAATAACACAACGAAACTATTGCAACTCTCAGAATTCTATTCCGACCCATATATCAAAATCTCGCCTACCAACCGAAAATCGCCAAAATATCAACTTCGCCAATTCAAGCCTAAATATTCTCCGGACCTCCAAAACTCATTCCGATCACGCTCCTAAGTCCCAAATCACCTCCCAAAGCTAACCGAACCATCGGAACTCACATCCGAGCCCTCTAACACATAAGTCAATATCCGGTTGACTTTTCCAACTTAAACTTTCTTAAAAGAGACTAAGTGTCTTAAACCTTACCAAAATTATTCCGGACTCGATCCGACCAACCCCGATACCACAAAACACGGATTACGAAGCATAAAGAAGCAGAAATAGGAAAAACAGAGCGGTAACTCATGAGACGACTGACCGGATCGTCACATCAACTATTTTTCTACTTTAAAATATTCAGCAGTACGTGTGGCTGACTTTTTCATCGAACTCCAAAATTCTCGTTCTACCTTCAAAAGAATACAAAACACAAAATGCACAAAGTTGCACTACATGAAAAAGCCTGGCAAATATTTCTTTTGCTTTGTTTTTCTTTTCTTAGGTTTAGCTATCCAGTATTCAAAAATTCACTGGTCTAACTAATTTTAGTTCACTCCGAGAAAATCCACTAAAAGTAAAATACTCCATATGACAAAAGGTTTTTTATTTTTCGGACTCAAACCCAAGATTTTTTTCTTAAAAGTGGATGGATCTCAATCATTTCATCATACCGCTTGATTTATGTCGGGTTTCTTTTCCTTTTTTCTTTACAACCATTAGCAGACAGAATTGGGTAAAAATCAGAAATGGCCGTATTTACAACTGCTAAATTAAAAATAGCTACAATTTCAAAAATAATAGAAATTTAGCCACTTTTCATGTAAAGATAAAATTTGAATAAAAACACTCTTAAGAATCGGAAAATATTCCAGCATAATATGCTAGAGTTCGAATATTTTATATGTGAGCTCCATCAAAATATGCTCGAATTTTATAATGTGTTGGAGTTCCATCATAATATGCTAGAAGTTTATATGCAGGAGCTCCATAATCCCACATATTATGCTGGAACTTTCTGTGTGCTGGAGTTCCAACAAAATGTACTGGAAGTTTATACGCAGGAGCTCCATAATCCTGTATATTATGCTGGAACTTTTCGTGTTTCAGCAAAACAATGGCTATTTTTAATGACTTGACAAACAATGATTATTTTTCGATTACCAATCCGACAAATGGCCGTGCTATTTTTACGACAGAATCCAGATCCTTCTAAATGCAAATTCAATATCAACGATTCAAACTAAATGCCATCAATATCAGCAAAGTCAAAGATTAGGTAAATTATCTTTCTTAGAATATGTTCTAAGGAATTACATTATTATACTTCATAGTAGTGAAAATTCTTTTGATGCACAAAATAAATCTTTTTAATTTAATATGGTCGCCTGCTCATGAGATTGCTAAAAAAATAGTATCTTGTCTTACGATTTTACTGGACAATGCATGTTAAACTTAAGTACTTAACTTTGACTTATAACAAGACATTTTAATTACGACAAAGAAAATTTAACTTTTCCTGATTCGGTGGTGACTTTCTTGTCTAAACTATATATGTATGAGTCAAGAAATAAAAAAGCAAATATATTTTCGTACTAGAAATTGACTTTTTCCTACTTTAATATTCAGCCGTACGTGTGACTGACTTATTTTATCAAATGCCAGAATTTTTGTTTCTTAACATCCAAAAGAATACAAATCACAAAGTAAACAAAATAGCATTTCATGAAAAAGCTTGCATTCACATTGTTACATAACGACCGAAAGATTTGATAGAATGGTTGGGTGGGATCCTTCACGCTTAATTGAGTCTCGAGTTTGAGTTCTGAATAAAGTCCACGATTAGACAATATTCGTCCTTAGTAACAAATTTACATTAATATGTGGGCGTTTGGACATAAGAATTGTGAAATTTGAGAAAAAAAGCATGTAATTTTTTTTTAGTGAAATTAGAGTTGTGTTTGGATATGAATATAATTTGGAGCTATTTTTTGAATTTTTATGAGTGATTTAAAGTGAAAATTTCAATTTTTTTTTTTGGAGTTTTAAATTTTCTAAAAATTCCGAATTTCAACTTCAAGTGAAATTTAAAATTTTATCTCCAAACGCTGATTCGGAAAAGTAAAAAAAAATGAATTTTTTTATGGCCAAAAGGACCCATATATATTTCCTCGTTGCGGTGAAAATTCTTTGGAATCTGACACTTCTCTTTCTCCTTTTTCCACATAGAGAAATAATTCATTTAAAGAGTTCCTCTTTAGGGAATATATTTAGGCACTGCAATACTTTATCGTGCAAAAGAGAGTTTATCAAAATTTTAATAAGGATTTTGGTTTGTGAATATATAAAGTGGGCGTTTAATTTAGACATAAGAATTGTAAAATTCTGAAAAAATTAAAAAAATATAAAATATAAAATCAAGTATAAATAGTATTTGAAAATTAGAGTTGTGTTTGGACATGAATATAATTTTGGTTTGTTCTTGAATTTTTGCGAGTGATCTGAATGAAAAAATTTTGAAAAAAAGATTTTTGGAGTTTTTAAAATTTTTGAAAAATTTCAAAATTCATCTTCAAGTGAAAATTAAAAATTTTATGGCCGAACACTAATTTCGAAAAAAAGGTGAAAAATTTTCCATGGCCAAACGGATCAAAGAGTAACAAATATGTAAGTGGCCTTAGAAACTTCGTTTTCCTAATATCTCATAAGTTAAATCTCAACATATGAACTAAATTTTTTCCCCATATGTCCATCTTTTTTTTCTCTATTCGATGCCTAAGAATTAGTCATATATGATAAAAAAAAAACTCAATTTCAAGAAGATACATTCTCATTGTGACAATTGTCATGAATTAGGATGTTTTAATTTCCCTTGTTTTTTCCCCATTGTGGTTTTTTGTCTCTTATCTCCTTCTACACTTTCCTTCCTTTTTCCTCCTCTCTACTTAGCCATATAAATACCCCATGTGTACTCTTTGTTCCAACTCCCAACTCTTCTTATTCCTTCCTTATTTTTCTCGATTAATTTAATTTGATCAAAACTTAGTTATACATATTTCTAAAGTAATGATGATAGAGTCTTGGAATCCTCCTCTCTTACATGACTACTCTAAGCTTTCACGACTTAACAGTCACGACGATGGTGGGGCAAACCTCAGCGCGAAACTGATGATGGAAGAATGTGAACCTCCGCTGATAGATCTCAGCTGTCTGAAAAGTAAAGATGAGAGACAAAAGATTAGTTGCGAAAATGCCATAGCCAAGGCTTCATCTGAATGGGGTTTTTTTCAAGTTGTGAACCATGGTGTGAGTCTTGAATTACTTAGGAAAATGAGGAGAGAACAAATGAAGTTATTTAAGGCACCTTTTCAAATGAAAGCTAATTGTGGGATTTTAAATAATTCTTATAGATGGGGAAATTCAACAGCTACTTGTCCTAACCAATTTTCTTGGTCAGAAGCTTTTCATATTCCTTTAACAAAGATTTCAGAAGCTGATTGTTATGGAGAGTTCACAACTTTAAGGTAATTATCAATTAGATAGAGATTAATTTTATCGCCTCTCGTTCAATTCTTAAAAAAAATAAAAAAATTAGAGGCGAATTTAGAATAAACAGTTTCAAACTGGACTTGAAGACAAAATTTTGATAAGCTTAGGTAGTTTCACCTTGTCTCATTCAAGTTTGGCATTTCTCTTTCTCCTTTTATTTTTCATATCACTCTTTACTACTTTGTCTAGTTTTCCCCCCTCAAACATTTAGAAGAAATAGATTACTTATTTTAATTATTATGGTAAATATTCTTAGAGTATTATCACTTTGAGCTCGTGCCAGAAATTATTTATATTTGGTAGTCAAAAAAGTGTATAATTTTTGTATATATATACATTTATATACGAAAATTATACAAATTTAATACATTTTTTCGGCTATTATTTTTACAACGGCTATGCAGTGTCATTTTTCCAATATTCTTCATAAAAGTACACATGCACATGCAAACTACATACTATATATAAGAGAGAGACAGAGATACTATATATAAGAGAGAGACAGAGAGAATATTGTAGGAATATTATATAATATTAAAAGAAATTTTTATTTCTTTTCTTCCTAAACCATTGTATGTTTTACATTTTCACTTCATATTTGTGTGTGTGTTGTGGGAGGTTTGGGGGGGGGGGGATGGGGGGAGGTTGTCCATAAATAGTACTCCGTAGAAAATTGTTGTAGGATTTGAAGACCGGCCAGTATCAAGATTTTCACATTGGAGTTATATATACTAACAATGTAAAGGATGTTTACACTCAGTAACATTAAACTGTATCGGTTATAGTAGTTTATTAATGTATCTTTTAGGTTATCGTATTAAACAATGTTAGTAAGAGTTACATATTGTTACAGGTCAACTCAACCGGATGATATAAAAACATTATAATTTGTCTAAAACTCGGTTAGATATATAATGTCTCTTCAACTCTTTGTTTATAGGGAAGTGATGGTGGAATATGCAGCTGCAATGCAAGACCTAGCCAAATCACTTGCTGGAGTTCTTGTAAGAAACTTAGGTCAAAGAGATAATCTAATCAAAGGAATTTGCAATGAGAGTTCATGTTTTCTTAGACTCAATCACTATCCACCTTGTCAAATTTCTCCAGAAATATTTGGATTAGTACCACATACAGATAGTGATTTTTTGACCATTTTACATCAAGATCGTGTTGGTGGACTTCAACTAATGAAAGACTCCAAATGGGTTGCTGTCAAACCTAACCAAAATGCACTTATTGTCAACATTGGAGATCTTTTTCAGGTACACTTTTTTATCAATTTTATATGGCTATCACTTTTTTTTTTTTTTTGGAAATTAATGGAGCGAAATGACTAAGTGAGGATGACTTGGTTAAAGTACCTCATGATATCTCCTAAAGCGAAATAGGCACGCGCACATGTATAGAGTCTGTTTAAGTCGTGCAAAATAACGCCTAATTTAATATAGTACCTTACCTTCCATCGATTGATGGTCTCAAGTTATAAGGAAGTGAGAGAAATAATAACGAGAAGAAAGAAATCTCTCGCTTGGTTTATTAAAAAAAAATAAAAATTGGGTAGTTTTGTTTTTAGTTTTTTTTTTTTAGTATTTTGCGAGTGACAAAAGTGAAAAATATTTGTTTAAACTATCTTTATTCTCCCTTAAGAGTCACACTTAATTAACGCTCAAAAAAATATTTATTGCAAAAAAGAATGCACCACCAAATGATAGTAGTTTTTTGTTTCCAGAAGATATTAGGGGTATTATTATTTTTAGCCCGCGCCAGAAACTATTTACATCTAGTAGCTGAAAAGTGTATAAAACTTGTATAATTTTTGTATATAACATACATAATGTATATATATATATATATATATATATAAATTTTATATTTTTTTCGGCTATTATTTTTACAGCGTCTATATATATAGTGTCATTTTCCCAAGATATTACTCCTCTATTCAAATAGGTGAAAGAATTGAATATATCAGGGTCAAATTGTCTAATTCTTGGATTGAATTTAAACATCGATTCAATTTTTTAAAATAATTAAACTTTTATATCTGAAAACTACAACAAAAGACATTAGAAAATGTCATTATCACCTTTTTATATAAATAACCAAAAGTCCAATTTCTTTATAAATGCTTTTTAATTGGTCAAGAAATTGCAGAACCAATGACCAAGAGTCCACTTTCTTTTTCACCCATATTCTCCCCAAATTGCCAGAGTCGCTAATATCTCATTGTCATTATATAAAAAAATAAAATTATCATCAGCCCAGATCAAAAACAACGTAGAAAAATTAAATTTTGGCATGTTATATTTGTCCAAGAATTGTACCCAACAAAGTCAATTCCTTCCCCATCGACAAAAAAAACACGACTATTTTGTCCATACTTGCCTAAGAGGAAACACTTATTTTCTCTTTGATTGGTGGCTAATCTCCAAATCATCACCAAGTTTTTGCATTTAATTAGTAAAATAATTGAAATGTGTACAATATAGTTTGGATATCTTAGTTATTTTAAAGAAAATGCATTCGGAAAAGGGGTAGGGGTAAAGTCTGCGCACACTACCCTCCCAGACCTCATTAGTGGGATTTTACTGGGTCGTTATTGTTGTATTAATCACGCAAATTCTATATCTTTCCTTTTTGTCCTTTATTTTGGTTAAAGAAAAGAAACATTAACTAAGTTGTTTTTGTAGTTGTAATAGTTGTAGTAATCGGCTCAAGGCAGATCCAGCCTACATCTTATGAGTTCATCCGAACTCAATAATTTTGGCTTGAACATTATAAATTATAGCTTTTGACACCAATAAATTAAAATCTTGTATTCGATCTCACAATATTCAAATCTTGTATATGCCTCTGACTATGCTAAGAATATATTTGTTCTTTTACTAAAATACACTATTTTGCATTAATAGACAAAATACATTGATGATTTACAACATCAAAATAAATGCAGGCTTGGAGCAATGATGTGTATAAAAGTGTGGAACACAAAGTGATGGCTAATGGAAAGATGGAGAGATTCTCAATTGCTTATTTCCTTTGCCCTTCTTATGATTCTTTAATTGGAAGCTGCAAAGAGCCCTCTATTTATAGGAAATTCACCTTTGGAGAATACAGATATCAGATTCAACAAGATGTCAAATTTATTGGACACAAAGTAGGCCTCTCAAGATTTCGTCTATAGCATTTTACACAGATAAGAGCAAAGAAAAAGAAAACATATATTTGAGGCCTAAGATTCCAGAAGAAAACCACAATTTTGAGGGAGTTGATACAAGAAAAGTTTTTTTTTGTTCTATTTCATTAGTATATGTATATATATATATATATATATATATATATATATATATATATATATATATATATATATAGATTGATTGACCTATATAGTTTTAATATTAAGGTAGACGAGAGATCCTTTTGTGTACTTTTTTTTGTTTGGGAGAGGAAAGTGAATGGAGACGTTATGTCATAGGCGCGTACATTAGAAAGGGAGAGTAAAGATTACTTTTGTACTATGTTGTTTGCAATTGTTCTAAGTTTGATGAATAAATATAAGAGTTACCTTTTACCATCCCTATTGTTTAATCTTTCACTATGTTGTACAGATTCCTAAAATTTCCACTTCCATCATTTAGACACTTTCAAATTGTTGCGTTTTGCTAGGCCAAATCCATAAATAAAAATATATCCGAAGTAACGTGGTCTGTGAGAATTCATACAATTGACTCCAACTTGTTTCACACTGAGGCGCTCTAAAACAAGATCCATAAATAAAGATATATCCTAATTAATATGGTAAGTGAAGATTTATATAATCGACTCCATCTTGTTTGACGCGAGGCAGAGTTGTTTTTGTAAAGATCTATCCGAATTACCCGACCAAGAGATGTATAAAACGAAAAGCAATCACAAGGTAGATTAAGCCACTCATTTACATAAATTTCAGATCACCAAAACTTGCTATTTCATGCATTTTACAGTCCTGTCTCAGCTATCTTAAAATATCAAGCAGGCCACCTACTTACAAATGAAACTTGAGAACAACCACTTGCCAAATCACCACCAGAAGCATATCCAAGATTTAAACTCTATGAGTTTAATTTTTAAAGTTTTTAGCATTAAACCCATCATATTTTTAAAGTTATGGGGTACATATCTACTATATATTTTTGCAATTTTAATGATTTTTTTAAATCTTACTCCGCGTCAAAAGTTATGTGTTCAATTGAACCGGTCGGTAATACACTACATCCGCCCCTGATCACAACATACGTGTCTAAAGAATCAGTTTGATGTTTGACCACATTGATAAATAGAAATTTCTGTATTCAATAAGATCATCAGTCATCACATGAAGTTCTTCATCAGCAGGATGAAGAATGTGATTTCACTCCCGTAGCTAACTCTGACATAAAATTATGGTATAGTTGACAAAAATATAATGCACAGCTATTGAGGCTTCTTTCTCTAAGTTCATTCATTTACATGGAAAAACATTTTTTCGTATAACTGGGAATCAAGTTTTCATAGTTACTGTACAACGATGAGATAAAGAAAATACTACTATGAAGAATCTACAAATAAACAAATACTCTGTCGTGGGATTTATAAGTAAACAAGTGAATGCTTGGGTGAAATTAGATAAATTATATTTGATCAAGTTTATTCTTCCAAATCCTCTACCTAATTACCTTCACAACTATTAGTCAAGAAGCAGAGCTACCTTGTCCTTGAGACTACTCTTCTTCTTTACCAAAACTGGGTGACCCTCAGAAGGATCGCTCTGGTTTTTCTTGTTTAGATCGTGAGCTAAACTCATCATGTCTTCTCTAACTAGTTCAACTCTCTTCTCCTCATGAGTTTTCTTCAACAAAGGGCCCAAAAACACATCTAACATGTCTTGAGTAGGATTCTCGGACATGTTAACCTTAGGAGGAGCATCTTCAACTCTTGTCTCTGTAATTGGAATACTATCAGAATGTCTTTCGTCTCTTCTCAAAGATTGATTGTCCAATTCACTGCAATTTAACGAGCCTGTTGACATGGAAATAACATCCTCCACTGGACCACTTTTTCCTTTGCCTGATGCAGCTTGCTCATTCTCATTCACATACTGCCAGGGAAGGGAAAAAAAAGATAACAACCAACGTCTCATATTTACTACAGAAGTGAAACAGCAACTGTTATACCAAACAACAAAAACCCTGAGACAATATATATCTTTTACAAATCATTCTCTACACTCGAAATATTAAGGGATCAAGCAAATCTTAAATTAAATCTTAAATTACAGGACTCTTGAAATCCTAGGAGTCTATTAGGATTTTTTGGAGATTACGCTACCATAAACCTTAACTCACACCTATATAAAGGAATACATATTCCCTTGAAGATGTGTCTCAAAATCCCATAAACTCTTGGGATATTCACAAAGAGATCAAAATATGGCCGAATACTTCTTGCCAATTAAATAGTTCAAGAAGCTGGTAATCAAATATATCCCCAGGAGGTCTGCATCATCCTAAATTCGAGAAATATGCAGCTTCAGCCCTCAAATCACGGTGATAATCAGGAGAGAAGAATCAAGGGAGAAACATAATTGTACTCGCAATTGATTAGTAAAAATATTTTTCTCTTATTTTGTGATTGCAGTTTATTTTTCATATGCTGAAAATTAGTTGCAAACAAATTGGCACACCCGGTGGGACCAGTTCTGCCCTTCATCTCTTCCTTCTGTAAATCGAAAACTCCAAGTTTCAAAACCATTTGTTGCGATGGTCGAGTACTTCAAGTCTCGTCTTAAAGTTTCGGCAAGCCTATACCCCGACAAACCTTGAAGTAGGGGGTATTTGTAGACTCGAAATTTTAAGGGATCAAGCCAAATCCTAAATTAAAGATACTACATGACTCTTGAAATCCTAAGAGTCTCTTAGGGTTTCTTGGAGATTACTCTACCCTAAACCCTAACTCACACCTATATAAAGGGATACACATTCCCTTGAAGAGGTGTCTCAAAATCCCAGAAACTATTGGGATATTCACAAAGAGATCAAAATATGGTCGGATACTTCTTGACAATCAAATAGTTCAAAAAGCTAGATATCAAATCCACAGGAGGAAGAAGAATAAAAAAAGAAATATAATTGTACTCACAATTGATTAGTAAAAATATTTTTCTCTTATTTTGTGATTGCAGTTTATTTTTCATATGTTGAAAATTAGTTGCAAACAAATTGGCACGCCCGGTGGGACCAGTTCTGCCCTTCATTTCTTCCTCATGTAAATCGAAAACTCCAAGTTTCAAAACCATTTGCTGCGATGGTCGAGTACTTCAAGTCTCGTCTTAAAGTTTCGGCAAGCCTATACCCCGACAAACCTTGAAGTAGGGGGTATTTGTAGACTCGAAATTTTAAGGGATCAAGCCAAATCCTAAATTAAAGATACTACATGACTCTTGAAATCCTAAGAGTCTCTTAGGGTTTCTTGGAGATTACTCTACCCTAAACCCTAACTCACACCTATATAAAGGAATACACATTCTCTTGAAGAGGTGTCTCAAAATCCCATAAACTCTTGGGATATTCACGAAGAGATCAAAATATGGCCGGATACTTTTTGACAATCAAATAGTTCAAGAAGCTGGAGATCAAATATATCCCCAGGAGGTCTGCATCATCCTACATTCGAGAAATACGCAGCTTCAACCCTCGAATCACGGAGATAATCAAGAGAGAAGAATCAAAAAAGAAACATAATTGTACTCACAATTGATTAGTAAAAATATTTTTCTCTTATTTTGTGATTGCAGTTTATTTTTCATATGTTGAAAATTAGTTGCAAACAAATTGGCACGCCCGGTGGGACCAGTTCTGCCCTTCATTTCTTCCTCATGTAAATCGAAAACTCCAAGTTTCAAAACCATTTGTTGCGATGGTCGAGTACTTCAAGTCTCGTCTTAAAGTTTCGGCAAGCCTATACCCCGACAAACCTTGAAGTAGGGGGTATTTGTAGACTCGAAATTTTAAGGGATCAAGCCAAATCCTAAATTAAAGATACTACATGACTCTTGAAATCCTAAGAGTCTCTTAGGGTTTCTTGGAGATTACTCTACCCTAAACCCTAACTCACACCTATATAAAGGAATACACATTCTCTTGAAGAGGTGTCTCAAAATCCCATAAACTCTTGGGATATTCACGAAGAGATCAAAATATGGCCGGATACTTTTTGACAATCAAATAGTTCAAGAAGCTGGAGATCAAATATATCCCCAGGAGGTCTGCATCATCCTACATTCGAGAAATACGCAGCTTCAACCCTCGAATCACGGAGATAATCAAGAGAGAAGAATCAAAAAAGAAACATAATTGTACTCACAATTGATTAGTAAAAATATTTTTCTCTTATTTTGTGATTGCAGTTTATTTTTCATATGTTGAAAATTAGTTGCAAACAAATTGGCACGCCCGGTGGGACTAGTTCTGCCCTTCATTTCTTCCTCCTGTAAATCGAAAACTCCAAGTTTCAAAACCATTTGTTGCGATGGTCGAGTACTTCAAGTCTCGTCTTAAAGTTTCGGCAAGCCTATACCCCGACAAACCTTGAAGTAGGGGGTATTTGTAGACTCGAAATTTTAAGGGATCAAGCCAAATCCTAAATTAAAGATACTACATGACTCTTGAAATCCTAAGAGTCTCTTAGGGTTTCTTGGAGATTACTCTACCCTAAACCCTAACTCACACCTATATAAAGGAATACACATTCTCTTGAAGAGGTGTCTCAAAATCCCATAAACTCTTGGGATATTCACGAAGAGATCAAAATATGGCCGGATACTTTTTGACAATCAAATAGTTCAAGAAGCTGGAGATCAAATATATCCCTAGGAGGTCTGCATCATCCTACATTCGAGAAATACGCAGCTTCAACCCTCGAATCACGGAGATAATCAGGAGAGAAGAATCAAGGGAGAAACATAATTGTACTCACAATTGATTAGTAAAAATATTTCTCTTATTTTGTGATTGCAGTTTATTTTTCATATGTTGAAAATTAGTTGCAAACACATTCAATGAGATGCCACAGATTAATAGCCTAGTTCCCTATTTTAAATAATAATCTAAGTAGTTCCACTAATTTTAAATAGCAAGTAAAGCTTTAGTAAATAATTCAGATGATCCAAAACTAAAGGATTTAAGTAACAACAATCACCTCCTTAGCAATGCTCAGTAAATCTTCAACAGTCAAATCTTCATCAGAATCCCCAGCATACTGCAAAAATGAACAGTAAAATTATCTGTGATACCACATTTCTTGGCCAAATGTGATCATTACTTTTAGATGGTAAAACTGAAGAATTGTTTTGGAGACCTCAAGAGATCTTAGCAGATCACCTCTTCCGCTATGCTCAGTAGATCTTCAACAGTCAAATCCTCATCATCTGTTTTTGGTGTTGACTCTTCAACATCGGCACAATTCTCCTTCCTGGAAGTTTTTACTTTCAGTTTCTGCCTCCTTAAACTAGGGCCAGCTTCATTAGAATTATCCTTCACGCTGCTGCATTTTCTCTTCCTTAAGCCACTTCTATCACTTGCTTTTGTTTTTGACTCTTCCATCTCACCTCCCTCAATCTTGGAATTCTTCATTTTTTGTTTCTGTCTTCTCAACATAGGCAACGTTCCATTACCATTTACCTTCATCCGGTCACGTTCACTCCCCATTAAACCGCTTTCATCATTACAATCATCATTTGATAGGTTTAACTTTCTTCTGCTTCTTTTTGTTGTCTGGCATACTGAAATCTTTGTGGAAGATTCCCCAGTGAATGCTTCCTTTTTGTCCTTAGTCTTTCTGTTTTTCAACCTGCTGCGCTTCTGTGTGACAATTTCCTCCTCTGTATTATTATTATTACTGTCTACATGATCAGTTTTGACTTTTTTCTTCACTTGATCAGCAGCAGATGTAGCAAACATCCACTGAGGCAACTGCCTTTTCTGACCCTTGTCAAGAACAATCCGATCATCCATTATTTCTTTTATTTTTCTTTTGCAGAATTACATCCAGTAAATGAATTTCCTGTAAAGCTAAAGCTACTCAGTCGACAAAAAGGGGGACGCTCAGAATATTCAAGCTAAAAGCTGTATTGAAAACAACTCAATCAGCTTGCACCAGCTTATACATGGTGGTGAAGTGACACAACTTTCATCAGCTCAAGATATATTTTTCCACTAAAAAGAATGATGAATTTAAGCATTCACCTTCTTCAAAATGCACCCTATAAAAATAGACAAAAGGAGAAAATGAATTCTCTTTCGGATGATGAAGCTTCAACCAGAAACTTTGGGCTTTATTATAGGAAAATTCCATATGAAATATTATTGATAAGCACCAAAGAATAAGTCTTAGAACCATATACTTTGAAGAGAAATGTTAAAATTTTCGAAATTTCTGCATAACATTTTTTCAAAATTGTAACTTCACACATAATCTACAAGATTTTTCTTCGAGTTGTTTCATCTGCGCAAACTCTTGAAAATGCAAAACCTTTCTAGAAAATATTTTCTTACAACTATTACTTCTAGTACCTACCAAACTGGTCCATTAAGCTTCTTTAATAATAGAGTCCAAAGACTAATAAGTTTGTCTGCAGCTGCTCTACTTCTTTTCTTCGCTCATAATTCACAAAAATAAGCAGAACCAACTATCAACTTTATAAGATGATATATATGAAATCAATCACATTGTTGTACTCTCTTAGCTATACTAAATCACATGAAAGCAGAAATCACAAAGACAACAACAAAATAAAGCAAAATAGCACCAAAATTTCAACGATTTACTCATTTACATAAAAGTCCAGCCAAGAAACAAGGGCTGATTAAGTATTTGGACATCGATTTAGAAATTATAGGTTCAGCGTTCAATTTCTATGCACTGAGAATGTAAACATTTTTTACACAACCATGTAATTTATTGTACTCTCTTAGCTATACTAAAACTTTTTTAAAGTTATATACACCGTCTGCGTACAGAATTATTTACACCATCAGGTCGCCCAAAGGATATCTGCATGTAAGCCTCCTTAAAGTGCGAGATTTGCAATCATAAAAATAAGACATGATACATGCTGCACTACGTATGCTTATCCATGCCTGGTGTTTACACCTAACTAAATAATTAACTTTAAGAATCAACAAATTAAAGTAAAATTGCATATCACTTAACCATGATTAAGTATTAAAAAGTGTATATGCAAGACATATGTCTAATATTCATTGGTGTATTTACCGGGAGCAGGTAAGTATTTACCATGGGTGACATGATGGTGTAAAATTGCTTAAAGTGAACAACATAAACTCAAATATTTATGGTAGTCATTAAATGGTGACTATTGACCTGCTATCACAAAGTAATAGTGTATAGTGGTACTCTGCATGAACTAACTTAAAATCCTGAAAAGTAATTCTACTTGCAGAAAAATCCACAAGAAAAGGAATTCTAAAAAATTGCAATTAATTGGCGAATTCTCTATTCGAGCAAATTTTTGAATTTATTTGTCGGAGAAGGAGAATGAGCTCAAAAATTGATTGATAAACATAGATAGTACCCGCAGAACAAGTGGAAGAAGAGCCGTACCTGTGCTGTGAGGGCAGTGAAGTTGCCGGCGATTTGATTCGACGGGAGAAAGTGCCGGCTGGTTCACCGGAGGCTGGATCCGTCGGCCTAGTTTAATTGCAGACGTCACTTAGTATAACGATGTTGAAAAGAAATTAGTGGGGTATAATATTGCAGCCCTATAATTTGTTACACCTCCAATACTATAGAATAGAATTTATGTTATCCTTATTTTTCTAAATGAATTTGAACCCCCGTACATAATAGAAATCCTACACACGAAAACTTTATTAACTAAGTAAACTTAAGATAGTTTAAAGTGAAAAAACAAATAACTAAACTAAATAAAAATAAGAAATTTTATATAGTAAAATATTATTATGCAAAACAAAATGCAAATACTTACGTGTTTAAATGTATGAGATTTATTCCTAATAAAATAGTATAAATAATACGATGTCATGTCTTATTTAAGAGATTTGAAGAGTACATGTTTCAAAAAAAGTTTATTTATTTAATTAAAAGGATAGCTAAATATTTCCAAAAAAATAGTTATCCTCTTAAATTCATAAAATTAAATACATAAAAAGTTTAAATTATTTTAAAATTTATTTTTTATAATTATATTGTATACTTTATAATTTTTCTAAACTAAATACTTAACATCCTAGTAAAATGAATATAGCATTATATTAATATTTTTGTAAGATTTTTATAATATGAAAACTATAAATATTTTATTTTAAAATACACGAAGACGGAAGAGTGTATTATATCTTCCATTTTTTTCGTACTTCCTATATTTCTTATACTGTTGTTATTTTTATTTTATGTTATGATATGTTATTTTATTTTGTTTTATATTATTTTATATTGAATCTATGGATAATACTAATATATCGTCTCTTGTCGCTTTCTTGAGCCGATGGTCTCCTGGAAACAGTCTCTCTGCCCCTCGGGGGAGGGATAAGGTATGCGTACCTATTACCCTCCCCAGACCCCACTAGTGGAATTATACTGGGTTGTTGTTGTTGTTGTTGTTGTTGTTGGGGTACTTAGTAAACTTCTTTTGAGAATTTCAATTGTGATACACAATTTAAAATATTAGAGTTAACTTTTTACAAATCAATCCACATAGTTCCTGTAGAATGATTTTGTTCTTTTCTTTTATTCTCTTTTTACAAATCATCCGCTTAGTGTTTGGAATTATCATATATTATAAGGCTTAATACATATATTTTTCTATTATTCTTAAATTTTATTAAATACATAAAAAAATTCAACGATAAAAATACCCACCAGGTCGGCCTCTATTTCTTTTGGATGTAAGTAAGTTATAAGATTTTTTTCTTAAGACGCTGTCTCGATTGTTCAAAGAGAGAACCTGAATTGTGGGGAGGTTTTTTGTGGTCTATCATAAGCTAGCGAGTAAATTCCTTGGATGGTCAACCAATTTATGAGAATAAACTATCAAAGCCACTTTTATTTTATTTAGGACAATAAAATCACCCAACAATTACCTTTTGACTCAAAAAATAAAAGCGCATATTTAGCATATGATGTCATATTAAAATTTTATTTTTTAATAATAAAATCTATTTGACTCATGACCCAAGTACCCATCTAACCTACTCAACAAGTAAATGGGTTTACTATCAATATATTATACCATGCCATATTAAAAATTTATTTTTTAATAATAAAATCTATTTAACCCATGACCCAAGTACTCATCTAACCTACCCAATAAGTAAATGGGTTTACTATCAATATATTATTGTTAAAAATAATTTTTTTTTAATTACATGCAAATCTAACACATTTACTGTTTATTCGTGTTAATATTAAGAAAGATTATTACTATTTTTTTATCTTTTGGGCAATGGTCTATGTTAAGCCGTCAATATATTAATCAAAGACAAATTACTATTTCTTGTCTTTGATATGAGTTTGATTACAGCATGATAATCTCACAAATCCTTAAATATTTTATCACATGAGTTAGTCCCCGGATGGAACATTGTGCAACGGCAACGGCTAATTTTTCACTATGATAATTGAGCATTTGTGCCTTCTCCTCTTTGTATAGGTCAAAATCTGACCATAGCAGTCGATCGAGCCGGGATCTTATCTAGGTGGCGAAATAGTGAAAGGTACCGCGACCGACCTTGGGGTCAAGTCATCGTCAACATGTGCCAAGGATGTTACTGTGCTTAAGCAACAATGAGGAGGACCGTTGCAGAGGGTCATGTTAGTCAAAGACCACTGAATGAAAGATTTCAGAAGCTATATATAGAGGGGGAAATTCCTGGAAATGGGGATCCTTTCTCTTGACTCTTTTTCCTACAATTTCTATTTTTATGTAAGCTCATTTTTTCTCTTAGGAGGGACAAGATTATGACATTAATAAATATGAGATGCTCCTACCTTTCATTTTTTCTCATTATATACTTGTAGATCTGAAGTTGATTATGTGGAAGATAAGATTTACTTTCTTTATTATCGATAATTGAGGTTGACAAAATATTCACAAACTTTTTTGTTCAAACAATTTGGCGCCCATCTGTGGGGATTTCTTAGCCAAATTCTTTAATCTCCTTCAAATCCAAAATCGGTGAAACATAATCACCCACCAGAAAGAGTGATAAATAAACCTCATTTACTAATCTAGATCATGATGCTACATAAAAACAGAAGTTACAACCAATACCCACGCAAAACCCACAAGAGGAGACGACACCTGCTGCGCAATCCTACAAAAGAACGGGCATACCCTGCCCTACTCTGACAATCCACCCCTACACCGGATGATCCATGAACAAGCTAAAGCAAACCCAACCCACGCGGAGCTAGGGCATTTTCAAAAAAAGAAAGGAGAGCCGAATATGGCCCCCGAATCTAAAAGTTACCAATCCATCAACCATTTAAACGCCAGATGGAACAAGCGATGCCATAAGGCTACCCTCGTTCATCGACTCATTGGATTGAGGTAAGGAAAATCTCATTTTGGTTTACTTTATGTTGTTTGCTTGAACAGAAACACAAGCGCCACATGGGCAAGCGAGCAAAAGAGCATCCCAACAAGAGAATGGAAGGAAAACTGCTACGGGATAACTGGAATATCGCCCATCTCACACTTCAACTTCTAGAAAACGACGTCCCTTGAGTGGTACTCCCTTTCCCACATCCAGGTGTTGTCCCCATTGGGTTTTCTCGGGGAGGTTTTGAACGAGGCAATAAGGGGGACGTCACCAGGTTCGAGGGATAATTCATCGCCCTGCCTACTGACGAGCCCTCCAGGCCTGACGATGAAGGAACTAGACAGGGAAATTCCAATATATGCATGAAATGGATGTTAGCACAATAGCAACGATCTATACTCTCTGACATTGCACTCTCCAATATAAAAAAAATTAAACAAACTGGGATTCACCCAGGAAACACAGAGGGTAAGCAAAACTGGGACTCCCCCAGAGGACACCCCAAACTCTCCAAAACTTGGGACTCATAACGGGTTAACATTTCGACGTCAGCTCGAAATAACACCCCTACGGCCAAGGGCCATCGCCAAGAAGAAGAGTTCGACCTTGTTCGAATCATATTGGGTTAACATTTCAATGTCAGCTCGAAATAACACCCCTACGGCCAAGAGCCATCGCCAATAAGAAGAGTTCTACCTTGTTCAAATTGTATTGGGTTAACATTTCGACGTCAGCTCGAAATAACACCCCTATGGCCAAGGGCCATCGCCAATAAGAAGAGTTCGACCTCGTTCGAATCATATTGGGTTAACATTTCGACATCAGCTCAAAATAACACCCCTACGGCCAAGGGCCATCGCCAAGAAGAAGAGTTCGACCTCGTTCGAATCATATTGGGTTAACATTTCGACGTCAGCTCAAAATAACACACCTACTGCCAAGGTCCATCGCCAATAGGAAGAGTTCGACCTCGTTCGAATCATATTGGGTTAACATTTCGACGTCAACTCGAAATAACACCCCTAAGGCCAAGGGCTATTGTCAATAAGAAGAGTTCGACCTCGTTCGAATCATATCGGTTTAACATTTCGACGTCAGCTCGAAATAACACCCCTACGGCCAAGGGCCATCGCCAAGAAGAAGAGTTCGACCTCGTTCGAATCGTATTGGGTTAAAATTTTGATGTCAGCTTGAAATAACACCCCTACGGCCAAGGGCCATCGCTAATAAGAAGAGTTCGACCTCATTCGAATCATATTGGGTTAATATTATGACGTTAACTCAAAATAACACCCTTACGACCAAGGGCCATCGTTAAGAAGAAGAGTTCGACCTCGTTCGAATCATATTGGGTTAACATTTTGATGTTAGCTCAAAATAACACCCCTACGGCCAAGGGCCATTGCCAATAAGAAGAGTTCGACCTCGTTCGAATCATATTGGGTTAACATTTCAACGTCAGCTCGAAATAAAACCCCTATGGCCAAGGGTCATCGCCAATAAGAAGAGTTCTACCTTGTTCGAATCGTATTGGGTTAACATTTCGATGTTAGCTCGAAATAACACCCCTATGGCCAAGGGCCATCGCCAAGAAGAAGAGTTTGACCACGTTCGGATCATGTTGGGTTAACATTTCGACTTTAGCTCGAAATAACACCCCTACGGCCAAGGACCCAATAAGAAGAGTTCGACCTCGTTCGAATCATATTGGGTTAACATTTCGATGTCAGCTCGAAATAACACCCCTACGGCCAAGGACCATCGCCAAGAAGAAGAGTTTGACCTCGTTCAAATCATATTGGTTAACATTTTGATGTCAGCTCGAAATCACACCCTTACAGCCAAAGGCCATCGCCAAATGAAAGGGAAATTTGACCTTGTTCGAGTCGAAACAGGATAATATTCGACGCTAGCTCGAAATAACACCCTTACGGCCAAGGGCCATCGCCAAATGAAAAGGGGAGATCGACCTCGTTTGAACTATAGCAGGATAATATTTCGACGTTAGCTCGAAACATCCCCACGGCAAAGGACCATTCTAAGGAAAAGTTCGACCTCGCTAGAACTCAATAATATCTTTGCATCTATCGGCCGCCGTTGTGCTTTCTTTAATCTACTTATTAAAAAAAAATTGATTTGGCTACAAACTCCAAGTTCGACCTCGCTCGGATGTGTATAAAAATAAATAAGAGAAGCGACTTCACCCGGATCAATGACAGTTTGATCCCACACGAACGACTCAAGTCAAGACTAAGTTCGTCCAAAACAACAAACTTATAATATAAACTCATTTGGGTCAAAGACGAATCTACTTAAAGCAATGAGTCAACAGTCGATTCCGCCCCAAATAGGCAAATCGAATAAGCCTCCGTTCGGACTCACGATGAAGTCTTACTCAGTTCGGTTAAAATTGGTTTCCCTAAAAAATCAGGAATCCACCATACGGAGATCCGAAAGTTTACGCCAAAGGTTTGTAAAGCGAAAGGGGGAGAGATACAAAGGACGTACAACGATGAAAACTCCTTTATTTAAACAGTTGTGCAAATGGCCGCAGATTATACACGGCTAAAACCGGTCCAGTACAAAATTTAAAAAAAAGAAGAGAAGAGAAGGCAACAACACAAGCAACGACAAACAAGAAAGGACAACAAAGATAACAACTTTTTTTACTCGGCGCCATCACCGCCGTTCTCCTCATCACCATCTCCAGGAAACTCCCCCTCAGTGTCAACATCCTCACCGGCCTCCGGTATCGCGGGATCATAACCACAGTTAACACGAGCCTCTCGTGCCTTCGCCCGAACTCCTTCATAAGTGACCTTAGAAACATTTCCCACTTCCCACAAACTCTTATAAATGTCCCCCTGGACTTCGGCATGGACCTAGAGCTTGTGCAGATGGCGAGGAACAACAGCGGAGGTAGATTCAACTTAGGCCAACAACTGCGCCTTTTCGGCTTCAGGAACGGTGACCCAATCCCCCAAGGCTGAAGCTTCTCGGTCAATTTCGCCAATGCGCCCTTCGAGCCTCGCTTCCCTAAGCGTAGCCGTCGCCCTCTCTAACTCCTGATCGGATTGAAGGACGCTGATAATGTCCTCCAATGCCGCAGACCTCGCTGAAGCCGACGCCCTAGCACTTTCGGCACTCTCTAACTCGGAGACCTTCCTCTCCAGCTCAGCTAATTTCCCTATCCACTCAGCACCCAAAGCCTCGACTCTAATGGTGTTCTGATCCAACTCGGACTGCAACGACTGCACCTTCGCCTGAAGATGCTCACACTCTGCGGCGATCCCCTTTCCCAGCTCAAGTTCTTTATCCTTTACACGAAGTTGCTTCTCAAGCTCGCTATTCCTACGAATAGCCTGCATCAGCTCCCGATCCCTCTTCTCCAACTCCTCGCCGAGAGATTGATTACCGGCATTTGCCTTGAGCCGTTCGTTCATCCCACGACACCTATTGCGATAGCACCAATACTTCTCTAACATCATCAATAAAATCTTAGCCCGAGTGTCGGCCCTGCGAGCGCTTTCGATCTCCACCATGTACGTCTGAAAGCAAAAAAAAAGGGGGGGGGGGGGGGAGGGGGTAGAAAAAGACGGTAAAGGTCAAAATCGCCAAAACAAAAGGAACGCAAAAATGAAAGAAGAGAAACTTACCCTCAAGCCCATAACGGCCACTTCATGCATCAAATCAATGTCACGGATATCCCAAAGAGCCTCGCATTCAGCGGTGGAGCACAAAAGGTCAAACTGCGGTACCAAGTGCTCTGTGTCCCCTAGGAGGTTAATCTCCGACAGGTATCTCAAGTATATGGTACGGACCCCCCGCCGTTACCACCGTGCAATTAAAGCCCTCCTCGAACATTCTGACATTATCAGGATCAAAATCGAATTTAGACTCGTAGTCGTTGACCACAACACCTTTTCCTCTCTTTGCGACTTAAGAAGAAGCACAACTCGGTCCGGAGGATGAAGGTCTGCCGAAAGTGGCGACAATGACCTCGGGATCCCGACTTCCTATCATAAAAGGCTGTTGATCAATCAAAGCGGCCGAAGACTCCACCGTCAGGATGGTCACAATCACTGGGTTTACCTCTTCGGCCAGATTAGTATCACCGCCCATTTGAGATACCGTCATAGGAAGGCCACCCTCCGAATATACGACAGCTGGGGGAGCCATCTTGGAATCCACTCGTCGTCTCTTCAATGGACCCTTCTCGTCCTCAACACGGGAAGCCTCACCCGTTAAGGGCAGTAGGAGCCGGAGTCCTAGACTAGGGAACAACTTCGATGCATATGAATCCGATCGTAGGTTCAACTTGAGTAACCCTCGCTGTAGGGCGGGTAGTAGACCTTGATACAGGTCGAGCAGAAGACGTCGACTAACAGAATGCAATCGGAGGAGCCATCACCCTTCGCACTCTCCCTGATAACGATAATGGTCGTATAAGAAACGAGGTCAGATTGTAAAACAAAAATTGAAAAGTTGTGGCGGATCGACTTACTAATAAGGGGCTTACATCCGTACTTCTCATAGAAGGATGCCCATTTACGAACTCCCGCCGTATGAGGAAGAATAGCGTTCCCCCATTCGTAGATATCATCAACATGCATAGGGGGTGGTCTCGCGGCTGCAAAAGAATAAAAACAATTTAGTACTCCCCAAAGAAAAGCGGTCGACCACCACCTCGACCAGAGAAACTTACGTGCAAAGTTCCATCTCTCAGGAAACCTTGTAGAGTCCGCCACAAGGTGCTCAATCCGCACATAAAAATAATTTTCATAAAAATGACGATTGGCCCTATCATCCATCTTCACCACCAGGCTCATTGTTCCTCGATGGCGCATGTGAATCATTGTGCCTCAAATAAGTTGAGGGGCAAAAATGTTGAGAATGTGCCCCAGAGTGATCTCCCGACCGACAACCTCCGCAAACTTGAGAAACATGAGGAACAATATGTATAAGTACGGCGAAAGTTAAGCCGGACATACCTCGTAGAAACGACAGAAATCTACCACCAAGGAAGGGAGAAGAAGCGTATATCCGACCATAAAGGGATATGCGTAAGACGCACAATACCCTGAGCGGTCGAAATGTATAATATCATCTCCTACTGCCGGCAACATCTCAACGTAGTGCAGAATCCCTCACTTGATCTTAAGATCCGCTATCGCCGCCTCATCCATAACAGAGGAAACATGCTCCGATTCCTCTTCGACAGGGCTGTTGAAATCGGTCCACGACTTCCTGGGATGGGGCAATATTTTGGCTACCGTTGGAACCGCCTCATCCTACACCACTTCCACTCCTCTAGGAGCAAGAACATCATTTTTCGGTGCCGGGTTACGACCAGATTGTCAGGACAGGAAGAAGTACCAGCCATTTATCTCGACTGAACAGAGAGAATGAACAAAGGGAAGAAAGAGGGAAGACGATGATTTCAATTTCTGACTAACAGGAGAGTGAATTGAAAATCTGAAGTATCAGAAAAGATGAATACTCACAAAACTCTTTTGATAAATCGAGAAAGTGTTCCAATGGAATGAAATTTCCCCCTATTTATATGGACATAAATGCCCCAAGCGAGAAACCCAAGAGTCGCCAATCAAAACTGATAAGGCATGGGAAACGGTTCAATCTATAGAAAATGTGTGTCATAATGGCAGTAATTACGAACAACATTCCAAACCAGCACAACGGTTCAACTCTGAACGCATGCGATGATCCAAAGGCATCATTTAAGTAGTGCGTTATCGCCTCGATCTAAAAAATCTCACTCAAAGGCGTACAGTTAGATTTATCCTAATCTTAGAATCGATAGAATTCGCCCATCGAGCCCTCTAAGGGACGACCTCGATGGATGGAGGGACTAACTGTATAGGTCAAAATTTGACCATAGCGGTCGACCGAGCCGGGATCTCACCCAGGTGGAGAAATAGTGAAAGGTATCACGACCGACCTTGGGGTCAAGTCATCGACAACATGTTCCAAAGACGTTACTGTGCTTAAGTAACGACGAGGAGGACCGTTTCAGAGGGTCATGTTAGTCAAAGACCACTGAATGAAAGATTCCAGGAGCTATATATAGAGGGGGAAATTCCAGGAAATGGGGATCCCTTTTCTCGACTCTTGTTCCTACAATTTTTATTTTTATGTAAGCTCATTTTCCTCTGAGGAAGGACAAGATTATGACATCAATAAATATGAGATGCTCCTACCTTTCATTTTTTCTCATTATATACTTGTAGATCTGAAGTTGATTATGTGGAAGCTAAGATTTGCCTTCTTTATTATCGATAATTGAGGTTGGAAAAATAGTCTCAACATTTTTTGTTCAAACACTCTTCATCTACATAACTAATTTCGTGGCAGAAACATAACTCTCTTGCTTCATTAGCAAATCTTAACCCTTCCAAGAAAGTATATATTCTCTTTGTTGTTAGGATGCATAGTATCCCTAAATGAAAAAAGATAAATCTGATTGTGCACCTCAACCCAGTTGTAACCAGTAAATAGCACCTTAAATTTTATTACCAACATGATTACATAAGCTTACAAGTTTGGCTCATTAATTAAAATTGTACATTTATCTGCAACTCATTTCAAACAATAATATGAACACAAATTTTTAGCAAACGAAAGGCACATATAATATGCCTTGAGAAGTGTTGCACACAACTAACAAAAGATATCAAATATATACACTACTAGAAATATGCAAAAAACCGACCAAAATTTTCTGACCAACGTTGGTCGGTCAAAAAAGCGACCAAACACCGTCCAGCTTTGACGACAACTGGAAAAAAAATATTTTCTATTTATTTTCAAAATAAATACTGACCAAAGTTGGTCGGTAAATTGGTCAACAAGTTGACCGAGCTGGTCAGACTTGCTTAGTTAAAGAAACTTTCCCACTTTTTAAAATTTTAATAGTTATATTATTATTTAAAATAATTTATAAAATTTAAAGAATTTTTATTTAAATTTACCGACCAAAGTTGGTCGGTTAATGCAGGGGAAGCATTTACCGACCAACTTTGGTTAGTATATTTTAATTTCTAGAAAATAACCGACCAAAGTTGGTCGGTTATTAGGTCAACATTGGTCAAAATTATGAATCACTTTTATATTTACTATCTAAATAATATAAATTTAATGTGTTAATACTTTTGTAATACAAATAATGAATACACTAATATATACTATACCATGCTATATATGTAGTTAAAGTAGTACAACGAAGCGTGTGTTATATATATATATATATATATATATATATATATATATATAGAGAGAGAGAGAGAGAGAGAGAGAGAGAGAGAGAGAGAGAGAGATAGATAGATAGATAGATATAGGTCAAACATTTTATTTTTAATATTCAACGATGCATCTAAGTAAGTTATAAGTCGATGAATCAATTTAAAAATAGATATATTTGATGATAAATTATATATACTAATTAGGATCTTCACAAGTTTATCCCTAAAAGAACCCGAATGTGTGAATGACCCATTGAGAGTAACGTGTCATGTTCTAGGAATAGGCCCAATAGGCATACAGTCGAATGCGTGAATGATCCATTATATCCACCAATGTCCATATTCAATCAACTAGGCCGATGTTCTAAGGATGTTAGAAAGAGAAGTTTGAGTGATATGGAGTACAAGTCAGCTACACTTCATGTGTTGCTAAATTGTTCTAAGTTGTACCATTTCTCAAGTAAGTATTGGTTTATTAGTTATTATCAAAATATAAAATTTACTGTGATTACATATTGATGCAACTACTAAAAATATTTGATGTGTCACCGTCACTTCGTGGGTCAATTTGGCCATGATGTTGTATATACGAGATTTCATACATGGTTCAAATAGTTTGTAAGTTTATCCTGATAATGTTCTAACACTATGTAGGTAAATAATATTTATAAGTTATGCTAACTTATGATTTTTTTTAACACTATGTAGGCAAATAATCCAAATAATGGTGTAAATTAATTTTTGAAAGATATATCTTGGGGACCTGGGCATCAGGTCACAACAATGTCTAAGTACGTAGTGAATGGTTATAAGTTCCATACAGAGGATTGCTCTAAAAATAAAAATAGCAACAACAACACGGTGTGGGTTCATAGTGGTGATGGCGACCAAGTTGGAGATATTGATTATTATGGTATGCTCAAATAATTAATAGAACTAGAATATACAGGTTGGCCATATAAGAAATTGATACTCTTTAGATGCAAGTGGTTTGACCCAAATCCAACAAAAGGTACAAGAGTACACAATCAATACAACATAATTGAAGTTAATCATAAGAGGGAGAATGATCGCTATGATCCTTTCATAATTGCACATAATGTTAGGAAAGTGTATTATGCTCCTTACCCATTGTGGCGGAATAAGTCCGATTGGTGGGTTATAATAAAAACTAAGTCTGTAGGTAGCGTGGAAATCAAGAATGTGTTAGATGTTTCATATCAAAACGATATCTCCAGTTTTCACCAAATAGTGGACGATCAGTTAGAAAATAATTTGGAACATCCTTAACGCATATTGGAAGAAGTTGATATAAATGAAGTAACAATTATAGAAAATAAAGACGAAGAATCTACTGATGAAGCTCAAACAAGTGAGGACGAAGAATTCTCGAACGAAGAACAATACGTCGATGAGATTTAAAAAGTTGGTTTTTAAAGCACTCTCATTTTATAGCTAGTTTCTTATATGTTTCAATCTAAATATGTATTATATTATGCAGATAGCTAGCAAGGGTCAAGGTAAAAATGACCCTACTATTTCTCGGGGTCGAGAAAAGGTTAGGAAGGGAAAGAGGAGGGTAGATAATAATACTCCCTCTTTTCCACCCTCTTCGGAGATGCCTATGTCTTATCCTCCACCCCACGACTATACTGAGCTGCCACAGCATCACGAGCCCTACACCTTCATCCAGAAACCATGTCTTTCATCACATGGCCATAGGACTATACGTCCGATATACAGTCCAGTTGCATGGATTGCAGCCATCTGCATCGCAACCATCTATATCACATCTATACATATCACAACCACATGGATTGCATCCATCAATGTCACAGCCACTCGGGTCACAACCATCAGTATCACAACCACTTGGGCCGCATTCAGCTATGTCGCAGTCATAGGTGTCACACCTCATTTTTACTACCCCCGGAAGGGGTATAAGAGAGTTTTTTTCCAATTTAAGTGACAATCGAAACAAGATTATTTATATTAAATTCAGAGTCTCCACTTGAGATAATTTATAATGTCCCAAGTTACCGATTTAGAATCCCGAATCGAGGAAGTTTGACTTTATTCACGGTCTATGAACACAGAAACTGGGTAAGGAATTCTGTTAATCCGGGAGAAGGTGTTAGGCATTCCCGAGTTCCGTGGTTCTAGCACGGTTGCTTTGATCATACTTGGCTTATTAAAATTATTTAATTACTTAATTTTATAACCTATGTGCATTAGCCACTTTTAATTAGGGAATTATCTTTAAACGGGTCACACATACGTGTACTCATTTATTTGGTGCGTCAAAAATCATGTCACGCGAATATGTCCACAATTAATAAATCTTTATTATTATTAAGAAAGTTGCGTGAACGCATACTGCAGTTTTGTTTTTAAAATTGTAATCATGTCACGCGAACGTGTACATAATCACAATGATATATTAAACGGGCCTAAAGGCTTTTCTACAAATATTTATTCTTAATGCCTGGTTATAACATGTGAGGGCCATAGATGATCTATTTAGAATGACACACCTCAATCTAATTAAAAGAGTTACTCTAACCAACGTAATCTAAGGCCACTCTTGCACAACTATTAGCTGAAAAGAAAATGGTGTTTGTACTAGGCCTTTAAGTGTTTGGGCCAAATCTGTTTTGGGCTTTCACCCGCAGAAACTGTTTTAAAGGGGAACTGGGCTCGAAGGCGACCCCAAGGAATGAAACGGAAACATCAAAAGGCATTTGAGCATAACTAGGCTAGCTACAAAGCCTAGCTGTACGACTTATTGTAATCATTTGAAGCAAAATTTATTACATGAACATTTGAGATCGGATAATGCATTAAACGAAAATTTATAAGGAAAGTAAAACAATTAAATTAAAACTGAAAGGCCCTAGCTTGAGACTGAGTTGCCCGATTTGGGCCTATGTTAGGCCTCATTCGAAGCACAACAGGCCTCTCACTCTATTATAGCCCAAATACTTGCAAATCATTGGACCCTAATGAGACCCAACTCACCATTGATCTACACACAACATGATATATGAAATTCTGGGAAAATCATACATTCATATGACCTTTATCACACAACCTTGATTCATAATTTTAACCATCAGTTTTAAAGAGATACGTCTGCCATTGTAAAATAATCCTCAAAGGCAATGTTACATGTCCAGAAATTTGAGTAAACATGCAATAGCTATAGGTTAACAAGGCATCATTTGAAGTTTGTTCATGCACTAAAATCACGCCTAACAATCACATGAACATATAACCTACAAACTTGAATAAAGTCCAAGTAATTACAGTCCTGGATATATTACAACATCCTGATTTGTATGAAGGGGGCTACTTTCAATCTTAGCAAAATGATTAGACTATAAACTAACATAGCTCTTAAGCAAGCTTAACAAAGAGCAACAAAACTTCAGACAAAAGAAGGAAACTAAACACATATTGAACTAAATACATTCTGAAATTTCCACTTCAAATCAAGCATGTTGTTCTTCAGTTTCGCATTTCAAAAGCTCACGATGAGTACCTGGATACAACAATAAGGAAAAGAAATTCCTGATATCAGCTAGAATGAACCAATAAAGAAAATCAATAGAGCTTAAACATCAGTAATCAACAGTTGTACAACCCAATCTAATCCATGCTTATAATCCAAAACCCAGCAAAATATTGGAACTCTTTTCAAACCCAGAAAAATCAGCTAATGAAACAGTATTTGAACTCCTATTTTGTGTGCTTTCCAGTTCTGAAATTTTTTATATCAGTGTGTGTGTATTTTCAGTGTTCTAGGTGCAGAGAATAGTACTTGAAATCTGATTTTGAGTGAAGGAAAGCTAGCCTTTTATAGGCCTCTAAGGCCATGTGCTTAAAAAACAGCCTTGGGAATTATTCCCAGCCTGCAGGGCATCTTTTTTAACTGCCTAGACAGTTGGCTGTCCCTTATTGGCTCAACATTTTTGTGCTAACCAAATGGGGACAGCTGCCCCTCCTCTAGAAGCTTCCTAAAAAGAAAAATCTAATTTTTTATTCTCAAAACAGCCCCCCAAGTTTTCTATCACCCTTACTAACTAGGCAAACAACACAAAATGGAAAACTATGAGTACAATTAAATCAAACAGTCGGCTATTTGACAAATTCGTCTGCAATCAAAGAAGAATGAGCATTGATCATCTAGCATTGAAATCTCAAAACAAAAGGAAGACTTAAAATCTAAATCAAGCAATTTAGGACCATGAATTATGACAGAAGCAACAAATAAAAAGAACGATAAATCATGATAACCCTGGTCCAACAGAGATCTGATTTAATCAAATGAACAAAAAACACTAACCTACTGATTTGAACAAACACATAACAGAAACAAATAGGCAAGGAGATGGTTAAAGCGAAACCAGAATTAGGAAACAAATAAAACAAAAACTAAAGAAGAAATGGTGAGATACTGGCCTGGTGATTGAATCCAAACAATGATTAAGAAGGGCGGAGAAGCAATGATTGACCAAAGCAGCCGTGGATCTCAAAATCGAACCAAAACTTGTGTTAATAAAGGGTTATGGACGAGAACTCTTGGCTAACACGAGTGTTGAGCCGTATTGGACTTCTGGAAGGCAAAGAATCGGTCTTAGAAAAACTAGTTTTTTTTTTCAACTTTCAGATCCAAAATTCGGGGAGTGAGAAAGTGTTTTCGAGGAATTTGATGATGGATTTGGGAATAGGAGGGGACAGGGGTTGCCTAGTATCAATTTGGGGATGTTTGGAGGAATAGTTTTCGAACTCCGGTCTTAACTCTAAGATTCAAACAATTGGGTGAATATTTGAGGGAAATGGTTTAGATATTCTGAGATATGAGGGTGAGAAGATCCCGTGGTGTTAATTTGGAGGGGATCAGAGTGGTCTGGGGCGTTGTCGCCAACAGAGACAATGGGTATTTTGGGCCGGCGGCTAGGGTTTGGACTCTCAGAGATTGAGAGATGAAATGAAGAAGATTGGAACAGGGGGGTCTAATTCGTACATATATATATATATATATATATATATATATATATATTAAACCAAGCATCAGTTCTGGACCGTTGGATTATTGAAATCCAATGGCTGAGATGATACAAACTCGAAACGAGGTCGTTTTGGTGGGGGAGGGGGTGCTGGACCGGGTAGGGATTGGGCTTGGGTTAGAATGGATCAAAGGGTTTGGACCCTAATTAAAACAGTCTTTTTCTAATTCTTTTTCTCCTTTTTTTTCAATTGTTTTCTTTTCCTTTTTAACTAATTAAAAAACCGAAATTAAATTCCTAAAAAATTAATTTGCAAAATTAAACGAATTATCTAATATAATATTTACAAAAATTAATTACTCCTAGATTAAATGATGGAAATTACTAATCTAAAATTAAAAAGCTAAAATGCAAAAGTAATCCAATTTTTGTGATCTTCATTTTTAAATAAAGCAACTAATTTACTAATTAACCTTAACAATGCAAAAATGAAGCCTAAATGCAACACATGGTATTTTTGGCATTTTCATGATTTTAACGAAAAATAAACATGCACAGAAATATAAACAATTAACACAAATTCCCACAAAATCCTATAAAATTGTAAAATAAAATAGAAAAAATTGTTTGTTTGTTTTTGTATTTTATGGGAGTAATTGTTATAGGGCAAAAATCACGTGCTCACATTTGCCCCTCTTTGCTCGGAAGCACGAAGAGTTTTCGTGCAAAGATAAAGTGAGCGGATACAAGCGATTTTTGCCCATTTTGAATACTCCGTGGGAAGCATTTTTGAAAAATTTGACTGCACCTTGCTTCCGAGGCTGCCTACATATCCTTAGCTATAAAGGAGTCAGGTCAGTGTAGTTCAGGAAGTTTCGGTAGCTGGGACTACCAGGAAGCTGGGATTTCACTATTGCTGCTGCTACTACTTGCTAAACTCCTTATTACATCAAGACAAAAGAAAAGAAGCTAGACTAAACTATGATCTATGAATTACAAGAATCATATCTACACATCTTCAAACTTTGTCTTACAGTTTCTGCCACTCTGTTGACTTGTACTCTCCAGGTGAGATTCCCTTTTTGCTGCTTGAATTGCATTCTGAAGTGAATTCCCTTATTCTCCAGGTAGGCACCTGATTGCCAATACTCGAACTGTCTTCCTTCGAAACTTGGACTGCCTTCCTTGTTCTCCAGGTGGGTTCCTGATTACCAAAACTTGAACTGTATTCCCTTGCTCTCCAGGTGGGCGCCTGATTGCCAAAACTTTAACTGTATTCCCTTGCTCTCCAGGTGAGCGCCTGATTGCCAAAACTTTAACTGTTTTTCCTTGAGACTTGAACTACTTCTCCTTGTTCTCTAGGTGAGTGCCTGATTTCCAACACTTGCACTATTTTTCCTTGAGAGTTGAACTGCTTCTCCTTGTTCTCCAGGTGGGTGCCTGATTTCCAACACTTTCACTACTTTTCCCTCGAAACTTGACTTGTTTTCCCTTGTTCTCCAGGTGGGCTCCTGATTGCTGAACTTGAACCGTCTTCCTTTGAACATTGGGGCCTTCCCTTTGTTCTCCGGGTGGGTTCCTGATTACCAACATTTGAATTGTATTCCTTTCCTCTAAAACTTGAATTGTCTTCCCTTGAAGCTTGAACCATTTTCCCTTTTTCTCCAGGTGGGCGCCTGATTACAATAAAATAGACAAAACAAAAGAAAATTTTCTGCCCCAGTTTGATATTGGGAACATCTGTAAGTGTTAACCAATTCTTGTTATCAAAATAAGTTTTAAGCTAAATTCCCTTATCCTGAAATTTTTTAAACCAAGTCTCATCTCAAAAGTAAAAAACTTAAATGCTAAATTATACTTCCCAAAAGTAAAACTCTCGTCAGACCTTGTCACTTGCGAGGGTTTCAAAACTTACTAAATCCCGTTATCCAGGAGGGTATTATAAACTTACTGCCGTGCCTGTCTGGCACCTGCTTTCCTCATGGAGGGTTTCTCTGGAACAAACAAAATTTCCTGCCCATGTTTCAATCAAAGAAAACTTGTGAGTTTAAACATGGTAGTTGGTTTGCGACCTTGACTTTGAGGGCGATTGCCCCTTCACTTCCCATGATAACTGCGATTTCAACTCGAAAGACCTTGCCTGTTTATTGACTGTCCACTTTCTCTGTCACCCTTATCACGAAAAATACCTCTGATCTGTTTAAATCCAATACTATTCATCTATTGCATTATTCTCATGCATTGACATATACTAAATCTTTGTGTTTCACATGAATCCCAAAGCACATTGATTGTTACCAACTCAGTGTGCATGCTGTTCTTTCTTGACTTATACCACTTTGATGTGTTAGCCAGACCCCGTTTTGTGCAATTGGAAAGTTGGTGGCAAATTTTGAAGTCATTTCTCACTTGTTCTGACCAAACAAACTCAGGAAGAAGAAGTAAACAAGACAAAGGAACGGAGTAAAGGACAATGGAAAGAGATGATGCCTAACAAGAAAACTACGAAGTAGAAACTTATTAGATGTGGATACCAGCTCTAATGACCATGACATGAACCCTTGGATTAAGTGGCCTAATATTCCAAGAAAGTCTAATGTTCAACTCTTGATGTACCTCTTCGCCGTGAAACTGGGCTTCAATGCTCTGATTATCCTATCTGATTCACAATCCTTATTCGTCTTGTAGTGCCCGAAGGGTTTTCACCATCAAGCCTCTCATTTTGCTCTTTCTCTCAACTTACCGTTGCCATATGATGCCTGTGAAGGTTTTCATCGATTAGACTCTATCATTTTTTTTCTTTTCTTCTTCTTTCCTCCGATTATGTAGATGACATGGCATTAACCATAGTAAAAACATGATACGCTCCTGGCATGGCTAACTCAGCACTCTCAAAGATTATTTGAGAGGTCTTTTTTGGACTGTAATGTGACTTTTGGACAGGGTTACAAATAAAGGATATCATAAAGGCTCAAAATAACTAAGACAACGAGGTTAATTTATTTACAACTTTTGGAATCTATTCTAAAAACTTTGTCCCAATTTCTAAAACAAGGGAATTTGATTCTTTTCTTTTTTTTTCCTTTTCTTTTGATGGAGTTACTAGGAAATACTGCCCCACTCTCGACTTTGTGGGATTATAAAATATTTTATTTGGTATGACCGAACCTTAAGGCTGCCTACGTATCTTGTGGTGACAAGAATCAGGTCAAACGTAGTTCACAAAGATACGTTTTGTTATTGCTATTTTTCCTTTTCTTTTCTTTCTTTTTTTCTTTTTTTTTCTTTTCCCTTTTTTTCCTCTATTTTTCTCTTCTTCTTCTTTTTTGAATTTTTCTTTTGGAATGAACCTTTTAAAATAAACCTATAGGGACATAAACCTTTTTTTTTCTTTTTTCGTATGACTCTAAATTGATTCCAAAAGAGGGGAGGTCAAAGAAATTAGTACAGGCTCAAAAGGGTATCAAATGGTATAAGTGTTTGGGTAGCTGAAAGAGGGCCTCCCAATCCCTGAAAATGCCAAGTACAACACATGCAACTTGAAATGAAAATTGAAGATCATGTGCATTGATATTACTGATATGCCTTACACTTTTATTTAGTGCCTTGTCAAGTACAGAAACCTCGTTGGGTGATTCCCTCTTCACAATGGATATCCTCTGTCAATTCAGAGAAAACTTTCTTGACTTTATCTTGTAACTTGAGATGCACTTGAACTCAAAGTTGTTTGCTTCAAATTGTCCGGGATGTACTCTCTTGTAACCAATTCTTGTCACCCTATTAACTTCCCAAATTATCTTCCCCAGTTTCACATAGTTCGGGCTTCAAATGATCTCAAAATGTCCAAATCTGTACTTACTGCCTTCAAGTGTCCATGTCATCTTCAAAATTGTTTCATTGCTTCATGATTAGGATAACTTTTAAGACCAAGCCTAGAATTATGCGTGCATGTCATGTCACTAGAGTCAGCAGGAAAAGAACAATCAAAGGAAAAGAGAACTAAACAAACACAGACTAGAAATAACAGAAAATAGGAAATTACATTAAACAGATGTTGAAAGGGTTTGAACAACAAAACAAGTAAAATAAGCTGGGATACAACCCTGGAATAAAAATAGACAATAATAAATGAGCTACTACAACTAAACAAACTAAGCAAAATAAAAGGATAGAAGAGTTTGAGTCACAAGACAATATCCGGATTACAACCCTGAAAATAACCCGGACAACAGAAATGACAACAAAATAAACCACCAAGACTCCTCCCCGGCTAGCCAAGAGACAGAGCGTCTTTCCAATTACCAAGTACAACATCTTAGCCACTGAGTTCCACATCAACATTACTAGGACCTTCACAAGTCTCCATCACATTGATTTTAGCAAATTGCGTTTGGATCCCTTTTGCCGGTTCGTTCTTAAGATCAACCTTTGATAGCGCTGAAAGATTTGCAGCACGTGGACCTCCGAGGATCTTAGAAGAATTCTCATATTCCTTTTCAAAACAAATCATACCCACCATATACGTCTCATTATAAACAGGCGATGAACTTTGGCTAGTGTCTACTTCATCTGGATTTCGCACGACAATGTCACCTGTATTAATAAACTTCTGAATTGCTTTTTTTAGATGCCAACACTTTTCTGTGCTGTGACCCGGGGCATCAGAGCAATATGCGCACCTTTGAGAATAATCAAAATTCTTTGGAAGAGGGTTCGATATTTTTATCTGAATCGGCTTCAACATGTCCAATTGCCTCAACCTTTGGAACAAACTGGCATATGATTCTCCAATGGGAGTGAAAGTCTTTTCCTTTTGCTTTTGCCTTTTCATCTTATACTATGGCCTCGGTTGAAACCTTTTGCGGGTAGGTGGTTGATATGCTTGAGGGGGCGGGTAAGACATTTGTGGAAGTGGTATAGGCCATCGCGGGTCTCGTGGGTATGGAACATATGGTGGTGCATTGTGGACGGAGTATTGGGAAGGTGATGTATGACTTTGGGGGTTTTATGGAGAGAAGTAGCATTATGGAGGATTATGGAGTCGATATCGAGGATGAAAGCATTGAGAAGGAATGCCCACTGGATTATGTCGTTGACACGGCTCAACAACATATTTTCTATTTCTCTTTCTTCCATCCAAACTTACCGAGATGTTCCGAATGTCTTTTGGTAGTGTCTTTCATTGCAGAATAACTCATGCTTTTGCCTGAATTGATTCCATCTTCTACCATCTCCCCTATTTTTACCACATCATTGAAAGGTTTACCCAAGGCCGGGATCAAATGACTGAAGTAGGTGGGCCCCTGGGCTTGTAGGAAAAGCTCAACCATTTTTTCTTCATAAATCGGGGGACTGACTCGAGTAGCTTGTTCCCTCCATCTGAGCCCAGACTCCCTAAAGCTTTCTTCCGGCTTCTTTTACATTTTAGATAGGGAGGAGCGGTATGGGGTAACGTCTATATTGTATTGAAAGTGTCAACAAAATCTTGAGCCATGTCATCCCATACATGCCACTTATTGGCATCTTGACGAGTATACCATTGCAAGGCTGCCCTAGTCAAGCTCTCACTGAAATATGCCATCAACAAATCATCTTCCCCGCCAACACTTCTTATTTTACTGCAATAACCCCTTAGATGGGCTACTAGATCTCCACTCCCATCATATAAGTTAAACTTTGGCATTTAAACCCCGCGGGCAGACGAACATCAGGGAACATGTTAATCTGATTTCCCATCCCTTGCATGCCCTTTAAGGACTTTTCTATACCTTTCAGCTTCCTGGATATCTCATCTCGCCCTTCTTTTCCTGTGAACTTTTCATTTTCAACATGAGGCTAATTCCGAAGGTTCTGATTGTATGAGTCAGGAACCTTGTGGGCAACCTCTGAGGGGTAATATTGGGCATCATGAGCTTTGAGTGGGCGTTCATTGTTGGATCTATGAGGGGAAGATTGTTGAGAAGTTGTGATCATGAGGATAGCAAATATGACATGAGGGCAATTTTGGGGAGAGGTAATTGGAGGATGAGTGATGGAGCTACTAGGGTGGTTGGGAAAACTATGATAAGCGAGTGGATCTAGAGAGTATGGGGGATCATCTGGCACTATGGTCGGAGTTTGGGTAAGGGTAGCATCTAAGAAGCTAGGTGGTGGCGGGGGTGGTGCTTTCTAGTCATCCAAGCCTGATACATGTCCGCCATGTGTTGTCTTAACATCCTTACCTTTTTAACCAACCCATTGCCCTGTTCAACCAATTGCTTTTGGGCACCAGTATCAACCGACTCGATTCCGTTGCTGTCTGCCATTGCCTTTCGACCTTATGTTATAAAGAAGAGTTACCACTTTAAGAACCACAAACCAACCACCTTTCTGCTATGAAGATGAAGTCATCACGTTAGCAGTAGGGAATTTAACATAAGATAATCTCACTTTATGTGCAATGCACCTAGCCACAGTTATCGGTTCTAAAATGACTTCGAGGGTACGAAGGTCAGTTGGCATCATCCCAATTTGTTCATTTCAATCCTCTATTTTCTTTGCTTTTCTAGCACTTGCTTGCTCATTTTCCTTCCTCATTTTTTTTTTCTAATTATCACTTTTTTCTTTCCTCTCATTTCTCATGTCCCATAATTTCACCTTTTTTTAATACAATTTGATCGAACCCTATGTAGTTTGCCTACGTATCATGATGCCACCGGAATCAGATCTTTGCGTAGTTCGGGAAGATCGGGAATAAAGTAAACAAACTGACGTTCTCTTTTTTTTTTCCTTTTTACCTTAATGACTACTATGATGAGAAAAGTGAAATAAAAGAAGCAAATGAATTTTCTACACTTAATGTTCTATAACCTATTCTAAACTCAAGCTTAACGAGCATATATATTTTTTCTCCTTTTTTTCTTTTTGAAACAAATACTCTGTGGGAATTTATTAAGGAAAAAACCCTGGAAGAGAAAAATATTTTTGATTATTTTTTTTAGGAAGGAAATCTAAAGAATAAACCAAAGAAAAATATTTTGAATTTTCATTTGATATCCCTGAAGAAAGATTGTGAAACGAGAAATGAACAAGATAAAAAAAAATTTTGGATTTCAGTTTTTGATAACCTAAGGAAGAAACTCTAAAGATAAACACAAGATGAAGTGTGTTGTTTCTTCTATGTAAAATATCCTAAAGTTCTAGTGAAAATAAAAAGAAAATATTTTTTTATATATTTCCCAATTGAGAACCTTAAGAGAAAATCTTTTTTTTTTTGGATTTTTGGAATTAATATCTTAAAAGAAAACCTTTAGATGTACTAAAAGAAAATTCTCTTTTTTTTTTGAATTTTGAGTCTTAATAACTTAAGGAATTATAAAAGCAATTTTTATTTTGAGTTCTAGACATTAATTTCCTAAGGAAAACCACAAAAGATATTTTTTGAACTTCTAGAGTTAATGTTCTAAAAAAATATCTAACAGAAATATAAAACACAAAATCTCTTTTTATTTTATTTATAACACATCTTTTTTCAAATACAAAATAGGAAATACAATAACGAAAGACTCAATAAACTTAACTAGCCTATGGCAGACTCTAATATCACCTAAAAGACTTGGCATTATTGTACAAAACTAGAAGGTAAAAGGGTCACGACCCCAGTTCGCCCTCCGTGAACTGTCATGACGGCACCTAGTCTCTACGACTAGGTAAGCCTAACAAATACGGAACATAAACGAAACTTGCGGAAGAAATAATCAAAAGCCAAAATAACCGAATGAAAACAATAGTTAAAATGCTGCTCGACATATATAATATTTAACTCTCAAAAACCAATACATATCTCCAAGTTCTGGAAACCCATGAATCACAAGCTAAGGATCACTACACAATACTCTAACTCCAGAATATCTAACAAGGAAGAAATACAGAAGGGCAAATATTTAAAAGCTAGAATAAAAAGGGACTCCTCGGTCTGCAGACGCGGCAGATATACCTCGAAGTCGCTGGAGCAGTCGCCTCGCCTCAAGGGTGATAGGACTGAGTCGTAGTACCTGGATCTGCACATGAAAAACATGCACAGAAGGGGCATGAGTACACCATAGCGGTACTCAGTAAGTGTCAAGCCTAACCTCGGTCGGGTAGTGACGAGGAAAGTCAGGTCCCTGCTGAGATAAAATAAAGCATATAAGACATGACAATATAAAATAAGCGGTACAGTTGAAAACTAACGGTAAGAATCTAATACAGGAAAACAAGGAATTCAATAACTGAAACAGAGGCAAAAACAATCACAAGGAAATAACCGGGGATCTCGCAGTATCCCGAGGATCTCTTACTACCTTCAATAAACACCAGGGATCTCTTGGTATCCCGAGGATCTCTTGGTATCCTCAATATATGCTAGGGATCTCTTGGTATCCCGAGGATCTCTCGGTATCCTCAATATATGTTAGGGATCTCTTTGTATCCCGAGGATCTCTTGGTATCCTCAATATACGTGCTAGGGATCTCTCCGTATCCCGCACCTCAATTCAAATTATAAATATGTACAGGGGATCTCCCGGGATGCCATCCCGTAGTCCCAAAGCAAAACACACAGCAGCAACACAAGAATACTCAATTAAGCTCAATTTTGTATCGAGTAAACAGATAATTCTAATCTATTATGCTTCACATAATTCAATTAAGGCAGTTTAAGTAAATAAACAGTTAAGTCAATTAGACATGCCTTTTCTAAGCTAACAACAGATTTAAATTGCAAGTAAAATGAAACAGGAAAAAGGAACACAATTAAAATTAATTAAAGAAAATTGGATTTTCAACAATTAGCTCAAGTACGTACTCGTCACCTCACGTACAAGGCATTTCAAATATCAAATATACTGAATCCTAAGGGGAAGTGTCACGACCCAAACCGATGGGCCGCGACGGGCGCCTGAGTCTTACCTGTCAAACACCCCTAAGCATGCGTCTAAAATATGAACCTGAATAACATCTGCTGCATTACAAAATTAACCTACGTGAAAGAAGCCTGCCATCAAGGAATATGTACGTATACATGCAGAATACAGTGGGCGAGCCGACAAGGCTGCTATAGACAACTATACATAAAAACCTGAAAGCCGACAAGGCCACATACTACCCAACTAGATATACTGTCTACAGACCTCTAACAAAAACATAACTGTATAAAGACGGGACTGAGCCACGTCATACTCATATACATATACATGTACAAACATATCGTACCAATATCAAAAGCAGCTTCGGATTAAATGGAGCACGCCAAATCTCGTTGATTAGGGATCCTAAGAATGGGGACCGTTAGCTTGCCTACCTGCACCTGCGGGCATGAAATGCAGGCCCCGTGAAATAGGGCGTCAGTACGAAAAATGTACTGAGTATGTAAGGCATGGAAATTAGTACGTAAAAGACATAGATGAAACATGGAATACTGAAACACATTTTTAAATTTGAATAACTTTGTAAATACTGAAACGTTTATAACGTCATGCACGTGCGTGTAAATATCATGCCATGCATAGGTATGGTGTACATAATATCATCAAGCCACTGGGGGCATCCCATCATATTATCTCGGCCACTGTGGGCAATATCATCAACATATACCAGCTGATCAGGTGGTGGTGCGTATATAACGCCATAACCTTTTCCATATCCCATATACATATATATACATACATATATATGGGTATATAACACCGTTTGAATACATACATATATACGCGTATATAACGCCGTTTGAATCCTATTTTAGCCACTGTGGGCAACATCATCATCATATACCAACTGATTAGGTGGTGATGCGTATATAACGCCGTAACCTTTTCCCATATCCCATATACATATATTTACAAATATACGCGTATATAACGCCATCTTGTCATGGGTCAATGCACATGTACGAAATGCATGAAAAATACGTAATATATTCCTTCCGGATAAATTTTTCCAACTGCGTATTATTTTGAGACCCATGAACAGAAGAAAATAATAATTCTCATGGGGAATCAAGAATATAGACACCCTTACTATTTCTATGAATAGAATAATTTATAGAAACCGTGTATTTGCTCGTTTCTTTAGTATAATCTAGACCATGCCAAAAGAAAGAAGGGAGGGCCTTAACATACCTGGAGTAGGGAAAACTCCGTATAATATCTCGTTGGAAAACCTTCGTTGATTGAATTTAGAACTCAAAAAATCGGATTAAGCTTCTGCTTTTTGAAATTCTTGAACGAACTTTGCTCCTGCTTCTTTGAAATTCTTGAACGAAATTTTAAGTTTCTTGCTTGTTTAAGTGCTGAACGATTTTCTTTAGCTTCTGTTCATGAATTTTTCAAACTAAGAAAGGATGTATTCTTGCCTTTTTGAATGACTAACGTTACTTGATTCCTTATCCAAATGAATTAGAACAAAACTTCTTTACTTAATTAATTCAATTAAACCATAGATAGCCACCTAGGATTTTTTGCTTACTTAGTCACATGTTTGATAATCTTTATTGCTGCCACGTTTTGGGGGTGAGAAATTATTAATTATTTATCCACTATTAGTTAACCGGGTAATATTCTGTTACCCGATAATTAATCAATTACTCGCATAATTAAAAAATTATCACAAATTACTTAAAATTCTATTTATTTTTAAAATACTTCATATATACTTTATATATTATACTACCATGGTCACATGGTACCTTGCATGGTACTAATTTATAATTTTCGGGTATTATCGCTCGACCCGTATTTTATTCCAAATTGTCCACTTTCAACGAAACTTGTTTTCGTTAATCCGCGTACCCCTTATCCCTCATAATACTTATTTATTGCTTGTTAATACGTTAACATCAAGATGATCTCCTCCCCGATTCTACGTCAGTTGACCGAAGACGAAACTTTTAACGTACGAAAATGCGAGATGTAACATCCTTCTCCCTTTAGAAACATTCGTCCTCGAATGTTCCACTCTCCGTGATCCATATAACTTTGGCAAGGTCGCCTTTTGTAACAATACTACTACCAACTCTCCCCGTAGAAGCTTAATAATTCAATGACACACAGGACAACGACAATAATCAATAGAAGAATTTATACACGCACCTTGAGGTTATGACGTCTCAGTTAGACCCTTCTCTAGAAGAGGAAATAGGTAGGGATATCTAGACTTCATGTCTTCCTCGGCCTCCCAAGTCATTTCTTCTGCATTGTTGTTCCTCCAAAGCACTTTCACAGAGGCTACCTCCTTATTCCGCAGCTTGCGGATTTGTCGGTCTAGAATGGCAACCAGAATTTCCTCGTATGACAAGTCCTCTGTAATCTGTACATCATTCGTGGGCACTACTCAGGTAGGATTGCCAATGCACTTTCGTAACATAGATACGTGAAAAACTGGATGGACAGACTCCAATTCTAAGGGCAATTCTAACTCATAAGCTACTCAGCCCACTCTCCGAATAATCCTATAAGGCCCAATATACTGTGGGCTAAGTTTACCCTTTTTGCCAAATCTCATCACACCCTTCATAGGCGACACCTTGAAGAATACCCAGTCATCAGCCCCGAACTCTAAATCTCGATGTCGCACATCTGAATATGACTTCTGACGACTCTGAGCTGTCAATAGTCGATCCCGGATAAGCTTTACTTTTTCTATGGCTTGTTGAACCAGGTCTGGCCCGTGTAATGCAGATTCTCCAACGTCGAACCACCCTATAGGTGACCTACACTTTCGTCCGTAAAGAGCTTCGTATGGAGCCATCTGAATGCTGGAATGGTAGCTATTATTATATGCGAACTCAATAAGCGGCAGATGACCATCCCAGCTACCTTTGAAGTTTATTACACTAGCTCGCAACATATCCTCCAGTGTTGGAATAATACGCTCAGCCTGTCCGTCTGTCTGGGGATGAAATACTGTACTAAGACTTACTTGAGTCCCCAATCCCTTTTGGAAGGACCTCCAAAAGTTAGCTGTAAATTGAGCTCCTCTATCTGAGATAATAGATACAGGTACACCATGCTGTCGTACTATCTCCTTAATATAAAGCCTCGCATAATCTTCTGAGGAATACGTAGTTTTAATGGGCAGAAAATGGGCTGACTTTGTGATTTTATAAACGATCACCCACATCCATAATCAAGACTCTACTAGACACGGCTCATAGACAACCCCTAGGACAGACTTGCTCTGATACCAAGTTTGTCACGACCCAAACTGAAGGGCCATGACTAGCACCCGACCACACTTGCCGAGCACCAACGCACATTTCATCTAACCTTCATTATTATCTTTTAGGGCTGACGAGATCAATATAAATGGTAGACCTAGATCATAGACAACCAGCAATAAAATATGACGGCATGAACATACATAGCAGGGGATGACCAGACAATCAAGAAACTACATATAAGGTATGAGCTACCACGCTACTATGAAAGACTATACAACAAAAACTAGCCGACAAGGCATACCAAACTATACATGAGCCGACACCTGTCTATGAGCCTCTAAAAGAACATAAGTGTTGCAACATAGCCGGAACAGGGCCCCGACATACCCATAATGTCTATAACAAAAATTGCATACCAAGACCAAGGCAAGTCCGGAGAAGGGATCTCGCCAATCACCGCTGAACTGGACAGTCTACTGTGGTGGGGGAGCTGCACCTACCTGTCTATCAGGACCTGCAGCACGACATGCAGCGTCCACAAATAAAAGGACGTCAGTACGAATAAAGTACTGAGTATGTAAGGCAAGGAACCATAAATACGATCAGTAATGTAAGCAAGGATAGAGAATATACAACCTGTAACATCTTAGTACCTCTGAGGGCTACTTACATGAAATGCATGATACATATGTATAAATACATAAACCTTTAAAGCATTCGCCTCTATGGGCATCATCATCATCATATCGTACCCGGCCATAATAGGCTCGGTAGAATCGTACCCGGCCATAATAGGCTCGGTAGAATCGTACCCGGCCACGTGGAGCTCGGTAAAACCCAACTGATTAGTGGTTGCACAATAGGTGCCGTACCCGGCCAACTATAGCGTGGCTCGGTAGAGTAAAATAGATACATATATATAATGCATGCTCGACTCATGGAATCACATTCTAAACCTTTCGGAGTGACGTAAGGTCGGTATCCTCTGTACACGTTATTAGGACTAACTCTTCACTATGAACCTTATAAGAATCAGGAAGTACCAACAACATTGATAACATAAGACTAAGAGAAGCAACATTAACATCAATCGTTCCATAAGAGGGAAAACAATGTAAGTACTGCTAGCTTCTAAGAGTAGAGTATCTTGGAAGCTCGTTCATTACATTATGTACAATCGGAGTCGTGCAAAAGAAGGAAAGGGATAGCCTCACATACCTTGTATATACTGCCCCAATCTCAAGCTATGCAATTGTCAAAACTCCTTAGTCTACAATAAGAGAAACGATACTATCGTTATCATTTAAGCGTCATAACTATTATGTATCGACCACAACCTATTTTACGATGAAACGGACAACACCTCCCCTATATATATGACCTCACACCATTCAAAACAGTCACCAAACAGCCCAAACAACATCAATAATAAACATATTGAGCCTCCCAAAATAGTCCACACACAACCTAATCACTCCATACATACGACGACCACCGTAGTCGTGTCAAACAACCTTGGAAATGTTACGAATAACTATCAGCCCATAACCCTACATATATATGGTGTTTCTCCACACCCTTCCTCCTCCAAAACTCCACAATATAGTAGTAAAATACGCAGCCCAACAACAACGCAAAACAGTCCACAAAACAATAACATTACTACCAAGCCTTTCGATATATATCTCACAAGTTCTAGCTTCAATGGCTTAGCCGCAACTTGGATAATCTTAAATACATATAGAGTAAGAGGTTCCTTACCTTTATACAGAAAGAACAACTCCAATTTGACCTTAAATTTCCATGAAATATCCCTCCAATGCTGCCACAACAACAAAAAAACGAAACTAGCGATCAATTAGTGTTTTTCGGCACTAGAATCACTTTAGAAGGCTTGAAATCACCTAGGATTGATATTAAGAACATGAGGGAGTATTTACAGAACATAAACCCTTTAAAACAACCTCCCACACGAGCTGGAATGACACAAAAATGAGCAACAACAAGAAGAACAAGAGACTTACTAGCGCCACGGAATTCCCGACACTTGATTTGTGTTGTTTGCCCTTTTTTTGGGTCTTGAATCTTGAGAGAACCTTGAGAGGATGTTCCTAGGGTTCTAAGGTCTGAAAATAGTGAGAAGAAATGACTTAAAACGGGTTGGAGGCATCCTATATAGGTCCAAATATCTTAAACCGCCTTAGTGGGCCCCATAGAGAGGTGCTTGGCGCAGTCTCGCGAAAATACGAATATCTCTCTACTCCGAGATTGTATCGATGAACGGTTTAATGCGTTGGAAACTAGACTCATAGATCTTTAATTTTGTTGGTAGATCACCCCGTAATTCCTTGTAAATTATGAGAAAAGATTAGAAACATTTGACCTAATGTTTAAGTAAAATTATGAACCTAAGTTGCGACAACTTTTGTCGACTTTTGTTTCATAACTCGTTTGACTTCAAGACTTATGATACGGATATTATATGATTAAAATACCTTAATAAATGACCTCTTGAGTGTATTAAGCACCGCTAGATTACCTGAAAATACGAGTTACAACATCCTTGATTCGTTTAACTTCTAATACTGGTTAATCACCCTTATACACTCTTGTATCACTTAAGACCAATAGGATTGACTTCTTATCATCTCAAAGATAATTCCTTCTTGGATTTATGTTAACTAATATATGGCATGAACTAACACATGTGGATATGGGTTGTAACAGTTTTTGATGCTCGATCTTAACCTGCTGATAGTTAGAGCACTGAGCAACAAATTCTGCTATATCCTTTTTCATTCCGTCCCACCAATATATTTCCCTGATGTCATGATACATCATTGTCGTTCCTGGATGGATAGAATAACGGGAATAGTGAGTTTCTCCCATAACCTTCCGACGCAACCTTGCAACATTAGGCACACATAATCGCCCTTGATATCTGAGGACCCCATCTTCGGTAATTACAAACGGTGTCTTCTCCTTTTGAAGAGTGGTATCTCTATAATGAATTAGCACAGGATCCTCGTACTGGCGTTCCTTCACTTCAGTTACTAAAGATGATGTTGCCGTATCTTGAAGAGTAATTCCAATGTTATCTGAGTCCAGTAACTGAACTCCAAGACTAGCTAGCTGATGAATCTCATGGGCTATTCCCCTCTTTCCTGGATACAAATACGACAAGCTACCCATAGATCTACGGCTGAGAGCATCGGCAACTACGTTTGCCTTCCCCGGATGGTATAAAATATTAATGTCATAGTCTTTAAGTAGCTCCAACCATCTCCTTTGACGAAGATTCAATTCCCTTTGCTTGAAGATGTACTGGAGGCTCTTATGATCCGTATAGATATCAACATGAATGCCATACAAGTAGTGCCTCCACATCTTTAGTGCATGAATCACCGTAGCTAACTCTAAATCGTGGGTCGGGTAGTTCTTCTCGTGCTTTCTTAGTTGTCTAGAAGCATATGCCACAACCTTACCATGCTGCATCAGGACACAACCCAATCCAACGCCTGAAGCATCGCAATAGATAACATAGCCATCGATCCCTTCCAGAAGCGTTAGAACCGGTGCTGAAGTTAACCTGTCCTTTAATGCTTGGAAACTCCGTTCACAAGCATCAGTCCATTGAAACTTTGCTCCCTTCTGAGTCAACTTTGTTAAAGGTGCTGAAAGGGAAGAAAATCCTTCCACAAATCTCCTATAATATCCTGCCAACCCAAGAAAACTACGAACCTTTGTTGGTGTTGTGGGCCTAGGCCAAGTCTTTACTGCCTCAATCTTTTGTGTATCCACCAGGATGCCTTCACCCGAAATGATATGCCCAAGGAAAGTTACAGAGTTCAACTAGAATTCACACTTAGAAAATTTTGCATACAACTTCCTTTCTTGTAGAACTCTGAGCACCGTATGAAGATGACCAGCATGCTCATCTTCTGAACGAGAATATACCAATATATCGTCAATAAATACAATTACAAACAGATCTAAGAAAGGCCTGAACACACGGTTCATCAAATCCATGAATACTGCTGGGGCATTGGTCAGACTGAACGACATAAACCGAAACTCAAAATGCCCATATCTAGTCCTAAATGCTGTCTTCGGAATATCTTCATCCTTAACCCTTACTTGATGGTACCCGGACCTCAAGTCTATCTTTGAAAACCACTTGGCACCGTGCAACTGATCAAATAAGTCTACAATCCTCGGGAGCGGGTACTTATTCTTGATCGTTACCTTATTCAGTTGCCTATAATCAATACACATTCTTAAGGAACCATCTTTCTTCCTTACTAACAACACAGGTGCTCCCCACAGTGACGTACTAGATCTGATAAAACCCTTTTCAAGCAAGTCCTTTTGTTGCTCTTTCAACTCTTTCAGCTCTGGGGGGGCCATTCTATAGGGAGGAATAGATATTGGGTGAGTATCTGGTAGTAGGTCATAGAAAACTCAATTTATCGCTCTGGTGGGAGACCCGGAAGTTCATCAGGGAAGGTATCTAGAAACTCATTTACCACAGGGATGGACTGAATGGTTGGTGACTCTACTTCCATATCCTGAACCCGAACTAAGTGATAAATACAGCCCTTTATGATCATCTTCCTTGCCTTGAGATAGGAAATAAATCTACCACTCGGCAATGCCGTGTTACCTTTCCACTCCAAAATAGGCTCCCCTGGAAATTGAAATCGGACTATCTTCGATCTACAATCAACATTGGCATGACAAGAAGCCAACCAATCCATACCCATTATAACATCAAATTCTACCATATCTAACTCGATTAAGTCTGCTACGGTAGGTCGACCATGAACTATTATTATACAACCCCTATATACCTGCTTAGCTATCACCGAGTCCCCAACAGGTGTAGACACCTCAAAAGGTTTAACCAATTCAGGTTTTATTTCAAACTTACTAGCAATCAACAGAGTAACGTATGATAAGGTCGAACCTGGATCAATTAGTGCATATACATTGTAGGAGGAGATTGATAATATACCTGTAACAACATCAGGCGATGACTCTTGGTCCTGTCATCCTGCCAATGCATAAATGCGGTTCTGAAGGCTGCTCGAGCTAGATGCTCTGCCTCTGCCTCTACCACAACTCATTGGTGCTTGGGGACTTTGCCTAGGGGGGCGTACTGATGATGACGATCCAACCACAGATCCCGCTGGCTGAGCTATGCTTGTATCACCTCTCATCGGACAATCCCTCATAATGTGGACCGGATAACCACAGGTATAACAAACATCTAGTCCCATACGGTATTGCCCGGTATGCTGCTTACCACATTTAGTACATCGTGGAAAGGGTGGCCTCATCTAATTTGACTCACCCCTATACTGAGAACCTGAGGCCCTAAAATTCTAACCAGGCCTTGAATATGTAAAATGATCAAATCTCTTTCCTCCAAACTGAGGGGGGGCGCTAGCCGAGGACTGGGATGGATATCTTAAATACTGCTGCCTCTGACCATCTCAAAACTCACCATAAGGACCCGAAGACCTTGCTCTTTTATTCTGGGCCCTATCATGCTCACGATCGGCCCTCTGTTTCTGTTTACGCTCCTCTACACCCTGAGCGTACACCTGAATACGAGAAATATCCATGTCTGGATGAAGTTAAACCGACATACAATCGTTAAACAAGTAAGGCTCTAATCCCATCACGAACCGGTGAATCCGATCCTCCATCTTAGATACAATAGTGGGAGCATACCTAGACAACGAATCAAACTGAAGACAGTACTCCCGAACACTCATGTTTTCCTGCCGAAGGGTCAAGAACCTATCAACTCTGGCTTGCCTAAGCTCTGGTGGCAGATAATGGCGAAGAAAAGCTTCTGTAAACTCCTGCCATACCACTGGAGGGGCATTCTCACCTCTGGACAATTCCCAAGACTTGTACCAATTAACTGCAACATCTCAGAGTCTATAGGAAACTAGCTCAACTGACTCAGTCTCAGTGGCCTTCATTACTCGTAACGTCCTCTGTACTCTATCAATAAATACCTGAGGGTCCTCATTCGGGTCTGCTCTAGTGAATACTGGAGGGTCTAAATTAATAAAGTCACGAACCCTCGCGCTCACGGACCTATCTGCGTGACCAATACCTGCTTCCTGACGCTGAGCCTGTGCGGCTACTAATCGGGTCAATAACTGAACAACATCTCTCATCTCCTGACCCGACGTATCCTGCTGAGGTGGTGAATGTATAGGGGCGGGTGCTGGAGCTGGTGCCCTTCGGAACTCTTCTGGAAAAGGCGGGGTATGTGAAGTCTGAGATGGGACCTCACCATGAGATTCTCCCCGAGCCCTGGTAAATCGTGGTGCTCGACTAGTAGTCTCACCAGCCACGGACTTTTCCTTCTGGGCGGCCGTACTCTTTGGAGGCATTGCTGAAAATATAACGTATCGTTAGGAACAAAAATTCTTGTATTGCACGATCTTGAGATAAAAGAGAGGATAACATCCTATATGTCCTGTAGCCTCCTGTTTATAAGTATGATGCACGACACACCCATAAACAAGACTCTACTAGACATGATCTATAGACAACCCTAGGACAGAACTGCTCTGATACCACTTTTGTCACGACCCAAACCAATGGGCTGCGATGGGCACCTGAGTCTTACCTGTCAAACACCCCTAAGCATGCGTCTAAAATATGAACCTGAATAACATCTATTGCATTACAAAATTAACCTACGTGAAAGAAGCCTACCATCAAGGAATATGTACGTATACAGGCAGAATACAGTGGGCGAGCCGGCAAGGCTGCTATAGAGAACTATACATCAAAAACTAAAAGCCGACAAGGCCACATACAACCTAACTAGACATACTGTCTACAGACCTCTAACAGAAACATAATTGTACAAAGACGGGACTGAGCCACATCATACTCATATATGTACAAACGTATCGTACCAATATCAAAAGCAGCTCCGGATCAAATGGAGCACGCCAACTCTCGCTGATTAGGGATCCTAAGAATGGGGACCGTCAGCTTGCCTACCTGCACCTGCGGGCATGAAACGCAGGCCCCGTGAAATAGGGCATCAATACAAAAAATGTACTGAGTATGTAAGGCATGGAAATTAGTACGTAAAAGACATAGATGAAACATGGAATACTGAAACACATTTTTAAATTTGAATAACTTTGTAAATACTGAAACGTTTATAACGTCATGCACGTGCGTGTAAATGTCATGCCATGCATAGGTATGGTGTACATAATATCATCAAGCTACTGGGGGCATCCCATCATATCATCTCGGTCACTGTGAGCAATATCATCAACATATACCAGCTGATCAGGTGGTGGTGCGTATATAATGCTATAACCTTTTCCATATCCCATATACATATATATACATACATATATACGCGTATATAATGCCGTTTGAATACATACATATATACGCGTATATAACGCAGTTTGAATCCTATTTTAGCCACTGTGGGCAACATCATCATCATATACCAACTGATTAGGTGGTGATGCGTATATAACGCCGTAACCTTTTCCCATATCCCATATACATATATTTACAAATATACACGTATATAACGTCATCTGGTCATGGGTCAATGCACATGTACGAAATGCATGAAAAATACGTAATAATCTCAATATTCCTTCCGGATAAATTTTTCCAACTGCGTATTATTTTGAGACCCATGAACAGAAGAAAATAATAATTCTCATGGGGAATCAAGAATATAGACACCCCTACTATTTCTATGAATAGAATAATTTATAGAAACCGTGTATTTGATCGTTTCTTTCGTATAATCTAGACCATGCCAAAAGAAAGAAGGGAGGACCTTAACATACCTGGAGTAGGGAAAACTCCCTATAATATCCCGTTGGAAAACCTTCGTTGATTGAATTTAGAACTCAAAAAATCGGATTAAGCTTCTGCCTTTTGAAATTCTTGAACGAATTTTGCTCCTGCTTCTTTGAAATTCTTGAACGAAATTTTAAGTTTCTTGCTTGTTTAAGTGCTGAACGATTTTCTTTAGCTTCTGTTCATGAATTTTTCAAACTAAGAAAGGATGTATTCTTGCCTTTTGAATGACTAACGTTACTTGATTCCTTATCCAAATGAATTATAACAAAACTTCTTTACTTAATTAATTCAATTAAACCATAGATAGCCACCTAGGATTTTTTGCTTACTTAGTCACATGTTTGATAATCTTTATTACTGCCACGTTTTGGGGGTGGGAAATTATTAATTATTTATCCATTATTAGTTAACCGGGTAATGTTCTGTTATCCGATAATTAATCAATTACCCGCATAATTTAAAAATTATCACAAATTACTTAAAATTCTATTTATTTTTAAAATACTTCATATATACTTTATATATTATACTACCATGGTCACATGGTACCTTGCATGGTACTAGTTTATAGTTTTCGAGTATTATCGCTCGACCCGTATTTTATTTCAAATTGTCCACTTTCAACGAAACTTGTTTTCGTTAATCCGCGTACACCTTTATCCCTCATAACACTTATTTATTACTTGTTAATACGTTAACGTCAAGATGATCTCCTCCCCAATTCTACGTCAGTTGACCGAAGACGAAACTTTTAACGTACGAAAATGCGAGATGTAACAGGAAGGTCCCCCACACAAGGTTAGACAAGACACCTACCTAGAACCGGCTAAAAATCAACTTGAAACCATGCTCTTGCCACGAGTACTCGACTCCAAATGACCCGAATCTATTCAATTCAATTTCATAACGTAAATAACACTTAAAGTAACTGATTCTACAAAGAAATTCTAAGCTAATACGCGAAATTAGGTAAAATGACCAAAACGCTCCTCAAGCCCACGTCTTGGAATCAGGTAAAATTTATATTTTCAGAATCCTCATACTCTTACAAGTCTAACCATACTAAAATTATCCAAATTCGATATCAAATCCCCAATCAAAACTCAAATTTTTGGTCTAAGAACTTTCCCCAAATTTTCATACAAATTCCAAAATTTAATGAAGAATTCAGGTTTAGATTAATGGGCTACAAGCAAAAAGGAATTGAGAATCGTCACCCAATCGATATCTCTGAAAATCTCTCAAAACTTCGCTCAAATCCGAGCTCCCAAGCTTAAGTTTTGATAAAAATGGCTAAACCCTCGATTTTGAAAATTTATATTCTGCCCAGATGTTTGTACATCGCGATCGCGTAAAATGATGTGCGATCGCGAAGAGGAAAATCTAATGGCTCCTGAACTGGGCTATGCAAACGCGTGATGAAGCACGCGAACATGGAAGAGGAAAAGGGTAGGCTTACGCGTTTGCGGACAGGAGAATGCGAACGCGAGGGGGAAATGGTCACAGTACCCCCGACTCCTAGTTCTACTACGCAAACGCGAATGGAGAGATGCGAACGCGAAAGAGGAGGGGGCAGACTTCCGCGATCGCGAGAACAATTAAATCATCCTCCGAAATTACACTACGCGGAGGGAAGGGTGCAAATGCGATTAAGGAAACCAGATACCACCAGTTCTGCAGTTCCAACAAGTTCCAAAATGACCCGTTGAGCTTCCAAATCACACCTGAGGTCCCAAGACCTCAACCAAACCTACCAACCAATCTTAAAACATCATTCAAACCTTCGAAACGATCAAAACAACACCAAAACACCTATTTTTCATCAGATATAAGCCTAAGAATTCCAAAAACTCTAAAAGCACGCTTTCGATCAAAAAGTCTATCAAACCTCGTCTGAATGACCTGAAATTTTGCACACACATCACATTCAACACTACAGAGCTACTCCAACTTCCGGAATTCCATTTCGATCCTCAAATCAAAATCTCACTATCGAACCGGAAACTTCAAAAATTCAACTTTTGGTATTTCAAGCCTAAATTAGCTACGGACCTCCAAAACACAATCCGAACACGCCCCTAAGCCCAAAATCACCCAACGGATCTAACGGGACCATCGAATTTCCATTCTGAGGCCATATTCACACTGTTCCAACTACGGTCAATTTTCCAACACATAAGCTCTCATTTAGGGACTAAGTGTCCCAAAACTCTTCGAAACTCAAAATCGAATATCCCAGCAAATCAAAATGGCAGAAATAAACTTGGCAAAAATAGTTAATGGTGTATCGGGGCATAAATTCTTAAGATGACCGGCCGAGTCGTCACATCCTCCTGCAATTAAACATTCATTCGTCCTCTAACGAGCATAAAGACATACCTGAAGTAGTGGAATGATGAGGGTAATGGCTGTGCATATCCTGCTTGGTCTCCAAGGTCGCCTCCTCGACCGGATGACCCTGCCACTGAACCTTCACGGATGCAATGTTCTTTGACCTCAGCTTTCTAACCTGCCTGTCCAATATTGCCATTGGCTCCTCAATATAGGATAGATCCTTGTCCAACTGGACTGAACTGAAATCCAAAACGTGCGAAAGATCACCGTGATATCTCTGAAGCATCGAAACATGAAATACCGGATAAACCCTTACCAAGATAGGAGGTAAATCAAGCTTATAAGTAACCTCCCCAACACGCCTCAATATCTCAAAAGGACCAATAAACCTCGGACTCAACTTCCCTTTCTTCCCAAATCTCATAACGCCCTTCATAGGCGAAACCCGAAGCAGAACCCGCTCTCCAACCATATAGGAAACATCACGAACCTTCCGGTCCGTGTAACTCTTCTGTCTGGACTAGGCTGTACGGAGTCTATCCTGAATCACCTTAACCTTCTCCAAAGCATCCTGAACCAAGTCTGTACCCAACAATCTAGCCTCACCCGACTCAAACCAACCCACCGGGGATCTACATCGTCTCCCATATAAAGCCTCATACGGTGCCATCTGAATGCTGGACTGATAGCTGTTGTTGTAAGCAAACTCCGCCAATGGTAAGAACTGATCCCAAGACCCTCCAAACTCAATCACACATGCACGAAGCATATCCTCAAGAATCTGAATAGTGCGCTCGGATTGTCTATCTGTCTGAGGGTGAAATGTCGTACTTAACTCCACCCGAGTCCCCAACTCATGCTGAACGACCCTCCAGAACCGTTATGTGAACTAAGTACCTCTATCTGAAATGATGGACAGTAGAATACCATGTAGACGAACAATCTCCCGGATATAAATCTCCGCCAACCGCTCTGAATAATAAGTAGTACACACAGGAATGAAATGAGCGGACTTGGTCAGCCGATCCACAATCACCCAAATAGCATCGAACTTTCTCAAAGTCTGTGGGAGCCCAACTACAAAGTCCATGGTGATACGCTCCCACTTCCACTCCGGAATCTTTATCTGCTGAAGCAACATACCCGGTCTTTGGTGCTCATACTTCACCTGCTGACAGTTGAGGCACCGAGCTACAAATCCAACTATATCCTTCTTCATCCGCCTCCACTAGTAGTGCTGCCTCAAATCCTGATACATCTTTGTGGCACCCGGATGAATGGAATACCGTAAGCTATAGGCCTTTTCTAGAATCAACTCTCGAAGCCCATCAACATTGGGTACACAAATCCGACCCTGCATCCTCAATACCCCATCATCACCAACAATTACATCTATGGCATCACCGTGCTGAACCTTGTCCTTGAGGAAAATCAAAAGAGGGTCATCATACTATCGCTCCCTGATACGATCAAATAAGGAAGACCGAGAAACCACGCAAGCTAGAACCCGACTAGGCTCCGAAAGATCCAATCTCATAACTGGCTGGCTAAGGCCTGAATATCCATCGCCATAGGCCTCTCTAATGTTGGTAAATAAGCCAATTCCCCAAACTCTCTGCCCGACAACTCAAAGCATCGGCCACCATATTGGCCTTGCCCGGGTGATACAGAATAGTGATGTCATAGTCCTTCAGCAGCTCTAACCACCTCCTCTAGCTCAAATTTAGATCCTTTTTGCTTGAACAAGTGTTGCAAGCTCCGATGGTCAGTATAAATCTCACAAGGGACACCGTATAAGTAATGGCGCCAAATCTTCAGAGCGTGAACAATGGCAGGTAACTCAAGGTTGTGAACATGGTAGTTCTTCTCATGTATCTTCAACTGTCTGGACGTGTAGGAAATCACCCTACCGTCTTGCATCAACACCGCTCCGGGGCCAACCCGCGAGTCATCACAATAGACTGTATAAAACCCCGAGCTTGTAGGCAATATCAAAACTGGGGCTGTAGCCAAAGCTGTCTTGAGCTTCTAAAAGCTCGCCTCACACTCTTTCGTCCATTGGAACGGAGCACCATTCTAAGTCAACCTGGTCATAGGGGCTGCATTCGATGAAAACCCCTCCACAAAATGACGGTAGTAACCCGCCAAGCTAAGGAAACTGCGGATCTCGGTAGCTGAGGATGGTCTGGGACAACTTTGCATGGCCTCTATCTTCTTCGGATCCACCTAAATACCCTCACTCGATACCACGTGGACTAAGAATGCCACAGAATCCAACAATAACTCACATTTTGAGAACTTAGTATATATCTTCTTCTCTCTCAGAGTCTAAAGCACAGTCCTCAGGTGTTGCTCATGATCTTCCCGATTCTGGGAGTACACCAGAATATCATCAATAAGGACAATGATGAATGAGTCAAGATACGATCGGAACACACTGTGCATCAAATGCATAAAGGCTGCTAGGGCATTGGTCAGCCGAAATGACATAACAAGGAACTCATAATGACGATACCGAGTCCTGAAAGCAGTCTTCGAGATATCTGGCTCCCGAATCTTCAACTGATGGTGAGCACAAATCAATCTTAGAAAACACTCGTGCGCCCTGAAGCTGGTCAAACAGATCCTCAATACGAGGCAAAGGATAACGGTTCTCAACTGTAACTTTGTTCAACTGGTGATAATCAATACATATACGCATAGAACCATCCGTTTTCTTCACAAACAAGACAGGATCACCCCAAGGTGATACACTGGTCCGAATAAAACCCTTATAAAGCAATTCCTGCAACTGATCCTTCAACTCCTTCAACTCAGGAGGAGCCATACGATACAGAGGAATAGAAATAGGTTGAGTGCCCGACAATAGATCAATGCCAAAATCAATATCTCTATCAAGAGGCATGCCCGAGAGATCAGCTGGAAACACATTGGGAAAATCCCGTACTACTGGAACTGAATCAACTGAAGGGGTATCAATACTGACATCTCTCACATAAGCTAAGTACGCGTCACACCCCTTATCAACCATACGCTGAGCTTTAAGAAAAGAAATAACCCTACTGAGAGTGTGATCTAAAGTACCCCTCGACTCAACATGCAGGATACCTGGCATAGCCAACATCACGGTTTTGGCGTGACAATCAAGAATAGCATAATGGGGCAGCAACCAGTCCATGCCCAAGATAATGTCAAAATCTACCATGCTGAGCAACAATAAATCAGCTCTGGTCTCAAAACCACCAAGAGCAACCAAACACGACCGATAAATGTAGTCCACAATAAGAGAATCTCCCACAGGAGTAGAAACATAAATAGGGGAACTCAAAGAATCCCAAGATACACCCAAATGCGGAGCAAAATAAGAAGACACATAAGAATAAGTGGAGCCTGGATCGAATAGAACAGATGCATCTCTATGACAAACCAGTATAATACCTGTGATGACAGAATCAGAGGCAACAACCTCGGTACGGGCAGGAAGGGCATAGTATCAGGATTGGCCTCCCCCTCTAGGGCGACCTCTACCTCCCCGACCTCCACCTCTGGCTAGCTGAGCAGGTGGGGTAGCAACTGGAGCTGTAACCATAGCCTAAGAACTCTACGGGGCATGTTGTGGCTGAGAAGTCTGTGGAGGTGCACTCCTCCCAAGTCTAGGGAAATCCCTCACCACATGGCGTGTGTCACCATACTCAAAACAAGCCATGGGAGGACGTGGTGGCTGTGACTGGCTCGGGCCAGGTCTGCTAGACTGACCTCTGAAAGCACCCCACAGAGGAGGCATGCTAGATACCCGAGGTGCATAATAATGCTCCTGAGGTCTAGGAGGAGCTAGAATACCACTGGCTACTAAAAGAGCTAAATGAACAAGGCGACTCATATAACCCCTACTATGACGACCTGCTGCTAGGGCACGTGCACCAGAGAAATGGCCCGACTCTCGAGACCTCTTGGCCTCCCTCTCCTCTCTCTCCCTAGCATGCATACCCTCAATCCTCCTAGAAATGCTCACCACCTGCTGATAAGAAATATCCATCTCCAACTCACGAGTCACGCTAGACCTTATGCTGGGAATAAGGCCCTCAATAAACTGGCAAACCCTCTTGCGAATAGTAGAAACCAAGGCTGGTGCATGCCTAGCCAAACTAGTGTAACAGATAACATACTCTAAGACAGTCATAGCACCCTGGCACAAATGCTTAAACTTTGCACGCTATGCGTCCCTGAGGCTTTGAGGAACATACTCTCTCAGGAACAGATCTGAAAACAAAGTCAAGTTCGTGAAGCAGCCTCATCCGGACTATATAACTCATAGGTGCGCCACCACTCATAGGTGGCTCCTCGAAGCTGGAAGGTAGTGAAGGAAACCCCGTTCGATCCTAATATACCCATGGTACGGAGAATGTGGTAACTCTCATCTAGAAATCCTAGAGCATCCTCCGATGCTAGACCAATGAATACAGGAGGCTTGTACCTCTCAAGCCTCAGCTGCTCCTACTCGGAAGCCGCTGCCATGCCCTCGGGCTGAACTGGTACTACAGGCGGTACAGGAATAATCTCAGGGACCTGCTCAACATGAACTCACTGCTCAGGAGTACGGGTGGCGGGAGTCTGTGCTCCTCCCCTAGCCTGAGATGTAGCTGTAGCAAGGGGAAGCAACCCTGCCTGAGCCAGAGTGGTGTACATGCTCATGAATTGTGCTAGAGTCTCCTGAAGAGCTGGAGTAGTAGTAGCAGTAGGAGTGTTAGGTGCCTGGACTCCAGCTGGAACTGCTGGTAGTACCTCGGTGGCAGCTCGCGTAGATGATCTGGCTGCACCACGTGTGCGTCCTCGGCCTCTACCCCAGCCCCGACCTCTAACGACTGCAGTAGGGGGTGTGAGTGCCTGATCATCTCGGGTGGCACGGGTCCTCACCATCTATGAGAGAATAGAAGACAGAAGTTTAGAATTATGATGCCAAAATATCGCACGACAAGGAAATCAAATAAAGTGGAATTTTCTTAACAATTGCATAGCCTCTCGTAGATAAGTACAGACATCTCCGTACCGATTAGCGAGACTCTAATAAACTGGCTTGTGATCCATGACTCCTATGAATCTAGAGCTCTAATACCAACTTGTCATGACCCCAGTTCGCCCTCCGTGAACTGTCGTGATGGCACCTAGTCTCTACGACTAGGTAAGCCTAACAAATGCAGAACATAAACGAAACTTGCGGAAGAAATAATCAAAAGCCAAAATAACTGAATGAAAACAATAGTTAAAATGCCGCTCGGCATACACAATATTTAACTCTCAGAAACCAATACATATATCCAAGACCCGGAAACCCATGAATCACAAGCTAAGGATCACTACACAGTACTCGAAATCCAGAATATCTAACAAGGAAGAAATACAGAAGGGCAAATGTTTAAAATCTAGAATAGAAAGGGACTCCTCGATCTGCAGACGCGGCAGATATACCTCGAAGTCATTGGAGTAGTCGCCTTGCATCAAGGGTGATAGGACTGAGTCGTAGTACCTGGATCTGCACATGAAAAACATGCACAGAAGGGGCATGGGTACATCATAGCGGTACTCAGTAAGTGCCAAGCCTAACCTCGGTTGGGTAGTGACGAGGAAGGTCAGGACCCTACTAGATAAAATAAAGAATATAAGATATGACAGTATAAAATAAGCAGTATAGTTGAAAATATATGCTAGGGATCTCTTGGTATCCCGAGGATCTCTCGGTGTCCTCAATATATGCTAGGGATCTCTTGGTATCCCGAGGATCTCTTGGTATCCTCAATATATGTACCAGGGATCTCTCCGTATCCCGCACCTCAGTTCAAATTATAAATACGTACAGGGGATATCCCGGGATGCCATCACGTAGTCCCAAAGCAAAACACACAACAGCAACACAAGAATACTCAATTAAGCTCAATTTTGTATCAAGTAAACAGGTAATTCTAATCTATCATGTTTCACATAATTCAACTAAGACAGTTTAAGCAAATAAACAGTTAAGTCAATTAGACATGCTTTTTCTAGGCTAACAGCAGGTTTAAATTGCAAGTAAAATGAAACAATAAAAAGGAACATAATTGAAATTACTCAAAGAAAACCGGATTTTCAACAATTAGCTCAAGTACGCACTTGTCACCTCATGTACAAGGCATTTCTAAGATCAAATATACTGAATCCTAAGGGGAAGGTCCCCCACACAAGGTTAGACAAGCCACTTACCTCGAACCGGCTAAAAATTAACCCGAAACCATGCTCTTGCCATGAGTACTCGACTCCAAATGGCCCAAATCTATTCAATTCAATTTCATAACGTAAATAACACTTTAAGTAACTGATTCAACAAAGAAATTCTAAGCTAATACTCTCACGAGTCTAACCATATCAAAATTATCCAAATCCGATGTCAAATCCCCAATCAAAACTCAAATTTTTGGTCTTAGAACTTTCCCCAAAGTTTCATACAAATTTCGAAATTTAATGAAGAATTCATGTTTAGATTAATGGGTTACAAGCAAAAAGGAGTTAAGAATCGTTACTCAATTGATATCTCTCAAAATCTCTCAAAACCTCGCTCAAATCCGAGCTCCCAAGCTTAACTTTTGATAAAAATGGCTAAACCCTCGATTTTGAAATTTTGTATTCTGCCCAGATGTTTGTACATAGCGATCGCGTAAAATGATGTGCGATCACGAAGAGGAAAATCTGATGGCTCCTGAACTGGGATATGTGAACGCGTGATGAAGCACACAAACGCGGAAGAGGAAAAGGGCAGGCTTATGCGTTCGCGGACGGGATAATGTGAACGTGAAGGGGAAATGGTCACAGTACCCCCAGCTCCTAGTTCTACTATGCAAACACGAATGGAGAGATACGAACGCGAAAGGGGAGGGGGCAGACTTCCGCGATCGCGAGCCAAAACATGCGATCGCGAAGAATAATTAAATCATCATCCGAAATTACACTACGCGGATGCGAAGGGAAGGGCGCGAACGCGATTAAGGAAACCAGATACCAGAAGTTCTGCAGTTCCAACAAGTTCCAAAATGACCCGTTGAGCATCCGAAACATACCCGAGGCCCCCGGGACCTCAACCAAACCTGCCAACCAATCCTAAAACATCATTCAAACTTTTTCCAACCTTCGGAACGCTCAAAACAACACCAAAACACCTATTTTTCATCGGATTCAAGCCTAAGAATTCCAAAAACTCTAAAAACACGCTTTCGATCAAAATGCCTATCAAACCTCGTCCGAACAACCTGAAATTTTGCACACACTTCACATTCAACACTACGGAGCTACTCCAACTTTTAGAATTCCATTCCGACCCTCAGATCAAAATCTCACTATCGAACCGGAAACTTCAAAAATTCAACTTTCGGCATTTCAAGCCTAAATTAGCTACAGACCTCCAAAACACAATCCAAACACTCCCCTAAGCCCAAAATCACCCAACGGAGCTAACGGAACCATCATATTTCCATTCCGAGGCCGTCTTCACACTGTTCCGACTACGGTCAACTTTCCAACACTTAAGCTCTCATCTAGGGACTAAGTATCCCAAAACTCTCCGAAACTCAAAACTGAACATCCCGGCAAATCAAAATAGCAGAAATAAACTTGGGAAAAATAGTTAATGAGAGTTCGGGGCGTAAATTCTTAAGACGACTGGCCGGGTAGTCACAAAAAGACGACATAAAAAGAAAACAGACTCAAAACATAACATTAAAAAGAATCCTCAAGCAAACTCCTGAATGAGCGATTTTGACTGGATGGTCCTAAGGCGTATGTCATTCCTAAACTCCGGTAAGTAGATCCACACCTGTATGAGAAACTGAAACCAACACTACGTGAGACAACAACACTCCGTACTGGACACATGCAAGACATGATTGAGGCTATTTTTGCAAAATGGCTTATGTTGCCAAAAGATGGCTAGAAGTGCAAAATTTGGCCAAGACCCCACACAACTAGAAACCTAAGATTCACTAGGAAGACCGGGCCCTATGTGGGTTGCCTACGTATCAAGCCCCGAAAGACGAGAATCAGGTATGCGTAGTTCGGGGAGACTGGATACAGGCGAGAATTGTTTTTATTTTTTAAAAAAACAACTAATTTAGAGAAAACATATTTTTTTGTCTTTTTAAAAAAAATGATGAAACATGTAAACTCTTTTTGGATTTTCTTTTCCTTTTTTTTCTTTTGATTTTCGGAAAATGATGAAAAAAGTGCAAAAGTTTTTTTCGAAATTTTCATGTTTTTTTCTTAACAAAAATGCGACAAAAACATAATTGGGCCCTACTTACCTTATTTTCACACTTCACCCTCTTTTTTTTCTTTTTTTGTTTCATTTGCCCTCAACTATCATTGGTTCGCCAATTGACCCTTTTACCCTTAAAGAAATGCAACATGTAGCGTATAGGATGCATCAAGATGGTCTGTTATTTTGGATACACCTGTCTTAGACGGACCCAACCCTTGTGTTGAGCCCCCAAAGTCAAATGCACGTGATACAAACAAACAATCCTACTAGGGATCCAACATGAGGCTGTGTTTTTCTAGGTTTAAAACCTAGGGTTGTGCTCTAGACCTGGCTTACCTGAGCAGACACTCGAGCCGAAGAGGGGGCAACGTACCGGGAGCACTGAAGTCTACCCGGCCTTATTGCTGGCCCAGCCTCATTCTATTTGGTATAACTTCTATAGAAAAAGCGCACGCGAACGTGTGCACCATTTTTAGAAGACTTAGAGGGGTGGCGTAAGAAGACATATATATAAAATTCAAATAATATCAAAACGGTAAACAGACAGCAATTAGCACAAAGGTTCACAAAATACAGTAATATTAACAATAAATAAAGCCAAGTAAATCATATTAATAAGCTCGAATTCTTGAACCCTAAACCAGAGATTTTGGGTTCGTCCCCAGCAGAATCGCCAGAGCTATCACACCTCCTTTTTACTACCCCCCGAAAGGGGTATAAAAGGTTTTTTCCAATTTAAGTGACAATCGAAAAGGGATTATTTATGGTGTCCCAAGTCACCGATTTAGAATCACGAATCGAGGAAGTTTGACTCTATTCACGGTCTGCGAATATAGAAATCTGGGTAAGGAATTCTGTTAACCCGGGAGAAGGTGTTAGACATTCCCGAGTTCCGTGGTTCTAGCACGATCGCTTTGATCATACTTGGCTTATTAAAATTGTTTAATTACTCAATTTTAGAACATATGTGCATTAGTCGCTTTTAATTAAGGAATTATCTTTAAACAATTCACGCGTACGTGTACCCATTTGTTTGGCACGTCAAAAATCATGTCACGCGAACGTGTCCACAATTAATAACGCTTTATTATTATTAAGAAAGTTGCGCGAACGCATACTCTGGTTTTGTTTTTAAAATTGTAATCATGTCACGCGAACATGTACATAATCACGATGATATATTAAACGAGCCTAAAGGCTTTTCTACGAATATTTATTCTTAATGCCTGGTTATAACATGTGACGGCCATAGATGATCTAATTAGAATGGCACACCTCAATCTAATTAAAAGAGTTACTCTAACCAACGTAATCTAAGGCCACTCTTGCTCAACTATTAGCTGAAAAGAAAATGGTGTTTGTACTAGGCCTTTAAGTATTTGGGCCAAATCTGTTTTGGTCTTTCACCCATAGAAACTGTTTAAAAGGAGAACTGGGCTCGAAGGCGAGCCCAAGGAATGAAACAGAATCATCAAAAGGCATTTGGGCATAACTGGGCCAGCTGCAAAGCCTAGCTATACGACTTATTGTAATCAGTTGAAGCAAAATTTATTACATGAACATCTTGAGATCAGGTAATGCATTAAACGAAAATTTATAAGGAAAGCGAAACAATTAAACTAAAATTGAAGGGCCCTAGCTTGAGACTGGGTTGCTCGATTTGGGACTATGTTAGGCCTCATTCGAAGCTCAACAAGTCTCTCACTCTATTACATCCCAAATACTTGCAAATCATTGGACCCTAATGAGACCCAACTCACCGTTGATCCACACACAACATGATATATGAAATTCTGGAAAACAATGCATTCATACGACCTTTATCACACAACCTTGATTCATAATTTAACCATCAATTTTAAAGAGATACGTCTGCCATAGTAAAATAATCCTCAAAGGCAATGTTACATGTCCAGATATTTGAGTAAACATGCAGTAGCTATAGGTTAACAAGGCATCATTTGAAGTTTGTTCATGAACTAAAATCATGCCTAACAATCATATGAACATATAACCTACAAACTTGAATAAAGTCCCAAGTAATTACAGTCCTGGATATATTACACTATCCTGATTTGTATGAAGGGGCTACTTTCAATCTTAACAAAATGATTAGACTATAAACTAATATAGCTCTTAAGCAAGCTTAACAAATAGCAACAAAACTTCAGACAAAAGAAGGAAACTAAACACATATTGAACTAAATACATTCTGAAATTTCCACTTCAAATCAAGCATGTTGTTCTTCAGTTTCGCATTTGAAAAGCTTACGAAGAGTACCTGGATACAGCAATAAGGAAAAGAAATTCCCGATATCAGCTAGAATGAACCAATAAAGAAAATCAGTAGAGCTTAAACAACAGTAATCAACAATAGTACAACCCAATCTAATCCATGCTTAGAATCCAAAACCCAGCAAAATATTGGAACTCTTTTCAAATCTAGAAAAATCAGCTAATGAAACAGTATTTGAACTCTTATTTTGTGTGCTTTCCAGTTCTGAAAATTTTATATCAGTGTGTGTGTATTTTCAGTATTCTAGGTGCAGAGAACAGTACTTGAAATCTGATTTTGAGTGAAGGAAAGACAACCTTTTATAGGCTTCTAAGGCCATGTGCTTAAAAACCAGCCTTGAGAACTATTCCCAGCCTGCATGTCATCATTTTTAACTTCCTGGACAACTGGCTGTCCTTTATTGGCTTAATTTTTGTGCTAACCAAATGGGGACAACTGTCCCTCCTTTAGAAGCTTCCAAAAAAGAAAAATTTGATTTTGTATTCTCAAAATAGCCCCCAAGTTTTCTATTATTCAATTATCACTCTAATAGTTTCCTAACAATTACTAACTATGCAAACAACACAAAATGGAAAACTATGAGTACAATTAAATCAAACAGTTGTCGTTCCCCTTTTTTCTCGCGAAATCGGGTTTATGACATTTTTTGGTTGGGACAACTCTTTTCTTTTGGAAAAGGGGGTTTGCATTTTTGAAGAGTCGCCACCTAATAATTTTAAGGTGCGTTAGGGCACCTATAGGGTTCATTTATAACTACATTTGGTAACCAGAGATATGGTAAGGGCTTGAAATTATCCTAAGGGGAAGGTATTAGGCACCCTTCAGGATCCACTAGTGTGGTTCCCGACCAAACAAATTTTGTGAATTTGTACAATTAGCAAATAAACAAGTATGGCTCAAATAGTAGGGGATTTAAGTTTAAGTACACAGGTGTAAAAACAACCAATGAAAAGCAAGATTTTAAAAAAGAATTACGATCTAAGCATATTTGTGAATGTAAAGGGGGGGGGGCTGTCCTAGGTTTGTTTATAATATGGATCACATCAATGCAATACCCGGTGTGACACTCCTCAAAGAGGGGCTACACGTGGTAGTAACGCACCAGTCATCATATCCATATCTACACTTTCCCGTCCCGTGAAGGTAATTAAAGCGAGGGTTGGTCTCGACCCCTATTGCATGTTGTTACATGTCCCTTCCTATCAGTCCCGAAGGAATTTAGGACTCTTATCCTATAAAAGGGGATTCTAGGCAGACCCTCAAGTTTAAAGGTAAAATACTAAGGCGGCATATAATAAAAAAGTAGGACTTCAATTAAGGGGAGCATGGAAGACCAGTAAAAGGCTCAGATATACCTCCACACATAGTACACATAAACAACATGACTTATACACAATTAAGGTCTAAATTCAGATCCTAAGCATTGTATCTAAGTGATAACAGCATAGTCAGATTTATAACATGACTCAGAGAAAAAGTCCTAATCAAGCTTGCCTACTAATTTTAACATGCTGACAGTTAAACATTAATCACAAAGATGGTTCTGGTTTTATTTTAAAGTTGATTACCTAAGACTTGCCTAAGCGTAAAATAACATGCAGCAGTTACCAGAATTATTAAAAAAAAATAGTTTGGAAGTTATTTTACCTAAAGCATGTTGTTCTAAATGTTGCAAAGACATGCAGGATTGTGACCAGTTTTACTTAAATAGGGAAATCAAACATGAGACTGTTTTATGTCCTTTTTCATGCATCAATAGTTTAACTAGGCGTGACTGAGCGAGTATGAACAAGATCCTAAAATAGGGTATCTATCGTGCATATATGAAAATGCAGAATAATTATAGAATTCCTAAAGCATGATTTCTAAATGCCCAAAGAGTTACACCATGACTTCAAGACGTGCAGGAGCAATAGTTTTATGTTGATGTTATTATTTAGCCTAAAGCAGGATTTCTAAGTGGTAAAGTGATGCCAAATGAGATGTTGAAACAGTAAACCTAAGAACATGGTTTCTAATGCATGACACACTTTAAATGGGTTGATCTTACACATGGATTTTAATGCACATATAGGAAATGTAAACCTAAGACATGGTTTCTACCCATTGATGTTGGTAGCATACATAACTGCCCTCCCTTTTCACTAGCCAGCCCCAATACTTGTTTACACCAGATTATTACAGACCAATATTGAAATGAATTACATAAGTAGAAAAGAAAAATAAAAAGTTTCACTATGGAGAGCCTGAAAACAGGCCCAGATTTTTAGCACCTGATTAGGACTTCCTCTCTTAGTTATGTAATAAATCTAACTCCAACACCTCAAATGCCAAGATTGTTTCATAGCCTTTCTCATATCCGGGTGTGTCAGAGTTCCCTAAGGACCTCAAGGGATCCCGGACAGTGCTTACACCCAGATTTCATAGCCAAGACAGAGTAAATGCAGTGTGAAAGCCCAGCTTTCATTTGTCCAAGTTCAGAAGGAGCTCAAGGCTCACACAAAAGGGGCAGAACTTAGTAGTCTAAGAGTAGAGTGAGAGTGCTTGTCATAGTGTTGAAAAGATTTAATCAGGAAGACAGTTTGAAAGACTTGTTTGAAACAGTTTTGTAAAAACAATAGGGGGGCGTTGTTCAATAGGGCAGTTTTGAAAAGAGAGCAGAGTAATAGTCCAAACACAACACCCAAAATAGGTTCACATATAACCAGGGAATATAGGACCAAGGCAGGTTCAGCAACCACAAACAGATGTAGTGGGATCTAGGGACACATAAGTCACATAAGTAAATACATAGTTGCAGGAGTACTTAAGTATAAAATCAGCAGTATGCTAAAGGGGTTAGAGAATCTTAGATTTAACACAGAATCATGTAATTTAAGGATAGCCACCTATTTTGCACAGAGAGGTTCATGCTAGAAATCAGAGAAACACAAGTAGGGAAGGGCCACATTGGGGTATATCAGGAGGGGGAATGACCCTTTTTGAACATGATGAGTCTAAGGGAGGGAGACCTTCAGAAGCATGCTGAGGGAGTGATGAAGTAAATATATCAATTGCAAGTTGAATCAACATAACCATAAGTGAAAACATACTAGAAACAGGATGAAATAAAACAGTAAAAGAAACACATTATTTTGAAACTTGAATTGAAATCAGAACATACCAGTAAAGAAGTAAACACAAAGTGAGGGGCAAGAGAGTAGAGTAATCAGCCTTGGCTTGCAGCCGGCTGACTTAGAACAATAGCAAATAACCAGAGAAAAGAGAGATCAGAAGAATGTTTTCTTTTTGTGTGAGAGAAGGTTTTGAACTCTATGTTCGTTTTATGCTAAAGATAGAGTAGAGTCTTTATAGTTTTGAAAATAGGCAGAAAATAAGGTAACAAGTAAAGGTTTAGCATAATTATGAAAGTAATCACAATTAGAATCCAATTAATACAAGTACTCCCTTTAATCAAGGAGTCACAACTTAAACGGATACCAACAGGGATAATCAAGGAAAGAAAATCAGTTGAAAAAGACTGATTTTACCATAAAAGGGGTAGTAAAAGTATAGAGCATATGATTGAGTCTAAGTACAGAATATACCAATTAAGGAAAGTATATAAGAATTAACTTGACAGCAGGTTTATTTAAAAATAAAATAAAAAATAAGGCAGAACAAGTTTGATTATGGAAATTAGTTAGAGAGTCCTCGAATGAGGTTCTAATCATAGGAATCATTATTAATTAAGGAATATATCACACAGTAAGGAAATACTCGAAATCAGGCAGTCAGCATTATGCAAAATCAGTGAAGTATCAATCATAGAGGTTCAGGAAAAATAGAAACCGACACTAATTTAGGAGGAATTGGCGCAAGCTTATGAGAACAGACATAATAAACTCATAAATAGACAAAAATCAGAAACCCTAACAAGCAAACATAGGGTAAAAATTACAGAATCACAGTATTCATGAGAAAACAATATACATAATAGAACATATCATCATAAACAACTCAGAATCTTAGGATTAGAACTAAGAAAATTAGGGTTTTCAACAGAATAACTCGAATAGAGGAGAAAACTTAAATAAACGTTTTAAACATAGAGACTCGCAGATTAATACAACAACCAGAAGAAAGAAGCGTTTTTGAAAAGGTGTTTAAGAACCCTAGTTGATGAAGAGTCATTTTGAGAAAATCGGAAAACCTTTAAGGGAAAATAGCAAGATAACTCTGGATATACCCAAATCTATTGCAGATCTAAGAGGATCGAGAGTTTAGTAGTTAGGGTTTCAAAGAGAACCCAGAGAGAAGGAGAAGTAACTCAAAATCACCGATGTTAACCGAAAAGCGATAAAAATCTTACTCGGACAACAATGGATGGTCGGAAAATGGCATGAGAAACCATGGGAGGTGAGTGAACCGCCTCTGGTTCACTTGAAGGCCTCAAAATGATGACACACGTTCAAGAGGGAGCCATAAGGCTGGTAGGTGGCGAGACCACCATGGATTCTGGCAGGGAGACGACCAGAGAAGGGAGGAAATAGGCCCAGCAGGTGGAGCGTTTTAGTGAGAGAGAGATGAGAGAGTTGAGCGAGACGGTTGAGAGAGGGAAATGGGGTAGTCTTAGGGTTTAATTATGGTAAAGGGGATCTGGACCGTTAATTGAAATTAATCAACGGTTCAAATTGAGTGAGGGATTGGGTCGAGTGGTATGGTGCATTGGCCTTGGGTCTGTGGGTTATTAAATTTGGACCAGGTTTAATTAGGCTATAATTTAAATAAGAATGGCTAATTGTTAAATACCCATCAAAATTAGATAAATAATTAATAAAAATAGCTAATAATTAGATAAAATGAACTTAATGCTAAATAGGTAAAATTAAGGTAATTAACTAATATCTAAAATATAAAATGACTGATTATTGAATTAAAATAGCATAAAGTATACAATTAGGCTATAATTACAAAGTTATTGTAATTATAGCCAAACAATGCCAAATTGGTTAATTTGCGAAATAATTAAATCCTAATAGGATTAAAAATGATATATTAAGTTAAGAAATACTTTGAAATTACTTGTAATGTAATTTATGAATAATTATTTGATATAAAGTACTGAATAAAATTGGAAAATAAATTGATAATAATATGGAAAATTATGGAAAAATACTAATTATTATAAAAAGTGATTTTGAAGGTATATATGCAAATTTGAAAATAGTTTGAGGAAAAATTGGGTATCAACAATAGTCGACTATTTGACAAATTCGTCTGCAATCAAAGAAGAATGAGCATTGATCATCTAGCATTGAAATCTGAAAACAAAAGGAAGACTTAAAATCTAAATCATGAAATTTAGGACCATGAATTATGACAGAAGCAACAAATAAAAAGAACGATAAATCATGATAACCTTGGTCCAACAGAGATCTGATTTAATCAAATGAACAAAAAACACTAACCTACTGACTTGAACAAACACATAACAGAAACAAATAAGCAAGCAGATGGTTAAAATGAAACCAGAATCAGGAAACAAATAAAATAGAAACTAAAGAAGAAATGGTGAGATACTGGCTTGGTGATTGAATCCAAACAACGATTAAGAAGGGCGGAGAAGCAGTGATTGACCAAAGCAGTCGTGACTCTCAAAATCGAACCAAAACTTGTGTTAATCAAGGGTTCTGGACAAGAACTCTTGGCTAACACGAGTCTTGAGCCGTATTGGACTTCTGGAAGGCAAGAAATCGGTCTTAGAAGAACTAGGTTTTTTTTCAACTTTCAGATTCAAAATTCGGGGAGTGAGAAAGTGTTTTCGGGGAATTTGATGATGGATTTGGGAAGAGGAAGGGGCAGGGGTTGCCTAATATCAATTTGGGGATGTTTGGAGGAATTGGGGTTTTGGAACTCTGGTCTTAACTCTAAGATTCGAACAATTGGGTGAATATTTGAGGGAAATGGTTTAGCTATTCTGAGAAAGGATGGTGAGGAGATCCCGCGGTGTTAATTTGGAGGGGATCAGAGTGGTCTGTGGCGTCGCCGCCGGTGGAGACGGTGGTAATTTGGGGCGGCGGCTAGGGTTTGGACTCTCAGAGATTGCGAGATGAAATGAAGAAGATTGGAACTAGGATGGGGGGTCTAATTCAGACATATATATATATATATATATTAAACCAAGCATAAGTTCTGGACCGTTGTATTATTGAAATCCAACGGCTGAGATGATACAAACTCGAAATGGGTCGTTTTGGTGGGGGGAGGGGGTGTTGGACCGGGTAGGGATTGAGCTTGGGTTGGAATAGATCAAAGGGATTTGGGCCCTAATTAAAACAGCCTTTTTCTAATTCATTTTCTCCTCTCTTTTTTTTCAATTGTTTTCTTTTCCTTTTTAACTAATTAAAAAAACCTAAATTAAATTCCTAAAAAATTAATTTGCAAAATTAAACTAATTATCTACTATTATATTTACAAAAATTAATTACTCCTAGATTGAATGATGGAAATTATTAATCTAAAATTAAAAAGCTAAAATGCAAAAGTAATCCAATTTTTGTGATCTTCATTTTTAAATAAAGCAATTAATTTACTAATTAACCTTAACAATGGAAAAATGAAGCCTAAATGCAAAGCATTGTATTTTTGGTATTTTCATGATTTTAACGAAAAATAAACATGCACAGAAATGCAAACAATTAACACAAATTCCCACAAAATCCTATAAAATTGTAAAAAAAATGGGAAAAAAATGTTTTTTTGTATTTTATGGGAGTAATTCCTATAGGACAAAAATCACGTGCTCACAATAGAGATCACAACCATCTTCATCAGTGACTCCCTCTATTTTAGGCCTTCGCTTGTGAGGCAGTAGCTCTGACCCCCCTACACCATCCACACAAGCCTCTGATACACATTCTTCGTACGATGATGACGAGAAAGTGTATTATGATCAATATGGCAGGATCATCATAGTCCCTAAGGGTGATGGGTGAGTTATTTGTTATTTTTGCGTTTATTGTTTTGTAATGTTTTACTAAGATATTAATATATTTTATTATTAAATTGCAGGTTCAAGCCTAGTAATAAGACTACGAGGATAATCATCAATGCCATGAGAAAGCTTTATGATGGCCCTTATGCGACTTGGATTGATTTCCCATTCTCGCTGAAGGAGCAAATTTTCAATCAATTTAAGGTATAAATGTTCTTTTAAGAAGTTTAATAATTTATATTTATGATGTTTCCATATAATATTTAACTTTTGAAATACAGAGCAAGTGTGTATGGGAAGACCGCTATAGCACGGAAGGCTGCAAATTTTCATCATAAAACTCGCAAGAGATTGGCGGATGCTTTCTCTGATGCTAGAAAGAAGAACAAGAGGCCTGGCTAGTTACTTCAGAATTTATGGGATGATTGCAAAGGCAATGGCTTACCGCAGAGTTTTTAGAGAAGAGCGAAAAAGGAAAGAAAGCTCGCGTATCCGAGAAGGGAGGCTCCTTGCACACTGGAGGTGCGATCAGCCTAGGGACAATAAAAAGAAGATTGGTACGTAATTGCTTAAATTATTTTACTTTTCAAAGTATATCTATTCTGTTTATTAACTAAATTAATTTATTTTCAGGAAAAGAAGTTGGGGCGTCCAATGAGCTATGATGATCTATTCAAGGAGATGTATATCGTAAAGAAAAAGAAAGAGACAAATCAAAGAAAGGTGGGTCGAGGACAGGGCATCGATTGCATATGTAAGCTTTCACTTTTCTTTAAGTATTATAATTTACTTTTATATAAATTTTGAAATACTAATTCAATTTAAAATAATACAGGGTCGCTACCAAAGTAACGTGGATGTATTCATTCGCAGTCATCCTGCTAGTGAATCTGGCGAGCTAATGCAACCTTCGGATGAGGATGCTGAAAGAATATGATTGGAGTCTGTTGGCGGTCCAAAATGGGGGAAGGTATACGGACTTCCTACTAAAAGTTCCATCGCTTTATGTGTGGAATGCAAGGAATAGGGACTTCCTCGCAAGGCGAGCAACTTAATGGGGAGAGCCTCTCTGCTATGCGGGAGACTGTGACAAAGCTCACATCCGAGCTAGAAGCGGCCAAGGAAAGAGAAAGGATTAGAGATGCTCAATTCCTTGGCATGCAAGCTCAGATTAGAACTCTCCTATCTATTGGAGCTTTTCTGTTTCCCCGGTCTCGTGAGTCATCGCCAAAGGTTAGACCTCCACGTGATCGTTCCTCCCGTCCTGCTCATGATCGTTCCTTCTGTCCTCCCCGTGGTCATTCTTCCTGTCCTCCACAAGACCCTTCTGTATACCGTCGTGTAGATGAAAGTTCATCAGACGGTGATAATGATGTTGTACAAAATACCCCTTGACTTTTATATACTTTGAACTAGACAAATACAACCAGTTTTGAACTTGTTGTAATTAGTTTTAACTTGGTTTTGGATTGTTATGTTCAATTAAACTTTAATTTGTTGTTGTTGTTGTTGTGTTGTTGTTATTGTTGTATTGGTATATGCTGGCAGGTGGTGTAGCTACCAAAACAGGCATTTTATGCCAAAATTAAACACAGAAAAACCAACCAAAGTTGGTAGGTTTCTAATAAAAAAATACTGGAAATTACCGACCAAAGTTGGTCGGTTAATGAATAAGGAATTCCTAGAAATCAACATTACCGACCAATTTTGGTCAGTATTGTTAAATTTTTATTTTTTTAAAAATATATATATATATATTCATTTATCGACCAACTTTGGTCGGTATATTTTTAATTTTAATAATTAAATAAAACATAAATTAAATACACCGACCAACATTGGTCGGTAAAATTAAATTAATAAAATATATCTCCGACCAAAGTTGGTTGGTAAATCATTTAAATTCCTCAGATGGTCGTTTTAATATACCGACCAACATTGGTCGGTATATTAAAACGACAATCAAAATAACGACCAAGCGTAGTGGTCGGTTTTTTTTGTCGGTATTTACCGAATTTCTAGTAGTGATAATCCTTAAATTTTTCTAGTTTCTACTCTTCTTCTGTATCAATCGCATAATCTTTTACCGACTTTTCTTTGGATGCCTTCTTCTCTTTGATATTGAAGAGGGCCAATCCATTCCATCACTAGGTATACCTTGTTAGTAAACTGTATTTGTAAAATAATTCTGGAAAATATAAACGAACATAAATAGAAATGAAAAATGGAAATAGAATTTTAATCCGAGCCCACTGAATTCACAGTTTTTTCTTAAGGAATTTAATCCCATCCTAGGACCCAAGGTTGTGGATTACTTTCTCCCAGGATAGAACGAATTACACACTGGTGTAGTGGTACTTCAAACCCCAGTGTTTCAGCGAACACAAAGTTCGATAGCAAATCACACTTAATGTTGCTTTGTTTGATGTTAAAAGTATGCAGAAGGAGGAGAAACTCAGAAAACCGTATGGAAATTATGAGCAGAATAGTCTTGTATTTATAGCCAAAATTGGGCTAAAATCTGAAGAGGTGCAACTCTTCAGAATGGTTGTTTATGCAAAACGGCCACAACATAAATGCCATAACATAAATGGCTATTACTCAAAAATTAAGAGGGATAATTTAAGAGGGTAGTTTAATTTTCAGTTACACAACTGAAAAACGGATTGGAATATTAATATTTATTTTAATATTAATATTCTGTTATTAAAACAAATATTTAATAATATTTCTGTTAATATTTTACTATTAACAAATAAATTTGGTCCAAAAAATTAATGAATCAATCGATCATTTGACCAAATCCAAATCCAAATCCAAATCCGAAGTCGAAGCTGAAGTCGAAGCCGAGATGAGCGAGCGAGCGACAACGACGGAGTGAGGCTTGCCTTTTTCTCAACTCTTTAAGAGCTAGAAGAAGAGCAATTGCTTATATACCCATAAAAAACCTATTCATCTTCCAATATGGGACAATGTCCCTTTGCCAAGGAGGGAAACTTAAAATTTCACTTAAAATTTTCATTTTCCTCCATTTCTCGTTCACCCTATTTTAAGCCTCATTATTCTTAAAATCCCCAACAATCCCCCACATGAATGGGCAATGGCTATATCACGGAAATATGCATGGAAAACTGTGTGATTTGCAAGCAAGGATTAATTGCACCTGGATAAGTAGGTTTCCCTTTGAACTTTCCGTAGTGAACTTACGTCGGATATACTCGGTCAATCGGTAGATTTTATATCTTTGAACCGTCGAACTTTTGTGTATAGCTAGACAACCATAAGTCATACAACCAACCCTTAACCGTCTTTGGTGCTCATTGTTGTGTTCGTTTCAGCCATGAACACCGCCTGGTTTCATAAGTGCATAGAGAACTGGGCTTACAAAGTTCTCCTTGAAGCGACTATCACTTCACACTTACATAGGTGATTCCTAAACGTGTTATCTCATAGATACACTATTTGATATACCCCGTATCAAATTTAGAAATCATTAAAAAAACCTTAATGCTTTATCCTTGGTACTTGGACATTGTCTTGGGATCTCTAGTCTTCTAGGTAGAGTTACCGCCACTATGACTTGTTCTCGGCCACAGTCACATTCCCCTTGATGATTTCTCAATTACCTCTCTTGTTAGGTCTTTTGTAAGTGGATCTGATACATTATCACTTGACTTTACATAATAAATTGTGATAATTCCTCTAGAGAGTAATTGCCTAACGATTTTATGTCTTCATCGTATATGACGAGATTTACCATTATACATAACGCTCTCAGCCCTCCCAATTGCCGCTTGACTATTGCAATGTATGCATATTGGTGCCAACGGTTTGGGCCAAAATGGAATATCTTCCAAGAAATTCTGGAGCCATTCAGCTTCTTCACTGGCTTTATCTAAGTCTATGAATTCAGCCTTCATTGTTGTCACGACCCATTTCTATTATAATCATGATGGTGCCCGACACCATTGTTAGGAAAGCCAACGTGGAAATATAAATAAGTATTTATTTTACTTTACCAAAATAAGTACTACAATTTCTAAACTTGACGCTAAAAACAAGTGATAATCAGTAATGTATCCAAAATAATTATACAGTTCCCAAAAGAATAGTCTACTAATGTGTGTGCCAAGACCTGGTGTCACAAGTTGTGGGAAACTAGTAGAATATACAAAAGAATAAACCTATCCTACTGTCCGAAATAGAATAGACAACCAAAATAAAGAGAGACTCCATATAACTACAGAATGGCACAGGAAGGGAGCAGCTCACCGCGGAAGTCTCGGACTATTTTCAGGGATGCGCACCAGACTGATAGCCAGATGTACCTGCCTCAGATCCTGTACAATTAGGTACAGAAGTGTAGTATGAGTACATAAACAATATTTACCCAGTAAGTATCATGTCTAATTTCGAAGAAGTAGAGACGAGAGGTCGACTTGACACTTACTAAGGTCAAATATTATGAGAAAGAATTATACTTATAACGACCCGACCGATCATTTTGAGCTTTTGCACTTCGCTCGCCAATTCTCGGGCATGAATTGCCCCGTGTGGTGTATTATGACTTATGTAAATCGTTGGTGTTTGGTTTCAGGTTAATCAGAATGAATTTGGAAGAATAGTCTCAGTTGAAAGCTTAAAATTTAAAAGGTTTGACCAAGATTTGACTTGTTTGTATTTGATCTCGGATTGGAAATTATGGTTTGGTTAGCTCCGTTGGGTGATTTGGGACTTAGGAGCGTGATCGGAATGCATTTTGGAAGTCCGTGGAAGGTTTAGTCTTGAATTGGCGAAATTGAGATTTCGGTGTTTTCCGGTTGATAGGTGAGATTTTGATATCGGGGTCGGAATGGAATTTCGGAAATGTGAGTAGGTCCGTTGTGTCATTTGTGATGTGTGTGCAAAATTTTAGGTCATTCGGACGAGGTTATAGACTTTTTAATCGAATTCGGAAGTTTTGGAATTCTTAGGCTTGAATCCGAGGGTGATTTGATGTTTTGATGTTGTTTTGAGCGTTCCGAAGGTTGGAACAAGTTTGAATTATGTTATGGGGTGTGTTAGAATGTTTGTTCGGGGTCCCATGAGGCTCAGATATGTTTTGGAAGAGTTTTTGGAAGATTTTAGCGTTTTGAGCAGAAACATGTAATGATCCAAAGGTCCATTTTTAGTTCTAGAGATCGAAATTTGATTTTGAGACTTTCAAAATTTTGATAATGAATTATAGGAGTGATCTGGAAAGTTTGGTCTAATTTCATCAAGTCGCGATTGGGTTTTTGATGCGAATCATGAGTTAATTGTTTAACAAGTGAAATAGATATCACACTGAGCAAACGAGCTCTGAATTGAGTTTCGATTGAAGGACTATGTTCGTATAATTATTATGACTCATAGGAACAAGAATCATCGAATTCCAAGTTCGTATGATGGAGTTAGAGCCTTTTTAGTGAAATTAAAGACTGTTGGTGCATCAGATCTGGTGTGCACCTTTTAGCGACCAGATTGGACCTTTTAGCAACTGGAATTAAGCCTTTAGTGACCAGAATCGAATTTATTAAAGCTGTTACATTTTTTGGTGAGGCACACGCTTGATGACAAGCGTGGGTCGTGCACTATTGGGGAGACTTGTTCCGTCCCGATTGATGATTTTACCGTGTTTTTGATTGAAAACTATTTGCTGACATCATTATTTGGGCTGAAAGCCATATTTGGGCCTAGTGCCAGCTATTTGAAACCTTTGGGGATTTTTTGTTGATATTTCCTCGCTGTTTTGACTTTATACTTGAACTCAGTCATGTTATTTTCCACTGTTTTCAAAACTCAGCCATGTTTACTCTGCTTTAACACTTGAAATGATATTTTAAATAATATTTTGGGCTGAGCGTTATGTTTTACTGTTGCCCAAGTGGCTTATGTGATTTTTGACTGAGTAAGGCCAAGGGCCTGTATTGCGAGGATACTTTTGGGTCGGGCTGCACGCCGCAACAGTGAAATACTGATTGTCATAATGAGGTCGAGGGCCTGAGATTGTGCGCCACGAGGTGGCTTGATATTGATATGGGGCCGAGAGCCTGTTTATGATGCCACAAGGTGGCTTGATATTGTGCTTGGGTCATAAGGGGCCCCTCCCGGAGTCTGTACACCCCCAGTGAGCGCGAGTGCCCATTGTGATATGGATATAGCCCGAGGGCTGATATTGTTCTATGTGATAGCCCGAGGGGCTGGTATTGTTCTATGTGATTGCCGGAGGGGCTAGTATTGTTTTGAGATATGGCCCGAGGGGCGGAGTTGTTGATATTGTGCCCGAGGGGCGAACCTTTATGTGTTTATATTTCATATTTACCTGTCATTTACCTGTTAAACTATGGTATTTGTGCCCGGGGGCGGATTTCTGTGCTTATCTACACTAACTGTTTTGCATTCATTTGCGTAACTATTGAAAAAGTCATTTTCAAAGAAGTTTAAACTAAGCTAAGATGTTTTAAGAGATTTTTATAGCTTCACTGCTTTCTTACTGGTTTTTGAACTGCTTCTATACATCATTTTGATATGCTTTACGTGATTTCTTACCATTCGGGCTTTAGTTATGATTATTACTCACTGAGTTGGAGTACTCACCTTACTCCCTGCAGAGTCATCGGAGTTTAGCAAGGTAGCTGCCGGTGTTCGCAATATGGTTTTTCTCTCTCTTCATTTCATTAGTCTGTATTTGTACACTTTAGATTTTCAATTGTATTTATGCCCATAGATGCTCATGACTTGTGATACCCCGTTTAGGGCTGTGTTGGGTTGTATTTCCGCTATTTATTATCATTAAATCATGTTTAGACTACTTTTATATTGTTTAACTGTTTTAAAAGGTGAATTGGGTTTAATTGGCTAGCCTTGTCTTCACGAGAGGCGCCATCATGACCGGGTTCGGGGTTAGGGTCGTGATAGTTGGTATGAGAGCCTAGGTTACATAGGTCTCACGAGTCATGAGCAGGTTTAGTAGAGTCTCGTGGATCGGTACAGAGACATCTGTATTTATCCTCGAGAGGCTGCAGAACCTTTAAGAAAACTTCACATTCTTGAATTCATATCATGCGTCCTTTGATTTAGCTTGAAATGTAACTCTTTGAATTCCTTCCACGTGTTTGTATGCGCGCATGAGCGCTTAGTATCAGATGAGCATCGATGGTTTGTGATTCCCCGATCGAGGGGCAAGACGTGATCTCTGTGAGTTGATGTTGGGCCATTCTGGAGGACTTGAGGCTGGATCTTTGCCTATAGCTTGAGCACCGAAGTGCTGATCGTGTGAGCAAGTGTCTTTGAACTGATATGTTCGGTAGTGTCCCTATTAGTGGAAGTGACGGCTGCATGGCTATGTGATGAGTATGTTGTGACTGCGAGATGCATTCTTATGAATTGGAAGCGATGATGAGGGTCTGCTGTAGGATAGAAGAACTATTAGATGCTTGATTTTCATCTTAATTTGAGGTATAGCCCCGAGTTATGGGTGTGCAAAGAGTCTTTTCATGTGTCCTAGTTGGGAGTGAAGTAAATTTCATGTTGCGGTATGAGTTCAGAGTCAGTAAGGCTAAGTGATTGCGTAATGTTTGTGACGGTGGAAGGTATACAGAAATGTTAGTTGAAGACAAGGCAGGTGGGTTATCTCTTGCGAAGTGTTCTGAGGTTGTGTGATCCTTATGTGTCTTTTAGAAGGTCTCATTTACAAGTGAAGTATAAGTGTTGAAATTTGAATTTTGAGTCGCTTAAGAGAGTGGGCTTGACTATTGCAAGGATGAATGCGAAATTTGCAGAAGATTCAAGGTACCAGATGGTCTGTGTTTCATGAGATATGAAGGTTTGAGTTTAATCTCACTATGGTATTGTGGCAGCAATAGAGTATATGCTTTATGAGTTATTGTGTATGTTTTGGTCTACGGCTCCGAGCCAAGTGGGGGAGTCTACTATTGATTAAGCGATTGCACGGTTATGTGCTATGTTGGTTCCGGTTTGAGACGTTCGGGTGAATCAGTTATGGCCTACGGAGGTTGAGACCGAGGATGGCTCGGGTAAAAAAAAAAATTGACGAAAATTATATTAGGTTTCATAGGTGTGTGAGAATCACAGGATGTCTTGAGTTGTTGTTGGCAAGAATGCTCGGTGCATAGAGTAGGAAGTTGCTTGGTTGTATTGGGATGAGGTTACATTCTGCAATGTCGGAGTGCCAATGAGGCACGGGTTGTTCGATTCATTTGATCAGACTAATTGCAGTTTGAATAGAGTGAATGACTCTCGAGAATGGTTCTAATGTGTTCAAGATTCTATATGTAACAATTGGGTATTTTAAAGTTATATATGTGGTTAGGAACTGAGTTTTCATTTGGAAGATGTCAAGACTTGTGGTACTTTCTACATTAACTATGGGATTCTATATATCAGTATTAGGAAGGTAATGGTTCCAGATTCGCAGGAAGTCCCTTCGGGGTAGGTATTTTGAACATGGTGCTTTTGGAAACATTTAAGAGAGTACTCAGTGGCTTATGAGCCTTAGACAGCGTGGTTTTATTCTTGGGTCTCGTGTGGTAAGTTTGGGTTGAGGAATTGTGATGCTATAGCAAGAAGGGATATCAAGTTGAAGGTAAATCAGAAGGAAACTCGGATAGATGGGATAGCTGGGTAGTAGGCCGTATCGGTATGGTAAGGATATGATTAGTTCCTTGGATGTGTATGGGGTAATGAGTTCCTATAGATATTTCGCGGCCATGCTCTTAGGTTTTGATGTCTTGCGTAGCTTGGTCCAGTTAGAAGGATTCAGTCCTGGTAGGTCTGGTTTGTGCAAGGGGAACTCGGATAGTTCTTGATGGTTTCTACCTTGGTTGGAGATGTATATTTTCTATGGGCATGATGAGCATGGGATGCATAGTGATTTTCTTCTAGATGGGATCAATGGAAAGTTCTTGACTAGTGGAGTACGTAGATGTTTGTGGCTCGAAAGGAAATGAAGTTCTCATGTTATCCTAGGATGGAATAGTATATGTGGTGTTGTGGAGGATTGAGATTTGCGTGTGTAAGGTTACGGTTCAGTTTTGAACGGAAAGTCATAAAATTCTTAGGCAGCACGGGCAATTTTAGATGATTAGAGAAATGAGCTTCAGATGATTAGGGGGATGATCTCCAGATGATTAAGGAAATGGTATTGCTAAATGTGAGTGATTTGACGAGGGTATATGTTTCAGAAAAGGCAATGTGATTAAGTTGATGGTACTTCGGTAGAATTGCGGCACTTTCTTGTTAGATCCATTGCTGATATTCGAGTTTGCTTGGTGACACAGGGGAATTTTAGAGTATCTTTCGTGGAATGATTGGGTATTTGAGGTGCGCTATGCATTCAGACAGCGAAATTGGGATCATGTATGTTGATTCATGTGCCATATAGATTTAGAGACAGGGAAGTTCTCACATTCAGGCTATGTTGTGATTGTGAGTCATATGTATCGGCACTGTTTAGTGACTATCGGGGTTTGGAGACCCGAGCGGATCTTTTGTGCTTGGCATGTTAGATTTTGGATAGGATATTGGGTTCAGACTAGTTGTATCCGTGTTGTGTCATTCTGGACTATTGCTAAGGCGAAACTGTTGGCTATGCCGAAAATGCCACGAATTGAGTGGTGAGGTCCGTAGGATGCCCTAGTGGAGTGATTTTATATTTCGAAGATCCAGCGGACGGCTGGGAAGGATTGTCATTCTTATTTGGGCTTTCGTGATGGATGTCAGTGTAGAGGTTTCTACCATTGATTCAGTTCCGGTGGTGAGGGACTTTTCGGATGTGTTTCTTGTGGCCGGGCAGGGTTGTTGATTTCGGTATTGATTTGATGTCGGGCAACGTATCGTATTGCACCGGTAGAGTTAAAGGGGTGGAAGGAGCAACTTTAGGATTTACTTGACAAGGAGTTCGTTGGCAGGCCAATGTGGATGCGTGTTATAACTTGAGTCGGCTTGGTTGACTCCGAATTATATTATTGAGAGAGGTGTTGATTCGTTGGTTATTGAGCTTATTAGTAATCCGAGGAGACCTATGAGTTACCTTTCCATGTTGCGAGGTATTAGGATTTGTTGGTTATCGGCACATGTGGTGCGGTGTTATTGGGGTCTCTCAGCAGGATTCGAGCGGGAGGAGTATTAGATATTTCTTGGCGGATGGCGCATCTATTATGACCTTTTGGGTTGTGCAGTGTTATGTACTTACTTTACCGTGGTTATGATGATTTACTTTGATTCTAGACATCAATTGCACGTGGTCGTCAATTTCAAGTAGAGTGACTTGAGGTGTTCCATGTGGAGCAGTATTTGGATAAGGTCGCGCATTGCAACAAATTTATGTGGAGGTATGACCTTGCAGGTTAGATTCGTATGTTCTGTTCCTATGATGTGAGACGGGTTCTCAGCCTTGTGTTGTGGTGGTACTGGTGAGCTTGAGGTACAACTCTTTCATTTGAGTCATTTTCAAGATTTGAGTATGTTCGAACCGTTGCTTATTGGTGCTCATATTATGCAAGTTGTGGCTTATGCCTATATTGATGTGTCATGTCACTAGAGAGGTGTGTTGGATTAGATCGTTGGGATCATTAATGAATATGAACGGATTCGATTTCAGCTTGTTGGAAGGATAATATCGAGGTTCGGCTCGAAAATTTGCTATGGTATTTGCCAAAGGAGAAGTGGCTTCATGAATGGTTGATCTGAGAAATGGTTATGGTTTATTGCGTGTTTCATTTATCGTTGGCAGTAGATGAAAGTGTTGGAATGATACTTTAGTTAATAAGAGGTTTTCTACCGGTATTCGGTTGTTGTGGGCAGTTGCTCTGAATAGAAGTTATCGCTACGAGCATTTGAGTTACGTGGTTTATCATGTAATTGCACCTGAGGTTGCAGGTATGGGTTATTACAGCTGGTTCAGGCTTATTCTGAATATAGATGTGATATTCTGATCTTGTGGATGATTTCGGAAGTGGAAATGGGGTTCTAAGATTTATGGGCTAGGTTGGATTGTGAAATTTTAGTTCCATTGTGTTATCGGACCTATATGAGATAGGGTGACGTGGTATCACCCTCGGGTATATGCATGGTAAAGTTATTCAGCAATTGGTTGGCTTTTGGAACAACTCTAGGCACGTTCGAGGACGAACGTGTGTTTAAGTGGGGGAGGTTGTAATGACCCGACCAGTCGTTTTGAGTTTTTGTACTTCGCTCGCCAGTTCTTGGGCATGAATTGTCTTGTGTGGTGTATTATGACTTATGTAAATCGTTGGTGTTGGGTTTCAGGTTAATCAGAATGAATTTGGAAGAACAGTCTCAGTTGAAAGCTTAAAATTTGAAAGGTTTGACCAAGATTTGACTTGTTTGTATTTGATCTCGGATTGGAATTTTATGGTTTGGTTAGCTTCGTTAGGTGATTTGGGACTTAGGAGCGTGATCGGAATGCATTTTGGAAGTCCGTGGAAGGTTTAAGCTTGAATTGGCGAAATTGAGATTTCAGCGTTTTCCGGTTGAGAGGTGAGATTTTGATATCGGAGTCGAAATGGAAATTCGGAAATGGGAGTAGGTCCGTTGTGTCATTTGTGATGTGTGTGCAAAATTTCAGGTCATTCGGACGAGGTTTGATAGACTTTTTGATCGAATTCGGAATTCGGAAGTTTTGGAATTCTTAGGCTTGAATCCGAGGGTGATTTGATGTTTTGATGTTGTTTTAAGCGTTCTGAAGGTTGGAACAAGTTTGAATTATATTATGGGGTGTGTTGGCATGTTTGGTCGGGGTCCCATGAGGCTCGGATATATTTTGGAAGAGTTTTTGGAAGATTTTGGCATTTTGAGCATAAGCATGTAATGATCCAAAGGTCCATTTTTAGTTCTAGATATTGAAATTTGATTTTGAGACTTCCAGAATTTTGATAATGAATTATAAGAGTGATCTGGAAAGTTTGGTCTAATTTCATCAAGTCGCGATTGGGTTTTTGACGCGAATCATGAGTTAATTGTTTAACGAGCGAAATGGATATTGTACTAAGCAAACGAGCTCCGAATTGAGCTTCGATTGAAGGACTATGTTCGTATCATTATTTGTGACTCATAGGAATAAGAATCATCGAATTCCGAGTTTGTATGATGGAGTTAGAGCCTTTTTAGTGAAATTAAAGACTGTTGGTCCATCAGATCTGGTGTGCACTTTTTAGCGACCAGATTGGACCTTTTAGCGACGAGAATTAAGCCTTTAGCGACCAGAATCGGATTTATTAAAGTTGTTACATTTTTAGGTCATTTTGACGTTTTTTTGGTGAAAAAACACGGCTTGGGGCGATTTTTGAGCAAGAAATCATTGGAAATATTGAGGTAAGTCACTTGTTGAACATTTCTACTCCATAGTATTGAATTATCATCGAATAATCCGACTAGATTACATGTTTTTGAGGTGTAAATTGGAGATTTGGACCTAGGAATTTGAAAATACGATTTGAAGATTTGGAGGCTGAATTATTATCGGAATTTAGTAATTTTGGTATGGTTGGACTCGTGGTTGAATGGGTTGTCGGATTTTGTGAGTTTCGTCAGATTCTAAAGCGTGGTCCCGGGGGGCCAGGTTTGAGCAATTTTGGGATTTTGATGTTAAATTGGATATTTTCGAGTGGGCTTCGCTCCCTTAACATATTTTAATGATTATGTACTGATTGTGGCTAGATTTGGAGCATCCGGAGGTCGATTCATGCGGGCGAGGCATCGCGAGCTAGAGTTCGGACCGGATCGAGGTGAGTAATGATTGTAAATGATGTTCTGAGGGTTTGAAACCCCGGATTGCACATCGTTGTGCTATATTGAGGTGAGGCACATGCTTGATGACGAGCGTGGGTCGTGCACTATTGGGGATTGTGACTTGGTCCGTCCCGATTGATGATTTTACCGTGTATTTGATTGAAAACTATTTGCTATCATCATTATTTGGGCTGAAAGCCATATTTGGGCCTAGTGCCAACTATTTGAACCCTTCGAGGATTTTTTGTTGATATTTCCTCACTGTTTTGACTTTATACTTGAACTTAGTCATGTTATTTTCCACTATTTTCAAAACTCAGCCATGTTTACTCTGCTTTAACACTTGAAATGATATTTTAAATAATATTTTGGGTTGAGCGTTATGTTTTACTGTTGCCCGAGTGGCTTATGTGATTTTTGATTGAGTAAGGCCGAGGGCTTGTATTGCGAGGATACTTTTGGGTCGGGTTGCAAGCCATAGCAGTGAGATACTGATTGTGATAATGAGGTCGAGGGCTTGAGATTGTGCGCCACGCGGTGACATGATATTGATATGAGGCCGAGAGCCTATTTATGATGCCACGAGGTGGCTTGATATTGCGCTTGGGCCGTAAGGGGCCCCTCCCGGAGTCTGTACACCCCTAGTGAGCGCGGGTACCCATTGTGATATAGATATAGCCCGAGGGGCTGGTATTGTTCTATGTCATTGCCCGAGGGGCTGGTACCATTCTATGTGATTGCCCGAGGTGCTGGTATTGTTCTGAGATATGGCCCGAGGGGCGGAGTTGTTGATATTGTGCCCGAGGGTCGAACCTTTATGTGTTTATCTTTCATATTTACCTGTTAAACTATGGTATTTGTGCCCGAGGGGCAGATTTCTGTGCTTATCTACACTAACTGTTTTCATTCATTTGCGTAACTGTTGAAAAAATCATTTTCAAAGAAGTTTAAATTGAGCTAAGACGTTTTAAGAGATTTTTACAGCTTCACTACTTTCTTACTGGTTTTTGAACTACTTCTATACAACATCTTGATATGCTTTACGTGATTTCTTACCATTCAGGCTTTAGTTATGATTATTACTCACTGGGTTGGAGTACTCACCTTACTTCCTGCACCTTGTGTGCAGATTCAAGTATTTATACACCCGGTAGCGGGTTTTGGTTGATTGGAGGCAGAGTCATTGGAGTTTAGCAAGGTAGATGTCGGCGTTCGCAGCACTGCTTTTCTCTCTCTTCATTTCATTAGTCTGTATTTGTAGACTTTAGACTTTTAGTTGTATTTATGCCCTAGTAGATGCCCGTGACTTGTGACATCCCGGTTAGGGCTGTGTCGGGGTTGTATTTCCACTACTTATTATCATTAAATCATGTTTATACTGTTTTTATCTTGTTTAACTATTTTAAAAATTTAATTGGGTTTAATTGGTTGGCCTTGTCTTCACGAGAGGCGCCATCACGACCGGGTTCGGGGTTAGGGCCGTGACAATACTAATCATGGATAGTACAAATAATTAACAGTTTATAGCAAGAAATAACAAGTCCTTTACTAGATAATATCACAGTTGGCCATTTACATTTCAAGGCATATAACAAAGTTCAATCCACAGAAAAATACTGAGTAAAAGCATGCGCAAGTAGTACCGAGGTCATACGGCCCGATCCAACATAAAAGTAACTTGTGCACTGTCGAGGATCGAATGGCATGAACCATAGATGCATCTATTACCCCGCTCGCGAATCAGACATGTGACGCGGTCAAATGTAATTAAACACAATAATAAGCAGACAAGAATATATATTTGGGGAGCAATTACTCACAGAAATATCAACTTCTCTTTAAAAGGGCTAAGAAAGATAATGTTCCTCTTATTAGTCTCATTTACCATAGTCAATATGTTTTAGACAATCCAAATTAAACGTAAAGTTACAAGAATATCACATGAAGAATGCTTTTGGGTCCTAGACTACCCGAACTTAGCATAATAATAGCTACGTACGGACTCTCGTCACCGAGTGCGTACGTAGCCCCTGCATTTAATGGCAAATTATTTGATTATATCACCTATGGGGACAATTCCCTCTTACAAGGTTAGATAGGAGACTCACCTCACTCCAAAGTGTACTTTCAATACCAAGAACGAGCTCAAACTCTCAAATTTGGAGCCGAACGATCCAAAACTAGATAAACAAGGTAGGAATTAGTCAATACAAGCTCACAAGACCGTATTCTAGCTATTTAAGCAATTTACCAACCTTAAACACAAGTTTTCCTAAAATCCGACCCTGGACCCACGTGCCCGGATTCCGAAATTTTTCGAAGAAAGTTGTTCTTTGTAACCTAAGGATCAATAATATATGATTTATAATGCATTTCGTAACAAATTTTGTGGTTAAATTTAACTTTTATCAAAACTAGGTTTTGCTCTAATCCCTTGATTTTTCCTAATGTTTATGTGTTAATCGACCCAAAAATCAAATATTAAACTTAGAAATAAGGGGGAAGAACTTACCTTACAATGTTAGGCGGAAATCTTTTCTCAAGAGCTCGAAATTGCCCAATACACGAGTGCAAAATGGGCAAAAATGGCTGGAGCCCGAATAAAAGAAGCTCATTGCTTCAGTGATTTCAACATCTGCGGTACCGCTTCTGCGTGAGGGAGGCCGCATATGTGGAATTGGCCAAGAGGACTAGGACTGCTTCTACGCAGCCACTTCTGCGGCTTTCGCTTGGCTGCATCTGCGAGAGGACGACGGCTTCTGCGGTTTCGCACTTGCGGCTGACCAACTGCAGGTACGGTTATGACAGCAACCTGAAGCTTCAGCTCATCCCAAATTTTCCAACTTCACTCGAGCCTCGTCCGATTGACGCTCGGGCCTTGCCCGAACATACCGACAAGTTTGAATCATGAAATGGACCAGCTCGAACCTTCGGAATGCCCGAAACAACGCTAGGTTTAATAATCACCCCCTAAAACCAATTGACTCAAACTTATGAACTTCAAGTTCTTGAATTCACTTCTAACGTGCTGAAACGTACTTATAGTACTCGGATTGACACCAAATTTTGCGGGCAAGTCTCAAATATTATATTGGACCTATACCGGGATCCGGAACCAACATACGAGCCTGATACTAATGCGATCAATCATTATTTAATTTCTTTAAATCCTTAGAATTTCAGTTTAACAATTTCTAATAAATATTCGTTACTCGGGATAGGGACCTCGGAATTCGATTTCGGGCATACGCCCAGGTCCCATATTTTCCTACGGACCCTCCGGGACCACCAAAACACAAATCTGGGTCCTTTTGTTAAAAATGTTGACCAAAGTCAAACTTAGCTTTTTAAGAAAATCTTAAGGAATCAAATGAGCCTATTCCAACCCAAACTCTTCCAAATCCCGAACCAACCATCCGCGCAGATCGTAAATTAGTTAAAGCAAGTGAGGGAAGTTTTATTTAGGGGGACGGGGTTCTAAAAAAGCAAAACAACCGGTCGGGTCGTTACATTCTCCACCTCTTAAACAAACGTTCATCCTCGAACGGACATAGAAAAGTACCTAAGGTGCTGAATATATGTGGATATCTGCTCCGCACGTCCTCCTCGAACTCCCAGGTCACCTCCTCGATTGGTTGGCCCCTCCACTAGACCTTCACCACTGAAATCCTCCTGGATCTTAATTGGCGATCTTGTCTATCAATAATGGCAACTGGCTCCTCCTCATAACGCAGACTCTCATCCAGCTGAATAGTACCGAAGTCTAACACACTGGACAAGTCGGCATGATATCTCCGAAGCATAGACACGTGAAAAACCAGATGAACGCCCGATAAGCTGGGAGGTAAAGCAAGCTCGTAAGCAACCTCCCCAACTCGCCTTAACACCTCAAATGGGCCAATAAATCTTGGGCTTAACTTGCCCTTCTTCCCGAACCTCATAACACCTTTCATTGGCGAGACTTTCAAGAGGACCTTCTCTTTTACCATGAATGATACCTCACACGCCTTCTGATCCGCATAACTCTTCTGTCTGGACTGAGCTATGTGAAGCCTCTCCTGAATCAACTTTACCTTGTCCAAGGCATCTTGCACCAACTCTGTACTATAAATTAGCCTCACCAGGCTCAAACCACCTGATAGGAGAACGACACCGCCGATCGTATAAAGCTTCAAATGGAGCCATCTCGATGCTAGACTGATAGTTGTTGTTGTAAGCAAACTCTGCCAAAGGCAAGAACTGATTTCACTGTCCTCCAAAGTCAATCATACATGCTCTAAGCATGTCCTCCAAAATCTGAAGTGTTCGCTCTGACTGCCCGTCAGTCTGAGGATGGAATGTTGTGCTAAGTTCTACACGAGTCCCCAACTCACTCTGAACGGCCCTCTAAAAATGGGAAGTGAACTGAAGTCCTCTATTTGATACAATGGAAACAGGCACACCGTGCAACCTGACTATATCACGAATGTAAATCTGAGCCAATCTCTCTGAAGTGTAAGTAGTAACAATCGGAATAAAGTGCCCCGACTTGCTCAACCTGTCAACAATGACCCAAACTGCATCAAACTTCTGCAAAGTCCGGGGCAACCCAACTACGAAGTCCATAGTAATGCGCTCCCACTTCCACTCTGGTATAGGCATCTCCTAAAGTAGGCCACCGGCCTCTGGTGCTCATACTCAACATGCTGGCAATTCAAACACTTAGCCACATACTCCACTATGTCCTTCTTCATTCTCTACCACCAATAATGATGTCTCAAGTCACGATACATCTTTCTAGCACCCAGATGAATGGAATACCACAAACTGTGTGCCTTCTCTAGAATCTTCTCTCTCAGACCATCAACATTAGGAACACATAGGCAACCTTGGAGTCACAAAACACCATCATTGTCGATAGAAACCTCCTTGGTACTACCCTGTAACACCGTCTCTCTGAGAACCTCCAAATGTGGATCATCGAACTGCCAGGCCTTGATCTGCCCCAATAATGAAGACTGAGCAACCACACACGCAAGTACTCGGTTGGGCTCCGAAATATCCAACTTCACAAGTCTGTTAGCCAATGACTGAATGTCCAAAGCTAGTGGCCTCTCCTCTGTTGGAATGAATACCAAGCTACCCATACTTTTTCCTTCTTGCTTAAGGCATTCGCGACTATATTTGTCTTTCCTGGATGATAAAGAATGGTGATGTCATAATCCTTTAGTAACTCAAGCGACCTGTGCTGTCTCAAATTAAGAACCCTCTGCTTGAACAAATGCTGTAAGCTGTGATGATCAGTATAAACCTCATATGACACCCCATACAAGTAATGCCTCCATATCTTAAGAGCATGAACAATCGCGGCCAACTCCAAATCATGCACAAGATAATTCTTCTCATGAATCTTCAGCTGACTCAAAGCATATGCAATAACTCGCCCCTCCTGCATTAATACACAACCCAAGCCGACGCGTGAAGCATCGCAATATGCCGTCTACGTCGCTGAACCAGAAGGCAATACAAGAACCGGTGCTGAAGTCAAAGCTGTCTTAAGCTTCTAAAAGCTCGTCTCTCAATCATCAGACCAACGGAAAAGAGCACCCTTTTGGGTCAATCTAGTCAGAGGTGATGCAATAGATGAAAAGCCCTGCACGAATCATCTGTAATAACCTGCTAACCCTAGGAAACTCCTGATCTCGGTCACTGAAGTAGGACGTGGCCAACTCTGAACTGCCTCAATCTTCTTGGGATCCACCTTATTACCCTCTCCTGACACAACATGCCCCAAGAATGACACTAACTCTAGCCAAAACTCACACTTGGAGAACTTGGCATATAGCTTCTGCTCTCGCAAGGTCTGAAGCACTACCTTAAATGTTGTTCGTGCTCCCCCAGACTACGTGAGTATATCAAGATGTCGTCAATGAAGATGATGATAAAGGAATCAATATAAGGCTTGAACACCCTGTTCATCAAGTTCATAAATGTTGCTGGGGAATTAGTCAAGCCAAAGGACATCACCAAAAACTCATAATGGCCATATCTAGTCCGGAATGCAGTCTTTGGAACATCCGAGTCCCGAATCTTCAACTGATGATACCCTAACCTCAAGTCGATCTTAGAGAACACCCTAGCACCCTGCAACTGGTCAAACAAATCATTGATACGAGGCAATGGATATTTGTTCTTGATGGTGACTTTGTTCAGCTAGTAGTAATCAATGCACATCTGCATAGTCACATCCTTCTTCTTCACAAATAACACTAGTGCACCCCAAGGTGATACACTAGGTCTAACAAACCCCTTTGCTAACAACTCCTCAAGATGCTCCTTCAACTTCTTCAACTCTTTAGGAGCCATACAGTACGGTGAGATAGATATAGGCTGGGTCCTTGGAGCCAAATCGATACAGAAATCAATATCACGATCCGGTGTTATGCCAGGAAGATCAGAAGGAAACATATCGGTGAATTCCCAGACTACTGGAACTAAATCAATCATCGGAGACTCTACTGTGGTATCCCGAACATAAGCCAGATAAGCCAAACACCCCTTTTCGACCATATGCCAAGCCTTCAGGAAAGAGATAACCCGGCTACATATATCAACTGTGGAAGCCTTCCACTCCAACCTTAACAACCCTAGCATTGCTAATATAACCGTCTTGGCATGGCAATCTAGGACGGCGTGATTTGGAGATAACTAATCCATGCTCAAAGTCAATAATATCAAGCAACAGAAGATCCGTTATAGTCTCGAAACCACAGAATATGACCACATAGGACTGGTAGATCCAATCCACAACCACAGAATCGCCCACAGGAGTGGACACACGAACAGGAGCGCCCAAAGGCTTAGGAGAAATAACCAGGAAACAAGCAAAAAGAGATGATACATATGAATAGGTAGACACTGGATCAAATAATACCGAAGCATCTCTACCGCAGACGGAAATAATACATGTGATGACAGCATCTGAGGCCAATGCATCTGGCCTAGCCAGAAGGGCATAGAATCTGGCTGGAGCGCCAGCTGACTAGCCTCCACCTGATTGAGTAGTGGCTGGATGACCTCTCCTTGACTAGCCTCCACTTCTAGGACGACCTCTACCCATCTATCCCTTGCCTTTGGGAGGCTGGGCAACCGTGCTGCTGACCCGGCTGTACTGCCTTGCCCCGAAGTTTGGGGCAGGTCTTCTTCATGTGACCAGGATCTCCATACTTGTAGAACCCTCTCGGCACCATAGCCTGCTTCCATGAAGTCTGAGCCTGCTGACCCGAATATCCACTAGATGAACCCTGAATGGCTGGTGGGCAATATGATCTCTCTGGCATGGCACTAAAGTAAGCACTAGAAGAACCCTGGTGACCAGAATACCAGCCGGAGGAACCCTGAATAGCTGGTGGATGGTAAGAACTCTTCGGCATCACACTGAAATAAGGACTCACTGGAGCACATCGGGGGGATGGTGGTGCTACTGAATACGGGGTCCTGTTGTGTTGACCCTTCCCGAAGTGAACTCTACCCCGAGCTGGGGCACCTTTGAACTCTCTAGAAAGCTGGGCCCTCTTGTCCTACTGAATCTGCTCTCTACCCCTCTGGCGATAACCCTCAATCCTACGAGCAATCTCTACTACTAGCTTATACTCAGTACCTATCTCCACCTCTCGGGCCATGCTAGCTCGAATACTAGGGTGCAACCCCACAACAAATCTCCGCACTCTCTCTACATCCGTGGGAAGTATCATGAGTGCATGAAAAGACAACTCAAAAAACCTTGCCTCATAATCGGTCACGGACATCTGACCCTACTCAAGCTGCTCAAACTGATACCGCAGCTCTTCCCTCTCAGAGGGTGGAATATACCTGTCCAAGAATAACTATGTGAACTGACCCTAAGTGATGGGAGGAGAACCTGCTGGCCTGCCAAGAACAAAAGACTGCCACCATCTACGGGCCCTGCCCTCTAGCTGAAAAGTAGTGAAGTCAACCCCATGCGACTCCAATATCCTCATATTGTGTAGTTTGTCCCTGCACCTATCTATGAAGTCCTAGTCATCCTCATGACACTCACCCCCGAAGACAGGAGGGTGAAGTCTAGTCCAACTATCCAATAGCTTTTGCGGGTCACCATCCGCAGTTGGTCTGGGCTCGGGCACCATTGCAGCAACTGGCTGAGCCCCATCTGCGAGTAATGCACCCGGAGTCTGATACACTACAACTGCATGACCAGGAGCCTGAGCAGTAGAGTTCTGTGCTCCCCCTCCTTCTTGTGATGTAGCTAGATCCGCTGGAAATAAACCAGCCTGAGTCATGGAGTCCATGAATCGTAGCATACGGCCCATGATCTCCTGGAAACCCGGTGCTGTCATAAAGTCTATCGAGGTAGGCTCAACTGTGGGCACCTCGCCCTGCTCCTCAATGATAGGATCTCCCGCAGGACCTGCCGGTGGTGCTACTGGAATAGATCTAGGACGCCCTTGTCCCCTACCTCGGGCCGGTGCCCTCCCCCGGCCTCTGCCTCGGCCTCTAGCAACGAGGGGAGAAGCTCCTCCCAGGTTTGGAACATCAGCCGTGAGTGTCCTCACCATTTGTGAGAGAATAGAAGAGGGAAATTTACTATACCAACCAGTGCACGATAGGAAATGAATAAAAAGTAGTTTTCCTAACACCCTATAGACTCTCGAAGATAAATACATACGTCTTTGTACTGATCCGCAAGACTCTATTAGGTTTTCCCATGACTTGTGAAACCTACGTGAACCTAGTGCTCTGATACCATGTTGTCACGACCCATTTCCATTATAGGTCATGATAGCGCCCAACACCATTATCAGGCAAGCCGACGCGGAAATGTAAATAAGTATTCATTTTACTTTACCAAAATAAGTACTACAATTTCTAAACTTGACGCTAAAAACAAGTGATAATCAGTAATGTATCCAAAATAATTATACAGTTCCAAAAGAATAGTCTACTAATGTGTGTTCCAAGACCTGGTGTCACAAGTTGTGGGCAACTAATAGAATATACAAAAGAATAAACCTATTCTACTGTCCGAAATAGAATAGACAGCCAAAATAAAGAGAGACTCCATCAAACTGCAGAACGACACAGGAAGGAGCAGCTCACCGCGGAAGTCTCAAACTATGATCAGGGATGCGCACCAGACTGATAGCTAGATGTACCTGCCTCAGATCATGTACAATTAAGTACAGAAGTATAGTATGAGTACATAAACAATATGTACCCAGTAAGTATCCTGTCTAATCTTGAAGAAGTAGAGACGAGAGGTCGACTTGACACTTACTAGGGTCAAATATTATGAGAAAGAATTATACTAAGCATGGATAGTACAAATAATTAACAGTTTATAGCAAGACATAACAGGTCCTTTCCTAGATAATATCACAGTTGGCCATTTACATTTCAGGGCATATAACAAAGTTCAATCCACAAAAAATACTGAGTAAAAGAATGCGCAAGTAGTGTCGAGGTCGTACGGCCCGATCCAACATAAAAGTAAATTGTGCACTGCCGAGGGTCGAACGACACAAAACATAGATGCATCTATTACCCCGCTTGCGAATCAGACATGTGACGCGATCAAATGTAATTAAACACAATAACAAGCAGACAAGAATATATATCTGGTGAGCAATTACTTACATAAATATCAACTTCTCTTTAAAAGGGCCAAGAAAGATAGTGTTCCTCTTATTAGTCTCACTTACCATAGTCAATATGTTTTAAACAATCCAAATTAAATGTAAAGTTACAAGAATATCACATGAAGCATGCTTTTGGGTCCCAAACTTCCCGGACTTAACATAATAGTAGCTACGCACGGACTCTCGTTACCTAGTGCGTACGTAGCCCCCGCATTTAATGGAAAATTATTTGATTATATCACCTATGGGGACAATTTCCTCTTACAAGGTTAGATAAGAGACTCACCTCGCTCCAAAGTATACTTCCAATACCAAGAATGAGCTCAACTCTCAAATTTGGAACCGAACGATCAAACACTAGATAAACGAGGTAGGAAATAGTCAATACAAGCTCACAAGACCACATTCTAACTATTTAAGCAATTTCCCAACCTAAAGCACAAGTTTTCCTAAAATCCGACCCCGAGCCCACGTGCCCGGATTCCGAAATTTTTCGAAAAAAGTTGTTCTTTGTAACTTAAGGATCAATAATATATGATTTCTAATGCATTTTGTAACAAATTTAGTGGTTAAATCTAACTTTTATCAAAACCCTAGGTTTTGCTCGAATCCCTTGATTTTTCCTAATCTTTATGTGTTAATCTACCCAAAACTCAAGTATTAAACTTAGAAATAAGGGGAAAGAACTTACCTCACGATGCTAGGTGGAAATCTTCTCTCAAAAGCTCCAAAATCGCCCAATACACGAGTGCAAAATGGGCAAAATGGCTGGAGCCCGAATTAAAAAAAAGCTCACTGCTTCAGTGATTTCCGCATCTGCAGTCCCGCTTCTGTGTGAGGGAGGTCGCATCTGCGGAATTGGCCAAGCGTGCTGGGACTGCTTCTGCAGTCTTGAAGCCACTTCTGTGCAACCGCTTCTCGGCTAAGGAGTTGCTTCTGCGACTTTGGCCTGACCTGCCTTGGCCACATCTGCGAGAGGACGACCGCTTCTGTGGTCTCGCATCTGCGGCTGACCAACCGCAGGTGCGGTTATGACAGCAACCTGAAGCTTCAGCTCATCCCAAATTTTCCAACTTTACTCGAGCCTCGTCCGATTGATGCTCGGGGCTCCCGAGCCCCGCCCGAACATACCGACAAGTTTAAAATCATGAAACAGACCCGCTCGAACCTTCAAACGCCCGAAACAATGCTAGATATAAGAATCACCCCCTTTAACCAATTGACTCAAACTTATGAACTTCAAGTTCTTCAATTCACTTCTAACATGCCGAAACGTACTTATACTACTCGGATTGATACCAAATTTTGCGGGAAAGTCTTAATGTTATATTGGACCTGTACCGGGCTCTGCAACCAACATACAAGCCCGATACCAACGCGATCAATCATTATTTAATTTCTTTAAATCCTTAGAATTTCAGTTTAATAATTTTTAATAAAAATTCATTACTCAAGCTAGGGACCTCGGAATTCGATTCCGAGCATACGCCCATGTCCCATATTTTCCTAAGGACCCTCCGCGACCGTCAAAACATAAATCCGGGTCCATTTGCTAAAAATATTGACCAAAGTCAAACTTAGACTTTTAAGAAAATCTTAAGGAATCAAATAAGCCTATTCCAACCCAAACTCTTCCAAATCCCAAACCAACCATCCCCGCAGGTCGTAAATTAGTTAAAGCAAGTGCGAGAAGTTTTATTTAGGGGAACGGGGTTCTAAAAAGGCAAAATGACCGGTCGGATCATTACAATTGTAGAGCGGGCAATACAAGTTTGTTTGGACGATTTCCAAGATATCGATCCTCCACCAATAGTGAATACATATCCACTTGTGGAATTTGAATCAGTTGATCCGGTGATCCAATTTACATTACAATATCCCTCAATGATTGCAGGATATTTACTGTAGTGCAAAGCAAAATCCTGGGTATGTACTAAATACCCCAAAACTCGTTTCATGGCCATCCAATGAGATTGACCTGGATTGCTCGTATATCGACTCAATTTACTTATAGCACAAGCTATATTTGGTCGTGTACAATTCATGATGTACATTAAGCAATCCAACACACGAGCATAATCCAATTGTGATATGCTTTGGCCTTTGTTCTTTGCTAATATAAGATTCACGTCAATTGGAGTCTTTGCAACTTTAAAGCCCAAGTGATTGAATTTTTCAAGTATTGTTTTAATATAATGAGATTGTGACAATGCGAGACCTTGAAAAGTCTTATGGATCTTAATTCCCAGAATTAAATCAGCAACTCCCAAGTCTTTCATATCAAACTTCCCAGTTAGCATGCACTTAGTCGCATTTATGTTGGCAATGTCATTACTCATTATCAACATATCATCCACATATAAGCAAACAATGACTATGTGATTTGGAACATTTTTAATGTACACACATTTATCACATTCATTTATTTTAAAACTATTTGACAACATTGTTTGGTCAAATTTTGCATGCCATTGTTTGGGTGCTTGTTTTAGTCCGTAAAGGGACTTAACAAATCTACATACCTTCTTTTCTTTACCTGGAACCACAAACCCTTCAGGTTGTTCCATGTAAATTTCTTCCTCCAACTCTCTATTTAAGAAGGTTGTCTTAACATCCGTTTGATGAATTTCAATACCATAAACTGCAGGTAAAGCTACTAACGTTCGTATGGATGTAATTCTTGTAACTGGAGAGTATGTATCGAATAGTCAAGAGCTTCTTGTTGTCTATACCCTTTGACCACAAGTCTTGCCTCAAATTTGTCAATAGTGCCATCATCTTTCATTTTCCTCTTAAAGATCCATTTAGAAACCAATGGTTTATTTCCAGGAGGAAGATCAACCAATTTCCATGTATGGTTGTTCAATATGGATTCTATTTCACTATTGACTACCTTTTTCCAAAATAATGGTTCCGAAGAAGATATAGCTTCTTTAAATGTTTGAGGCTCATTTTCCAATAAGAAAGTCACAAAATCTAGTCCAAATGAAGTAGACGTTCTTTGACATTTACTATGTCTTAGATCCTCCTGATTAAGTGTACTTTCTTTTGTTTCTTCCCGAGGTTGTTTAGATCCTTCACCAATCGACTCACATTCCTTTTTATACGGATATATATTGTCAAAGAACTCAGCATTATCTGATTCTATTACCGTATTATTATGAATGTCGGGATTTTCTGATTTATGAACCGGAAATTGATATGATTTACTATTAGTCGCATATCCTATGAAAACACAATCAATGGTTTTCGGTCCTATTATTACCCTTTTAGGTTTAGGAACTTGCACTTTTGCCAAATACCCCCACACTTTAAAATAATTCAAGTTGGGCTTCCTTCCTTTCCATTTTTCATATGGAATGGATTGTGTTTTGCTATGGGGTACTCGATTTAATATTCGACTAGCCATAAGAACGGCTTCCCCCCCACAAGTTCTGTGGCAAACCAAAACTTATCAATAATGCATTCATCATCTCCTTTAATGAACGATTCTTTCTTTCTGCAATTCCATTGGATTGAGACGTGTAAGGGGACATTGTTTGATGAATAATTCCATATTCTAAATATATTTGTTCAAAAGGAGATTCATATTCACCACCCCTATCACTTCTTATCATTTTGATTTTCTTGTTAAGTTGCGTTTCAACTTCATTTTTGTATTGCTTGAATGTGTCTATTGCTTCATCTTTACTATTAAGTAAGTAAACATAACAATATCGAGTACTATCGTCAATAAAAGTTATGATATACTTCTTTCCACCGCTAGATGGTATTGACTTCATATTGCAAATATCTGTGTGAATTAAGTCTAAAGGATCTGAATTCCTTTCAACTGACTTATAAGGATGTTTAACATACTTAGATTCCACACATATTTAACATTTTGATTTGTCGTATTCAAATTTAGGAAATACTTCCAAATTAATCATTTTCCACAAGGTTTTATAATTAACATGACCCAAACATATATGCCATAATTCATTTGACTCAAGTAAGTAAGACGAAGATAAAATTTTATTATTATTTTCAACAACCATTACATTCAGCTTGAAAAGGCCCTCAGTGAGGTAACTTTTTCCTACAAATATTTCATTCTTACTTATTACAACCTTGTCGGAAACAAAAACACATTTAAAACCATTTTTAACAAGAAGTCCAATAGAGACTAAATTCATCCTAATCTCGGGAACATGAAGGCTGTTGTTCAAAGTCACCACTTTGCCGGAAGTCATTTTGAGAAATATCTTCCCATATCCTTCAATCTTGGCATTTGCAGCATTTCCCATAGAAAGCGTCTCATTGGGTCCAACAGGAGTATAAGTAGCAAAAGCTTCTCTAACATCACAAACGTGGTGAGTGGCTCCATAATCAATCCACCATTCTTTAGGATTGCCCACCAAGTTGCATTCGGAAAGCATGGCACATAAGTCATCAACATCATCATGCTTTTCAACCATGTTTGCTTGACCTTTCTTCTTGTCTTTCTTCGAAGCACAATACTGCGTAGATTTGTGTCTGACTTTTCCACAGTTGTAGCAATTTTCACTGAACTGCTTCTTGCTTGGGTTGTATTTCGGTCCAGAAGCCTTCTTCCTCTTTTTGTTCTCTTAAATAATATTTGCTCCCATTATTGTTGAGTTTCCACAGCCTCTCTTTTCAGCAGCTTTGTTTTCCTCTTCGATTCTCAACCAAATAATGAGATCTTCAAGGGACATCTCCTTGTGTTTGTGTTTCAAGTAGTTTATGAAGTCCTTCCACAAAGGAGGCAACTTCTCAATCATCACTGCTACTTAGAATGCTTCATTGATGACAAGACCTTCAATGAAATTTCTGTTAATAAAAATACTAGATTACTACTTTCAATATAAGTATTAATTTGATTTATACCTTCAGCAAGGAGATCGTGAATAATCACTTGCAATTCCTAGACTTGGGTAATAACAGACTTGCTATCTACCATTTTGTAGTCCAAAAACTTTGCAGCAACGAACTTCTTTAACCCGACATCTTCGGTTTTGTATTTCTTTTCAAGCGCAGTCCACAGTTCTTTTGACGTTTCCAAACCACTGTAGATGTTATACAAAGCATCTTTCAGCCCGCTTAGAATATAATTCTTGCACAAAAAATTTGAATGCTTCCACGCCTCAATCATGAGAAAGCGTTCAGTTTCTGGAGTTTCATCGGACAGCACAGGAACATCTTCCTTGATGAACTTCTGGAAACTTAGAGTAGTCAAGTAGAAGAACATCTTTTGCTGCCAGCGCTTGAAATCAATCCTGAAAATTTTTTCGGGTTTCTCCGTTGGTGCCAATGTTGCCGGTGTTGTTCAGCTTGTTGAGGCATTGGCAGTCACCATTGGAATAACTTGGTTCATATTATCATTAGCCATTTCTATAAAAGAATGACACAAATTAAAAAATCACGTAGATTTTAATCTTCAATAGAGTACAAAACCACAAAGGTTTTACTCTCCAGAAACAGTGAGTACAAATACAGAAAATATATTAAATTCCTTAAGTTTGTTAGCAAACTGTATTTGTAAAATAATTATGGAAAATATAAACGAACATAAACAGAAATGAAAAACAGAAACAAAATTTTAATCCGAGCCCACTGAATTCACAGTATTTCTTTAAGGAATTTAATCCCCCCAGTACCCAAGATTGTGGATTATTTTCTCCCAGGATAGAACGAATTACACATTGGTGTAGTGGTACTTCAAACCCCAGTGTTTCAACGAACACAAAGTTCAGTAGCAAATCACACTTACTGTTGCTTTGTTTGATGTTAAAAGTACGCAGAAGAAGGAGGAGAAACTCAGAAAATTGTATGGAAATTCTGAGAAGAATAGTCTTGTATTTATAGCCAAAGTTGGGCTGAAATCTGAAGAAGTGCAACTCTTCAGAATGGTTGTTTATGCAAAACGGCCACAGCATAAATGCCATAACATAAATGACTATTTACTCAAAAATAAAGAGGGAAAATTGAAGAGGGTAGCTTAATTTTCAGTTATACAACTGAAAAACGGATTGGATTTAATATTAATATTCTGTTATTAAAACAAATATTTAATAACATTTCTGTTAATATTTTACTATTAACAAATAAATTTGGTCCAAAAAATTAATCAATCGATCATTTGACCAAATCTGAAGCCGAAGCCGAAGCCGAGCGAGCGACGATGACGGCGCAAAACTTGCCTTCTTCTCAACTCTTTAAGAGCTAGAAGAAGAGCAATTGCTTATATACCCATAAAAAACCTCTTCCTCTTCCAATATGGGACAATGTCTCTTTGCCAAGGGAAGAAACTTAAAATTTCACTTAAAAAGTTCATTTCCCTCCATTTCCCATTCACCCTATTTTAAGCCTCATTATTCTTAAAATCCCCAACATACCTCCCTAAACCAATAAAAATAGGAAAAAAAGAGTTAATGGAACTAGATCAAAAAGAACTTTAACTTACTTGTTGATACTTCCACACAAGTTGTTGAGCAACATATCACATATAGTACTTGTCCTAAACAGCGCTCTAGTCCAACTTTGTAATGGTCTTTCTGGATATTTTTATTATTGAACCATTCTCTTGCTTCTTTATCTTCTTGCTCAATTTCTTCCATACATTTTTTGGAGATTACTTTATTACTGGCCCTTGCTGCATTCCACACCAAATCTTTCAAACCTTTGCCTTCGTGTTTTCCTCTGAATTCCGGTACATGTATCTAACACAACTTATGTGTTCAGCAGAAGGAATAAGTCCTTAACTGCTCCAATTAAGCCCTATGCATAATTAATAGCGAAAAATACCAAAGTAAATTAAATAAAAGTAATAACTTTGAAATAACTCACCTTTTGTTTGTCCGACATAAATGCAATATGATGGTTGTTACTTATTTCTAAATCTTGTCCAAGAATTTTCAAGAACCAACTTCAGGTTTCTTTACTTTCATTTTGAGTTATGACATTATTGGCAACAAGAAATAAACAATCATTAGGTCCTATAGCAACTGCTGATAGACTAGAGTCCCTTTTAGCCAACATCCATTTAGGCTAATCAAGGGCTTACACCCTGACTTAAATACTTATTTTAATGCTCCTAAACATACATAAAAATCCAAAAAATATCCTTTATCTCTCCAAATTACAACAGTTGACTCAGTGTTAGAATTCAACAATTCAGCTCTATATAATAAAAGATTGCCATATTGAAGACCCTCTTCTCCTAAAACCTATATAAGTGCTTGAGTTTTGGCCCTCCATGCCTTCTTATATGATATTGTGTAATTCTTTTCTCACAGTTGCAATGATTCCATTTGTATTCCAGTTTGGATCATCTTTAAAAATATCATAATATCTTTTAACAATATATTGTGGTGTCATGTGAAAATTATCAAACACCTTGCCACCCTTATGGTTTAAATTGTTGGACTTAATCTAAACAGTATGGTCATCCTGACTCAACCTACTAACGTAAATCCTAAATGGACAGCATGCTTGCTTCGATATATCGTCCTCTCTATATCATTGGGAGTGAATGTAACGACCTGATCAATCGTTTTGTGTAATTGTGCCCTGTTACCCTTTTTATTGCTTCACATATGTGTGTTTACACTTTTATGACTTGCGAGGTTGATTAGTTTCGTTCCGGGAGGCCGTCATAGGCTAACCAGAATAAACATAGGGAAATACTCAATATAGGACGAACCAACCTGGTATAAAAACTTATACATGTGATATACAGACCTATAAGACCAACATGATCATTTGTAAACTCAAAATATAGGCCGGCAAGGCCATACAAGCATTCGTATACATGACATCTGTCTACAAGCCTCTAAGAGTACACACTTAACATAAAGGTCGGGACAGGGCCCCGTCATACCAAACAATACGCGTCTAAATTATACTGACAAAACAAGCAACTCCAGAGCAAATGGAGCGCACCAACATCTTTCGCTGAGCTGATAGTCTACTTGGAGGAATCTCGACCTGTCTATCCGGACCTGCGGGCATGAAATGCAACGTCCCCATGTAAAAGGGACGTCAGTACGAATAATGTACCAAGTATGTAAGGCACATAAATAAGTACATAAAAGACATGGAAGAAATATAGATTAAATGACTCAACCGGTAAGTCTGGATAACTATGTAAATCATGAAATACTTATAGTGTCATGCATATGCATATGAATGTCATGTCGTGCATAGGTACATCTGTTCATAACATCATCAAGCCTCTGAAAGCATCTCATTATATCATCTCGGCCCTGTGGGCAAAATCATAAACGTATACCAGCTGATCAGATGGTGATGCATATATAACGCCGTAAATTTTTTCCCATATCTATATATATATATATATACACACACATATATATAACGCCGTATGAGTCATGGGTCAATGTAAATGTATAAATGCATAAGAAATACGTTAATAAGATTTTCTCGGAATGCCATAAAACTTAATATACCTTTCGGATAAACTTTATCAAATACGTATTTTTCTGAGACCCATGTACATACGATAGAATAATAAGACTTATGGGAGAATAAGAATATAAACATCTCTAGCATTTCTATGAATAGAGTAATTTATTGAAGTTGTCCATTTTCTCGTTTTGTTTGTGTCGTATAGATCATGCCAAAATGAAAGAAGGGATGACCTTAACATACCTGAAGTAGAAAAAAATCCATATGATATTCTTGGGAAAGGTTGCACCGTACTCCCTTAGAATCGCAAAACCTCACGTTGCTTAAGATGTAAGAAATCTCGTTAGGAATTTTCGTTTCAAGACATCTCGTTGAAGTCTTGTTGAATTCATGTTGCTAACGTTTGGAATCCTTTGTGTTCTGATTCAAAAACATAATTCTATTGATTTTTGAGAAGTCTTTTACTAAGTGTGGGGTGGGCCCCACTTGTGGCTTAGTTGGTTTTCCAAGGTTTGCCACATTTCATTTGAATTCAAGAGTGTCACTATATAAAGTCGTTGGCTGCCACGTTAATGGTGTTCAAACCTTATCCAAATCCATTATTAATTAACCACTAATCTCTTGATTAACTTGATAATCTTCCACTATCTAATAATTAACCAATTACCTATATAATTAAGAATTATCTCAAATTACTTAAAATACTACCAATTTTTAATATACTTTATACATCATATTATCGCGGTCATATGGTACCTTGTATTGTTCACATAACTATCAGGTATTATTGCTCGGACCGTATTTTATTCCAAATCGACAACCTTCAACGAAACTCATTTTCTTTAATTCGTGTACCTTTTATCCTTCATGGCATTTACTTATTGCTTGTTATAAATAGCATAATACTTATAATCTTAAAATAATCTCATTTCCCGAACTTACATTGATTAACTTACGACGAAACTTTAACGTACGAAAATGCGGGATCTAACATCTCATTTTGGAGCTTCCATCAATTTACTTATGGCATACTTTCACTTACGAAAATATGGGGTGTAACATTATTCCCCTCTTTGGAACATTCGTCCTCGAATGTTGACTGATGCACTTATCATTTTCATAACTTATGTCTTCCGAATAGTTTAGTACTCTTGTGCCGACCCAGCCGGTCATCTTAAGAATTTTCGCCCCGATCCCCCATTAACTATTTTTCCCAAGTTTATTTCTGCAATTTTTATTTGCCGGGATATTCGGTTTTGAGTTTTGGGACACTTAGTTCCTAAATGAGAGCTTAAGTGTTGGAAAGTCGACCGTAGTTGGAACAGTGTGAAGACGACCTCGAAATAGAAATCTGATGGTTCTGTTAGCTCCGTTGGATGATTTCGGGCTTAGGGGCGTGTTCGGATTGTGTTTTGAAGTTCCCGATTCGATAGTGAGATTTTGATCCGAGAGTCGGAATGGAATTCCGGAAGTTGGAGTAGCTCTGTAGTGTTGAATGTGACGTGTCTGCAAAATTTCAGGTCATTCGGATGAGGTTTGATAGACTTTTTGATCGAAAGCGTGTTTTTAGAGTTTTTAGAATTCTTAGGGTTAAATCCGATGAAAAATAGGTGTTTTGATCGTTCCAAAGGTTGGAACAAATTTGAATTATGTTTTAGGATTGGTTGGCAGGTTTGGTTGAGGTCCCGGGGGCCTCGAGTGTATTTCGGATGCTCAACGGGTCATTTTGAAACTTGTTGGAACTGCAGAACTGTTGGTATCCGATTTCCTTAATCGCGTTCGCATCCCTCCATTTGCGTTCGCGTAGTAGAACTAGGAGCCGGGGGTGCTATGACCATTTCTGTTTCGCATTCTCATTGCCCCGTCTGCGAACACGTAAGCCTACCCTTTTCCTCTTCCGCATTCGTGTGCTTTATCACATGTTCACATAGCCCAGTTCAGGAGCCATCATATTTTCCTCTTCGCGATCGCACATCATTTTACGCGATCGCGATGTACAAACATCTAGGCAGAATATAAAATTTCAAAATCGAGGGTTTAGCCATTTTTATCAAAACTTAAGTTTGGGAACTCGGATTTGAGCGAGATTTTGAGGGATTTTCAGAGATATCGATTAGGTAACGATTCTTAACTCCTTTTTGCTTGTAACCCATTAATCTAAACATGAATTCTACATTAAATTTCGGAATTTGTATGAAAATTTGGAGAAAGTTTTTAGACCAAATATTTGAGTTTTGATTGGGAATTTGACATCGAATTTGGATAATTTTGGTATGGTTAGACTCATGAGAGTATGAGGATTCTGAAAATATAAATTTTACCTGATTCCGAGACGTGGGCCCGAGGGGCATTTTGGTCATTTTACCTAATTTCGCGTACTAGCTTCGAATTTCTTTGTAGAATTAGTTACTTGAAGTGTTATTTACGTTATGAAATTGAATTTAATAGATTTGGGTCATTTGGAGTCGAGTACACGTGGCAAGAGTGTGGTGTCGGGTTGATTTTGAGCTGGTTCGAGGTAAGTGGCTTGCCTAACCTTGTATGGGGGACCTTCCCCTTAAGATTTGGTATTATTGTTAATTGAAATGCCTTGTACGTGAGGTGACGAGTGCGTACTTGTGCTAATTGTTGAAAATCTGATTTTCAATAAGTAATTACTAGTATGTTCCCCCTATTTATATTACTTGCACTTTAAGCCTGTTGTTAGGTTAGGAAAAGCATGTCTAAGTGATTTAATTGCTTTATTTGCTCAAAATGTTTTACCTAAATTCTGTGCAGCATGCTAGACTAGAATTACCTGTTTGCCTTAATATGAAACTGACATTTGCTAAATATATTTCCATTTTGTTGTTGTGTATTTACATTTGGGACTACGGATGTGGGATTCCGGTAGATCCCCCTTGCCTGTTTATTTGGGACTACAGAAGGGGAATTCCGGTAAATCCCCCTTGTCTATTTATTTGGGACTACAGATGTGGGATTCCAGTAGATCCCCCTTGCATGTTTGTTTGGACTACGGATGTGGGATTCCGGTAGATCCCCCTTGTCTGTTTATTTGGGACTACGGATGTGGGATTCTGGTAGATCTCCATGTACAGTTATATGGAACTATAGGATTGCACCCGGTAGATTCCCCTAGTACTGGGTATTTATATTTGGGGACTACGGAGCGGGATTCTGGTAGATCCCTGACGCATTATGAGTTGGACTACGAGACGACACATGGGAGATCCACTGGACATTTACATTTGGGGGCTATAGGACGGTATCCTGGTATATCCCCGGTTGTTATCTTTGTGTTGAGATGTGCTCCCTCGGTGATTATTTTGCCTCTGTTCTAGTTGTTGTTGCTCTTTCTATTCTATGTTATTTCTTACTGTTGCACTTAATTATATTGTCTTGTCCTACACTGTTATACTTTGTATTTTATTTAACCTCAGTAGGGACCTGACCTTCCTCGTCACTACCCAATCGAGGTTAGGCTTGGCACTTACTGAGTACCATTGTGGTGTACTCATGCCCCTTTCTGTGCATGTTTTTTATGTGCAGATCCAGGTACTTTCACTCAGTCTTATCATCCTTGAATTAAGGCGCTTCTGTAGAGACTTCGAGGTATATCTGCCACGTCCGCAGACCGAGGAGTCCCTTTCTATCTTTCTGTAATAGTATAACCCTTCAATACTTCCCTTTTGTTAGACATTTCTGGAGTTAGAGCTTCTTATGTATCTCTTAGCTTGTGATTCATGGGTTTACGGGTTTTGGGAGAAATATATATTAGATTTGAGAGTTATATTTTGTATGTCGAGCGTCACTTTTAAATGTCGTTTTATTATATTATTTCTGTTTTAAATTGTATTCTTCTGCAAATTGGTTTATCTTCTGCATTTTAGGCTTACCTAGTCGCAGAGACTAGGTGTCGTCACGATGGTTCACGGGGGGCGAACCGGGGTCGTGACAACTCTCCTTTCCATCTAGGAAATTGTTCTGTGAACAATTCCAAAGGCCAGGGAATTCCCCCCTTTAGGCCTCTTTCTCACACCATGACTTATAGTCAGAATCCTTCCAATCTCGTAAATGTTGCTATCTTCGATCATGCAGCCTCTACGACTTTGACCTTGTAAATGTGCTTATGCGACTCTTCTCTCCTCTTTTTTCTCTAGTTTTTAGCCAATCTCTAGGCCTTATTTTGTAATCAAATACAGAGCTTGAAAATTTACCCTTATGGGCATCTATGAGTATACCGAAGTTCTTTGCTCGGTACTTTGTTGAACTCACCAATATTGTTATATCTTATATCATAGGTCCGTTTATCCATCCATATGAATTTACTGCCATAACTCTTACTTTGATTTATCGTTGCTAAGGTCTGCTACCAAATTCCCGCTTACTCTCGTTACTTATCACATATGTATAAATCTAAGTCCTTTAATGCTTCCTTGTTACTGCTCATCTTAAGAATGACGGCATATTCTCATCTCATACTTTGTGACTTTTGTCCATCCATTGTTGATTCACCTCAATATTGATCTACAATATACCACTGATAACTTGAAACTTCTTACGTAATTCCTTGCCACTAGGGGCTTACGTTGCATCGAGGAATATTCGAAGTGATTTTCCTTATCCATTTAGCAGCAATATTGTACTTCAATAATCGTATTTTATAGCATCCCAATGTGATTCACTTATGTGGGTATTTAATCCCGTACAATTCATGAAATCCTCTTCAAGTCATTACTCAATCGAAGGCCCAAACGTCATCCTTTATCTATCACAATCACACCCTCATTCCACTACCAGGGAAACATTCCATTTCTTCTAGATGTTATTAGTCTTAGACTCCTTTGAGTTCATTCAAGTTGTGTTGAACTTTCTATAACTCAGAGGAACCATCTGCTCCTTTGTTTTCACAGGCTTAATCTCGAGGACTTATCCATTTTTGTCACCTTCTAACTTGCCTTCTTCTTATCCTTACTCTTGTCTTTCTAAAACCTTGTCGTTCTATCATATTTTAGCTTGCGATCAATACCCATGAATTTTCTAGAACACCAAGCGAGACACTGCATCGTCTCTAACTCTTCTTTTACTCTCTAATTAGACCTTTCGGTATTTAGAAAATATAGGTTGGGAAATATTCCACTGACGACGCTGCTATCATTCCTGGATACTGAATCCCAGTGCTTATATTCCTTTACCTGAAGTATGGACCACTCTTATCCTTCTATACTTGAGTATTTTGTACGTTATTCACCTTTACCTTACCTACTTTAAAATATCACTTTAAATTCTTCTATCTTTCTTTCATAACCTCCCTCCCGCATAGATATAAATCACATCCACCATTTGAATACTTGCACCTCTGGTGCCTATACAATCCAGTGGGAGCTCCATACTGACTCTTTATGAGGCTAGTACTTCTTCTAACTGGCTTTATCGTAGAGCCATTATAGGATATGGTTGTTGTAATATCTCCCATACCTTCGATATTAAGAGTAATTCTGCAATATTCTCAATCACGATTTCTATAATTTCTGGGTCCAATAATCGGATTCGTGATTCACTTCATTGATGTAACTCTTTAGTTTCCTCCTTCTTCTGATCAGCCTTTATGTCGACTTAAATTATCTCCTGCTCTGGGGTTCATGGTATTAGTTATTCTGTTTAGCCATTCATGAGCACTGAGGAATATGTATGATACAATCCTTTAACAATTTAATCATTCGTTTATGACCTAGGCTCAATTCTTTTTTTAACGTATACTAGAATCTTCTACGACTGTATATGCTGCATGTATAAAACTCAGAACCCTTAATGGCATTCATAACGTAACCAACTCTAGATCATTGATCGAATAATTTCTTTCGTTCTATCTTAGCTTTCTTTCAAGGTAAGCTATTATTTTTCCTGGTCTTTCTGCCCCCCGTGTTGCATCCATACTTAGCTTATCTTAGTGCCCACACATGCCAGAGTTTCCGTGCAATACATATGATCTCGAATACTACTTTTAATTTAACTTCCCGTTCATTAGCCACGGTAGGTGCCACTTTCCTTTGGAGTGTTTCCAATGTTGTTGTGAGACTGTTGTTACACGACTATTTCCTCTTTAGGTTGTTGTTCTTAGGTTGAAGCCTTCTTCCTTATTTCCTCGGCTAGTTTTTCGTTGTAGTACTTAGGGAGAACCCTTGACTCTTGTAAAACTGTGAGTTTATTACGGACCTTTTGATGTCCTTCCTTGCCTATAATCATCCGTAGTTGCCTACCTCCGTGCCCTTATGCTTGTAGGTTTTCTTCTGAACTGATATTTTGATGGCCTTCCTAGTGGTACTTTCTTTTATCCCCGTAACACTCATGCGGTACCTTTAACTAACCCGACTCCTATTTGAATATATCTCAAGTATTATAATGACATTACTACGAGGCTGAATTCTCCATGTTGGGGTTTACTACATTTATCTTGCATGATCTACTGATCCATTTGTAACTTCTTGTCTAGCGATGACTAGGCTCTTCCTGAAACAAATACTAACTATTCGTCGACCCATTCTCATATCCACATTCCGCGTAATCTCTCTTGGGTTATTTCCTTTGTTTAACTTACCTCTTGCACTGGCTCCTTATTTATCAATAACCTTCTGGGCAGGAATCCTTACTTCCTTTTTTTGACATCGTGCTTACATAACGTTCTGGAATCATAGCATATCTAGGATTCTGATAAGGGCAATCTCATCCCTTTATCATTTTTTATCGAATTCCTCATTTATCATTCCATATTCCCCCCTTTAGGGGAATACTAAGACTTGGAGCTACGACGACCTTCCTATAGATGTTTTTCCTCTCCATCTTTGGTGTCCTTTCGCATCATCAATGACCCTTACTCACCTTGCGGTAATCCTTCTATACCAATGATAACAAAATTCCTCACTCGCAATGGTGGCACTTAGTGTAACTGGCACATATAGTCCCTTAAGCTTAACTTTGCTCACATTTCTTGCTTTAGGGAAGCGTTTTCCTGAATGACCTTTAAAGGTTATTCTTTGTCGTCCATTCTATTATCATCGGATCGCAATCTCTGAAATTCTCATAATGCCGACTATTATCAATTCACTCAGCCCCTAATTCATGTTTAGTTTATCTTGTTCACCAGCCCATATTGGTTTTTATTACTCTGGGGTTTAACTTTTACTTCTGGCAGTCGCATTGGAGTCACGAACTTATTTCTTAAAATGAGGATATGACTTTATGGCCTATGCTCTTTTGTTGTCTCAAGACCTATCACCTCTTGTCTTTTCCTTTTCTTGACTATAGATTCTGTAAAATTGTCATCTTTTTGATCTACCATTGCCATCCACGTATCACATATTACTCATAATGCATCATTAACTCTCTTTTTATTTCCTGCTAACATTTATATTTATTACTTTATTCCAAAAACTTGAACAAGACATTCTTTTGATTTTAGGTCACCTTTGCTCTATCCATTAGCTCCTCGAATTGCCTAACATTCTCTCTCTACCAGGGACAGGATCCATACTAAGGTATTATTTATCCCTTCCGCGCTTCCAGTGCTTATCTTTGTAGTACTCGTATCTAGATGTACTATTTTAGAATGCACCATCTGGTGTCTCACAAGGAGACCTATTTGCACATTTGCAATATCCTTCGAAAATGTCAACAAACGCAAACAATCCATTCACTAGTTTGGGTTACTCTAACCCCAGCCAGATCCTGATAACCCGTCCTTCTCTTAAACTATATATGTTAGCTCCCATAGGGCATAACTGAGATCGGTGTGGTCGATTGTACATACCTCTGTTACTATTGAAGGTAACTCAAAATGCTTATATCTCCCTTCCTGAATGGTAAATAATGATAATCTTCATTAACTGGGTACCTCGTACCCCTCTTCACCTTGCTTTTTTTACTTGCTGAAACATGTGTCTAACTTCCTATTCTGTTATTCCTTTTTACCGTAAGAATGGATAAGTATTCTTTCCTTAAATATCCTTATCAAGAACCTTACACCTTTTAGTACACGCATGATATGCTGAAGACCTCACATTTACTCATAAGCAAGATGCAAAATCGAGTTCCTCTAACTCAACACTTCCACGGCTATATCTCTTACCGATCATCTTTCTGAATGCAGGCATCGTTGTATTACGAATAAGATAGATTTTAGGAAATTGAGTTCTTACAATTGAGCTCTACCACACGATCTAGAGTAAGAAGAAAGAGTGATAGTCTTAAATGCCCTGTAGACTCCTGCATATAAGTGTGGTGCACGACACACCCATAAACAAGACTCTACTAGACACGTCTTGTAGAACCCCTAGGACAGAACTGCTCTTATACCACTTTTGTCATGGTCCAAACTAATGGGCCACGACGGGAATCTGGTACCTTACTTAACCGAGTACCAACATAACATATCTTTCTTATTGTACTTTCATTGACAAATGGGCCAAACGGGCCGTCATGGGCTAACTAGAATAAACATAGAGAAATACTCAATATAGGATGACCCAACCTGGTATAAAAACTTATACATGTGATATACGGGCCTATAAGGCCAACATAATCATTTGTAAACTCAAAACATAGGCCGGCAAGGCCATACAAGCATTCGTATACATGACATCTGTCTACAAGCCTCTAAGAGTACACACTTAACATAAAGATCAGGACAGGGCGCCACCATACCAAACAATACGCATCTAAATCATACTGACCAAATAAGCAACTCCGGAGCAAATACAACGCACTAACATCTTCCGCTGAGCTGATAGCCTACTTGGAGGAATCTCGGCCTGTCGATCGGGACCTACGGGCATGAAACACAAAGTCCCCATACAAAAGGGACGTCATTAAGAATAATGTACAGAGTATGTAAGGCACATAAATAGTACATATAAGACATGGAAGAAATATAGAGTAAATGACTCAACTTGTAAGTCTGGATAACTCTGTAAATCATGAAATATTTATAGTGTCATGCATATGCATATGAATGTCATGTCGTGCATAGGTATAAGTGTTCATAACATCATTAAGCCTCTGAGGGCATCCCATCATATCATCACGGCCACTGTGAGCAAAATCATCAACGTATACCAGCTAATTAAGTAGTGGTGCATATATAATGCTGTAACCTTTTCCCATATGTCATATACATATATATGCGTATATAACGCTATCTGAGTCATGGGTCAATGTACATGTATAAATGCATGAAATGCATAAGAAATACGTTAATAAGATTTTCTCGAAATGCCATAAAACTCAATATGCCTTTCGGATATACGTATTTTTTTGAGACATATGTACAGACGATAGAATAATAAGACTTATGGGAGAATAAGAATATATACATCTCTTGCATTTCTATGAATAGAGTAATGTATGGAAGTTGTGCATTTGCTTGTTTCGTTTGTGTTGTATAGATCATGCCAAAAATAAAGGAGGGATGGCCTTAACATACCTGGAGTATGGAAAAATCCGTATGATATTCTTGGGAAAGGTTGCATCGTACTCCTTTAGAATCGCAAAACCTCACGTTGCTTAAGATGATAAGAAATCTCGTCAGGAATTTTCGTTTCAAGAAATCTCGCTGAAGTCTTGTTGAATTCATGTTGCTAACATTTGGAATCTTGCGAACATTTAGAATCCTTTGTGTTCTGATTCAAAAACATAATTCTATTGATTTTTAAGAAGTTTTTTACTAAGTGTGGGGTGGGCCCCACTTGTGGCTTAGTTGGTTTTCCAAGGTTTGCCACATTTCATTTGAATTCAAGAGTCATACTATATAAAGTCTTTGGCTGCCACATTAATGGTGTTCAAACCTTATCCAAATCCATTATTAATTAACCACTAATCTCTTGATTAACTTAATAATCTCTCACTATCCAATAATTAACCAATTACCCATATAATTAAGAATTATCTCAAATTACTTAAAATACTACCCATTTTTAATATACTGTATACATCATACTATCACGGTCATATGGTACCGTGTATAGTGCTAGTCTATAAATATTAGGCATTATTGCTCAGACCGTATTTTATTCCAAATCGGCAACTTTCAACGAAACTCATTTTCTTTAATTCGTGTACCCTTTATCCTTCATGGCACTTACTTATAGCTTGTTATAAATAGCATAATGCTTATAATCTCAAAATAATCTCATTTCCCAAACTTACGTTGATTAACTTACGCCGAAACTTTAACATACAAAAATACGGGATCTAACATCTCATTTTGGAGCTTCCATCAATTTACTTGTGGCGTACTTTCATTTACGAAAATATGGGGTGTAACACTTTGACTTTGTGACAACGATCTTGAAACTGTATTTTTATGACTCCGATAGCTTTGTGTCTTTATTTCATACACTTGCGTATGCCCGGAATTGATTTTGGAAGTTTATAGGTTGATTTGTGTTGATTTGCCGAAATTTGATAATTTTAGGATGGAAAAGTTTGACCGTAGGTTGACTTTTAGCTATTGAGCTCGAAAATTGATTTTGAGACTTGGAATAGGTCTGTTATGGCATTTAGAACTTGTTGCAAAATTTGGCATAATTCCGAGTTAAATTGATAGGAATCGGACGCATAGTTGTAATTTTAGAAGTTCTTGAAATTCTCTTTTAAAATCATGCATTTTAGAGTCCAATTTGTAGTTTTAGATGTTATTTTTGTGTTTTGATCGAGCGAGCGAGATTGTATGATATTTTTAGACTTGTATGGATGTTTGGTGTCATGACCCAAAATCCACTTAGTCGTAATGGTACCTAACCCAACCCGTCAGGTAAGCCAATTAACAACTATCTAATTAATGAGATTTTTTTTACAAGAAAGAAATGATAATAAAACTACCTTTATACAAAAATTTCCAAGGACTGGTAGTACAAATCATGAGCTTCTAATGTTAGAATTTACAAAGCTGGTATGAAATAAATATATCATATATTCGAAATGTACATAAACAAATTAGGTTTTTAAAACTGTGATTTTTCCCAAAACTTTTCAACAATACTTAAGATGTTTCATTTTTCAGATAGCATGAGTAAAGTACATCTATATGATCACATGTCACGATGTAGGTGAAATCATGAATGATGCAATGTCGTACAACATGAGGAAAATGCGTCTTTATACCTGTATGTCAAGTGTGCATGTCAAATGCAATATATCTCAGAGATGAACTCATGTACTCACACTCTCAGAGTACTCAATCTCATTGTCTCACACTTTCCACTCATCATGCTCAATCACTCAGTACTGTATATGGCTAATGCAACCGAGGTAAGATCCATCCCAAATATATATGGCAACTGACAATCAGTCACTCAATACTGTATAAGGCTAATGCAGTTTGGGGAAGATCTATCCCCAAATATAATTGCTTCGGGAAAGTTCCATACCCAGGGAAGATCCATCCCTCAATATAAATCAATTGCGCTCACTGGGGGTGTGTATAGACTTTGGAGGGTCTCCTTCATCCCAAACGCTATAATCTGCACGGACAACTCACGTGTTATAGTATCAATATCTGGATTCACAAGGACAAGTGATGTACGAATAACTCACGTGCCATAGTATCAATATCTGGATCCGCACGTGACAACTCATGTGGTGCACAGAAAACTCACGTGCCATAGTATCAATAACTTCACAATTAGGCCATCGGCCTCACTCAGTCATCAATCTCTCCAGTCTCTCGGGTTCACAATGCCATAAAACTAACCCAAAAATAATGATATGATGTGTCAATATATAGCAACAGAGATAGGGATATGATATGAAATGAATAAACACGACTGAGTATGAAATTACAATGTAAGTAAATAACTCAACAGCATGGATGACCTCAGTGGGTCCCAACAGAATAAGCATGTAGCCTAGACATAGTTTCTAATATGGATCACAGCTCAATAGCTCTAGTACTTAGAGATTTCATGGTTACAGATAAGATCAGGTAACTACACAGTACCACAGAAATAACAGAGTCACAATTCACACGGTGCACGCCAACACGCCTATCGCCTATCATGTGCGTCACCTCAACATAAAACACATAACACGTAATTCATAGTTTCATACCCCCAACACCAAGTTTAGAAGTATTACTTACCTCGAACCAGCCAATTTCAATACCGAACAAGCCAAGCGATGCTCTAAAAATGCCATCTCGCACGTATCGACCTCTGAACGGCTCGAACCTATCCAAAAGAAACTCAAATATATCAATTAACGCCAAAGGAAACAAACCCAATTAATAAAGATCGAATCTTTAATCGAAAGCCCAAAATTGACTTAAAATAAAACTTGGGCCGGCACCTCGGAACTCGATAAAACTCACAAAATCCGATAACTCATTCAATTATGAGTCCAACCATACTAATTTCATCCAATTTGGACTCCGATTCAATATTTAAAACTCAATTATTCACTTTAGAAAAGTTTTTGATAAAAACCTCCAATTCTCCTATCATATGGATTAATTCAAAAATAAACTTCTGTGATCATATTAAAATACAAAAATTGTAGTTGGATACTGACCTCCATTAAAATACGTAACACCGCGAAAGTCACCTCAATCGGAGCTCTAGAACTCAAGATATGCTCAAAATACCAAAAGAACGTAATCTGATTTTTTATACACAGGGATTTTTGCTTTTGCGACAAAAACTCCGCACCTGCGCATTTCTAGTTGTCATTTCTGCTTTTGCGGACCATTTTTCGGACCCAACTTCGCATCTGCGAAGCACCAGCACAAGTTCTCTTCTCCGACACTAAAATGAGCATAACTACCTCATACGATGTCCAAATTCAACGATTCTTTTTTTTATGGCTCCGTAATTATAATACGGATCTAATGCTTTAATAAAATCAGAAATTAGAGCTCATTTTATTAATATGGTACCATTTATGCTTGAAGAAATGACGTTAGCATAAAAAATAAGAGCAATACAACCCAAACTTATATGAAACTCACCCGAGCCCCACGGCACCCCGTCTGAACATACCAATATGTCCCATAACATAACATGAACTTACTAGAGGCCTCAAATCATATAACAAAATTAAAACGACGAATCACACCTCAATTCAAACTAGAATGAACTTTGAGCTTCCAGCTTCCAAAACTCGCGCCGAAACATATCAAATCCACTAGGAATGAACCTAAATTTTGCACTCAAGTCCCAAATGACATAACGAAGCTATTAAAATTCCCTAAACCACAATCCGAACTCGATACCATCAAAGTCAACTCCCGATCAAAGTTATAAATTTTTCAAACCTTCAAATTTCCAACTTTTGCTGTTTAGCGTCGAATCCTTCTAGAAATATCCAAATGCAAATCCGGGCATACGCTAATGCAACCATCAAAACTCTATTTCGGAGTCAAATTCACAAAAGTAAAACTTGGTCAACTCCTTTAATTTAAAGCTTAAATCATGAAATTCATTCTTTCAAATCGATTCCAAATAACCTGAAAACCAAAACCGATGATTCACACAAGTACTAATACGTCATACGAAGCTACTCATTCCCTCAAACTACCGAGCGAAGTGCAAATTCTCAAAATGACTGACCGGATCGTTATATTAGGTTTGAAGCCCCGAGGTCTCGAGTGAGTTTTGAACGATTAGTGGGGTGTGGTTGGAATCAAATGAGTTGTTGGTTTCTATACAGGCCTCAGATCTCGCAATTGCAAGTTCTAAGTTCGCATTTGCGAAGTTGAGCCAAGCCTATTGGGTTCGCATTTGTGAACCTAGTATTCGTATTTGTGAAGTGTGCTGGGAATGAGCTAGTTTGCATTTGTGATCGCTTTGGTCGCAATTGTGAAGGTCCGTTGTTCGCAATTGCTATTCATCGCAATTGTGATGATAGCAGAGATGGGAGGGTCTTTGCATTTGCGAGAGATTTTTCACATTTGCAGGGTTCGCAATTGCGCAACCCAGGTCGCAAATGCGACATCTACGACTGGACAAATAGCTGAGGGATGGGATTTTTGAGTTCATTCTCTCATTTTTAAACCCTAGATTCTGTAGGAGACGACTTGGAGAGGGGATTTTCACCTAGAAAACTTGGGTAAGTGATTCTAATTTACTTCTAATCATATTCCATCAACTTATCTTAGATTTTAGTATCAAAATCATGTGAATCAAAGTAGAAATTTATGAAACTTTGTCAAGTTTTTGAAAAATAAGAAATTGAGTTTTGAGAGTCGATTTGGACTCGAATTTTGAAACTAATCACATATATGAACTCATGGGGTCATGAGTAAGCGGAATCTACCATTGGACCTGGGTTTTGACCGGGTGGGCCCCGCTTGACATTTGTTGACTTTTTAGGAAAAGTGTAAATATCTTAAATTTATCTACTGCAATTGAATTTTCTAGCATTGTTTGATTTTATATTTTGGTTAGACTTGAGCAGTGTGGAGGCGGATTGTAAGGGAAAAGCTATTTTCGAGTATTGAATTGACCTAATTTAGGTAAGTGTCTTATTTAACTTCGTGTGGGGGAACTACCCTATAGGATTGATATTGTTTGATTCAATTGTGCTAAGTGAAATCCGTGTACGCAAGGTGACGAGTGGGTACACAGGTTGTACGTAGTATTTGATCATTTTAGGCTACTTAGACTATTTTCATGCTTTAATTGAAATGTCATATTATGTTCTAAATTCTCGTAGTTAAATCATCCTTAATTGTGTTAGACTATACTTAAATTCCTTAGTTGAATTGTTTAGTAGTTGTTCTACATCCTACTTGCTAAATTGCTCCCATGCTTTTGTTAAACTTGTTGCCCCCTTTATTATCACATGTTATCTCTTCATTGTTAATTATCATTGTTGAATCAATTGTTCATGTTGCCCTTTATTTGTTGACTTCCATTATTTGATACTCATTATTGAAGATTATTTCCTTTATTGTGAGTTAATTTGACCTGATATCATGGTTACACGTTGTTTTCTTATTGTTGAGTTATTTAATGTTGAGGTTGTGGAAGTTGTCAATACATTGAGGCGATGTTGGTTATTATTGAAACATTTATCCTATTGAGCATTTTCCATCCATTATGGTTGTTGATATTCTTGTATACGTTGTGTTAGAGACATGGGCTATTATTATAGAAACATTGATATTGTTGTTGTAGGTAAGTTGTGATATGTGGTCACTTGTGGTGCGAGTTATTATTGTGATATGATATTGATACGCATGCGGCAGTATAAGGTTTGGGTTGATATGCATGCGGGGGAATAAGGTGGGACTTATGTGCGTGTTGCTTGTAGAGGAAATACGTGAAGCCACCGGGCATCACAAGGTGAGCTAAAGTGCGTGTAACTATTTCAGAAAAACTGTTTTCAAAACATATTTTCAAATGTAAGCCTCATGAGGCGGTATAAGGAAGGATTGTGACTGAAATTGAGAAATGTGGATATGAGGCGGTACCTTGATTGTTATTCTTCATTATACAAGACGATACCTCAGTTTTGATTTCATTATACACGAGGCGGTACGTCGATATGATTCTTGTTGTTATTTCAAGTTGCAAAGTGTTTTGGTGGAAAATTATAGGTGTTGTTTCATTCCTTAGTGTTATATCAATTGTTGTCCGTACATGATAATTGTAGTCCTTTAGTTGCTTCTTTTATACTATTCATACTGTTGATTTTCCGGTATTAGATCATGTTATTGTCACGACCCAATTCCCGAACCTGGTCGTGATGGCGCCTCTCATGAAGACAAGGCCAGTCATTCAACCCAATTCATCCTTTTAAGACAATTAATTAACACAATTATAGTATAAACATGGTTTAATAATATCCAATAGCGGAAAGTATAGATAAAATACGGAAATCCAACCCAACTCAGCCCTAACCGGGGTGTCACAAGTCATGAGCTACTACAGAGTTTACTAAAATTCTACAAAGTATGGAATTAGGAACAAAGTCTGAAGATATCATAAATAACAGAAGATAAGGGAGAAAACGGGTCTGCGAACGCCATGCAGCTACCTCGATAACTCCGATGAAAACTAAACAGCAGAAAACTCGCTCTATGCCTCAGGAATACCTGTACCTGCACACATGGTGCAGGGAGTAATGTGAGTACTCCGACCCAGTGAGTAATAAATATAAATAATAACTGAAGGTAAGAAAACACGTTAAGGCACACAACACTCTATACAGAAGCAGTGAAATCATTTAAAATAACAATTCAGTGAAACATCATGTGAAATTTCTTTTAAACCAATAAAAACAATAATTTGGCAGTAAAAGACGAGTAGAAATCTGCCTCTCGGTCTCAATATCAAAATAACAAGTAGAAATCTACCCCTCGGGCTCAGTATCAAAATAATAAGTAGAAATCTGCCCCTCAGGCTCAGTATCTCAGAACAGTATCAGCCCCTCGGGCTCAGTATCTCAAAAGAGTATCAGCCCCTCAGGCTCAGAACAGTATGAAGCAACCAGTCAATGAAATAAGAGCACAAAATTATTATGGCGGATAATGCAGATGAGGAATACATGCATGAGTGTAATGCAATGCATATGACGGTACCATCTGGTACCCACTGCGGTGTGCAGCCCGAGCAATCCATATTTATTTATCGTCGACGACGCTCACTGGGGGTTTGTACAGACTCCGGAGGGGCTCCTACAGCCCAAGCACAATAACAAGTCATCTCGTGGCATCAATCAAGTCCTGGTCAGTCATTGTTACCTGACCAATTTAAATCACATAGTGTCATTGTTACCACTGTTTCAAGTCACATCATACAGTGTCATTGTTACCACTATTTCAAATCACTGCTGCGGCGTGCAGCCCGATCGATGCTCAGTCCAGAAATCATAATAAGCCCATTGGGCATTTGTAAAACAGTAGTTCTCAGCCCGAAATATCATTTAAGTTTTCAAATCTTAGAAAGATGGTTGAGTTTGCAAAACAGTATTTAAAACCTTGGACTGAGATCAAATGATATGCATGTATGCGAAAACAGTGATGTCAATCCCTGAAGGATTCAAATAATTGGCAAGAAGCCAAAATGTAACAATTAAATCCAAGTAAGGATGATTTTTAATTTAGTTCAAGTAGAAAACACGGTAAAAACATCTCTCGGGACAGACTAAGTCACAATCCCCAATGGTGCTCTACCCCACGCCCGTTATCCGGCATGCAAGTCACCTCAATATAGCGTTACGATGTGAAATTCTGGGGTTTTAAACCCTCAGGACATCATTTACATCAATTACTCACCTCAAACCGGCTACTTCTTTAGCTCGCGACGCCTTTGCCCCTCGAATTGGCCTCCACGTGCGTCGAATCTGCCCAAAATCACAATGAATATGTCGCATTATACTAAAGGGACAATACCCAATCGAAAGCAATCGAAAAATATCAAAATTCACGAATTTGACAAAACCCGAGCCCCGGGCCCACGTATCAAAACTCAGAAATTTTTATACCAAAATATTCTTCGTCCTCTCACGAGTCCGTACATATAAAGAACACAAAAATCGGAGCTCGTTTGGCTCTTCAAATCGACCCTAGAAAATCTCAAAAGCACAAGCCCTAAAACCCCACTTTTCTACGGATTTTCATGATCTAATTCACATATAATCTTGTATTTAACTTGAAAATAAGTAGAAACAACTCACCTTTGATGCTTGATAAAATCCCCCTTGAAATTCTCTCCAAAATCATCCAAGCCAAATGAAAGAAATGAAAGAAATAAGCCAAATCCGTGTTTAAAGAATCTGTCCGTGCTTCGTCGAGTTGTACCTTGCACTTGTGCTATACAAGTTGTACATCCTATTAAAATTTTCCCTTATCGGACACCTTCTGTTTAAACACCCATAACGTCTTGTATAAATATCCAAATTACAAATGGTTTAGAGATTTAGAAACTAGACTCGAAGATATTTAATTTGATAGGTTGTACACCATATAACGCTTTATATATCCCGAGATATGAGCTTCTAAAGTCGGCTCCATGAAATCAGAAAATTCTGGAGAAACTGCTCCAACAGTTATCTTCAATCGATCATAATTTTCTCTACAGATGTCAAAATTACAATTTCCTTAGCTTTATGGAAACTAAACACGAAGAGCTACAACTTTCATTTTTGAATCATCTCCAAATTCCTTGTATATCAAAAGATATAGGCCTCTGAAGTACGCTCCACGACTGCACATTTGCTATCCAAAGACACCTTCTGCAGAAATTTCTGCAGCTTTTTCTTTTCTTTTTGGTCCGAATTTCATTCCGTTAACCTTCCGAAATCCACCCGAGGCCCTCGGGACCTTAACCAATTATATCAACATGTCCCACAATATCATTCAAACTTGTCCCAACCTTTGGAACACTCAAAATAACATCAAATCATCATCGGATTCAACCCTATGAATCTCAAGAACTTCCAAATTCCATTTTTGATCAAAATCCCAACCAAACCACGTCCGAATGACCTCAAATTTTGCAGACAAGTCCAAAATGACATAACGAAGCTATGACAACTCTCGAAATTCCATTCCGACCCTCGGATCAAAATCTCTCCTATCAACCTGAATTTCCCAAAATACTAACTTTGTCAATTCAAGCTTAATTCTACACCGGTCATCACAAAAATATTTCGGATACACTCCTAAGTCCCAAATCACCTAACGAAGCTATCCGAACCATAAAATTCGCATTTTGAGCCCTCTAACACATAAGTCAATATCCGGTTGACTTTTCCAACTTAAGCTTCCTTAAAAGAGACTAAGTGTCTCAAACCTTACCAAAACTAGTCCGAATGACTTCAAATTTTGCACACAAGTCACATTCGACATTACGGACTTGCACCAACTTTCGGAATCGCATTCCGACCCCGATATCAAAATTTCCACTTCCGGTCGAATTTTCTCAAAAACCTTCAAATTTCTATATTTAGCCAAATGACTTCAAAATGACCTCCGGACATCCGAATTCACTTCCGATCGCGCTCCCAACTCCAGAATCACCATACGGAGCTATTCCCAGACTCGAAATCCCAAACGGACATCTATAACTCTGAAATGCCATCCAACCCAAATTTATGAAATTCTTCTAAAATACTAACTTCCACAATATACGCCGAAATGCTCACGGGTTATCCAAAACCAAATCCGGACATACACCCAAGTCCGAAATCATCATACGAACATGCTGGAACTTTCAGATCCCAATTCTAAGGTCGTTTACTCAAAATTCCAATCTTAGCCATTTTCTTCAACTTAAGGTTGCCGCAATGAAAAGTTTCTTTCCAATTTGACTCCGAATTTCCCGAAATTCAACTCTGACCATACATACAAGTCAATATACCTGAAATGAAGTTGTTCATGACTTCCAACTGCTGAACGACGAGCTAGAGCTCAAAACGACCGGTCGGGTCGTTACATTCTCCCCCACTTAAATAGACATTCGTCCTCGAACGTTCCAAGAACTGCCCTTAAGTTATCTGAAATCACTGTTTAACCCCTCGTGCACCTGCCTGTGCTACCACAACTCATATGGACACATTAGTTTGATCAAATCTATAGATATCCTCTTTATCCATACAATAAGCTCAGAACCCAATTCCAACACCTGAAATTCTCTACCAGACTTGTTCCCTGTATATAAACATTGTATCAACTACCACACGAGGTACCAGAACACGACTGCGTACCTTTGTTGAATTAGCACCATGCATCGCATAATTCACCATCTAACCACAATGACACTCAATGATCCTTAATAACCAAAATTCTACGACTCTGATGCTCCCAATGCATATGATGATATACCTATACATTCTGTTATAATGCTGACGATACAACCACAATGGAGGAGATGTGCAGAAATTTCTAACCAATTGCAGAGTTAACCAAACATTAATTCTCTCCTTTTTGACTAAAATCATCACCTCATTACTACCCAAATACTGGTAACTGCCCTTTAATATACCTCACATAATCCCACTACAATGGTCCCCGATACCAATAGTCTCGCCTCACCTAGTACGAGCTGCTCAGACAACCAATCACCACAGACAATGACCAACTGTCTCACATGATGCAAAAATGCGCCAATAGGCCATAATGCGAACAAGATACATAAGGAAATGATTCAGGAATGGACTGCTCAACTCACACAACTAATATGGACTTTTCCCCAGAGAATAGGAATTTATCAAGCCGTTTCACAACACACATGGCACAATCACAATATTACATGAGTTGATAAACACGAAACAACATATGATATTCCAACACCCCTCCTTGAGGAGCGCTATACTAAAATGAACACATCTGACTCACATGAAGCCCATAATCCTATTTAAATCCATTCACCCACTTCAAGTCGATTCTGCTCGCACTGAACTAGGCTGATAGCCTTTCCTGGACCGTAATAAGTCATTTATTCTCATAACATGAAAGAACTACCACCATAGTCGGGACAACACCCCACAATCCACAACCAAATGAACTGAACGACTTCATATAGATCTTAGATATTCTTCCAACATTTCAACTTTCTTAAGTCCCAAAAATTTGACTAACTCCCAGATTTTTCAAATATTTCGGCAGAGTCTCCCTTGTAGTTGGGCCTATCCACCTGTCATAGTAACACCAAAACAACTCCTAACAGCATGTCCACAACCCAACAAGCACCACAAGTATATCAATAACACTAATCTCAGCATTACAAACCCGACATTATCACAATGATATTTTGACATGAAACGCATTATTTATATGATCATAACCACATTTCTGGTCTTAATAGTTGTTCATAAATAATTCCATCATTATCAATAAATCTCATATTAACCACCACCTCATTTCAAATTTTCACAATACTGACAACAGAATGTGAGGCATGAAGACCTCATTATTACTTACTCGAATTAATGAGTCACATTTAACGCCACCTGGGAACTCATCTCATAAGCTAAAACTCAATGTTTATAGTACCAAAATGGCTGAATATGAACATAAAATATACAAGAATTATCAAATCAACCTAACTGGCATGACTCCCTTTAATATTATCATACAAATTAAACTTTACTAAGGAAAACTTTAAACTCATAATTATTTACCACAAGGACCTTGTCCTTACATAACCTCCACCACGGCTTGCAGCCCGATTTAAATATTTCACATTGTGACAACTGTAGTTTTCAATTTCCTTTCTTTCTTCTTCTCAATAAATTTCGTAAACATTTTTTTTCATAGCACATAACGAACCCTCATACCGGTAGGGCATATAATTCATAAAAAAAGTTGGAACCAATTATTTCGAAACACATTAAACCCATTGTAGTGAATAATAAACATTACTTTAACCTTACTAACATCCAGAATTCTTTTCAAGACCCGAATCTCAAATACACACACTGTATAAGTCCGAACAAACTGTGTCAAGCCATAACAATAACCCTAGATATAATCGCATAACATACTACACAAATCGTATACTCGCAACACCATTCTCGATCATCATAACCACTCAAACTAACCAAGTACCAGTAGGAAACCCCACATTAAATAGAACCTCGCTCCAAAACCTTCGTACCCCATCAATAATGAATAAATATATAGGAACTCACAATACACAACACGTTCCCCATACCTGTAGAAAGTATTTATTTTAAACCATGGTAGAAACCACCAAGAACACTTGGAAATCCATTTTCTCCTAATCAATCTATCAGAACTAAATTCCTCTAATTCAACCAGGCCACGTAGGTCATCAAACTCAGAAATATTGCCATATTACTACAGCTAGTTCAACAAAATTTCTTCACAAGCTTAGGTAACACAGACCGTAAAATACCTCAATTCCACTACTAAGATCATCTTCATTCTCGTGACAATCAACTCAAATTTCTCAATTAGAGTCAAATTCAAATCTCAACACATACACCATGTTAGTAGAAAAGAAACTCTCTACTCAACATTATAAGGAACACACCTACGTAGATTATTCCGCATGAGATAACCCACCTACTTTGCCTCCAATTAACATTTTTATATATCTTCCACCGTCATACACATTACATAATCACTTAGTCTTCCTGGGTCTAAACTCATACTGTAACATGAAATTTATTTCACTCCAAACAGGGGACTTGAAAAGATTCTTCACGCCCATAACTCGGAGCTACACCTCTAATCACAATGGAAATCATACACTTAATAGTTCACCTATCATCCAGCAGATCTTTCTCGACACTTCCAAGTCATATAGAAACATCTCGCAGTACTAATATACCTATCACATTGCTACCCAGCCGTCATTCCCACTAATAGGGGCAATACCGGACATATAAGTTCAAAACACTTGCTCACACAATCAGCACCTCGGTGCTTAAGTCGTAGGAAAAGATCCGGCCTCAAGTCCTTCAGACTGGCCCAACATCAACTCATAGAGATCACGTCTCGCCCCTCAATCAGGGAATCATAAGCCATCAAGGCAAATCTGATACTGAGCGCTCATGCGCGCATGCGAACGCGTGGAAGGAATTTCAAGAGTTACTTTTTAAGCTGAATCAAGAACGCACGATAAGAATTCAAGAATGTGAAATTTTCCTAAAGGTTCTGTAGCCTCTCGAGGATAAATACAGACGTCTCTGTACCGATCCCCAAGACTCTACTAAACCTGCTCATGACTCGTGAGACCTATATAACCTAGGCTCTGATACCAACTTTGTCACGACCCAATTCCCGAACCTGGTCTTGATGGCACCTCTCATGAAGACAAGGCCAGCCATTCAACCCAATTCATCATTTTAAGATAATTAATTAACACAATTATAGTATAAACATGGTTTAATAATATCCAATAGCGGAAAGTATAGATAAAATACGGAAATCCAACCCAACTCAGCCCTAACCGGGGTGTCACAAGTCATGAGCTACTACAGAGTTTACTAAAATTCTACAAAGTATGGAATTACGAACGACGTCTGAAGATATCATAAATACAGAAGATAAGGGAGAAAACGGGTCTACGAACGCCATGCAGCTACCTCGATAACTTCGATGAAAACTGAACAGCAGAAAACTCGCTCTATGCCTCAGGAATACCTGTACCTGCACACATGGTGTAGGGAGTAATGTGAGTACTCCGACCCAGTGAGTAATAAATATAAATAATAACTTAAGGTAAGAAAACACGTTAAGGCACACAACACTCTATACAAAAGCAGTGAAATCATTTAAAATAACAATTCAGTGAAATATCATGTGAAATTTCTTTTAAACCAGTAAAAAAAAGATAATTTGGCAGTAAAATGACGAGTAGAAATCTGCCTCTCGGGCTCAATATCAAAACAACAAGTAGAAATCTACCTATCGGGCTCAGTATCAAAATAATAAGTAGAAATCTGCCCCTCGGGCTTAGTATCAAAATAATAAGTAGAAATCTGCCCCTCGGGCTCAGTATCTCAGAACAGTATCAGCCTCTCAAGCTCAGAACAGTATGAAGCAACCAGTCAATGAAATAAGAGCACAGAATTATTATGCCAGATAAAGCAGATGAGGAATAAATGCATAAGTGCAATGCAATGCATATGATGGTACCCTCTGGTACCCACTGCGGCGTGCAGCCTGATCCATCCATATTTATTTATCATCGACGGCACTCATTGGGGTGTGTACATACTCCGAAGGGGCTCCTACAGCCCAAACGCAATAACAAATCATCTCGTGGCATCAATCAAGTCCTGGTCAGTCATTGTTACTTGAACAATTTATATCACACAGTGCCATTGTTACCACTGTTTTAAGTCACATCATACAGTGTCATTGTTACCACTATTTCAAATCACTGCTGCGGCGCGCAGCCCGATCCATGCTCAGTCCAGAAATCATAATAAGCCCATTGGGCATTTGTAAAACAGTAGTTCTCAGCCCGAAATATCATTTAGAAATATCATTTAAGTTTTCAAATCTTAGAAAGATGGCTGAGTTTGCAAAACAGTATTTAAAATCTTGGACTGAGATCAAATGGTATGCATGTATGCGAAAACAGTGATGTCAATCCCTGAAGGATTCAAATAATTGGCAAGAAGCCCAAATGTAACAATTAAATCCAAATAAGGATAATTTTCAATTTAGTTCAAGTAGAAACCACGGTAAAAATATCTCTCGGGACAGACTAAGTCACAATCCCCAATGGTGCTCTACCCTACGCCCGTTATCCGGCGTGCAAGTCACCTCAATATAGCGTTACAATGTGAAATTCCAGGGTTTCAAACCCTCAGGACATCATTTACATCAATTACTCACCTCAAACTGGCTACTTCTTTAGCTCGCGACGCCTTTGCCCCTCGAATTGGCCTCCACGTGCGTCGAATCTGCCTAAAATCACAATGAATATGTCGCATTATACTAAAGGGACAATACCCAATCGAAAGCAATCGAAAAATATCAAAATTCACGAATTTGACAAAACCCGAGCCCCGGGTCCACGTCTCAAAACTCATAAATTTTTATACCAAAATGTTCTTCGTCCTCTCACGAGTCTGTACATATAAAGAACACAAAAATCGGAGCTAGTTTGACTCTTCAAATCGACCCTAGAAAATCTCAAAAGCACAAGCCCTAAAACCCCACTTTTCTACGGATTTTCATGATCTAATTCACATATAATCTTGTATTTAACTTGAAAATAAGTAGAAACAACTCACCTTTGATGCTTGATAAAATCCCCCTTGAAATTCTCTCCAAAATCATCCAAGCCAAATGAAAGAAATGAAAGAAATAAGCCAAATCCGTGTTTAAAGAAATCTGCCCGTGTTTCGTCGAGTTGTACCTTGCACTTGTGCTATACAAGTTGTACATCCTATTAAAATTTTCCCTTGTCGGACACCTTCTGTTTAAACACCCATAACATCTTGTATAAATATCCAAATTACAAACGGTTTGGAGATTTAGACTCGAAGATCTTTAATTTGATAGGTTGTACACCATATAACGCTTTATATATCCCGAGATATGAGCTTCTAAAGTCGGCTCCATGAAATCAGAAAATTCTGGAGAAACTGCTCCACCAGTCATCTTCAATCGATCATAACCTTCTCTAAAGATGTTCAAATTACGATTTCCTTAACCTTCTGGAAACTAGACACAAAGGGCTATAACTTTTGTTTTTGAATCATCTCAAAATTCCTTGTAGATCAAAAGATATAGGCCTCCGAAGTACGCTCCACGACTGCACATTTGTTGTCCAAAGACAGCTTATCAGCAGAAATTGCAGCAACTTTTTCTTTCTTTTTGGGTCCGAATTTCATTCCGTTAATCTTCCGAAATCCACCTGAGGCCCTCGGGACCTTAACCAATTATATCAACATATCCCACAATATCATTCAAACTTGTCCCAACCTTTGGAACACCCAAAATAACATCAAAACATCAAATCATCATCGGATTCAACCCTATTAATCTCAAGAACTTCCAAATTCCATTTTTTATCAAAACCCCAACCAAAACACGTCCGAATGACCTCAATTTTTCAGACAAGTCCAAAATGACATAACAAAGCTACAGCAACTCTCGAAATTCCATTCCGACCCTCGGATCAAAATCTCTCCTATCAACCGGAATTCGCCAAAATACTAACTTTGTCAATTCAAGCTTAATTCTGCACCGGTCATCACAAAAATATTTCGGACACACTCCTAAGTCCCAAATCACCTAAAGAAGCTATCTGAACCATAAAACTTGTATTTCGAGCCCTCTAACACATAAGTCAATATCCGGTTGACTTTTCCAACTTAAGCTTCCTTTAAAGAGACTAAGTGTCTCAAACCTTACCAAAACTAGTCCGAATGACTTCAAATTTTGCACACAAGTCACATTCGACATTACGGACTTGCACCAACTTTTGGAATTGCATTCCGACCCCGATATCAAAATTTCCACTTCCGGTCGAATTTTCTCAAAAACCTTCAAATTTCTATATTTAGCCAAATGACTTCAAAATGACCTCCGGACATCCGAATTCACTTCCGATCGCGCTCCCAACTCCAGAATCACCATACGGAGCTATTCCCAAACTCGGAATCCCAAACGGCCATCTATAACTCTGAAATGCCTTCCAACCCAAATTTATGAAATTCTTCTAAAATACTAACTTCCACAATATACGCCGAAATGCTCACGAGTTATCCAAAACCAAATCCGGACATACGCCCAAGTCCAAAATCATCAGACGAACATGCTGGAACTTTCAGATCCCAATTCCGAGGTCGTTTACTCAAAATTCCAATCTTAGCCATTTTCTTCAACTTAAGGTTGCCGCAATGAAAAGTTTCTTTCCAATTTGACTCCGAATTTCCCGAAATTCAACTCTGACCATACGTACAAATCAATATACCTGATATGAAGTTGTTCATGACTTTCAACTGCTGAACGACGCGCTAGAGCTCAAAACGACCGGTCAGGTCGTTACAGTTATCTTCCTGATTCATATTATTTTCTTACTTTCTATTTTATATCCGTATTTTATTTTATACTATCTATTTCATATCCTAGTAGGTATATTAACCTAACCTCGTCACTACTCTATTAAGGTTAGGCTTGATACTTGTTGGGTACCATTGTGGTGTACCCATAATATGCTTCTGCACATCTTTTGTGCAGATCCAGCTACGTATGCTCGTGCCGGTAGATAAAGATTTCGGAGGGAATTTAGGGTCGTGACAGTAAACTTTAGTTGTCTTCTATTTTTTAATATCCCACTCCATACAAGCTTGTTTAAATTGACTAAAACTTCCAAACTTCATCCCTAGTTCCAATGTTGGCTTATCTTTGTGTTTAGCTTCATTATACTCTTCATATACAACCTCTTCTTGAATCTTATCTTCTTCCTCTTCAAACTCAACCTCTTCACGCAATTCATCTGAATCTGCATAATCAGATTCAACATCAATAACATATGGTAGTACAACAATGGCAAAAATGGATGGTACATTGGTAGGGCCCGATGCATTTCTAGGCCTCCCCTTACCTCTTATATTTTTTCTTCAACTATAGCCTTCTAAAAGTCATCATCTTCATCAGAAAAATTATAATATGGATCGTCAAAACCTTCATCTTCTATAGCACCCTCAACATCATTCGGTGCATTTGAATACTCCTACAATAGACAGACGATATCGATAAAAAATATTATTTGGATGTCTTAGAGACTTGAAAATGAAGAATACTTTCCTAGTTTAATGGTTTGAGGAATGCTTTCTAGGGTTTAAGGATAGTGGTTTGACACTACAATATACTTGCTGATAAGACAATTTTGCTCTGTTGGGAGTAAATAAAAGGAAAAAGAAATAGAAAAAGAGGGAAGTGGTAACAAAAGAAATATTGCATTAGTTAGATTGGTTCAATTTTTAAGTTTCTTGGTACAATATTTTGGGTGGGCATTAGCTAGCTTGATTTAATTTTTTTTTGTTTCTCGGTATAGTATATTAACTTTCAATTTTGATAATCTGTCCATTACAGTATGTTTGCCCAATTTCTCATATTTTGTGATCCAAAAAATCAAAAAAAAAGTATTCAAAGAGCTTTTCTCCATACAATTTGTACTGAAATTCTTTGAATAAAATAGTTACCACAACAAAGCCTTTGATCGGCAGAAGATAGAAGAAAATATACAGAAAACACATACATGCACGAAGAAATCAAATTGCAACATTGTTGCATTTGAATGCTCTTACAATAGACAGACGATATCGATAAAAAAAATATTATTTGGATGTCTCACACACTTGAAAATAAAGAAGACTTTTTCGATTTAATGGTTTGAGGATTGCTTTCTATGGTTTAAGGATAGCGTTTGACACTCTAATGTACAGGCCGATAAGCCAATTTTTGCTCTATTGGGAGTAAATAAAAGGAAAAAGAAATAGAAAAAGAGGGAAGGGGTAACAGAAGAACTGTTGCATTGGTTAGATTAGTTCAATTTTTAAGTGTCTCGGTAAAATATTTTGGGTGGCATTAGCTAGCTGGATTTAATTTTTTTAGTTTCTCGATATAGTATTTTGACTTTTAATTTTGAAAACTGGGTCGTTTCAGTATGTATGCTCAATTTCTCATATTTTATGATCCAAAAAATCTAAATACATATTCCAAAGAGCTTTTCTCCATGCAATTTATACTGAAATTTTTTGTATAAAAGAGTTACCACAACGAAGAGTTTGATCAGAAGAATAAATAGAAGAAGATATACAGAAGACACATATACGCACGAAAAGGTCAAATTGCAACATTTCTGCATTTGAATACTCTTACAATAGACAGATGATATCTATAAAAAGTATTGTTTGGACGTCTCACACGCTTGAAAATGAAGAAAATTTTCTTGATTTAATGGTTTGAGGATTGCTTTCTAGGGTTTAAGGATAGGGTTTGACACTACAATGTACAGGCGGATAAGACAATTTTTACTCTGTTGGGAGTAAATAAAAGGAAAAAGAAATAGAAAAAGAGGAAAGTGGTAATGGAAGATGTCACACCTCCTTTTTTACACACCCATGGGTATAAGGAGTTTTTCCAATTTAAGTGACATTATTCGAAATGGGATTATTTAATTTAATTTCTTCAGAGTCGCCACTTGGGATAGTTAATTTGGTGTCCCAAGTCATCAATTTATTTTTAAATCCCAAATCAAGGAAATTCGACTTTCATTTTTAAAGTCTGCGAACCAGAAATTCTAGATAAGGAATTCTGTTAACCCGGGAGAAGGTGTTAGGCATTCTCGGGTTCCGTGGTTCTAGCACGGTCGCCTAAACTATTAAAATTGGCCTATTATCTAATTTTAATTACGCATTTTAAAACCTATGTGCATTTTAGCTTATTAACCGCTTTTAGGAAGATTCAACGTTATTTAAAACAAGCCTTGAACCACGCCACATGAAATGCACCCGCGGTCCACGACACATTTAACGTTGTTGAGAATTGGAGTTGGGTCACATGAAATGCACACCCTAATTTAGATAAATAAAGGAAATTAATTTAAAATAGCGCGCCTAAAGCAACTACGAAATTTCGAATTTAAAACAAGGTTTGCGAGGGCCATGGAAAATTCAACTGATGGCACACCTCGATTTTAAAGAGTTAGTATTAATTATCCGAGGGCCATGGGTTATCTAATCTTGCTTATGGCACACCTCGAATCTAATTTTAAAGGAGGTTTGAACTAATCTTTTGAGGGCCATAAATTATGTATTTGGCTAATACGGTACACCTCAAACTAATTAAAGGAATCTAATTAATTAAAGACTAAGATAATTTGAATTTATTCTAAACTAATATTCAAACTAACTAAAATGTTGAACTTGCGTTAAAAAGAAAACAGGTTTGATTATTTGAAGATGGCTTGGGCCATCAACGGCATGGTAAATGAGGAATTAGACTAGAGAGACAGGCCCAAGCATGATAAAGCCTATGATTTCCATTTCAGGTGGCCTCAAGGTCTAGGCCCAAAGGAAGACCCAAATCTCTCGAAAATGAGGCTGCGGAACACAGGACTCGAGATCGAATCCCTGCAGCATAAAAAGGCATTTGAAATTTGAAGCTAACAAACATGGGCCTGATTAGCTTTCGACAAAAAGCAACAGCCTTGAATCAATATTAACTTTAACACTACAACATGTAACCATCCATTACTTTTTATCAAAACCTAACATGCATGTTAAACATTGCATTGTTAAACATGTTGAGTCCTAAATTCATATATTCTACAAAAGCAAACCTTGAATATGACCATAGAACTGCCAATTTTTAAACCACATTAACCATAGACTTACTGGGCCTAATGATTGTTGACTTGACCAACTAGTGGCCAAGACCACAACCACAAACCAACATTCAAAGAGTCCATATTCAGTATTCTCTAAGCAGACATCAACTTAGGTACATAGCATAACCATCAGGACAAATTCAAATCTTAGCTTTAACACATAAAACTGATGAATCAAGCAGTAGTATATCATCAAACTACTAATAATGAACTAGAAGCTTACTCACATACATTTGAAACTACTGAAAACTAAATTGAGAGTATAAATTTATGATTACCAGATTAACTAACCTTCATGACATTATACCAATTTTCAGCTAACATATAAACAAACTAACTAACAATTATTAAACTATAACAAGCATACTAAAATCAAGTTCTTGGAATTCAAGCACTAGAACACCATTTTTAATTTGATAATCATCATTTCCACTCCAAAAGGGTCCTAAAATGTACCTGGTCACAGCAACGAAACAAAGAAAATAAGCTTGAAATGGGAGTAATAGTAGCAGAATATCAGCAGCACCAACATGAGCTAAACAACATCAATACTCAGTTTCTAAAAACCACTTTAAGCCCAGAATGAACCAGAGACTCTTAAAGGTTTCAAGTTTAAAAGAATGATAGCAGACTTTAAACCAATTTTGAACCAACAAGGCAGAAATTTCAGTATTCTTTTTAAAAGTGTTCTTACAGCCGTTTCTAAATTATATCTTCTCTAAAATCTGACTTGAAAATGAAGAAATCTGTCTTTTATAGAGAAACTCTAGGGCAGCAAATATGGTTCAAGATTTTACCCATTGCCCCTTTTTAAATTTTTATTTTTTTCTAGTTAGTCCCTAATTTTAAATTCTGTTTATTAAACTAGCCCCAACCCCACCTTCTAGGTAGCTTCCTAATCAGTTATACAAGATTCTTTTGTCCAGACTCCCCAAACTACCCTTTAAGCTTATGTTATTTACCCTTGTAAACTAACATGGGTCAGGCTGAAACATAAATCCAAACCAAGAAAGAAAACCTGGGCTTACCCAGCCCAATAGAGTCAAACCAATCACAATGAAAGAGAGAGGGGCAGTGGGCTTTTGAGTAAAACCCCTGAATTTTTAATTATCAAACAAAAACCAACAAATTGTGACTGACTTTCGGGCCAAACTATGCTAAAGTGCATTAACAATCGAAACAAGTAATCAACATGAAAACAGCAAGCCTAATGATTGCTTTTAATGAACTTTAGACCTAATCTGACAAACATGATAAACCAAACTAAAAAAATGTTCGTGAATAGAAGTTAAGGATTGAATAAAAAGGGCCGGGAAACATAGAAAAGATATATAAAGAAAGCAAAATACAAGGAAACCAGTGAACTTGATTAGAGAAAAGTGGAAGAAAAAGGAAAAGGTGTAGAATAAAAGAAAAAATCAACGAGATAGGTCATAGGGGAAAAGCTAAAGAAGAAATACCTAGCACTTCGATTTTCAGAAACTCCGGCCAACCCGATTTGGACCAAAAATGAGTGTTAGTTGGGTTGTTCTTATGAGAACAACCGTCTAACACTCGTTTCAGGATGAATCCACTTCAATGCTTGGAGAAAAATGATCCCAGACCTTTGTATGATGAGTCATAGGCGAGGAAGGAATTAGGGTTCTGTCTTAAGATCTGAAATTAAAGAAAAACGGTGGAAATTTGGGGAAATTGATGATGGTTTGGTGTTTGAGGGAGTATGGGGAGTGTGTGGTGAATTTTTGGGAGGATTTGTAGGTCGTCGCCGGCTGGAAATGGTGAAGAATTCAAAGGCGGTCGGTTAGGGTTCTAAGTCTGAAGGGGATGAGGGTGAACTGATTGAGTCCTAGGTTGTCTTTAGGGTGTTTGGACAGTTTTATGTAATTAGGTTGGAGCCCTAATGGCCGTTGGATGAAAGAAGATAAATGGCCCAGATTGATTTATTATTAAAGAACTCGAAACGTCATAGTATCGTCCCTATACTACGTTGTTTGAAATGTCTGAAAGACCAACTTGTCTAGACCTGGTAAAGGGCGATTTGGGCCTAGATTTTGAACGCTTTTGGGGAATTTAATCACTTGGGCTGATAAAATTGGCCCAAAATCAAAGCAATTCTTTTGATTCATTTCCTTTCTTTTTCAAATTAAAATAAAACCTAAATTAACTTCTTAAAACTAAATTAATTTACCAAAAATAAGCTAATTACCCTTCATAGTAATTACAAAATTAATTAAGTCCTAAATTAAAAGAATTCAAAAATTAGAAAGTTAAAAATGCAAAGTGAATTATTATTTTTTTCATTTTTATAAACAATTAACTTATTATTTAACCTAAAAAATGTATAATAAATCCTAAATGCAAATGCAAAGTATTTTTGTATTTTCAGGGATTAAATGAAATTAAGCATGCACAAGAAATTGCAAATAATTAAGAAAAATCTACAATAATTCCTAAAATGACAGATAATTAAAGGAAAAATCTAATTCTTTGGGATTTTGTAGGAGTAATTCATGTGGGGCAAATATTACGTGCTCACAATTGCCCCTCTTTGCTCGGAGACACGAAGGATTTTCGGGTAAAGATAAAATGAGCAATTATGAAGGATTTTTGCCCATTTGAAACTCCATGAGAAGCATTTTTGAAAGAGCCTGATCGAACCTTGCTTTAGAGGTTGCCTACATATCCTTGGCTATAAAGGAATCAGGTCAATGTAGTTCTGGAAATTTCGGTAGCTGGGACTACCAGGAAGCTGTGATTTCACTGTTGCTGCTGCTGCTACTGCTTGCTGAACTCCTCTTTACACCAAAATAAAAAATAAACTAACTAAGACTATTAATTACGAGTTACAAGATTTCTATCTATAAATCTTTTGAAGCTTGATCTTGAGTCTTGGTCGGTTCTTGCTGCAGGCTCTGATCTAAATCTTGATGTTCGTCAGCTGTAACCGCTGGTTCATACTTCGGCTCTGGATCAAGGTGGCACATGCGAAGCTTATGACTTTAATCATATCTTGAGCAGTTCGCATCTTTCTCCACTTCAGCATTTTGAGTTCACTTCTTTTTGCTCTTTTTCTTCTTTTCTTTACTCTGGATTGAGACTCATTCTTTTGGTCATCTCAAACCTTGTGCCTCGAGGTAAAACCTGCCCAGACACCAAAACAAACAAACGAACGAAATTTTTCTGCCCCAGTTTTCACTAGGAAAATTTTGTGAGTTATTGTAACAAAATTCTAGGCTATTTCTTTATTGAAAGCAATAAAATCAGGATTGTGTATCCTTGAGAAAAAAGATTAGGGAGTGGAGCCCTATATCTATACTAAAAATCAACCAGGGAGTGGAGACCATGTGTTGGAAAAGGCAACTAGGGAGTAGAGACCCTATGTCTAAAATCCCAACTAGAGAGTGGAGACTGTATGTTTGCAAAAGGCGACTAGGGAGTGGAGACCCTATGTCTAAAATAATCTCAACTAGGGAGTGGGGACCCTATGTTGGCAAAAGGAGACTAGGAAGTGGAGACCCTATGTCTAAAATCTCAATTAGGGAGTGGAGACCCTATGTTGGCAAAAAGCGACTAGGGAGTGGAAACCCTATGTCTAAAAATAATCTTAACTAGGGAGTGGAGACCCTATGTTGGCAAAAGACGACTAGGGAGTGGAGACCCTATGTCTAAAATAATCTCAACTAGGGAGTGAATACCCTATGTTGGAAAAAAGCGACTAGGGAGTGGAGACTCTATGTCTAAAATATTCTCAATTAGGGAATGGAGACCCTATGTTGGCAAAAGGTGACTAGGGAGTGGAGACCCTATGTCTAAAATCTCAACTAGGGAGTGGAGACCCTATGTTGGCAAAAGGCGACTAGGGAGTGGAGACCCTATGTCTAAAATAATCTCAACTAGGGAGTGGAGACCTTATGTTGGCAAAGGGCGACTAGGGAGTGGAGACCATATGTCTAAAAATAATTTCAACTAGAGAATGGAGACCCTATGTTGGCAAACGGAGACTAGGGAGTGGAGACCCTATGTCTAAAATAATCTCAACTATGGAGTGGAGACCCTATGTTGGCAAAAGGCGACTAGGGAGTGGAGACCATATATCTAAAAATAATCTCAACATGGGAGTGGAGACCCTATGTTGGCAAAAGGCTACTAGGAATTGGAGACCCTATTTCAAAAATAATCTCAACTAAGGAGTGGGGACCCTATGTTGGCAAAAGGTGACTAGGGAGTGGAGACCCTATGTCTAAAATAATCTCAACTAGGGAGTTGAGACCCTATGCTGTCAAAATGCGACTAGGGAGTGGAGACCCTATGTCTAAAATAATCTCAACTAGGGAGTGGAGACCCTATGTTGGTCAAAGGCGACTAGGGGGTGGAGACCCTATGTCTAAAATAATCTCAACTAGGGAGTTGAAACCCTATGCTGGCAAAATGCGACTAGGGAGTGGAGACCCTATGTCTAAAATAATCTCAACTAGGGAGTGGAGGCCCTATGTTGGCAAAAAGCAACTAGGGAGTGGAGACTTTATGTCTAAAAATAAAATCGCAACTAGGGAGTGGAGACCCTATGTTGGAAAAGCGTAAAAGACTGAGATTGGGGATCCTATACTACCATTTTTTTAATTTTCTTCTTATCTCTTTTTTTCATCTCGTTTTGTTTTCTCTATTTTTACTTATTTCATGGAATGAGTAAATGCGGGAAAAATTTGGAGGGGACTTCCCTTTTTATGGATTGTTGCTGCAAAGCTGTTTCTAGCACTTGCGCATTTTTTTTTTGGTTGCACCTGCTTCTTGCACGGTTGCCTTGGATTTCACATATTTCAAGTTTTCAAACAAAGAACAATTATTAGTTTGAAACGGTGGTTGGTTTTGTGGTCTTGATTGTTTTTGATCACTTGATCTCGACCCAACTTTTTTGGTGAGAACCTATGTTGCTTGCTGGCTTTTCTGAAGATTGATCTCTCTCCTAGAACCAAGGAACTCAACTTTCCAAAACATCATATGACGGTTCACCTGTATGGGGCTTTGTTCCTTTCATCTTATTCTGCCTCTATGTGCATTTGACTTCGGATTTCTTTTATTTTCAATAATTTTGACTTTAGAGTATCGGCGATCATGGCCAGTCGGGATCGACTTGATGCACCCGCTAAGGCTGGGTACTTTTCTTTGAACTTGGCTTTTATTAAGCAGAACCCTGTAGAACCAATCTTGCCATCTTTTCTTTGTATTAGTTTTGTAACATAGTTAGACCGAAAGGGATTCAAAGAAAAGTAAACAAAGGACAAAAAAGTGAATTTAAGGAGAAGTGTCCCTTTCGGGGAGGAAAGAAGGACTTATCTGGAGTGCATGCAGACTTCAATAGACATGACATGCTTCTTGGACTAGATACCCGATCTGCACAACTATCCACCTTCTCATAAACCCATTGTGACTCGTGTTTTAAAATCGAGAAACCTTGCCGGGACTCTTTCAGTACCAATGCTAGTGAGGGGTTTCTTATTTTCGATCAATGGCGCCCTTTGCGGGTTTCACCAATCGACCCCTCTCATTTCTCTTGTCACCATCGCCTTATAGTGCTCTTTACGAGTTTTCACTAACAAGACTCTCTCATTTTCAATTTCTCTGCTTACCGTTGACTTATGGTGCTTGTGGGTTTTCACCAATAAGACTCTTTCATTTTATTTCTCTCATCTTGATTGCATCGGACCAAACAAACTGCATTCCCCTATTTTGAACACCTTTCACCGATTGATCGGAAGGACTTGAACAAGGTTTGGGTAAACAAAACTTGGATCAAATTACAATTTTGGACTCGTTCAAGCAGGAATATCGCCGAACCATTATAACATCTGCCCCAGTTTCACTTTGGGGGGAAATTGGATTTTTATTTTGGTGTGACTGAACCCTAGAGAGAGGCTGCCAACGTATCCTTTCGGAATCAAGTCAAACGTAGTTCATGGATATATTTTGTTTTTTGTTGTTTTGTTGTTTTTCTTTTTCTTTTCTTTTGTTTTGATGATTTTTTTTTTTGCAAACGTCTTCAAGTTCCAAAGAGGGTAATGAAAGAAAAGTAACCAGCTCAAAGGATTAGCAAGGGGTTGGGGTGTTTGGGGTAGCGAGGATGAAAGCCTTCGTCATCCCAATCGGATAACGTTGTTGTTGTAGAAGGATTAGACATAGTACCTTTTGACTGCGTCTGCATTTACAGTTGTTTCGGGGTCATTCCCTTCGATGTCTCCCAGGTATAACGCCCTTTTTGGCAACAATTTTTTGATAATGTATGGTCCCTTCCAATTAGGAGCGAACATTCCTTTTGCTTCCTGATGGTGGAGGATTGATGTTCTTGTTTGCTGCTTCGACAGCACCATTGACTTTGGGCCGATAAGGAGTAGAATTTTGATACGTGATCTTAAACTACTCACATATCTCCCCCATTAAGTGACTATTCAAGTTTGCTGCATTATCTGTAATGATAGTTGCAGGAATACCAAAACGGCAGATGAGATTGGAGTGCATGAAGTCTACCACAACTTTCTTGGTGACAGATTTGAGAGTAATTGCTTCAACCCACTTCGTGAAATAGTCGATGGCGACCAATATGAATCTATGCACATTTGAAGCTTTTGGCTCGATCGGCCCAATGACGTCCATACCCCAGACAACAAATGGCCAAGGTGTTGACATGGGATGCAGTTCTGTAGGCAGTGCATGAATCAAGTCACCATGCACCTGACACTGATGACATTTTCGGACGAAACTGAAGCAATCTTTTTCCACAGTCATCCAATAGTAGCCTGTTCGAAGGATCTTCTTTGCCAAAACATACCCATTCATGTGGGGTCCGCACACTAGTACATGTACTTCATACATGATTCTTCTGGTCTCTTTGCCGTCAACACATCTTAACAAATTGAGATCCGGAGTCCTTTTGTGTAAAACCTCACTGCTCAAGAAGAAACCGTTTGCAAGTCATCTAATAGTTCTCTTTTGGTCTCCACTGGTTTGGTCATGATATTCTTTAGTTTTCAGAAATCTCTTGATATCATGATACCATGGCTGAACATCTGATTCTGCCTCAACCGTATTGCAGTAACCGTGCCTTTCTCGGATCTGGATTTCTAACGGGTCAATGTGGGCATTGCCTAGGTATGGTAGCATCGAGGCCAAAGTAGCGAGCGCATTGGCTAACTCATTGTGAAAATGAGGAATATACCTGAACTCAACTGACTTGAACCGCCTACTAAGATCTTCCACATGTTGCCTGTAGGAAATAAGCTTGACATCTCAAGTTTCCTATTCTCCCTGAGCTTGCCAGATAATGAGATCTGAATCTCCCATGATTAACAATTCTTTCACGTCTTTGTTGATTGACATATTCATACCCATAATGCAGGCTTCATACTCGATAGTGTTGTTTGTGCAGAAAAATCGAAGCCGGCTGTGTCTAGATAGTGTTGACCCGTGGGTGAGATCAAGATTGCCCCAATTCCAATGCCTTTTGCGTTCACAGTGCCATCAAAGAACATTTTCCATGCATTAGTGTCTTCTGATGTTACCTCAACTGAATTTACCTCTTCATCCGGGAAGTAAGTACTCAGAGGTTGATATTCATCATCAATAGGGTTTTCAGCTAGGTGATTCGCTAAAGCCTGGGCTTTCATTGTCGTGCGGGTGACATAGACTATGTCAAATTCAGTGAGCAGGATCTGCCATTTTGCTAACCTCCCTGTGGACATCGGCTTCTGGAATATGTACTTCAAAGGGTCCAACCTGGTAATGAGGTAAGTGGTGTAGTCCAACAAGTAGTGCGTAAGCTTCTGAGCGATCCAAGTCAGGGCGCAACAAGTTTTTTCCAACAAAGTGTATTTGGCTTCATAATTGGTAAACTTCTTTCTCAGATGGTAGATTGCCTACTCTCTCTTTCCGGTCACATCGTGTTGCCCGAGGACACAGCCAAAGGAATTTTCCAAGACAGTCAGATACAAGAACAGAGGCCTCCCCAGTTCAGGTGGGACCAAGACTGGCGGGTTTGACAGATGTCAAAGGCTTCTTGGCACTCATCTGTCCATTTAATTGATGCATCTTTCTTTAACAGCTTGAAGATGGGTTCACATGTAGAAGTCAATTGCGCAATGAATCGGCTAATGTAATTCAACTTTCCCAACATGCTCATAACCTCTTTCTTGGTTCTTGGAGGAGGCAAATCTTGAATAGATTTTATCTTTGTTGGGTCTAACTCGATGCCCCTCCGACTGACTATAAATCCTAAGAGTTTGCCAGACGGGACCCCAAATGCACATTTGGCCGGATTTATCTTCAAATCATATTTACGCAACCGCTCAAAGAATTTTCTCAGGTTCCGAACATGGTCGTCCTGGGTCCTGGATTTGATGATCACATCGTCTACATACACCTCAATTTCTTGGTGCATCATGTCATGAAAAATGACATTCATGGCCCTCATATAGGTTGCCCCGGCGTTCTTCAGACCAAAAGGCATGACCCGGTAATAGTAGGTGCCCTAGGGTATGGTGAAAGCTATCTTTTCCGCATCCTCTTCATCCATCAACACCTGGTGATATCCTGCATAACAATCCACGAAATACTGTATCTCATGTTTGGCGCAGTTATCAACAAGGATGTGGATATTTGGTGGGGGAAATTGTTCGGGACTTGCTTTGTTCAGATCTCTGTAGTCCACACATACTCAAGTTTTCCCGTCTTTCTTTGGAACTGGAACTACATTGGCTAACCATGTGGTATATCGAACCACTCGGATCACCCCCGCTTTCAACTGTTTTGTGACCTCTTCTTTAATCTTGTCACTGATATCAGTTTTGAACTTTCTTTACTTTTGCTGGACAGGGGGAATTCGGGGTAGGTCGGCTATTTATGGACCACCAAATCGAAATTTTATCCTGGCATGTCATCGTATAACCAAGCAAACATATCTTTGAATTCAAACAAAAGTTGGATCAATGTGTCCCAGGTTTTTTCATTTGTGTGAATGCTTATATTGGTTTCTTTGACTTCTTCAGAACTACCCAAATTAACCGGCTCGGTATCATTTAAGTTCGGCTTAGGTTTATTCTCAAATTGTTCCAATTCTCGATTTATTTCCCTAAAAGCCTCTTCTTCATCATATTTCGGTTCTTGGTTTATTATTTCAAAATTGGACCGCGTGTTTGGATCTAGGCATGAAGTTCGCAAGCATGTAATGTTATTTAAAGCCGCGTTATTAGAACTGAAAAAAAAAGAAATAAGAAAAAGTAACAAAAATCAGAAAGAATAAAGAGAGATGAACAATGAAATATTAATTTCATTTCATTGAATTTTGAAGACAACAGGGTTTACATTGGAATTTAAAGACAGGAAACTAAAATAAAACATCTGATTTACACCCTAAAATAACTCGTGATGCAGAAAAGGTGGAAAAACTGGACTACTGGGATTCCCGCCTGATTGGGAACGGAGTAGCCTTCCAATTTTGCAACTTGGCATTGGGCCCTATGTATAGCACCTCAGCAGTGCTCGATCCTTCTCCCAACTGAACCATGTGGGTTTCATACAGCATCTGCCTCATGGCTCCATATATTTCTTCAATTTCCTCGGCCGTGAAGGCCTCATCTTCTTCTTCTTCATTGTACTTGGGTCTGATGAATGTTCTATAGAGGTGCGGAACAGGCTAAGGCAAGACCCAACCATCACTTTTTCGTTTATTCGCCCACATCACATCAGCTGGCGTGGCTTGGAAACCCACACCAAAGAACTTCTCGCTGGCAGGCAGAGTGATAGGTTCCGTGATTCCTTGCAATGACGTCCTGATCCCCTTCCCGGGTTTATAACCATGCCTGATCATTTCTTTGGCAACCATAATTGACGCATTTGAGAGAAAGGGTTGAGGACAAGGGTTTCCTTCTTCACATTGGTCTGCGACCACAACCTCGAAAACTTGATAGACTATGTGTTCACTTCCTTCCCTAGCTTCGAGACATGGGACTGACGGGTCCTGGTAAATCGACTGCTCATCTTCTCCATGAACTACAATCTCCTGATCTTCATATTCAAATTTTACCATCTGGTGAAGAGTAGAAGGTACAACCCCTGGTGCATGAATCCAAGGTCTTCCCAAGAGGAAATTATAGGAAGTATTCATATCCAGGACCTGAAAGGTCACCTCGAAATCCATAGGACCAATAGTCAAGATCAGATTGATCTCACCTATGGTGTCTCTTTTGATACTATCAAAGGCACGTACATAGACGTTGTTGGGCCTGATTCTCTCAGTACCGATCTCCATTCTTTGCAGAATTGAGAGAGGGCAAATATCTACTCCAGAACCACCATCCAGCATGACCCTTTTTACATAATATCCCCCTGCATTTAACTATCAAATGAAGGGCTTTGTTGAGGGCGGCTCCTTCTGGGGGCAAATCATTCTTGCTGAAAGAAATTTGATTGACTGCAAAAAATCTTTCCTCCATCCTTTCCAGTTGTTCCACAGTGGTTTCAATGGGAACATACTCTTCATTGAGAGTTTTGATCAACACTTTCTGATGTTCAGTTGAATTCATTAGCATAGACAATAAGGAAACCTGAACAGGAGACTTTCGAAGTTGGTCAATTATCTCGTAGTCCGCCATTTTCATTTTTCGGAAGAACTCTTCTACTTTTTCAACACTAATTGGCTTCTTGAGTGGGAAATGCTTCTTCGTGGCATTATTCACTTCTTCCAGATTAAGGTATTTCTCGGCCAGGTTAGTTTCATTTGTTTCTCCCAGGACTTCTTTTCCTTTGTAGGTTACTACCTCCTTGTTCTAATTCTATGGGACGGTAGTGGGATCTGTCATGGGCCTCTACGGTGTGCGGCCAATAACCATGGACTCATTCAGCCTGGGTGAAATTACTGGCCCCCGTACCACATAGGTCCCTTTAGGCACGTACATTTTAGATCCCTTGTTTATCTCAAACCTTATTGGAGGGCTCAATGTCATTTGTCCTTTTCTGTGAACCCGGGGAACATAGAGAACGGCATCTTTTGAGGGCTTTCCACTTTCTTTTCTATATTTTGAGGGGTGGGTTTACTCTTTTTCTCCCCCTTGTCTTGCTTTGCTGCTGCCTTTGACTTCTTTTCAACATCAGCGATTGCAATTATGGCTTTCAAAGCAGGATCGAACTCCTTATCTTAGCAAATCATTCGAATAACCGGTCCGTTATTGTGATCCGGTAATGGATTGTTGGTCACATTAGGAATGTCTTCGTCCTTTAGCACTATCCGCTTTTGTTCTATGAGATTTTCAACAGCCCTTTTCAAGGTCCAATAGTCGTCTGTATCATGCCCTTCGGCTCCCGAATGGTAAGCACATCGAGTACCGACTCTATAGGAGGGCGATTCTGTGTTCTGCCTGGTTTGGGGTACGGGCTGCAACAGACCCATCTGGACAAGTTTTGGGAAAAGACTAGAGTATGACTCACCAATGGGCGTGAAGTTTGCCATCCTGGGTGGTTCCCGGGCATGGGCATTGTAGGGGAAGTTATTTTGTGGAGGTCGGGGATTATACTGAGCTTGGCGAGGAGGTTGATTTCTGGGAAATGGAACTCAGTTTTGGTTGAACTATTGTTGTGGCCTGACGTAGGGCTGGGCATTCATCACTGCGTATGGCTGAGGAACCATAGCATAGGCCATATCCTGATGGGGATAGTAATGTTGTGGGGTTCTTGCGGGGAAGTAAGGTCTGGGTGGACGGGATTTTCTTACACTTGAAGTTGCCATTGCCACTTCTTCCTTCTTCTTTCGGTTCGCTACACTTCCATACCTGCCTTGAATTGCTTGGGAGGTAGCCCTTATAGCAGATTGACTCAAAATGCGCCCTGTTTTTAGACCATTCTCGACCATTTCACCAATTTTGATGGCCTCGGCAAACGGTTTCCCCATCACAAACATCATGTTTTGAAAATAGTCAGCCTCTTGGGCTTGAAGAAAAATGCTAACCATCTCTATTTCATCCATTGAAGGCTTGACTCTGGCTGCTTGTTCGCGCCATTTGACAGTGTACTCTCGGAAGCTTTCCGAGGACCTTTTCTTGAGATTCGATAATGAATTCCTGTCAGGGGCTATGTCGATGTTATACTGAAAAAACCTGACAAAATCCCGAGCCAGGTCATCCCAAATATGCCAATGAGATATATCCTGATCCATGTACCATTCAAAAGCAATGTCGACCAGGCTCTCTCCAAAATAATCCATGAGAAGCTCCTCTTTTCTACCTGTTCCCCGCAATTGGTTGCAGTACCTCTTGAGGTGGGCTATGGGATCCCCATGCCCGTCATACTTTTCAAACTTCGGGGTTTTGAAACCCAATGGTAATTGTACGTGTGGAAACATACACAGATCAGCATAGGATACGCTCTTTTGCCCGCTCAAACCCTGTATATTTTTTAGACTCTACTCCATACTCCTCATTTTTCGGGTAATCTCCTCTTGTTCAGGGTTCTTTGGGGTTTTCTCCTATCCCGCGGTAAACTCGTACCGGGGTGGCTGAGGGTAAGAATTGGTAGTAAACTAGGTAGGTTCCAGTAGAACGATGGCACTTGGAAGGTGAAAGATGATGGATCAAAGCTTGGCCTGGGTAAATTGGGTTGTGTCGTAGCTGAACAAGGTGGAGCAGCGAATATATTGGTGGTCATACCAGCAATTAACACCTGGAGGCAAGCCTCAGAAGGTGTCCCAGAAAAGTGGGCTGAGATGGTAGGATATCCCAATAGGGTATTTGGATAACTTATGGGAACGTTGGAAGTCCCACTTTCCCTGGGAAGTAGCTTAGGGAATCCAGGTATCGCACTTAGTGGTTCTCTGCCATTGGACCAGGCGTCCCACATTTCCATCATGCAGAGACGCAAAATTTTATTTTCCTCAGCGGTTGCTGACTCGGAAGTTGGGATGGCCGAGATCGGGCTATCCTCCACGATAGGAACTGTTGGAAGATGACTTTCCAAAGACATTTCAACACTCCCTTTTGACCTTGTGAAGTACGGAGATGAAGCCAGACTACCACAAAACCAACCACCTTAATATAGAACATGTACTTAACAATAGATAACAAACCGGTTAGCTTGAAGCAATTAACATATAGGTAGTCGCACATTGGGGTGTGATGCACCTATACAGTTAAATGTGTTTCTATATGTTTTGCAACGGTTGTGTGTTTCATCCCGGCTCTTGCTTATTTCCCCAATTTTCTTTTCTTTCCACTTTGGCTCTTTGATGCTTCTCCTTGTATTCCTGTTTTTCTCTCTTTTCTTACTCTTCTTGCTTTTCTTTTGGTTTTTCTTTGGCTCTCTTTTCTCCTTTTTTTTTCTTTTTGATTTTTCTTTAGGTTCTTTCCTTCCCGCATTCCCTTTTTATTTGAGTTATTTTACAAAATCATGACCGGATCCGATGAGAATTGCCTACGTATCACGACGCTGCTTGAATCAGATCATTACATAGTTCAAGAAATAAGTACAAAAAATAAGGAAACAATTTTTGGAAATTTTTAATTTTCATTAATAAAACTCCTAAACTTTTCTATTAGAAAAGATTCTAACATACTCATTTCTTGGAATTTTAAAAACTACAAACAGACTCAAAACAATATTTTAAACTAAAAACTAAAATATAGACTCGATAAATGAAAATCAAGAGTACATAAGTGCTTCTACTCCTGGGGCCTGTGGGACATCATTCAGTCTGGCCACGAGCCTATGTGCAAGATCCATTTAAAGACGCTTAAGATCACTCATTATTTGGCGAACAAATGTCATTACTGTAGCAAAGAAAGTGGTTCGAGTCATGTCTTCACATTCGTGGTATTTCGTGACGATGTAATCAGCAATTGCTCTAACCCTCTCCCGGATGATACCTTTTACTTAGAGCAAACGCCTGATTTGCTGAGTCCTAGCTTCTAGCACTTGGGTATCATGATGGTTTTGACTCTGCAACTATTGCATATCTTCCTCCAGCTGGGACATTAAGGCATAGAAATGTTCCCTTTTTGCTTTAAAGTTCTTAGCTTGTTTGGCTATCTCATTTTCGGGGTAGTGAGCTTTCTTTTCAAATCTGTGACTGTTCCCTCATTTTTTGTTTTCAACTGCCGTACAAACTCCGCTCGTTCTTCTACATTCTTTGTCAGTTGTGCTCGGACTCTTGCTAGACTAGTCTCAGATTTTTCCAAGTCATCTTGACACTTGATTACTTTCTTTCTAAGACCACTTATAAGCCTCTCATCTGCTCGGCTTCTCTCCTGGTTTACATCAGCTATTTCATCTTTTGGATCTGAGCTCTAAGGGCTTTGTTTTCTTGAGCCAGCTTCTTCTTTTCCCCTTCATAGGCAGTAGCTTGTACACTATTATCAAATTTGGGGTCCCTGATTTGTCCCTCCAATTTACTTATCTTAGCCCTATAGCTTGCCTCTTTCGCCAGCCAGCCCCATTGCTCTTGTGAATCGTCAGTGAATTGCTGGACGTGGGGTCTTTTGGCAGGCCTTACAGGCTCTCAAGGGATTTGAAACCTCTTATTAAACCAATTCATGTAATTAGGGTCTAACTCGCCTTTAGATAGATCCCGCACCAGAGTCTTTAGTTCTAGAAATCTGCACTCATTCCAAATCTGACAAATTTTTCCTTCTGGGAATACAGATTTTTGACCCAATTCTATGACTTGTCGGCTCAAATCTTCGTCATGGGGAATAGTTTGAAACCTGCCCAGTTGGAGCAACACCCTGTGAGGAGCATATGGTTGAACGCTCCAGAGACCCATTAGGAGAAGATAGCACACCTTGGCTGACATGTAGATGACTTCAGTGACAGGGAGCCATCCGAAAGTCCATTCAATTTTGTCCGAAGTTAAAGAACTCAAGTGCGCAAACCAAGCCTCTGTACCTTCTGGAAATTCAACACCCGCCACTCGGTTTTCGTACTCTTCGATGCAATTCAGACCAGTCATGCCGTAGTTGATATACCCCACACGATGACAAAGATGTTCTTGTATCCAAAGTTGTAGTAGCAGGTTACAACCCTAGAAGAATCTTCCCCTTTCTCAGCAGATGGTTAAGGCTCGGTAAATCTCAGCTAAGATCATTGGAACAAGAGTGTCGTTAACTTTCTTAATCATGACGTCGACCATTCCCACAAGACCCAATTCTATGTTGCCATCTTTTCTTGGGCAGATTATGACACCCAAGAATACTACTATAAAGGCCAAACCACGTCGTGCCTCCCATTTATCTTTGTTTCCTGCATGGGTCAGACCAGTATCCGGTGCTTCAAAACCATAAGGATTGCCATAGTGCTGGTACAAGAAGTGGAAGGTGCAAAACCCTTCGGATAAATTCCCATCCTGAACCTCCCGACTAATACTCAACATATCTAGAAACTTGTGAGGAGACACTATTCTTGGCGACACCGGGTACCAACTTCTGAGGTTCCCACTAAGACCGGCATAGCCCGCAATTTCCTCTAGCGTGGGGTTGAGCTCAAAATCAGAAAAGTGAAACACATTGTAAGTCGGGTCCCAAAAAGGTATCAAGGCCTCAATCACATCCAACCTCGGCTTGAATTTCAGAAGTCCCACGAGACCACCCAAGACTTTTACCACAGTCCCTCTGCTGACTTTTCCTAAGTTGTTCCACCATATATGGAGCTGTAATAGGATTTTCTCAAGAGCTGTGAAGGGTTCATTTTCATTTGTGCTCATCCTGCACATTTATTAGGGTGATTGGTTAAGAAATCATAATTTATTTGACTCAAGAAAAGGTTATCAATTTTTTTTTCAAAAATTTTCAATTCAAAATAAAAACCCGGTCTTTGCAAATATGGCCCTTGAGCTCTTCGGAAAAGAAGATTTTAGGGTTGTGTATGCCAACCAACCAAAAAGTTAAAAAAGAGATCATAGGTGGTTGTTCTTGCAAAAACAGCCTTCCGGCGCCCTTTTGGGGACATTTGGCTATTTTAGACAAGAACGGCCTTACCTTACTTATTTATGGCAAAACACTAAAATTTTTGTTCTTTTAGGGTTATTTTTGCAAAAATGAAGTTGGACCTGATGGGGGTTGCCTATGTATCCCACATCTGGTGAGAATCAAACTGGCGTAGTTCGAGCAGATTTGACATAATAAAAACAATACCAAATATTTTTAAAAACAAAATTTTCTTCTTTTTTTTTCAAAATTTCGGTAGAGTTTCGGTACCTTTTGGACATCGATTTTTTCAAAAACAGGTAATTATCGCTCTAGCCCTCAAATTGATTTTTCTTTTTCCCAACTTTTCTCCTATTATTCATAAGTCAGTCAACATGCAAATCCGAAGCAAATAAATGCACAAGTAGCAAGTAGAATGCATCAGGATGGTCTTTTAAATTTAGGTACACCTGCCATAGACGGACCCAACCCATGTGTTGAGTCCCCAAAGCCAAATGCACGTGATGCAAACAAACATTCCTACTAGGGGTCCTGCATGAGGCTTTGTTATACTAGGTTTAAAAACCTGGGTGTATTGTTCTAAACTTGGCTTACCCGAGCGGACAGCTCGAACCGAGGGGGGCAGCGTACCGGGAATACATAAGCTTTACCGGCTTTGCAACTTGTCCGAACCTCGTTCTAAAATTGGGATAAGACTCTAACAGAAAAGAAGTCACACGAAGTGCACACTTCCCAGATGATTTAGAAAACTCAGAGAGAGGAGGGTTTCGTAGCAATTTATATACAATCCAAACACTATCAAAGCGGTAAAAGCGGCATTTAGCACATTAGGCTCAACATGTAAAAATCAGATAAAAGAAGCCACTATAACAGTTACTCTAAGCTCGAATTCTTAAACCCTAAACCAAAGTTCTGGGTTTGGATCCCCAGTAGAGTCGTTAGAGCTGTCACGCCTCTTTTTTTACACACCCAAGGGTATAAGGGAGTTTTTCCAATTTAAATGACATTATTCGAAATGGGATTATTTAATTTAATTTCTTCAGTGTTGCCACTTGGGATAGTTTATTTGGTGTCCCAAGTCACCGACTTATTTTTAAATCCCAAATCGAGGAAATTCGACTTTCATTTTTAAAGTCTGCGAATTAGCAATTCTAGATAAAGAATTCTGTTTACCCGGGAGAAGGTGTTAGGCATTCCCGGGTTCCGTGGTTCTAGCACGGTCGCTTAAACTATTAAAATTGGCCTATTATCTGATTTTAATTACGCATTTTAAAACCTATGTGCATTTTAGCTTATTAACCGATTTTAGGAAGATTGAACGTTATTTAAACACGCCTTGAACCGCGCCACATGAAATGCACCCGCGGTCCTCAACACATTTTATTTAACGTTGTTGAGAATTAGAGTTGGGTCACATGAAATGCATACCCTAATTTAGATAAATAAAGGAAATTAATTTAAAATAGAGCTCCTAAAGCAACTACGAAATTTCGAATTTAAAACAAGGTTTGGGAGGGCCATGGAAAATTCAACTCATGGCACACCTCGATTTTAAAGAGTTAGTATTAATTATCCGAGGACCATGGGTTATCTAATCTTGCTTATGGCACACCTCGAATCTAATTTTAAAGGAAGTTTGAACTAATCTTTTGAGGGCCATAAATTATGTATTTGGCTAATATGGCACACCTCAAACTAATTAAAGGAGTCTAATTAATTAAAGACTAAGAGAATTTGAGTTTATTCTAAACTAATGTTCAAACTAACTAAAATGTTGAACTTGCATTAAAAAAGAAAACAGGTTTGATTATTTGAAGATGGTTTGGGCCATCAACGGCATGTTAAATGAGGAATTAGACTAGAGAGGTAGGCCCAAGCATGATAAAGCCTATAATTCCCATTTCAAGTGGCCTCCAGGTCTAGGCCCAAAGGAAGACCCAAATCTCTCAAAAATAAGGCTGGGCAACGCAGGACTCGAGATCGAATCCCTGCAGCATAAAAAGTCATTTGAAATTCGAAGTTAACAAACAGGGGCCTGATTAGCTTTCGACAAAACGCAACAGCCTTGAATCAATATTAACTTTAACACTACAACATGTAACCATCCATTACTTTTTATCAAAACCTAACATGCATGTTAAACATTGCATTGTTAAACATGTTGAGTCCTAAATTCATATATTCTACAAAAGCAAACCTTGAATATGACCATAGAACTGCCAATTTTTAAACCACATTAACCATAGACTTACTGGGCCTAATGATTGTTGACTTGACCAACTAGTGGCCAAGCCCACAACCACAAACCAACATTCAAAGAGTCCATATTCAGTATTCTCTAAGCAGACATCAACTTAGGTACATAGCATAACCATCAGGACAAATTCAAACCTTAGCTTTAACACATAAAACTGATGAATCAAGCAGTAGTATATCATCAAACTACTAATAATGAACTAGAAGCTTACTCACATACATTTGAAACTACTGAAAACTAAATTGAGAGTATAAATTTATGATTACCAGATTAACTAACCTTCATGACATTATACCAATTTTCAGCTAACATATAAACAAACTAACTAACAATTATTAAACTATAACAAGCATACTAAAATCAAGTTCTTGGAATTCAAGCACTAGAACACCATTTTTAATTTGATAATCATCATTTCCACTCCAAAAGGGTCCTAAAATGTACCTGGTCACAGCAACGAAACAAAGAAAATAAGCTTGAAATGGGAGTAACAGCAACAGAATATCAGCAGCACCAACACGAGCTAAACAACAGCAATACTCAGTTTCTAAAAATCACTTTAAGCCCAGAATGAACCAGAGACTCTTGAAGGTTTCAAGTTTAAAAGAATGACAACAGACTTTAAACCAATTTTGAACCAAGTAGGCAGAAATTTCAGTATTCTTTTTAAAAGTGTTCTTTCAGCCGTTTCTAAATTATATCTTCTCTAAAATCTGACTTGAAAATGAAGAAACCTGCCTTTTATAGAGAAACTCTAGGGTAGCAGAAATGGTTCAAGATTTTACCCATTGCCCCTTTTTAAATTTTTATTTTTTGCTAGTTAGTCCCTAATTTTAAACTCTGTTTATTAAACTAGCCCCAACCCCACCTTCCAGGTAGCTTCCTAATTAGTTGTACAAGATTCTTTTGTCCAGACTCCCCAAACTACCCTTTAAGCTTATGTTATTTACCCTTGTAAACTAACATGGGTCAGGCTGAAACATAAACCCAAACCAAGAAAGAAAACCTGGGCCTACCCAGCCTAATAGAGTCAAACCAATCACAATGAAAGAGAGATGGGGCAGTGGGCTTTCGAGCAAAACCCCTAAATTTTTAATTATCAAACAAAAAACAACAAATTGTGACTGACTTTCGGGCCAAACTATGCTAAAGTGAATTAATAATCGAAACAAGTAATCAACATGAAAACAACAAGCCTAATGATTGCTTTTAATGAACTTTAAACCTAATCAGACAAACATGATAAACCAAACTAAAAAAAATGTTCGTGAACAGAAGTTAAGGATTGAAGAAAAAGGGTCGGGAAACAAAGAAAAGATATAGAAAGAAAGCAAAATACTAGGAACACCAGTGAACTTGATTAGAGAAAAGTGGAAGAAAAGGGAAAACACGTAGAAGAAAAGAAAAAATTAATGAGATAGGTCAGAGGGGAAAATATAAAGAAGAAATACCGAGCACTTCGATTTTCAGAAACTTCGGCCAACCCGATTTGGACCAAAATGAGTGTTAGTCGGATTGTTCTTGTGAAAACAACCATATAACACTCATTTTAGGTCGAAACCCCTTCAATGCTTGGAGAAAAATGATCCCAGACCTTTGCATGATGAGTCAAAGGCGGGGAAGGAATTAGGGTTCCGTCTTAAGATCTGAAATTAAAGAAAAATGGTGAAAATTTTGGGGATATTGATGATGGATTTGTGTTTGAGGGAGTATGGGGAGTGTGTGGTGAATTTTTGGGAGGATTTGTAGGTCACCGCCGGCTGGAGATGGTGAAGAATTCAAAGGCGGCGGGTTAGGGTTCTGAGTCTGAAGGGGATGAGGGTGAACTGATTGAGTCCTAGGTTGTCTTTAGGGTGTTTGAACAGTTTTATGTAATTAGGTTGGAGCCCTAATGGTCGTTAGATGAAGGAAGATAAAGGGCCCAGATTGATTTATTATTAAAGAACTTGAAACGGCGTAGTATCGACCCTATACTACGTCGTTTGAAACGTCTGAAAGACCAACTGGTCTAGACCGGGTGAAGGGCGATTTGGGCCTGGATTTTGAATGCTTTTGGTGAATTTAATCACTTGGGCTTATACAAATTGGCCCAAAATCAAAGCAATTCTTTTGATTCATTTCCTTTTCTTTGTCAAATTAAAATAAAACCTAAATTAACTTCTTAAAACTAAATTAATTTACCAAAAATAAGCTAATTACCCTTCATAATAATTACAAAAATTAATTAACTCCTAAACTAAAGGAATTCAAAAATTAAAAAGTTAAAAAGGCAAAGTGAATTTTTTTTTTTTTGATTTTTTTATTTTTATAAACAATTAACTTACTATTTAACCTAAAAAAATATAAAATAAATCCTAAATGCAAATGCAAAGTATTTTTGTATTTTCAGGGATTAAATGAAATTAAGCATGTACAGAAAAATGCAAATAATTAAGAATATTCTACAATAATTCCTAAAATGATAGATAATTAAAGGAAAAATCTAATTCTTTGGGATTTTATAGGAGTAATTCATGTGGGGCAAAAATCACGTGCTCACATAAGAGTAGTTGCATTGGTTAGATTGGTTCAATTTTTAAGTTTCTCGGTACAATATTTTGGGTGGGCATTAGCTAGTTTGATTCATTTATTTTAGTTCTCGATATAGTATTTTGATTTTCAGTTTTGCAAATTGGGTCGTTATAGTATGTTTGCCCGGTTTCTTATATTTTGTGATCCAAAAAATCTAAAAACGTACTCCAAAAAAAAGTATTACAAAGAGCTTTTTTTCATGCAATTTAAACTAAAATTCTTTGAATAAAAGAGTTACCACAACGAAGCCTTTGATCGGCAAAATAAATAAAAGAAAATATACAAAAAATACATACACGCACGAAGAAATCAAATTGCAACATTGATGCGTTTGAATACTCCTAATAAATATATGATATCGATAAAAAAAATATTATTTGGATGTCTCACACGCTTGAAAATGAAGAACACTTTCTTGGTTTAATAGTTTGAGGAATGCTTTTTATGGTTTAAAGATAGGGGTTGACACTACAATGTACTAGCTGATAAGATAATTTTTATAGAAAAAGAGGGAAGTGGTAAAGGAAAAAATGTTGCATTGATTAGATTGGTTCAATTTTAAGTTTCTCGGTACAATATTTTGGGTGGGTCTTAGCTAGTTTAATTCAGGGTGAAGGTACATAACCCTAAGGGTGGTCAACTGGCCACTCTTCGTCGAAAAATTACATTGTATATATAGGTAAAATACTAGATTTTAATGGTGTATAACGTATATTGAACACCCCTTTATCGGGGATCTTTTTTACTTATTTCAAGTTTGAACACCCTAAATAAATTCTTGGCTTCGCTACTGATTTTGATTTAATTTTTTTAGTTTCTCGGTATAATATTTTGATTTTCAATTTTGCAAATCAAGTCGTTTCAGTATTGTCACACCTCCTTTTTTACCTACACCCCGGAAAAGGGTATATGTAAAGGGAGTTTTTCTAATTAAAGGAATTTATTTTAAGAAATTCAGAATCGCCACTTGGGAGATTTATGGTGTCCCAAGTCACCGATTGAATCCCGAATCGAGGATAATATGACTCTGTTTAACAGTCCGCAAACCAGAAATCCGAGTAAGGAATTCTGTTAACCCGGGAGAAGGTGTTAGGCATTCCCAGATTCTGTGGTTCTAAAACGGTCGCTCAACTGTCATATTCAGCTTATTTATCTGATTTTAATACATGTTGAACCTATGTGCCAATTTTAGCTTTCAACCGCATTTATTCAATTATTTTTAGAGAAAATTGAACGTCGTTTAAAACGTATCTTTGGATTGCGTCGCATGAAATGCACCCGCAATCCTGAACACATTTTATTCAACGTTTTTGGAATTTGATTTGGGTCACATGAAATGCACACCCAAGTTTAATAAGGTAAATTATTAAAAGCGCACCTAAAGTGACTAATGCGTTATTATCTTTGGGGAGGGCTGTGAAATTCGCTAAACGGCCCATCTCGAGTTCTAAGTATTTTATTATAGACATTTAAGAGGACCCCACAATTTATGCATTTTTGTTTAGCAGGGCTCGCCTCATTTATTATTTAAAGGCCAACCTAAAGCAAACTACAATTTTCTACTTAGTTTGTCTCTAATAATAACAGAAAAAGCCCTAATTAATTAGTATTGTTCAAGAACTAATATACTTACGTCCTTGACTTTTATTCAAAATTTTAGTAATTCCCTTGGGCTTCAAGCTCAGCCCAGTAAGAATAAGACACAGTCAAAACTCAAGTTGGGCTTCGGACAGACTTCATTCAGGCCCACCCTTGACATTGAGGCTTATTAACTTGCAAATGATGGAGCTATTTCACATTTATTCAAATCAACACTTGACATACTCATATGCTCATCTCAATAAAATTCAAAACAGCTAGACGTCTAAACCGACTGGATTGGATTTATATTCTAAAATTCAGATTTTTCTTATCTATTTACCTACTAGTGAACTTCTGGATATTACTAAAGGCAAAACAAACTGGGAAACGTGAATTGAATTTTAACAAAAATAGTCATGAATATAAACCTCAGATGAGCAGGCTAAGCAACTTAATTACGAGATTTTACTTACACTAACACGAACAGGTTAATAGCCTAACTTCACACTTTATTCACATCTAATCATCATACAGCTAAACTAAACTACTTAATGAAACGCAGATGTTGATATGAGTAACTAATCTACTGATCTTAGCTACTGCAATACAAAGTTGTTTGAGACGTCTCTTCAGCTTGAAATTAAAATTAATGTGGATATCATACGCTGATCTCAAAATCAATTGCAACACCCAAACTATTTCTGATTTTTTTTATTTTTTAAAACGAAACCGTTAAACTAAAGCAAGTTCTCTATACTAAGGCTACAACTGGATAACCACAAATTAACAGTCCCAAACAGTCCAATTAGGTACAAATTACGCAGTCCGAGTTTCATGTGAATATAAATCCAATTAGACTACACTACACAGTTACATATCATTAATATCTACTTAACTACAGATGTATAGTCGTCCAAACATGCATCATCCAGTAAACAAATGTCTGAGTACTTTCATTTCATGTTCATCTCAAAGCTACATCAATTTGAGTTCAAGTGTGCACCTGGAAATGAAAGAAGGAAGCAGAAAAATGAGGTATCAGCAGTAACCAACAGCAGCAGTAGTATTCAACACCAAAAAATGAATCAGCAGACTAATTTTGAAACCAAGGGATATGATACGATAGTCAGACCCTAATTTCAATTTTAGTGAATCAGCAGACCTCAAACCCGACTCGACTTAAACCCTTTTTATTATCAGCTAACCAGGAATTGCTTCCATACTAGAAGAAAACTTCAGAAAATACCAAATGACTCAATGAAACAGTGTATTTTTCTAAAATTCTGCAATCGTTTTTGATTTTTTTTTTCTGTATATCTCTTCCTATATCTCTCTTAGAATCCCTTCCAAGTTTTCTTAGCTCTCTGCCCCTGTATATCAAGTGTATCTATAGTGTATATTGAGTGTATACTGCTCTCTCCGCCCCCTTTTTTTTCTTCTCTAATCTGATTTTCAGCTCCCTTAAATGGGCATTCAATTAGTGCATTTTCCACTACCAATTCAACTTTTCATTTCTTTAATCATCCACTTAATTGTCCACTCAATTAGTGCTTTTAGTTAATTTGATAATGTAAGTACTACCCTACCACTATTAGGAGCTTCTCAATTAGTAAATTGGCCTAACCAGATTTTCCTCTTCTTATTCTCAATGGGTTTGGCTGAGTTTTGGTTTTGGACCTGGCTAAATTGGCCCAACCAGATTTTCCTCTTCTTATTTTCTTTTCCTTTTGAATTTTCTTTTCCTTTCTCTTTTCAACAATTAAAACTAAAATCCTAATTAATTATAAAACACCAAATTAACTTAAAAATACTAATTAATTCTAACTAATAATTATCACAAATAATTAAATGCCAAATTAAAAGAAAATCACACAATTTGACTAAAATTACAAAAATATGTTATATTTTTTTTTGAATTTTCATTTTTGTAAAACATCTAATTATTAATTAATTCCAAAAAATGTAAAAATCAAATCTCAAATGAAAATGCTATATTTTTGTATTTTTAATGCATTAACAAAATTAAACATGCACACAAATATATGCGAACAATCAGGGAAATCACACAATAATTCCTAAAAATAACACATAATTAAAGAAAAGACCTAATTTTGGGAATTCTTTTGGAGTAATTCGTATGAGGCAAAAATCGCGTGCTCACAGCTACCCCTCTTTGTCCGAAAACATGAAGAGTTTTCGTGCAAAGATAAAGTGAGCGGATACGAGCGATTTTTGCCTGTTTGAATACTCCATGGGAAGCATTTTTGAAAGATTTGACCGAACCTCTGCTTCAAAGGTTTCCTGCATATCCTTGGCTATAAAGGAATCAGGTCAATGTAGTTCGTGAAGTTTTGGTAGCTGGGACTACCATGAAGCTGCGGTTTTGCTGTTACTGCTGCAGCTGCTGCTGATACTGCCTACTGACCTCCTTATTACACCATGACAAAAATGAAGAAGCTAGACTAAGCTATAATCTATGCTTTACAAAGATTTATTTCCAAACTTGATCTTGTGACTGATGTTGCCTTGTCGATTTGTGCTTCCTCCGCTGTTTCTTTACTTCTGGCTCGACTTGTAATCTTCCTTCTGATTTCTGCTGGGGATTTTTGTTGTAACCCTCTGCTTTACTGACTTCAAACTTCAATGTATTCCTCTGTTATATGGGCGGGCTCCAAACTTCAAAACTTGAAAAATGTAAAGACTGAAATGTATTCCCTGCTCTCCAGGCGGGCTCCTGACTGGTAAACTTGAACTGTTTATCCCTGTTCTCCAAGCGGGTACCTGATTGCTAGACTTGAAATGTATTCCTTGCTCTCCAGGCAGTCTCCTGACTGCTAACTTGAAATGTATTCCCTGCTCTTCAGGCGAGCTCCTGAATTCAACCAAAATAGACGAAAACAAAGGAAATTTTTCTGTCCCAGTTTGGGTATCTGGGAACATATGTAAGTGTAAAACAAATCACATTACCAAATATTAATAAGAACTTGAAAACTAAAACTTGAATTGTACTCCCTTGTTCTCCAGGCGGGCTCGTGACTGCTGAACTTGAATGTATTCCCTGCTCTCCAGGCGGGCTCCTTACTGCTAACTTGAATTGTTACTCCTTGTTCTCCAGGTGGACACCTGATTGCCAAAACTTGAATTGTATTCCCTTGCTCTCCAGGTGGGCGCCTGATTGCCATAACTTGAATTGTATTCCTTTGCTCTCCAGGTGGGCGCCTGATTGTTGAAACTTGAATTGTATTCCCTTGCTCTCCAGGTGGGCGCCTGATTGCTGAAAATTGACTTGATTCTCCATGTTCTCCAAGTGGGTCCCTGATTTCAACAAAAATAGACAAAACAAAGAAAATTTTCTGCCCCAGTTTGGTAGCTGGGCGCATATGTGAGTGTTAAACTGAATCATATTACCAAATATTACTAAGAATTTGAAAGTTATGTCTCATTATCCAGGGGGTCCGGACAACTCTTAACTAAACAACAATTTTAAATCTAAGCTATATCTTTTAAAGGTATGATTTCCGCTAAATCTTGTTATCTAAGAGGGTCTTAAACTACTCCTCATTATCTAGGAGGGTCCTGACAACTCTTAACTAAACGACAATTTTAAATCTAAGTTGTATCTTCTAAAGGTGTTACTTCCGCTAAATCTTGTTATCTAAAAGGGTCGGTCTTAAACTATTCCCCATTATCCAGGAGGGTCCTCACAACTCTTAATTAAACGACAATTTTAAAGTTGAATTATATCTACTGAAGGTATGTCTTATGCTAAATCTTGTTATCCAAGCCAGTTTTAAACTACGTCCCATTATCCAGGAGGGTCCTGACAATCAAAAATCAAGTCTTATCTTAAGAGTGACAATTTTACGGCTAAACTATATTACCCTACAACAGAACTTATGCTAAATCTTGTTATCTAATGGAAATCTTAAAGTTAGGTCCCATTATTCAGGAGGGTCCTAAAAACTCCTAATTGAATCCTATCTTAAACATGCAATCTTTGAAACCAACTTATATTCCTTTGGGGTACATTTATGCTAGATTTTTCTATTTATAATTGTTTCGTTTTTTTTTAAACTAGGTTCGATTTTCTAGGAGGGTCCTGACAACTCCTAGCTGAATTCTATCTACAGAAAAAAAAAATTAAAACCAACTTATATTCTTTTGGGGTACATTTATGCTAGATGTTACTACTTATGATTGTTTTGAATTTTAAACTAAGTCTCATTTTCCAGGAGGGTCCTGAAAATTTCAAATTAAATCTCACCTTAAGAGTGACAACTTCAAAGCTAAATCATATTTCCTAAAGGTAAAACTTACGCTAAATCTTATTTTCTATGAAGGTCTTAGAACTAAATCCCATTGTCCAGGAGAGTCCTGAACACTTAAAACTAAATCCCATTATCCAGGAGGGTCCTGAAAATTAAAAATCAAACCTGTTTGGTGACTGCCTTTCTCCACGGAGGGTTTCTCCGAAACAAATTAACTTTTCCTGCCCTTGTTTTAATCAAAGAAAAATCTTGTTAGTTTAAAATGTGGTGGTTGGTTTGTGGCCTTGACTTTGAGGGCGGTTGCTCCTTCACTTCTCATGATAATCGATTTCCACTCGAAGACCTTGCTTGTTCCTTGACTAATCACTTTCTTTGTCATCCTTACCACAGAAAATACCTCTTCCATTCAGACCCAATACCTTCTATCTGTTGCATTGCTCATGAACCGACATATACCAAACCTTTGTGTTTCATATGATCCCCACGGTATATTGATTATTACCAACTTCAATGCGCACATTGTTCTTTCCTGATTTAAATCACTAGCCTTGGTCTTGAGGTCTATTGCTCCATCACTTGCCATGATAGCTTTGATTTCTGTATGGAAGATCTTGCTTGTCACTGGTTTACCACCTTTTTTGTCCCTTGTATTTCACATGGATCCCAACGCATGTTGATTGTTACCAACTCAGTGTGTATGTTGTTCTTCCTTGACTTAAACCACTGGCCTTGGCTTTGAAGTCTATTGCTCCCTCGCTTGCCATGATAACTTTGATTTCTGCATGGAAGACCTCGCTTGCCATTGGTTAACCACTTTTTGTGAATCTTATCACAGAAAATACCCTTAATCTATTCACCTAACACCTTCCATCTGTTGCATTGTCCATGAATTGATATGTATCAAACCTTTGTATTTCATAAGGATCCCAAAGCATGTTGATTATTACCAGCTCAATGCGCTTGTTGTTCTTTTCTAACTTATGACATTTCGATGTGTTAGCCAGACCCCGTTTTGTGCAATTGGACAGCGATGGCAAATTTTTGAAGTCATTTCTCACTTATTTTGACCCAACAGACTCAGGAAGAGGAAGTAAATAAGACAAGAGGAATAGTGTAAAGGACAAAGGAAAGAGATGATTCCTAACAAGAAAATTACAAAGTAGAAACCTATTAGATGTGGATACCAACTCTAATGACCATGACATGCACCTGTGGACTATTCTGTTGAGCAAGTCTAATGTTCAACTCCTGTTATACCCCTAAACCGTGAAATTGGGCTTCAATGCTCTGGTTATTCAATCCGATTCACAGTCCTTATTCGACTTGTAATGCCCGAAGGGTTTTCACCATCAAGCCTCTCTCATTTTGTTCTTTCTCTCAACTTACTATCGCCTTACGGTGCCCGCGAGGGTTTTCACTAATAAGACTCTCTCATTTTTATTACTCTCAGCTCTTGTCGCCTTACGTTGCCCGTGAAGGTTTTCACCTCTAAGACTCTCATTTTATTTCTCTACTTGGACCAGAGTGTTGCCCCTGATATGATTCACCTTTACTCGCTTGACTTGGCATATCTCGAAAACTGGTCGGAAAGTCTTTCTTTGGACCGTAATGTGGGCTTTGGATGGGGTTAGGAAGAAAGGATATCAAAGGCTCAAAACAATTTGAATGGGTTCAAAATTACAACTTTCGGAATCAGATTTCCTACCAGAACCACCACTTCTGCCCCAGTTTCTTTGCTTGGGGACTTTTGGATTTTTATTTTGATGAGACCGAACCGTGAGGCTGTCTACATATCCTTAAAAGGAATCAGGTCGAACGTAGTTCATGTCATAGGAATTGCTCTGTTGTTGTGATTTTTCTTTTCTTTTCTTTTCTTTCTTCCATTTTCTTTTTTTTTTTTTTGTTATTTTGTTGTTTTTTTCTTTCTTCTTTTTCCTCTTTTTTTTCTTTTTCTTCTTTTCTCTTCTTTTTTTTGTTCAATTTTCATTTTTCTTCTCTCCCTTTTCGTTCTATTCTTTTCTCCTTTTCATTTACTTATCTTTCACGCTTGTGTTTCTGATCTTTGCTACTGATTCCGAAAGAGGAGTATGAAAGAAAATAAATGAGGCTCAAAGGAGTAACGAAGGATAAGGTGTTTAGATAGCAAAACAAAATGCCTTCGTCATTCCAATCTTCAAAACATGCCAAGTACAAACAACACAATTAAACAAACCAAGGAAAACAATCGTAACATCTTTTGATTGTACCAGACTTGATAACCATATCTACACATTCGCCTTCTACATCTGTTAAATATAAAGCACTATTGGACAACACTCTCACCCTCATTACCACGAACGACTCCTGTCAATTTGGGCAAACTTGCCTTTAGCTTCAACCCGATGCGGCATGATGCATTTTAGTAGGGTTTTCTTTACGTTCTACCTGCCCCAGTTTCACACAATTCGGGCTGGAAGTGATCTCAAAATGCCTTTACTTATTTCCCTCAAATGTCCCTATCATCTTCAAAATTGTTCCATTGCTTCATAACTAAACTGACTTTAAGACCAGGCCTAGAATTTTGCATGCATGTTATATCACTAGAACCAGCATTAGACAAAAGACAAAATGAAATGATAGAAAAGAACTAAACAAAGAAAACGATTGGAAATAACAAAAGACAGGACATTGCATTAGACAGACGATGAAATGGTTTGAATAACAAAACAAGTAAAACAAACTGGGATACAACCCTGGAACAAACCTAGACAACACTAAAAGAGATATTACGACTAAAGGAACTAGACAAAATAAAAGGATAGAAGGGTTTGAGTCATAAGACAATATCCGGATTACAACCCTGAAATAACCCGGACAACAGAAATGACAACAAACTAAGCCACCAAAGCTCCTCCCTGGCTCACCAAGAAAAGAGCATCTTTCCAATCCTCAAACTCAACATCTTAGCCACTGACTTCTGCATCAACAATACTAGGAACTTCACACGTCTTCATCACATTGTTCTTAACAAATTGCTTTTGGGTTCCTTCCGCCAGCTCGTTCTTAAGATCAACCTCCGACAGCGCTGAAAGCTTAGTAGTATGTGAGCCTCCGATGCTCCTAGAAGAATTCTCACATTCCTTTTCAAAATAAATCATACCCACCATATGCGTCTTATTATGCACAGGCGATGGACTTTGACTGGTGTCTATTGCATCTGGATTTTGCACGACAATGTCGTCTGCATCAATAAGCTTCTGAATCGCATTCTTCAGATTCCAACACTTCTCTATGTCATGCCCCGGGGCATCTGAGCAATATGCACACCTTTGAGAAAAATCAAACTTCTTTGACAGGGGGTTCGGCATTTTTATCTGGATCGGCTTCAACATGTCCAATTGCTTCAACTTTTGGAACAAACTGGCATATGACACTCCCAATGGGGTGAAAGCCTTTTCTTTTTTCAGCAACCTCTCATTCTTAAATGCTTGATTGGGTCGGAAACCTGATCCAGGGGGTTTTCGATAGGCTCGTGGAGGTGGATAAGCATTTTGTGGAGCTGGGTACTGGGAGAGTGATGTATGACTTTGGGAGTTCTGTGGAGAGAAGTGGCATTGGGGAGGATCATCTGGTGCATAAGAATATCCACGAGGACGATGTCGATGCTGGAAGTGTTGATCGGTAAAGCCCATTGGATCATCTTTTCTGTTTCTCTTTCTTCCACCCAAGCTAACTGGGATGTTCTGAATATTTTTCGAACAACTCATGATTTTGCCTGACTTGATTCCCTCTTCTACTAGGTCCCTCATTTTTAACACATCATTGAAAGGTTTCCCCAGGGCCGGGATCAAACAACTGAAGTAGGTAGGTCTCTGGGCTTGTAGGAAAAGCTCAACCATTTCTTCTTCACCAATCGGGGTATTGACTCGAGCATCTTGCTCCCTCCATCTAAGCCCAAACTCTCTAAAGCTTTACTGTGGTTTCTTTCCCATCCTAGATAGGGAGGAGCGGTCTGGGGCAACACCTGATCTGTATTAAAAGCACCGAACAAAATCTTGTGCCATGTCACCCAATGTAGGCCACTTACCAACATTTTGACGAGCATGCCAGTCCAAAGCTTCCCCAGTCAGGCTCTCACTGAAGTACGCCATCAACAAATCATCTTTCTCGCCAACACTTCTCATTTTACTGCAATAATCCCTCAAATGGGCTACTAGATCTTCACACCCATCATACAAGTTAAACTTTGGCACTTTAAACCCCGCGGGCAGGCGAACGTCAGGGGACACAAACAGTTCTTTGTAGGACATGTTGCACTGATCTTCCCTTCCTTGTTTGTTCTTTGAGGATTGTTCTATGCCTTTCAGCCTCCTGGGTATCCCCTCTTTCCTTTCTCTTCCTGTGAACCTTTCATTTTCAACATGCAACTTATCCTGAGGGCTCTGTTTGTATGAGTTGGGAACTTTGTGGGCAACCTCTGAGGGGTAATATCGGGCATCGTGAGCTTTGAGTGGGTGCTCATTGTTGGGGATGGTGGAAAAGACAGGAGGGCAATTTTTAGGAAAGGTAATTGGAAGATGAGTGACGGAGCTACTAGGGTGGTTGGGAAAGCCATGGTAAGCGGGTGAATCTGGAGAGTATGGGGGATCATTTGGCACTGTGACCGGTGTTTGGGTAAGGGTAGCATTTAGGAAGCTAGTTGGTGGCGGGGGTGGTGCCCTCCCAGTCATCCAGGCCTGATACATGTCCGTCATGTGTTGTCTTAACATCCTCACCTCTTCAACCAACCCCTTATCCTGTTCAACCAACTGCTTTCGGGCACCGGTATCAACCAACTCAGTTCTATTGTTGTCTGCCATTGCCTTTTGACTTGGTGTTGTGGAGAAGAGTTACCACTTTAAAAACCACAAACCAACCACCCTTCTGCTCTTGAATATAATAAAAGGAAACCATCACGTTAGCGTTAGAGCATTTAACATAAGATAATCTCACTTCATGTGCAATGCACCTAGCCACAGTTATCGGTTCTAAAATGACTTCGAGGGTACAAAGGTCAGTTGGCATCATACCATTTTGTTCATTTCAACCTCTCTTTTCTTTGTTTTTCTGGTACTTCTTAGCTCGCTCATTTTTCTTCCCTTTTTTCTTTCTGATTATCGCTCTTTTTGTTCCTTCTCATTTCTCACATCCCATGACTTCACCTTTTTTTTTCTCTTTTCCGTTTCCCTTTTTCCTTTCTTTTAAAAGTAAAAAAAAGTGATTCGATCGAACCCTATGTAGGTTGCCTACGTATCATGACCCCGCATGAATCAGATCTTTGCGTAGTTCTGGAAGAACGGGAATAAAGTAAACAAACTGCCATTCTCCTTTTTTTATCCTTTTGAAACAAATATTCTATTAAGGAAATATCCTAGAAGAGAAAAATATTTTTTTTATTCTTTTTTTTTTAGGAAGAAAATCTAAAGAATAAACCACAAAAAATTATGTTGAATTTTCCTTTAATATCTTGATGCAAGATTTTGAAACAAGAAAAAAAATATTTTTGGGTTTCAATTTTGATTGCCTAAAAGAGAAACTCTGAAAATAAATCAAAGATAAAGTATGTTGTCTTTTTTTCTTCTATGTACAATATCCTAAAGTTCTAATGAAAAGAATTTTTTTTTCATTTTTCACTAATTTCCCAAAGAAACTTCTCAAAAGAAAATCTTTTTGGATTTTGAATTAACACCGTAAATAAAGCTTTTAAAGAAATACTAAAAGAAAATTCTCTTCTTCTTTTTTTTTTTTTGAATTTTGGTCCTACTATACTTAAAGGAAACATAAAAACAATTTAAGTCCTAGATATTTATTGCCTAAAGGAAAAACAACATCAGAAATTTTTCTTTTTTTTCATTTGTAGAATTAGTAATCTAAAGAAAACTTATAACGGAAATATAAAATACAATATCTCTTTTTTTTTGGATTTTTGAGTTACAGCACATTTTCTCAAATATAAAGAAGAAAATACAATAACAAAAGAATTGACATTACTGTACAAAACTAGAAAGTAAAAGACGACATAAAATGAAGAACGGACTCAAAACATAAAAATAAAACAAATCTCCTTAAGCAACTCATGATTGAGCGATCCTGACTGGATGGTCACGGGATGTCTGTCATGCTCAAACTCCGGTAAATAAATCCACACCTTTATGAAAAAATTTTAAACCAACACTATGCGAGACAATAACACTCCCTACTGGACACATGCAAGACATGATTGAGGCTATTTTTGCAAAATGGCTTATTTGGCCAAAAGGTGGCTAGAAGTGCAAAATTTGGCTAAGACCCCGCAAATCCAAGAACATGATATTTACTAGTAAGACCGGACCCTATGTGGGTTGCCTACGTATCCCGCCCCGAGAGACGAGAATCAGGTTCGCGTAGTTCGGGCAGAGAAACTAGCTATTTTTGAAACAAGATTCTTTTTCCTTTGTTCCTTTTATAACAAACAAACAAACTATTTTTCTTCTCTGTTTTTGAAAACAAGACAAACTAAAATAAAAGACTCTTTTTCACGCATTTTTGCTTTTTGAGTAAAACAAACAATTTTAAAAACATAAAATATTTTCTTTTTATTTCCTCAAAATTTCGGCAGAGTTTCGACAGTATTTGGGCATTGGTTTTATTCTAAAAATAGGTAATTAACTCTATACACTGTTATTTCCTCTCTCTCTCCTTTTTCATTTTCTCAAATTTCTGATATTCCCGAGATTCAGAAGCCGGTCAGCATGCAAGTCCGAACAAATAAATGCACAGAAAATAAGTAGGATGCATCAGGATGGTCTTTTTCATTTCAGGTTGCTTGTCCTAGACGGACTCAACCCTTGTGTTGAGTCCCCTAAGTCAAATGCACATGATGCAAATAAGCGTTCCTACTAGGGATCCGGCATGAAGTTGAGTTATTCTAGGTTCAGAACCTGGGTGTTTGTTCTAGACCTGGCTTACCCGAGCGGACAGCTCGGGCCGAGGGGCAGCGTACCGGGAATACAGAAGCTTCACCGACTTTGCAACTTGTCCGAACCTCGTTCTAAATTTGGGATATGACTCTAACAGAAAAGAAGTCACACGAAGTGCACACTTCTTCATGATTTAGAGGAGAGAGAAGAGGGATTTCGCAACAGTTTATATACAGTTCATGGAATATCAAAGCGGTAAAAGCAATCAATTAGCACATTAGTCCCAAATCATGTAACAAAATCAGATAATGGATAAAGCCAACTATAACAATTATTATAAGTACGAATTCTTGAACCCTGAACCAGAGATTCTGGGTTCTGTCCCCAGCAGAGTCGCCAGAGCTGTCACACCTCCTTTTTCACCTGCACCCCGGAAAAGGGTATATGTAAAGGGAGTTTTTCTAATTAAAGGACAATCGAAATGAGATTTATTTTAAGAAATTCAGAGTCGCCACTTGGGAGATTTATGGTGTCCCAAGTCACCGATTGAATCCCGAATCGAGGAAAATATGACTCTGTTTAACAGTTCGCGAACCAGAAATCCGAGTAAGGAATTCTGTTAACCCGGGAGAAGGTGTTAGGCATTCCCGGATTCCGTGGTTCTAGCACGGTCGCTCAACTGTCATATTCAGCTTATTTATCTAATTTTAATACATGTTGAACCTATGTGCCAATTTAGCTTTCAACCGCTTTTATTCAATTATTTTTAGAGAAAATTGAACATCGTTTAAAACGTGTCTTTGGATTGCGTCACATGAAATGCACCCGCAATCCTGAACACATTTTATTCAACGTTTTTGGGATTTGATTTGGGTCACATGAAATGCACACCCGAGTTTAATAAGGTAAATTATTAAAAGCGCACCTAAAGTGACTAATGCGTTATTATCTTTGGGGAGGGCTGTGAAATTCGCTAAACGGCCCATCTCGAATCTAAGTATTTTATTATAGATATTTAAGAGGACCCTGCAATTTATGCATTTTTGTTTAGCAGGGCTCGCCTCATTTATTATTTAAAGGCCAACCTAAAGCAAACTACAATTTTCTACTTAGTTTGTCTCTAATAATAAAAGAAAAAGCCCTAATTAATTAGTATTGTTCAAGAACTAATATACTTACGTCCTTGACTTTTATTCAAAATTTCAGTAATTCCCTTGGGCTTCAAGCTCAGCCCAGTAAGAATAAGACACAGTCAAAACTCAAGTTGGGCTTCGGACAGACTTCATCAGGCCCACCCTTGACATTCAGGCTTATTAACTTGCAAATGATGGAGCTATTTCACATTTATTCAAATCAACACTTGACATACTCATATGCTCATCTCAATAAAATTCAAAACAGCTAGACGTCTAAACCGACTGGATTGGATTTATATTCTAAAATTCAGATTTTTCTTATCTATTTACCTACTAGTGAACTTCTGGATATTACTAAAGGCAAAACAAACTGGGAAACGTGAATTGAATTTTAACAAAAATAGTCATGAATATAAACCTCAGATGAGCAGGCTAAGCAACTTAATTACGAGATTTTACTTACACTAACACGAACAGGTTAATAGCCTAACTTCACACTTTATTCACATCTAATCATCATACAGCTAAACTAAACTACTTAATGAAACGCAGATGTTGATATGAGTAACTAATCTACTGATCTTAGCTACTGCAATACAAAGTTGTTTGAGACGTCTCTTCAGCTTGAAATTAAAATTAATGTGGATATCATACGCTGATCTCAAAATCAATTGCAACACCCAAACTATTTCTGATTTTTTTATTTTTTAAAACAAAACCGTTAAACTAAAGCAAGTTCTAAGCTATACTAAGGCTACAACTGGATAACCACAAATTAACAGTCCCAAACAGTCCAATTAGGTACAAATTACGCAGTCCGAGTTTCATGTGAATATAAATCCAATTAGACTACACTACACAGTTACATATCATTAATATCTACTTAACTACAGATGTATAGTCGTCCAAACATGCATCATCCAGTAAACAAATGTCTGAGTACTTTCATTTCATGTTCATCTCAAAGCTACATCAATTTGAGTTCAAGTGTGCACCTGGAAATGAAAGAAGGAAGCAAAAAATTGAGGTATCAACAGTAACCAACAGCAGCAGTAGTATTCAACACCAGAAAATTAACCAGCAGACTAATTTTGAAACCAAGGGATGTGATACGATAGTCAGACCCTAATTTCAATCTTAGTGAATCAGCAGACCTCAAACCCGACTCGACTTAAACCCTTTTTATTATCAGCTAACCAGGAATTGCTTCCATACTAGAAGAAAACTTCAGAAAATACCAAATGACTCAATGAAACAGTGTATTTTTCTGAAATTCTGCAATCGTTTTTGATTTTTTTTCTGTATCTATTTCTATGTATCTCTCTTCCTATATCTCTCTTAGAATCCCTTCCATGTTTTCTTAGCTCTCTGCCCCTGTATATCCAGTGAATCCAGAGTATATATCGAGTGTATACCGCTCTCTCTGACCCCTTCTTTTTTCTTCTCTAATCTGATTTTTAGCTCCCTTAAATGGGCATTCAATTAGTGCATTTTCCACTACCAATTCAACTTTTTATTTATTTAATCATCCACTTAATTGTCCACTCAATTAGTGCTTTAGTTAATTTGATAATGCAAATACTACCCTACCACTATTAGTAGTTTCTCAATTAGTAAATTGGCCCAACCAGATTTTCCTCTTCTTATTCTCAATGGGTTTGGCTGAGTTTTGGTTTTGGGCCTGGCTAAATTGGCCCAACCAGATTTTCCTCTTCTTATTCTCTTTTCCTTTTCAATTTTCTTTTCCATTTTCTTTTCAACAATTAAAACTAAAATCCTAATTAATTATAAAACACCAAATTAACTTAAAAATACTAATTAATTCTAACTAATTATTATCACAAATAATTAAATGCCAAATTAAAAGAAAATCACACAATATAACTAAAATTACAAAAATATGTTATATTTTTTTTTGAATTTTCATTTTTGTAAAACATCTAATTATTAATTAATTCCAAAAAATGTAAAAATCAAATCTCAAATGAAAATGCTATATTTTTGTATTTTTAATGCATTAACAAAATTAAACATGCACACAAATATATGCGAACAATCAGGGAAATCACACAATAATTCCTAAAAATAACACATAATTAAAGAAAAGACCTAATTTTGGGAATTCTTTTGGAGTAATTCGTATGAGGCAAAAATCGCGTGCTCACAAGTATGTTGGCCTAATTTCTTATATTTTGTGTTCCCAAAAATCTAAAAAAGTATTCCAAATAGCCTTTCTCGATGCAATTTGTACTGAAAATCTTTGAATAAAAAGAGTTACCACAAATGACTTCAGCATTTCGAATGGTTAATGGGGAGGTTGGTATTTTGTTGCAGCTGCTGAATTTGCTGCTTCTGGTATTTCCGCACCTGCGGATTGGGGACCGCAGGTGCGATGAGGGAGGTCGCAGAAGCGGAAAGTGCTAATGGAGTCAGGGACCGCAGAAGCGGTAAGATGGACCACATCTGCGATGTCGCAGATGCGGATGAGGGATCGCAGATGCGAAAAATAGTGAGTTAAGTGACTTCCGCAAAAGCAGAGAAATAACCGCAAATGCAATACCGCAGAAGCGGGTATTGGGCTACAGATGCAAAAAGTTTTAGACAGAAAGTATAAATGTGGCCTTCGCGAATTTTGAGCTAATTTTACCATTTTTATCTCGGCTTGGGAGCAAAACCCTAGCTTCTCCTTCGATCCAAAAGCCGTCAATCGCATGTGCGATGTGTCTAGAGTTTTTTGAACGATTTGAAAGGGGGATTTCAAGGGAACTTCATTGAGGTAAGGAATTTGGACCTAAAACGCGTTCCTATGCTATTATTTCACGGATTAGAGCTAGAAATTATGGAAATTAAGAGTAAAAATTGGGAAAACTAGGGCTTGGAAACTTAGACCTTTAATTGGGGATTTGAAGGACCATTTGGGGTCGGATTTGAGGACTTTTGATATGTATGAACTCGTGGGGAGATAAGAAATCTATTGATGTAAAAACTACCGAATTTCAAGACGTGGGATCGGGGGTCAGGTTTTGGTAATTTCGGAATTTGTGTCATATTTTGATTATTTTCGCTTTAGCTTCGTTCCCTTAGCATATTTTGACATTCTCGTTCTGATTTTGGATAGATTCAACGCAATGGAGGCCAATTCGAGGGGCAAAGGCATCACGAGTTAGAGATTTGACCGGTTTAAGGTGAGTAATGATTGTAAATGATGTTCTGAGGGTTTGAAACCCCGGATTTGCACATCGTAGTGCTATATTGAGGTGAGACACACGCTTGATGACGAGCGTAGGGTCGTGCACTATTGGGGATTGTGACTTGGTCCGTCCCGATTGATGGTTTTACCGCGTATTTGACTTAAATCTATTTGTTATCATCATTATTTGGGCCGAATGCCATGTTTGGGTTTCGTGCCAACTATTTGAACCCTTCGGGGATTTTTACTGATATTTCCTCACTGTTTTGACTTTATACTTGAACTCAATCATGTTATTTTCCACTGTTTTTGTACTCAGTCATGTTTACTCAATTTTAATACTTAAATGATATTTTAAATGATGTTTGGGCTGAGAAATACTATTTTACCATTTCCCGAGTGGCTTGTGAGGATTTTTGACTGAGTAAGGTCGAATGCTTATGTTGTGAGGAAACATTTGATACTGATTATGAGGCCGAGGGCCTGAGATATGTACGCCACGAGATGGCTTGATTAATATGAGGCCGAGGGCCTAGTGATGATGACACGACGTGGCTTGATATTGTGCTTGGGCTGTAAGGGGCCACTCCAGGAGTCTACACACCCCCAGTGAGCGCGGGTACTCATTGTAATGTGAGATTGAGTATGAGGGGCTAGTATTGACCTATGTGATTGCTCGAGGGGTTGGTACTGTTCTGAGATGTTGCCCTAGGGGCGGATTTGTTGATATTGTGCCCGAGGGGCGAGCCTTTATGTTTTTACTTTTCATAATTTATTGTCAATTACCTACTTAACCATTGAAAAAGTTTTTTCATGAAACTACATTTGAGTTAAAGAATTTTACCTATCTTTCACTTATATACTGTTTTTAAATGGTTTTATTGCTTCATTATAAAATGTTTTGTGCCTTACGTGATTTCTTGCTTTCAGTCTTTATTTACACTTGTTACTCACTGAGTTGGAGTACTCACTTTACTCCATGCACCCCTATGTGCAAATTTAGGCATTGCGGATCCTGCCAGTACGAGTTGAGAGCTCCCGGCAGATATCGGAGTCCACGAGGTAGCTGCTTGACGTCCGCAGTCCCGTGTTTCTCCCTCTTTATCATTTCCATCTCTTATCAGACATTTGTAATAATTTGTGGATTTTTTCAAACTTGTATTAGGTTTTATAGATGCTTATGACTAGTGACACTCCAGTATCGGGATGTGTTGGGTTGTTCTTCTGCGTACTTATGAAATTATCTGCTACTTTGGATTATTTATCATGTTTCGACTGTTTCTTAATGCTTAACTATTAATAATTGAAAAAAGGGGAAGTGTCGGCTGACCTTGACTTCACGAGAGGCGCCATCACGACCGGGTTCGGGTTTGGGTCGTGACAAGTTGGTATCAGAACCTAGGTTACATAGGTCTCACGAGTCATGAGCAGGTTTAGTATAGTCTCGCGAATCGGTACGGAAACGTCTGTATTTATCCTCGAGAGGCTGCAGAACCTTTATGAAAAACTTCATATTCTTGCAATTTTTGTCGTGCGAATTTGTTGATCCGAGTATTAAACTTTTGTTATTCTATTCTCTCACAGATGATGAGAACACGCGCTACCGGTCAGGATGGACGACCATAAGTACCACCAGCCATGGCAACTAGAGGCCGAGGATGCGGTCGTGGTCGTAGTAGGGGCAGAGCAGCTAGGGCAGCACCTGCAGATCCACCAGCTGCCCCAGTTCAGGATCAGGTCACAGTTATGGGCGCTCCAGCAGCACCAACTCAGGCACCAGCTATGCACATTGTGATTCCGGGTCTTTAGGAGGCCTTGGATCATATCTTATCAGTTTGCACTGGCCTAGCTCAGGCGGTTTCAGCCATTATAGCTGCTCAGGACTATGTAGTTCCTACTATGCCGGAGGATGAGCAGCGTAGGTTGGAGAGGTTTGGTAGATTGCAGCCTCCGACCTTCAGTGGTATAGAGGGCGAGGATGCCCAGGGTTTCTTAGATAAGTGTCAGAGGATGTTTCATACAACGGGTATTCTGGAGACCAGCGGGGTCGCTTTCGGGATCTACCTTTACTTGGTGGGAGGCTTTTGAGAGGTGTAGGTCTGTTGGTGCAGCACCCCTTACCTGGCAGTAATTATTTGTTCTCTTTCTGGAGAAGTATGTGTCGCAATCCCGTAGAAAGGAGCTACATAGAGAGTTTGAGTGGTTGCATCAGGGAGAGATAACTATGACGCAGTACGAGATGAAGTTCTCCGAGTTAGCTCACCATGCTATCTGGTTGGTTCCGATAGATAGAGAGAGGATTAGGAGGTTTGTTGATGGTCTCACTTATCAGCTCCATATTCTCATGACTAGAGAGAGGGTGATTGGTGCTACGTTCGAGGAGGTTGTGGATATTGCCCGTGAGATTGAGTTTATTCGTCACCAGGAGCGAGAGGAGAGGGAGTCCAAGAGGCCTCGAGGATCTGGTAGTTACAGTGGTACTCCTTTGAGGGGTCAGTTTAAGCACGACAGAGGTCGTCCATTCAGGTCTGCTCAACTAGCTCGCCCAGGTTATCGTGGGGCATCTTCGGGTCATGGTTATCACAGTTCTCATCAGGGTCAGTCATCACTTAGTGCCCTTCCAGCTTAGAGTTCGTCCCGTGCGTCATCAGTTCAGGGTTCCTCTATGCCGAGCGCATCTGCTAGTCACTTCGATACGAGGGGTTCCCTTCTATCCCCTTCTCCAGCACCTGGGAGTTGTTACGAGTGTGGTGAGATGGATCATATGTGGAGGCAATGCCCTCGTTGTCTTGCGAGTTCATCTCAGCAGAGGGGTCAGTCATCGGCTTCAGCGCCAGTTACTTCACCACCACCCGCCCAGCCAGCTAGGGGTGGAGGTCAGTCAGCTAGGGGTCTCCCTAGAGGGGGAGGTCGATCAGGTGGCGATCAGGCTCATTTCTTTATCACTTCCAGGCAAACCCGATGTTATTGCTTCAGATGTTGCTATTATAGGTATTATTTTAGTCTACCATAGAGATGCCTCTGTATTATTTGATCCCGGTTCCACCTTTTCTTATGTGTTATCATACTTTGCTCGTTATTTGGGTACGCCCCGTGAGTTTCTTGCTTTAACTATTCATGTATCTACCCTGGTGGGCGATACTGTTATTGTAGACCGTGTGTACCGGTCATGTGTGGTGACTATTGGGAGTCTGGAGACCTGTGTGGATCTTTTATTATTGTGTATGGTGGATTTCAATGTCATTTTGGGCATGGATTGGCTATCTCCGTATCGTGCTATTCTGGACTGTCATGCTAAGACAGTCAATTGGCTATACCGGGTGTTCCACGGATCGAGTGGCGCAGGTACCCATTGTGATGTGAGATTGAGCCCGAGGGGCTGGTATTATTCTATGTGATTGCTCGAGGGGCTGGTACTGTTCTGAGATGTTGCCCGAGGGGCGGATTTGTTGATATTGTGCCCGAGGGGCGAGCCTTTATGTTTTTACTTTTCATAATTGATTGTCAATTACTTGCTTAACCATTGAAAAAGGCTTTTCATGAAACTACATTTGAGTTAAAGAATTTTACATATCTTTCACTTATATACTGTTTTTAAATGGTTTTATTGCTTCATTATAGAATGTTTCGTGCCTTACGTGATTTCTTGCTTTCAGTCTTTATTTACATTTGTTACTCACTGAGTTGGAGTACTCACTTTACTCCCTGCACCCCTGTGTGCAAATTCAGGCATTGCGGATCCTGCCAGTACGAGTTGAGAGCTCCCGGTAGATATCGGAGTCCACGAGGTAGCTGTTTGACATCCGCAGTCCCGTGTTTCTCCCTCTTTATCATTTCCATCTCTTATCAGACATTTGTAATAATTTGTGGATTTTTTCAGACTTGTATTAGGTTTTATAGATGCTCATGACTAGTGACACCCCGGTATCGGGCTGTGTTGGGTTGTTCTTCCGCGTACTTATGACATTATCTGCTACTTTGGATTATTTTATCATGTTTCAACTGTTTCTTAATACTTAACTGTTAATAATTGGAATAAGGGGAAGTGTCGGTTGGGTTAATCTTCACGAGAGGCGCCATCACGAATAGGTTAGGGTTTGGGTCGTGACAGCATTAGCTAGTTTGATTCAGGGGAGAAGGTACATAGCCCTAAGGGTAGTCAACTAGCCAACCTTCGTCGGAAATTTGCAATGTATATATAGGTAAAATATTAGATTTTAATGGTATATAACGTATATTGAACATCCTTTATCGGGGATTTTTTTTTACTTATTTCAAGTTTGAACACTCTAAATGAAATTCATGGCTTCGCCATTGGTTTGATTTAATTTTTTTAGTTTCTCGGTATAGTATTTTGATTTTGAATTTTGCAAATCAGGTCGTTTCAGTATGTTGGCCCAATTTCTTATATTTTGTGATCCCAAAAATCTAAAAAAGTATTCCAAAAAACCTTTCTTAATGCAATATGTACTGAAATTCTTTGAATAAAAAGAGTTACCACAACGAAGCCTTTGATCGGCCGAATAAATGGCAGAAAATATACAGAAAACACACATGCACGATGAGATAAAATTGCAACATTGTTGTATTTGAAAACTCCTACAACAGATAGATGATATCTATAAAAAATATTATTTGGATGACTCACACGCTTGAAAATGAAGAAGACTTTCTTAAAATAATGATTTGAGGAATGCTATTTAAGGTTTAACGATAGAGGGTTGACACTAAAATATACTAGCTGATAAGAAATTTTTGCTCTCTTGGGAGTAAATAAGAGGAAAAGAAATAGAAAAAGAGGGAAATAATAAAGAAAGAAGTGTTGCATTGGTTAGATTGGTTCAATTTTAAGTTTCTCGTTCTTAGCAAAGAAAAAGTTTCTCGTTACAATGTAACGACCCGACCGGTTGTTTTGAGAATTTTCACTTCACTCGCCAGTTCTCGGGCATGGCTAGCCCCGTATGAGGTATTATGACTTATGTAAATCGTCGGTTTTGATTTTCAGGTTAATCGAAATAGGTTTGGAAGAATGATTCTCAGCTTGAAGCTTTAAATTTGAAAGGTTTGACCAAGTTTTGATTTTTTAGTATTCAATCTCGGATTTGAATTTTTATGATTGGATTAGCTCCGTTGGGTGATTTGGGACATAGGAGCGTGTTCGGAACGTAATTTGGAGGCCCGTGGTAGATTTAGGCTTGAATTGGCAAAATTGGAATTTTGGCGCTTGCCAGTTGGTAGTGGAAATTTTGATATCGGGGTCGGAATAGAATTCCGGAAATTGGATCAGGTCCATAGTGTCATTTGAGATGTGTGTGCAAAATTTCAGGTCATTCGGAGTTGAATTGATAGGTTTCGGCATCGTTTGTGGAATTTGAAAGTTCCTAAGTTCTTAAGCTTGAATCCGAAGTTGATTTGGTATTTTGGTGTTGTTGAGTGATTCGAAGGCTCAAATAAATTTTAATGATGTTATGGGAGGTATTGGTATGTTTGGGTTGAGGTCTCGAGGGCCTCGGGTGTATTTAGGGTGAGTTTTGAGCGAGTTCGGGCATTACGAGAACTCAAGCATTGGTTATGGTGCTTAAATTTACAGCTGGGGTGGAAGTTTTACCGCTGGGGGCGGTGGTTTTACCGCTTGGGCAGAAAATGGTCCGCGGCCGCGGTCATGAAGAATTTTCAAGGCCGCTTATCCAACTTCGGAAGCCTATATCTTTTGATCTACAAGGAATTTTGAGATGATTCAAAAACAAAAGTTGTAACCCTTCGTGTCTAATTTCCAAAAAAGGTAAACAAATAATAATTTGGACATTAATAGGGAAAGTTATGGCCAAAATACTAAGGCATGTATGTGCAGCCACCAGAAGAGCGACAGCGGTGGTTTTACCGCGGCAACGATGGTTTTATCGCGGTGATAGGAATCCAAGGGGTGCACTATAAATACGAGATTTAGGGTTTTATTTCATATTTTGACCTAGAGAGCTCGGGTTTTGACAATTTTTCGAGGGATTTTCAAGAAAACCATCGGGGTAAGTGATTCTAACTCAATTTTATCTAAAATACATGATTATAACGTTGCGTTCATCATTTGAGTATAGATTTGGGATGAAAATTTGGAAAAAAATTGTGGAACTTCATAAATATGAAGTTTTGGGATTTGAAAGCCGATTCGAAGTCGAAATTGAGTGAAACTAGTATGGATAGTCTCGTAATTGAATGGGTTGTTAGATTTTGAGACTTTGATCAAATTCCGAGACGTGGTCTCAGGGGCCGGGTTTGAGCAATTTTGGGATTTGTGATATAATTTAATTATTTTCGCTTGGGCTTTGTTCCCTTAGCATATATTGATGTTATGGTTCTGATTTTGGTTAGATTCGGGGCATTTGGAAGCTGAATCGAAAGGAAAAGACATCTCGGGATAGAGTTTGGCTTGTCTTGAGGTAAGTAACGCTTCCAAACTTGGTTCTGAGGACCCCGAACTGTGTGTTCTATGACTACTATTGAGGTCATGCAATGCGAAGTGACGGGCACGTGGGTGTGCACCGTGAGAAATGCGGCCTAGATCATTCCATGGCACCACTTAGTGACTCTTTTATATTAATATCTGTGTTGTAATTATGTGATTAAGTTAATGAACTTCAAATCATGCTAATTATCATGTTAAGTCTTCACACCAACACTGTTAAGACCTGAGAGGTCGTTTCTTGCTGTCATGTCATATACATTCATTTATAATCTACACTCAGTCCTGTTCATGCATATTATATCATGCTTCAGTCTCGATTATTGCTATTTGACATGTCATATCATTGTTCGGGCTTATATCATGACATTTTTAGCCCGTGTGTATGAGACTGGAGAGTATTGACTGAGTGAGGTCGAGAGCCTGATATTGATTGACAGTATGGGATCGAGTTGCACGCCGCAACAAGATATTGATCATGCCATCGCTGGCATTGATATAGCGCTTGGGCTTAGAGAAGCCCCTCCGGAGTCTTTACACCCCCAGTGTGCGCAGTTGATGATATTGAGGAATGGATCTTCCCTGGACATGGATCTTGCTCGAAGTATTGGTATGGAGATGGATCTTCTCCATGAGGCTGGATTGGCTTGTTCCTCGGTATTGGAGACTAAAATTCTATGATGTATATATGTATTCCGGGATGGATTTTCCCTGGGCCTTGTGAGCCATATACGGTACCAAGTGGTTGTAAGGTTATCATTGTTATTACCAGGAGATGGATCTTCTCTGTAGGCTGGATTGGCCTTCCTCAGTACTGAGTGACTACTGCCAGAGATGTATATATATATATATATATATATATATATATATATATATATATATACTGTATGCATCTTCCCTGGGCTGTACAAGCCATATACAGTACTGAGTGGACAAACATTGAGTTATTGGGCACATGAGGTACTTGGCATAGTGCATTTCATGCAGTACATGCATTGGCATGTAAATGTAGCGAAGTATACTCCTTTATCATGTTCATACTTGCTCTATTTCCCTGCTATGAGCTGTTTAATTAACTGAAAGCATGTCTACTATTCTGTACGATATCTCATGCTTATCTTATGAAGAGTTTGAGTTCGTCACTACTTCTCAGTCCATAGTTTGGGCTTGTTACTTACTGAGTTGGTGTATTCAAGTTATACCCTACACCTTGTGTACAAATCCAGGTATCTATGGTCTAAGTAGCAGCTGTTGATCGAGGTCGCAGGCTGTGGAGTTGCTGAGGTATCTGCATGGCGTTCGTAGGCCTTGGCTCTCCTTCTCATTTCCAGTTGTATTTATTTTTCTGTTGGTTCTTAGACACTTTGATAGATTATGTATTCACCTTAGATGCTCATGATCTTAGTGACACCGTGGTTTTGGGACAATTGTATCGTAATATAAATCTTTCCTTTATGTCTTAAACGATTTGCTTTAAAAATGATGAAAGTTTTCCGTAAATGATTTTTAATATTTACACTGTGGTATTGGATTGCGTTGGTTTGAGGCTGGCCTAGTTCCATGTTAGGTGCCATCACGATGGGTTGAGTTTGGGGTCGTGACAAGTTGGTATCAAAGCCTAGGTTACTTAGGTCTCACGAGTCATGAGCAGGTTTAGTAGAGTCTCGCGGATCGGTATGGAGATATCTGTACTTATCTTCGAGAGGCTCCAGAACCTTTAGGAAATAAACTTCACATTCTTGAATTCCTATCGTGCGACATTGATTTAGCTTGAAGCTTAACTCCTTGAATTCCTTCCACGCATTTGTGTGCCTGCATGAGCGCTCGGTATCAGCTGTGCATTGGTAGCTTGTGATTCCCTGATCGAAGGGCGAAATGTGATTTCTATGTGCTGATGTTGGGCCAGTCTGGAGGACTTGAGGCCAGAATTTATTTATAGCTTGAGCATTGAGGTGTTGATTGTGTGAGCATGTGCTTCTGGATTTATACGTTCGGTAGTGTCCCCATTAGTAGGAGTGATGACTGGATGGCTATGTGATGAGTATTATATGATTGCGAGATGTGTTCATATGTTTTGAATGAAATGAGAAGGGTCTGTTTGGAGGTAGCAAGACTACCAGGTGCTTGATTTACATCGTGATTCGATGTATAGCCCTGAGTTGTGGGTGTGTTGAAGGATCTTTTCATATTGTTTAGTTGGGAAGTGAAGTAAATTTTATGTTGTGATATGAGTTCAGACTTAGGAAGATTTGGTGATTGCATGATGTTTATGGCGGTGGAAGGGTATAAAGAGAAGTTAGTTTTTGGCGAAGCAGGTGGGTTATCTCCTACAGAGTGTTTTGAAGCTATGTGATCCCTATGTTGTTTATTGAAAGTCCTCTTTTACTAGTGAATTATATGTGCTGCAGTTTGAGTTTAGACCATGTATGAGAGTGGGTTTGACTGTTACGAGGGTGAATGCGAGATTTGCAGAAGGTTTGAAGTACTAGATAGTCTGTGTTGCATGAGCTTATGAGGGATTGAGTTTAATCTCACTATGGTATTATGGCAGTAATAAAGTATAGGCATTATGGTTATTACGTGTTTTGATCTATGGCTTGGAGCCAAGTTGGGGAGTCCGTTATTGATTAATTGATTGCATGGTTATGTGTTGTATTGGTTTCAGTTTGAGGTATGCTAGTGAATTAGTTATGGCTTGCAGCGGTTGAGATCGAGTAAAGGAAATTTTAATAAAGGATATGTCATGCTCTATGGGTGAATGAGAATTCACGGAATGAATCGAGTTTTTATTGGTGAAAAATGTATTGTACATAGAGCAGGAATTTATTTGGTTACATTAAGGTGGGGCTACTTTCATAGGTGTTGTTGTTCTAGTGGGCACAGGTCGTTCGGTTCAGTTGATTAGTTTAATTGAAATCTGAGTAGAGTGGATGACTCTCGAAGGTGGTTTTAATGGATTCAAGACTTATATGTAATAATTGGAGATCTTCAGGAGGGGTATTTGGCCAGAAACTGAGGTTTACATTGGAGGGTGTCAAGACTTGTGGCATTTCTATATCATTATGGATTCTACACATCAGTATTAGGAAGGTGGAGGCAATGACTTTAGATTTGCAGGGAGTCTCTTCATGTTAAGTATTTTGAATATGATACTTTGGGGAATATTTAAGAGAGTATTCAGCGGCTTATGAGCCTTAGGCGGTGCAGTTTCATGCTTGAGTCTTATGTGGTGAGTCTGGGTTGAGGATTGCAGTATTATGGCAATGGGAAATATCAATTTGAAAGAAATTTAGAAGTAACTTGGATAAAGAGAACAGCTTGGTAGTAGATCGGATCGGCATGGTAAGGAATATGATTAGTCCTTTAGATGTTTATGAGGTAATGATTTTCTACAGTGTTTCGTAGCAATGCTCGTGAATTTTTGGTGACTTGCATCGCTTGGTTGAGTTAGAAGGATTCAGTCCTGACGGTTTGATTGTGTGCAAATGGAATCCAGAGAGTTCGTGATGGTTTCTACCATGGTTAGAGATGTATAATTTCAACTAGTGTGAGGAGCATATGATGTATGGCAATCTTCCTCTAGATTGGATCGAATGGGAAAGTTCTTGGCTAGTGAAGTACGTAGTTGCTTATGGCTTCGGAAGGGGTTATGAATTTCTTATATTTATCATAGGATGGCATGGTATATGCGGTATGTTGTGTGGGGTTGAAATTTGCATGTGAAAGGTCACAATTCAGTTATGAAAGGAAGGTCATAAGTTTTTAAGCGGCAGGGCAGTTTCAGATGATTGGGTAAATGATATTGCTAATTGGAATGGCTTGGTGAGGGTAAAACATTTCAGAAAGGACAGTGTGTTTGAGTTAAGTGTACTTCCTTGATATTGCGGCACTCTTTTATTAGATCGACTACTGATATTCAAGTTTGCTTGGTAGCACAGAAGAATTATAGGAGTATCCCTCATGGAATGATCGAGTATCAAATGTGTGTTAGATGTTCGTGCAGTGGAGTTGGGATATCGATCCAAGTGATTCGTGTGCCTTATGGATTTGGAGACTGGGAGTTCTCCTAGACAGGTTATGTCGTGGTTGTGGATCGCGTATATCGGTCTTGTGTGGTGACTATAGGAGGTTTGGAGACCCGAGTGGATATTTTGTTGCTTAGTAAGGTGGATTTTGATGTGATATTGGGTATGGATTGGTGGTCTCCGTGTCGTGCTATTCTGGACTATTGCGCTAAGACGGTGAAGTTGGCTATGCCGGGGATGCCATGGATTAAGTGGCGAGGTTCGACGAATTATGTTCATAGTAAGGTGATTTCATTTTTGAAGACCCAGCGGATTGTTGGGAAGGGTTGTCTTCTTATTTGGCCTTTGTGAGGGATTTTTCGAATGTGTTCCTGCGGCCGGGCATGCCGCCGGACAGGGTTGTTGATTTCTGTATTGATTTGGTACCGGGCACCATATCGTATGGCACCGACGGAGTCAAAGGAGTTGGAGGAGCATATTTAGGAACTCTTTGATAAGGGGTTCATTAGTAGGCCAATAAGGATGTGTGTTCTACATCGAGTCGACTTGGTTGACTCCGAGTTGTATTGTTGAGGGATATGCCGATTCGATTGTCATTGAGCTTATTAGTGATCTGGGGATATCTATGAGTTACCTTTCCGTGTTGCGAGGCATTAGGATTTGTTGGTTATAGGCACATATAGTGTGGTTTTATTAGGGTATCTCAGTGGAATTCGAGCGGAAAGAGTATCGGGTATTGCTCGGTGGATGGCGTATCGGTTGTGTCCTTTAGGGTTTGTGTAATGTTATGTCAATTGCTTCATCATGGTTATGATGATTTGCTTTGGTTTTAAATATCAAATTGTGCGTGGTTGTCAATTTTGAGCATAGTGACTTGAGGTGTTTCATGTGAACCAGTGTTTGGATAGGGTCACGCATTGCAGCGAAGTTATGTGGAGGTATGACCCTTCGGGTTAAATTTAAGTGTTCTGTTTCTGTGATGTGTGATGGGTTCTCAGTATTGTGTGTGGTGGTACTGGTGCGCTTGCGGTACAGCTATCTCATTTGAGTCATTGCACGAGTTGTGGCTTTAGATTGTATTGATGTGTCATGTAACCAGAGTATTTGTGTTGGATTATATGAGATTGTTGGAATCTAGAATGAATACAAATGGATTTGGTTTAGGTGCGTTGGAAGGATAATATCGATGTTCGGCTCAGAAATTTGATATGGTCCTTGCCAAAGGAGAAGTGGCTTCACGAATGGTTGATCTGAAGAATAGTTATGACTTTCTACGTGTTTCATTTATCATTGGCAGTATACAGAAGTGTTGGAATGAGGCTTTATTTGATAAGAGGTTTATTATCGATATTCGGTTGTTCTGAGCAACTGTTGTAATCAAAAGTTATCGCTACGAGAGTTTGAGCTATGTGGTATATCATGCAATTGCATCTGAGGTTATAGGTATGGCTTGTTACAGTTTGTTCGGGCTTATTCAGAGTATAGATGTGAGATTCTGATCTTATGGATGATTTCAAAAGTAAATATGTGGTTCTAAGGTTGATGGGCTAGGTTGGATTGTGAAATTTCAGTTACATTGTGTTATCGGACCTATATGAGATAAGGTGACATGGGATCACCCCCGGGTATGTGCATGGTAAGGTTACACAGTGATTTGATGGTTTTCGGAACAACTCTAGGCACGTCGAGGACGAACGTATGTTTAAATGGGGGAGGATGTAACGACCTGGCCGGTCGTTTTGAGCATTTGCACTTCACTCGCCAATTCTCGGTCATGGCTAGCCTCGTATGACGTATTATGACTTATGTAAATTGTCAGTTTTGGTTTTCAGATTAATCGGAACAAGTATGGAAGAATGATTCTCAGCTTGAAGCTTTAAATTTGAAAGGTTTGACCAAGTTTTGACTTTTTAGTATTCGATCTCGGATTTAAATTTTTATGATTGGATTAGCTCCGTTGGGTGATTTGGGACTTAGGAGCGTGTTCGGAACGTAATTTGGAGGACCGTGATAGATTTAGGCTTGAATTAATGAAATTGAAATTTTGGCGTTTTCCAGTTGGTAGTGGAAATTTTGATATCGGGGTCAGAATGGAATTTCGGAGATTGGAGTAGGTCTATAATGTTATTTGTAACGTGTGCAAAATTTCAGGTCATTCGGAGTTGAATTGGTAGGTTTCGGCATCGTTTGTGGAATTTGAAAGTTCCTAAGCTCTTAAACTTGAATCCGAAGTTGATTTGGTGTTTTGGTGTTGTTTTGAGTGATTCGAAGGCTCGACTAAATTTTAATGATGTTATGGGAAGTATTGGTATGTTTGGGTTGAGGTCCCGAGGGCCTCGAGTGTGTTTCGGGTGAGTTTTGAGCGAGTCCGGGCATTACCAGAACTCAAGCAATGGTTATGGTGCTTAAATTTACAGCTGGGGTGGAAGTTTTACGTTGGGGGTGGTGGTTTTACCGCTGGGGCGGAAAATGGTCCGCGGCCGCGGTCATGAAGAATCCGCAGGGCCGCTGGTCCAACTTCGGAAGCCTATACCTTTTGATCTACCAGAAAGTTTGTGATGATTCAAAAACTAAAGTTGTAGCCCTTAGTGTCTAGTTTCCATAAAGGTAAAGAAATCATAATTTGGACATCTGTAGAGAAAGTTATGGCCAAAATACTAAGGTCTGTCTGTGCAGCCACCAGAAGCGTGGCAGCGGTGGTTTTACCACGGTCAGCGGTGACGGGAATCTGATAGGTGCACTATAAATAAGAGATTTGGGGTTTTATTTCATATTTTGACCTAGAGAGTTCAGGCTTTGGCGATTTTTCGAGGGATTTTCAAGAAAATCATCGGGGTAAGTGATTTTAACTCAATTTTGGCTAAAATACATGATTATAACATTGGGTTCATCATTTGAGTAGAGATTTGGGATGAAAATTTGGGGGAAATTGTAAAACTTCATAAAAATAAAGTTTTTGGATTTGAAAGCCGATTCGAAGTCGGAATTGAGTGAAACTAGTATGGATAGTCTCGTAATTGAATGGGATGTCGGATTTTGAAACTTTGGTTGGATTCCGAGACGTGGGCCCGGGGCCGGGTTTGAGCAATTACGAGATTTGTGATGTAATTTGATTATTTTTGCATGGGCTTTGTTCCCTTAGCATATATTGATGTTATGGTTATGATTTTAGTTAGATTCAGGACATTTGGAGGCCGAATCGAGAGGAAAAGGTGTCGCACGCTTCCAAACTTGGTTCTGAGGGTTCGAAACCCCGAACTGTGTGTTCTATGACTACTATTAAGATGACGCAATGCCAAGTGACGGGCGTGTGGGCATGCACTGTGAGAAATGTGGCCTGGATCATTCCATGGCACCGCTTAGTGACTCTTTTATGTTGATATCTATGTTGTAATTATGTGATTAAGGTAATGAACTGCAAATCATGCTAATTATCATGTTAAGGCTTCACGACAACACTGTTGAGACCGGAGAGGTCGTTTCTTGTTGTCATGTCATTAGCTTCATTTATAATCTATACTCAGTCCTGTTCATGTATATTATATCATGCCTCACTCTCAATTATTGCTATTTGACATGTCATATCATTGTTCGGGCTTGTATCATGACATTTTTAGCCTGTGTGTGTGAGACTGGAGAGTATTGACTGAGTGAGGCCGAGAGCCTCATATTGATTGACAGTATGGGGTCGAGCTGCACACCGCAACGAGATATTGGTCATGCCTTCACTGGTATTGATATAGCGTTTGGGCTCAAAGAAGCCCATCCAGAGTCTTTACGCCCCCAGTGAGCACAGTTGATGATATTGAGGGATGGATCTTCCCTGGATATGGATCTTGTACGAAGTATTGGTATGGAGATGGATCTTATCCATGAGGCTGGATTGGCTTGTTCCTCGGTATTGGAGACTAATAGTCTATGATATATATATGTATTCCGGGATGGATTTTCCCTGGGCCTTGTGAGCCATATACGGTACCAAGTGGTTGTAAGGTTATCATTGTTATTACTAGGAGATGAATCTTTTCCGAAGGCTGGATTGGCCTTCCTCAGTACTGAGTGACTACTATCAGATATATATATATATATATACGAGGAATGGATCTTCCCGGGGTCGTACGAGCCATATACAATACTGAGTGGACGAGCATTGAGTTATTGGGCACATGAGGTACTTGGCATAGTGAATTTCATACAGTACGTGCATTGGCATGTAGTTGTAGCGAAGTATACTCCTTTATCATGTTCATACTTGCTCTATTTCCCTACTATGAGCTATTTAATTAACTGAAAGCATGTCTACTATTCTGTACGATATTTCATGCTTATCTTATGAAAAGGTTTAGTTCGTCACTACTTCTCAGTCCATAGTTTGGGCTTGTTACTTACTGAGTAAGTGTAATCACGTTATGCCTTGCATCTTGTGTACAGATCCAGGTATCTATGGTCCAAGTAGCAGCCGTTGATCAAGGTCACAGGCTGTGGAGTTGTTGAGGTATCTGCATGGCGTTCGCAGGCCTTGGCTCTCCTTCTCATTTCCAGTTGTATTTTTTTTGTTGGTTCTTAGACACTTTGATAGATTATGTATTCACCTTAGATGCTCATGATCTCAGTGACACCATGGTTTTGGGACGATTGTATCGTAATATAAATCTTTTCTGTCTTAAACGATTTGCTTTAAAAATGATGAAAGTTTTCCACAAATAATTTTTAATATTTACACTGTGGTATTGGATAGAGTTGGTTTGAGGCTGGCCTAGTTCCATGTTAGGCGCCATCACGACGGGTTGAGTTTGGGGTCGTGACATACAATATTTTGGGTGGGCATTAGCTAGTTTGATTTAGGGGCGAAGGTACATAGTCATTTTAGATTTTTGCTTTGTTGTATGATTTTCATGTGGAAAAACAACCTAATATTGCATTGAATTTTATGCCCGGGTATTAAAACACTATATTGTTAATGTTAATTTTATGCTAGTGCCCTCACATTTTGAACTAGGAAGAAGTAGGATACTTGCGCCACCGTAGCTCCGAATCCGATAACAATGTCCACAGGCTTTTTATTCTCCTCCTCTTCTTCGCCCTTCTCCTTCCCTTCAAACTCGTCTTTTTCCTCCACGTCTACCACCGCTGTTGCTACCGGTTCTTCCCCATTTTACTTCTCAAACCCAAACCCTAGACCCGCCACGTCTGCTCCTTTTGGATTTGGCTATTTTGCTTCTTCAGCCTCTTCCGGTCCTTCCTTTTCTTTCACCGGTTTCAACTCTTCTTCTACCGGTGCTTCTACAGCGTCGTTTGGCTTTTCTTCTTGTTCCAGTCCCACACCCGGCTTATTCGGATCTTCTTCCGGTTCGGGTACCACTTCAAACTTATTTGGATATTCGTCCGGTTTTGGTACCACCTGTTCGGATCCACTACATCTGCTAGTAGTTCCCCACCTAAGGGTGGTTAGTTGACCACCCTTCGTCGAAAAATTACATTGTATGTATAGGTAAAATATTAGATTTTAATGGTATATAACGTATATTTAACACCCTTTATCGAAGATTTTCTTTACTTATTTCAAGTTTGAACACCCTAAATGAAATTACTGACTTCACTACTGGTTTGATATAAATGAACACCCTAAGTTTGATTTTTAATTTTGCAATTCAGGTCGTTTCAGTATGTTGACCTAATTTCATATGTTTCGTGATCCCAAAACTCTAAAAAAGAATTCCAAAGAGCCTTTCTCGATGCAATTTGTACTGAAATTCTTTGAATAAAAAGAGTTACCACAACGAAGCCTTTGATCGGCAGAATAAATAGAAGCAAATATAAAAAAAAATACATGTACGAAGATATCAAATTGCAACATTGCTGCATTTGAATACTCCTACAATAGACAGATGAAAAATATATTATTTGGATGTCTCCCATGCTTGAAAATAAAGAAGAATTTCTTGGTTTAATAGTTTGAGGAATGCTTTCTAAGGTTTAAGGATAAGGGGTTGACACTAAAATGTACTGGCCGATAAGATAGTTTTTCCTCTGTTTGGAGTAAATAAAAGGAAAAAGAAATAGAAAAAGAGGGAAGTGGCATCGGAAGAATGTTGCATTGGTTAGATTGGTTCAATTTTAAGTTTCTCAGTACAATATTTTGGGTGAGCATTGGCTAATCTGATTCAATTTTTTAGTTTCTCAGTACAGTATTTTGATTTTCAATTTTGCAAATCGGATCGTTTCAGTATGTTTGCCTAATTTTTCATATTTTGTGATCCGAAAGATCTAAAAACGTATTCCAAAGAGCTTTTCTGCATGCAATTTGTATTGAAATTTTTTTAATAAAAGAGATACCACAACAGAGATTTTGATCGGCAAAATAAATAGAAGAAGATATACAAAAAACACAACATGCACGAAGAGATTAAATTATCTTTACAATTACATAAATCATAAACACAAATAGGAAAACCTTATTCAAATCATAAAAAACTCAACTTTTATGAAATTTATTTCAATATCTTGTTGGGTATTTGAAATTATTTATCTTCAACACTTAAAAGACCAAAAAAACTAAAAGACCTTTGAATTTTACCTCGTGGTGGTTTATTTGGTCGATATCAAAGGTATATAGCGCATAAGTAGATAATTTTCCCTGCAAATCTATTAAATTACTTCTTGAAAATTGAAAAAGTACATTTTATTCTTTAAAAAGTTTATATTTGGACGCTACTTTAGAACCTTAAAATTTCATGTTTCATCACCTATAATTTCTAGATGGAATATGAGGGAATGTGAATAGACTAGGAACTTTTAAGATAGGCCCATTTATTTATTGGGTGGGTAGATGGGTACTTGGGCCACGAGTTAAATAGATTTTATAATTAAAAATAGATTTTTAATATGACATGGTATATTAAATAAGTGTTTTTTTTTTTACTCAAAAGGTAATTGGTGGGTGATTTTGTTGTCCTAAATACAACAAAAGTGACTTTGACAGGATATCCCTACAGCTTGGGTGACCACCTAAAAATTTACTCTAACCTAGCATGTTGAAAAGTTAAGTTATCATAAATTGATCTACTTACTTATTGGCTTTGAAACCCTCAAGTTATTTTCTTTTATATTATTCTTATTTTTTAGAATCATTTAGCATTGAAAGAGTATTAGAAAAATTTGAATAAAATCATAAATAACTATACATGACCTATAAGCTGAAATAAACAAAAAGTTAAGAAATTAAATACAAAAGTTAATAACTTTGAGCGAGGTTTACTGACGAATAGGTTTTTAAAAAAGACTAAGTATTGTAAAATTTTCACGTGGATGTTTATATAAATTCTAATAGTGAAAGGGCAAGCCAATTACGAGTGTTTAGCAATGTCAAAAACTATGGATATCTGTTGAGCTTCTTTAGTTAAGTGTTATATATGTGGCAAATTTCATTGGCTAAGTGTCTTACAAGTAACTATACTTGGCATGACCTTTTACGAACCTCTCATTACCTTCATATACACTTGTCCAAAGTGAATTTAATACCACCATGTGAAGCATAATACCACTTTCATGATATGAGGTGCTTCAAACGCGCGTGTCATGTCAGCACCATGTCAGCATCAGGTCATAAATATAATATATTTATGTTTTTTAAATATATTTTTATTTGTGACGACCCGGGCAGTCGTCCCATGAGTTACCACTCTATTTTCCCCATTTTTGCTTCTTATTGCTTTGTCTATCAGTTCTATATGTGATCGGGTTGGTTGGCTCGGGTTCAGAAAGGATTTGGTAAGGTTTGAGATACTTAGTCTCTATTGAGGAAGCTTAAGTTGGAAAAGTAAACAGGAAGTTGACTTATGTGTTAGAGGGCTTGGATGTTAGTTCAGATGGTTCGGATAGCTTCGGGAGGTGATTTGGGACTTAGGAGCGTGATCGGAATGAATTTTAGAGGTTCTGAGTAGATTTAGGCCTGAATTGGCGAAATTGGATTTTTTGCATTTTCCAATTGATATATGAGATTTTGATATAGGAGTTGGAATGGAATTCCGAGAGTTGCAGTAGTTCTGTTGTGTCATTTGGGATGCGTGTGCAAAATTTTAGGGCATTCGGACATGGTTTGGTTGAATTTTTGATCAAAAGTGGAATTTGGAAGATTTTGGAAACTTAGGCTTGAATCCGATGTGTTTTGGTTGATGCGATATTGTTTGAGGTGTTTTGAAGATTGGTATAAGTTTGAATAAGGTTATGGGATATGTTTGTGCATTTAGTTAAAGTCCCGGGGGCCTCGGGGTGATTTCGGATGGTTGACAAAGAGTTTGGAATTTTTGGTGAAGTTGTAGATTTTCTCTTCTATTGTTTCCGCACCTGCGGATTGGGGACCGCAGGTGCGATGCCACATATGCAAGGAAAAGGGCCACAGAAGTGGAAAAAGGTAAGGGAGGCAGAAACCGCAGAAGCGGTTGAAGAACCGCACCTGCGATGGCGCAGGTGCGGATAGTAAATCGCAAATGCGAAAATGAGGACTTAAGTGAGGACCGCAGATGCGGTGGTCTTGACCGTAGAAGAGGTACTGTAGAAGTGGTACCGCATAAGCGGGAATTGGCCCGCAGATGCGAAATCCCTAGGCGAGAACATATAAATTGTTTACTTCGCGATTTTTGAGCTATTCCACCATTTCTAAGTCGGCTTTGGAGCTTTTTAGGCGATTTTGAAGAAGGAATTCAAGGGGACTTCATTGAGGTAAGGATTTTGGACCTAAAACTCATTTCTATGGTATTATTTCACGGATTAGAACTATAATTAATGGAATTAAGGGTTAAAATTGGGGAAAACTAGGGCTTGGTATTGGAAACCTAGACTTGCGGATTTGAGGGACCATTTGTGGTCGGATTTTGGTACTTTTGATATGTATGAACTCGTGGGAAGATAAAGAATCTATTAATGTAAAATTTATCAAATTTCGAGACGTGGGCCCGGGGGGTCGGGTTTTGGTAATTTCGGAATTTATGCTATAAATTGATTATTTTTGCTTGGGCTTCGTTCCCTTAGCATATTTTGACGTCGTGATTCTGATTTTTGATAGATTCGATGCGAATGGAGGCCGATTCGAGGGGCAAAGGTGCCGCGACCTAGAGTTTGGACCGGATTGAGGTGAGTAATGATTGTAAATATTGTCCTGAGGGTATGAAACCCCGGATTGCACATCGTTGTGCTATATTGTGGTGATGCACATGCTAGATGACGAGCGTAGGGTCGTGCACTGTTGGGGATTGTGACTTAGTCCATCCCGAATGATTCTTTTACCACGTATTTGACTGAAAACTATTTGCTATCATCATGTTTTGGGTTGAATGTCATATTTGGGCTTCGTGCCAACTATTTGAACCCTTAGGGGATTTTTACTAATATTTCCTCACTATTTGACTTTATACTTGAACTCAATCATGTTATATTCTACTGTTTTCATAACTCAGTCATGTTTACTCTGCTTTAACAATTAAATAATATTTTAAATGATATTTTGGGCTGAGCATCATGTTTTACTATTGCCCGAGTGGCTTGTAAGTTTCTGACTGAGTAAGGCTGAGGGCCTATGTTGTGAGGAAACACTGACTATGATTATGAGGCTGAGGGCCTGAGATTGTATGCCACGAGGTGGCTTGTCGATATGAGGCCGAGAGCCTATGTGATTATGCTACGAGATGGCTTGATATTGTGCTTGGGCCGTAAGGGGCCCTTCTAGGAGTCTGCACACCTCCAGTGAGCACGGGTACCCATTGTGATGTGAGATATAGCCCGAGGGGCTGGTGTTGTTCTATGATATTGCCCGAGGGGCGTTCCTTTATGTGTTTATATTTCCTAGTTGCATGTCATTTACCTGCTTAATTGTTACAAAAAGGCATTTCATGAAGTTTAATTTGAACTATATGACTTTACATATCTTCACCGATTCACTATTTTTACTGGCTTTTACTGCTTCATTATAGCCTGTAATGTGCCTTACGTGATTTCATACTTCTCAGTCTTTATTTATGATTATTACTCACTGAGTTGGAGTACTCACTTTACTCTTTGCACCCCGTGTGCAGATTCAGGCGCTATTGATCCTGCTTGCGAGGGTTGAGAGCTCCCGGCAGATTTCGGAGTTCACGAGGTAGCTGGTTGGCGTCCGCAGCCCCGTGCTTCTTCCCCTTTATCACATTTCCTTTTTCTTGTTAGTGATTCTGTAATAGCTTTGTAGACACTTCAGACTTGTAGTATATTGATAGATGTTCATGACTGGTGATACCCCGATATCGGGCTGTGTTGGATTTTATTCTGCAACTGTAATGTTCACTGCTTACTTTGGGATTATTTATTACGTTTCAGACTTAATTCTTATTATTTAATTGGTTAAAAACTTGAATGTGAAAAGTGTCATCTGGCCTTGTCTTCACGAAAGGCGTTATCATGACCGGGTCCGAGTTTAGGGTCATGACATTCTTCTTTCTTGTCATTTACTCATTTTTTTTAATTATTATTCCATACCCATTACCAAACCTCCATTATAGATAACATTTATAACCTTCAAATTGGTTCCATCAAAAATTAAAGAAAACCTCTCGTCAATTCATGAATTTATAGCATGTTTGGCCAAAAGTATTTTTTCGGTCAAAACTGATTTTTCCCAAAATTGAGATGTTTGGCCAAACTTTTGATTCAGGGGCGAAGGTACATCGTCGTTTTAGATTTTTACTTTGGTGTATGATTTTCATGTGGAAAAACAACCTAATATTGCATTGAATTTTATGCTCCGGTATCAAAACACCATATTGTTAATGTTAAATTTATGCTAGTACCCTCACATTTTGCCCCGAGTGGCTTGTAAGATTCTGACTGAGTAAGGCCGAGGGCCGATGTTGTGAGGAAACACTGACTATTATTATGAGTCCGAGGGACTGAGATTGTACGCCACGAGGTGGCTTGGCGATATGAGGCCGAGAGCCTATGTGATTATGCTACGAGATGGCTTGATATTGCGCTTGGGCCGTAAGGGGCCCTTCTAGGAGTCTTCACACCCCCAGTAAGCGCGTGTACCTATTGTGATGTGAGATATAGCCCGAGGGGCTGGTGTTGTTCTATGATATTGCCCGAGGGGCGATCCTTTATGTGGTTATCTTTCCTAGTTGCCTGTCATTTAGCTGCTTAACTATTAAAAAAAGGTATTTCACAAAGTTTAAACTGAACTAAAATGACTTTACTTATCTTCACTTATTCACTATTTTTACTAGCTTTTACTGCTTCATTATAGCCTGTAATGTGCCTTACGTGATTTCATATTTCTCAGTCTTTATTTATGATTATTACTCACTGAGTTGGAGTATTCACTTTACTCCTTGCACTCCGTGTGCAGATTCAGACATTGTTGATTCTTCTTGCGAGGGTTGAGAGCTCTCGGTAGATTTCAGAATTCACGAGGTAGCTGCTCGGTGTCCGCAACCCCGTGCTTCTTCCCCTTTATCTCATTTCCTTTCTCTTGTTAGTGATTCTGTAATAGCTTTGTAGATGCTTCAAACTTGTAGTATATTGATAGATGCTCATGACTGGTGACACTCCGGTATTGGGCCGTGTTGGGTTTTATTCCGCAACTTTAATGTTCACTGCTTACTTTTGGATTGTTTATTACATTTCAGACTTAAATCTTATTGTTTAATTGCTTAAAAACTGGAATGTGGAAAGTGTCGGCTGGCTTTGTCTTCACGAGAGGAGCCATCACGACCGGGTCCGGGTTTAGGGTCGTGACAAGTTGGTATCAGAGCCTAGGTTACATAGGTCTCATGAGTCATGAGCAGGTTTAGTAGAGTCTCGCAGATCAGTACGGAGACGTCTGTATTTATCCTCGAGAGGCTGCAGAACCTTTAGGAAAAATTTCATATTTTTGAAATTCTTGTCATGTGAATTTGTTGATCCGAGTACTAAACTTCTGTTATTTTATTCTCTCATAGATAGTGAGGACACGCGCTACCGGTCAGGACTGACGACCACCAGTACCACTAGTTGTGTCCACTAGAGGTCGAAGATGCGGTCGTGGTCGTGGTCGTGGTAGGGGCAGATGTGTGGCCCGCACAGCAGCTAGGGCAGCACCTGCAGATCCACCAACCGCCCTAGTTCAGGATCAGGTCCCAGTTGTGGACGCTCCAGTAGCACCAGCTCAGGCACCAGCTGTGCCCATTATGATTTCGGATCTTCAGGAGACCCTGGCTCAGATTCTATCAGTTTGCACTGGCCTAGCTCAGGCGGTTTCAGTCACTACAGCCGAAGGTACTTCTTAGGCTGGGGGAGGCAATCATACTCCCGCCGCCGGCATACCTGAGCAGGTCGTGCAGGGACTTCACATACTGGGGGCACATCCAGCCCAGCCGGTTGCATCTACTCAGGACTATGTAGTTCCTGCCATGCCAGAGGACGAGCAATGTAGGTTGGAGAGGTTTGGTAAACTTCAACCTCCAACCTTCAGTGGTGCAGAGGGCGAGGATGCCCAGGGTTTCTTGGATAAGTGTTAGAGGATGCTTCGTACAGCGGGTATTCTTGAGACCAGTGGGGTCGCTTTCACTACTTAGCAGTTTTCTGGAGTTGCCTTCACTTGGTGGGAAACTTTTGAGAGGCGTATGCCTGTTGGTGTAGCACCCCTTACCTGGCAGCAGTTCTCTGTTCTCTTTCTGGAGAAGTATGTGCTGCCGTCTTGCAGAAAGGAGCTGTGCATGCAGTTTGAGTGGTTGAGTCAGGGAGTGATGACTATGACGCAGTATGAGATGAGGTTCTCTAAGATAGCTCGCCATGCGATTTGGTTGGTTCCGACAGATAGAGAGAGGATTAGGAGGTTTGTTGATGGCCTCACTTCTCAGCTCCGTATTCTTATGACCAGGGAGAGGGTGACTGGTGCTACCTTTGAGGAGGTTGTAGACATTGCTCGCGAGATTGAGTCAGTTTGTCGCCAAGAGCAAGAGGAGAGGGAGGCCTCGAAGATATGGTAGTTATAGTGGTGCTCCTTCGAGTGGTCAGTTTCAGTATGGCAGAGGTCGTTCATTCAGGCATGCTCAGCCAGCTTGCCTAGGTTATCATGGGGTGTCATCGAGTCATGGTTCTCACAGTTCTCATCAGGGCCAGTCATCACTTAGTGCCCTTCCAGCTCAGAGTTCGTCCCGTGCTCCATCAGTTCAGGGCTCTTCTATGCCAGGCGCATTTGCTAGTCATTCTGGTGCTAGAGGTTCCCTTCAGTCCCCTTCTCCAGCACCTGGGAGTTGCTATAAATGTGGAGAGGTGGGTCATATGTGGAGGCAGTGTCCTTGTCATCTTGCGGGTTCATCTCAATAGAGGAGTCAGCCATCGACTTCAGCACCAGTTACTTTACCACCACCTGCCTAGCCAGCTAGTGGTGGAGGTCAGTCAGCTAGGGGTCGCCCTATAGGGGTAGGTCGATTAGGTAGCGGTCAGGCCCGTTTCTATGCACTTCCAAGTAGACTCGATATTATTGCTTTCGATGCTGTCATTACAGGTATTGTCTCGGTCTGCCGCAGAGATGCCTCTATATTATTTGATCCCAGTTCCATCTTTTCTTATGTGTCATCATACTTTGCTCATTATTTGGGTACGCCTCGTGAGTCTCTTGTGTTACCTGTTCATGTATCTACCCCAGTGGGCGATACTGTTGTTGTAGACCATGTGTACCAGTCGTGTGTGGTGACTATTGGGGGTCTGTAGACCCGAGTGGATCTTTTATTATTGTGTATGGTGGATTTCGATGTTATTTTGGGCATGGATTGGCTATCTCTGTGTCGTGTTATTCTGGACTGTCATGCCAAGATAGTCACATTGGCTATACCGGGTGTGCCACGGATTGAGTGGCGAGGTTTGACTAATTATGTTCCTAGTAGGGTAATCTCATTTTTGAAGGCCCAATGTATGGTTGGGAAGGGTTGTCTTTCGTATCTAGCTTTTGTGAGGGATGTTGGTGTAGAGACTCCTAGTATTACTTTTGTTCTAGTTGTGAGGGATTTTCCTGATGTGTTTCCTGCAGACCTGTCGGGCATGCCACCGGATAGGGATATTGATTTTGGTATTGACCTGGTGCCGGGCACTCAGCCTATTTCTATTCCGCCAGATCGTATGGCACCAGCGGAGTTGAAGGAGTTAAAGGAGCAGCTTCAGAAACTCCTTAATAAGGGGTTCATTCGGCCTAGTGTGTTGCCTTGGGGTGCACCGGTTTTATTTGTGAAGAAGAAGGATGGCACTATGAGGATGTGCATTGATTATAGGCAATTGAACAAAGTAACAGTCAAGAACAAGTATCTTTTACCTCACATTGATGATTTATTCAACCACCTTCAGGGAACGAGAGTGTTCTCCAAGATTGATCTCCGTTCAAGTTATCACCAATTGAAGATCAGGGACTCAGATATTCTTAAGACAATTTTTAGGACCCGATATAGTCATTATGAGTTCTTGGTAATGTCTTTTAGGCTGACCAATGCCCCAGTAACATTCATGCATTTGATGAACAACTTGTTCCGGCCTTATCTCGACTCGTTTGTCATAGTCTTCATTGATGATATTCTGGTGTATTCGCCTAGTTAAAAGGAGCACGCAGAGCATTTGAGAGTTGTGTTGCAGAGATTGAGGGAGGAGAAGCTTTATGCAAAATTCACCAAGTGTGACTTTTGGCTCAGTTCAGTGGCTTTCTTGGGGCACGTGGTGTCCAGTGAGGGTATTCAGGTTGATCCGAAGAAGATAGAGGCGGTTCAGAGTTGGCCCAAACCTTCCTCAGCCACAGAGATTCGCAACTTTCTTGGTTTGGCAGGTTATTATCGCTGGTTTGTTCAGGGTTTCTCATCTATTGCATCACCCTTGACCAAGTTGAATCAGAAGGGTGTTTCATTTGTGTGGTCGGATGAATGTGAGGAGAGCTTTCAGAAGCTCAAGACAGTTTTGACCACAGCTCTACTGTTAGCTTTGCCATCAGCTTCAGGTTCATATACCGTGTATTATGATGCTTCGAGAGTTGGTATTGGTTGTGTATTGATGCAGGAGGGTAGAGTTATTGCTTATGCTTCTTGTCAGTTGAAGCCCTATGAGAAGAGTTACCCCATTCATGATTTGGAGTTGGCTGCCATTGTTCACGCGTTGAAGATTTAGAGGCATTACTTGTATAGTGTGTCTTGTGAGGTGTTTACTGATTATCATAGTCTCCAGCACTTGTTCAAGCAGAAGGATCTTAATTTGAGGTAGTGGAGGTGGTTGGAGTTGCTAAAGGATTATGATATTGCTATATTGTACCATTCGGGGAAGGCCAATGGGGTAGTCGATATTTTGAGCTGAAAGGCGGTGAGTATGGGGAGTTTGACATATATTCGAGTTGGGGAGAGACCTCTTGCAGTTGATGATTAGGACTTGGACAATCAGTTCGTGAGGTTAGATATTTCGGAGCCCAGTCAGGTATTGGCTTGTGTGGTGTCACAGTCTTCCTTATATGATTGCATCAGAGAGCGATCCGCATTTGCTTGTCCTTAAGGACAGAGTTCAGCATGATGATGCCAGAGATGTGACTATTGGTGATGATGGGGTGTTGAGGATACAGGGCCGGATATGTGTGCCCAATGTGAATGGGCTTCGGGAGTTGATTCTGGAGGAGGCCCATAGCTCGTGGTATTCCATTCATACGGGTGCCGTGAAGATGTATCAGGATTTGAGGCAACATTATTGGTAGAGGAGAATGAAGAAAGTCTTTGTGGGATTTGTAGCTCGATATCTCAATTGTCAGCAGGTGTAATATGAGCATAAGAGCCCGGGTGGCTTGCTTCAGTGAATGGATATTCCAGAGTGGAAGTGGGAGCGGATCACTATGGACTTTGTAGTTGGACTTCCACGTACTTTGAAAAAGTTCGATGTTATTTGGGTGATTGTGGATCGACTGACTAAGTCCGCGCACTTCATTCCTGTGTGTATTACCTACTCTTCAGAGCGGTTGGAAGAGATCTATATCCGGGAGATTGTTCGTTTGCATGGTGTCCCAGTTTCCATCATTTCAGATAGAGGCACTCAGTTTACTTCGCAGTTTTGGAGGTTTGTGCAGCGAGAGTTGGGTACTCAGGTTGAATTGAGCACAGCTTTTCACCCTCAGACGGACGGGCAGTCCGAGCGTACTATTCAGATATTGGAGGACATGTTGCGTGCTTGTGTCATTGATTTCGAAGGATCATGGGATCAGTTTCTACCGCTTGTAGAGTTTGCTTATAACAACAACTACCAGTGGAGTATTCAGATGGTTCCATATGAGGCTTTGTATGTGAGGCGGTGTAGATCTCCAGTTGGTTGGTTTGAGCCGGGTGAGGCTAGGCTATTGGGGATAGACTTGGTGCAGGATGCTTTAGAAAAGGTGAAGGTAATTCAGGAGAGGCTTCATACAGCGCAGTCGAGGCAAAAGAGTTATGCTGATAGGAAGGTTCGGGATGTGTCCTACATGGTTGGTGAGAAAGTTCTGTTGAAGGTTTCACCCATGAAGGGTGTTATAAGATTTGGGAAGAAAGGTAAATTGATTCCTCGGTTCATTGGACCTTTTGAGGTGCTTCGGAGGATTGGGGAGATGGCTTATGAGCTTGCTTTGCCACCTAGCTTGTCGAGTGTGCATCCGATATTTCATGTTTCTATGCTCCAGAAGTATATTGGGGATCTGTCTCATGTTATGGATTTCAGCACGGTTCAGTTGGATGGTGATTTGACTTATGATGTGGAGCCAGCATCTATTTTTGAGTCATCAGGTTCGAAAGTTGAGGTCAAAGGATATAGCTTCAGTGAAAGTGCAGTGGAAAAGTCGGCCCATGGATGAGGCTACCTAGGAGACTGAGCGGGAGATGCGGAGCAGATATCCTCACCTATTTGAGGCTTCAGGTATGTTTCTTGACTCATTCGAGGACGAACGTTTGTTTAAGTTGGGGAGGATATGACGTCCCGGCCAGTCGTCCTATGAGTTACCGCTCCGTTTTCCCCATTTCTACTTATTATTGCTTTGTCTATCGGTTCTATATGTGATTGGGTTGGTTGGCTTGGGTTCGGAAAGGATTTGGTAAGGTTTGAGACACTTAGTCTCTTTTGAGGAAGCTTAAGTTGAAAAAGTCAATCGGATGTTGACTTATGTGTTAGAGGGCTCGGATGTGAGTTTTGATGGTTTGGATAGCTTTGGGAGGTGATTTGGGACTTAGAAGCGTGATCGGAAAGAATTATGGATGTTCGGAGTAGATTTAGGCTTGAATTGGCGAAATTGGATTTTTTGCATTTTCCGGTTGATAGGTGAGATTTTGATATTGGGGTCAGAATGGAATTCCGAGAGTTGTAGTAGTTCTGTTGTGTCATTTAGGATGTGTGTGCAAACTTTCAGGTCATTTGGACGTGGTTTGGTTGGGTTTTTGATCAAAAGCGAAATTAGGAAAATTTTGGAAATTAGGCTTGAATCTGATGTGTTTTGGTTGATTCGATGTTGTTTGAGGTGTTTTGAAGATTGGTATAAATTTGAAGAAGGTTATGGGATATGTTTGTGCTTTTGGATGAGGTCCCGGGGGCCTCGGAGTGATTTCGAATGGTTGACGGAGAGTTTGGAATTTTTAGTAAAGCTGCTGATTTTCTGCTTCTGTTGTTTCCGCACCTACGGATTGGGGACCGCAGGTGCGATGTCGCAGATGCGAGGAAGAGGGCTACAGAAGCGGAATAAGGTAAGGGAGGCAAAAACCGCAGAAGCGGTTGGAGAACCGCACCTGTGATGGCGCAGGTGCGGATAGTGAATCGTAGATGCGAAAATGAGGACTTAAGTGAGGACCGCAGATGCGATGGTCTTGACCGCAGAAGCGGGAATTGAGCCGCAGATGCGAAATCCCTGGGCCAGAACATATAAATTGTTTCCTTCGTGATTTTTGAGCTATTCCACCATTTCTAAGTCGGCTTTGGAGCTTTTTTGGCGATTTTGAAGAAGGAATTCAAGGGGACTTCATTGAGGTAAGGATTTTGGACCTAAAACTCATTCCTATGGTATTATTTCATGGATTAGAACTATAATTAATGGAATTAAGGGCTAAAATTGAGGAAAACTAGGGCTTGGTATTGGAGACCTAGACTTGCGGATTTGAGGGACCATTTGTGGTCGGATTTTGGTATTTTTGATATGTATGAACTCGTTGGGAGATAAAGAATCTATTAATGTAAAATTTATCGAATTTCGAGACGTGGGCCCGGGGTCGGGTTTTGGTAATTTCGGGATTTATGCTATAAATTGATTATTTTTGCTTGGGCTTCGTTCCCTAAGCATATTTTGACGTCGTGATTCTGATTTTTGATAGATTCAATGCGAATGGAGGCCGATTCGAGGGGCAAAGGCGTCACGACCTAGAGTTTGGACCGGATTGAGGTGAGTAATGATTATAAATGTTGTCCTGAGGGTATGAAACCCCGGATTGCACATCGTTGTGCTATATTGAGGTGATGCACACGCTAGATGACGAGCGTAGGGTCGTGCACTATTAGGGATTGTGACTTAGTCCATCCCAAATGATTCTTTTACCGCGTATTTGACTGAAAATTATTTGCTATCATCATGTTTTGGGTTGAATGCCATATTTGGGCTTCGTGCCAACTATTTAAACCCTTAGGGAATTTTTACTGATATTTCCTCACTATTTGACTTTATACTTGAACTCAATCATGTTATATTCTACTGTTTTCATAATTCAGCCATGTTTACTCTGCTTTAACACTTAAATAATATTTTAAATGATATTTTGGGCTGAGCATCATGTTTTACTATTTCCCGAATGGCTTGTAAGATTCTGATTGAGTAAGGTCGAGGGCCTATGTTGTGAGGAAACACTGACTATGATTATGAGGCCGAGGGCCTGAGATTGTACGCCACGAGGTGGCTTGTCAATATGAGGCCGAGAGCCTATGTGATTATGCTACGAGATGGCTTGATATTGCGCTTGGGATGTAAAGGGTCCTTCTAGGAGTTTGCACACTACCAATGAGCGCGGGTACCTATTATGATGTGAGATATAGCCCGAGGGGCTGGTGTTGTTCTATGATATTGTCTGAGGGGCGATCCTTTATGTGGTTATCTTTCCTAGTTTCCTGTCATTTAGCTGCTTAACTGTTAAAAAAGGTATTTCATGAAGTTTAAACTGAACTAAAATGACTTTACATATCTTCACTTATTCACTGTTTTTACTGGCTTTTACTGCTTCATTATATCCTGTAATGTGCCTTACGTGATTTCATATTTCTCAATCTTTATTTATGATTATTACTCACTGAGTTGGAGTACTCACTTTACTCCTTGCACCCCGTGTGCAGATTCAGCCGCTACCGATCCTGCTTGCGAGGGTTGAGAGCTCCCGGCAGATTTCGGAGTTCACGAGGTAGCTGCTCGGCGTCCGCAACCCCGTGTTTCTTCCCCTTTATCTCATTTCCTTTTTCTTGTTAGTGATTCTGTAATAGCTTTGTAGACACTTCAGACTTGTAGTATATTGATAGATGTTCATGACTGGTGATACCCCGATATCGGGCTGTGTTGGGTTTTATTCCGCAACTGTAATGCTCACTGCTTACTTTGGGATTATTTATTACGTTTCAGACTTAATTCTTATTGTTTAATTGCTTAAAAACTGGAATGTGGAGAGTGTCATCTAACCTTGTCTTCACGAAAGGCATTATCACGACTGGGTCCGGGTTTAGGGTCATGACATTCTTCTTTCTTGTCATTTACTCATTTTTTTTAATTATTATTCCATACCCATTACCAAACCTCCATTATAGATAACATTTATAGCCTTCAAATTGGTTCCAAAAAAAATTAAAGAAAACCGCTCATCAATTCATGAATTTATAGCATGTTTGGCCAAAAGTATTTTTTCCAAAATTGAGATGTTTAGCCAAACTTTTGATTCAGGGGTGAAGGTACATCGTCGTTTTAGATTTTTACTTTGGTGTATGATTTTCATGTGGAAAAACAACCTAATATTGCATTGAATTTTATGCTCCGGTATCAAAACACCATATTGTTAATGTTAAATTTATGCTAGTACCCTCACATTTTGAACTAGGAAGAAGTAGGATACACGCGCCACCGTAGCTTCGATAACAATGTCCACGGGCCTTTCATTCTCCTCCTCTTCTTCGCCCTTCTCCTTCCCTTCAGACCCATCTTTTTCCTCCACGCCTGCCACCGCTGTTGCTACCAGTTCTTTCCCATTTTCCTTCTCAAACCCTAACCCTAGTCCTGCCACGTATGCTTCTTATGGATTTGGCTCTTCTGCTTCCTCAGCCTCTTCCGGTCCTTCCTTTTCTTTCACCGATTTTGGCTCTTTTTCTATCGGTGCTTCTACAACATAGTTTGGCTTTTCTTCTGGTTCCAGTCCCACAGTCGGCTTATTCGTATCTTCTTCCGGTTCAGGTACCACTTCAAACTTATTCGGATCTTTGTCCGGTTCTGGTACCACTATGAACCTGTTCGGATCCACTACATCTGCTAGTAGTTCCCTACCTAAGGGTGGTTAGTTGACCATCCTTCGTCGAAAAATTATATTGTATATATAGGTAAAATATTAGATTTTAATGGTGTATAATGTATATTGAACACCCTTTATCCGGGATTTTCTTTACTTATTTCAAATTTGAATACCCTAAATGAAATTCCTCGCTTCACCACTGGTTTGATCTAATTTTTTTAGTTTCTCGATATAGTATTTTGATTTTCAATTTTGCAAATCAGGTCGTTCCAGTATGTTGGCCTAATTTCTTATATTTTGTGAAACCAAAAATCTAAAAAAGTATTCCAAAGAGCCTTTCTCGATTCAATTTGTACTGAAATTCTTTGAATAAAAAGAGTTACCACAACGTAGCGTTTGATCGGCAGAATAAATAGAAGAAAATATACAGAAAGCACATACATGCGCGAAGAGATCAAGCTGCAACATTGCTGCATTTGAATACTCCTATAAAAGATAGATGATATCTATAAAAAATATTATTTGGATGTCTCCCGCGCTTGAAAATAAAGAAGAATATCTTGGCTTAATGGTTTGAGGAATGCTTTCTAAGGTTTAAGGATAAGGAGTTGACACTAAAATGTACTGGCCGATAAGATAATTTTTGCTCTGTTTGGAGTAAATAAAAGGAAAAAGAAATAGAAAAAGAGGGAAGTGGCATAGGAAGAAATGTTGCATTGGTTAGATTGGTTCAATTTTAAGTTTCTCAGTACAATATTTTGGGTGGCATTGGCTAGTCTGATTCAATTTTTCTAGTTTCTCGGTATAGTAGTGTGATTTTCAATTTTGTAAATTGGATTGTTTCAGTATGTTTTCCCAATTTCTCATATTTTATGATCCGAGATATCTAAAAACGTATTCCAAAGAGCTTTTCTCCATGCAAATTGTATTGAAATTTTTTGAATAAAAGAGATACCACAACAAAGCTTTTGATCGGCAAAATAAATAGAAGAATATATACAAAAAACACAACATGCACGAAGAGATTAAATTATCTTCACAATTACATAAATCATAAATAGAAATAGAAATACTTTATTCAAATCATAAAAAACTCAACTCTTAAGAAAATTACTTCAATATCTTGTTGGGTATTTGAAATTATTTATCTTCAACACTTAAAAGACTAACAAAACCAAAAAACCTTTGAATTTTACCTCGTGGTGGTCTATTTGGTCGACATCAAAAGTATATAGCGCATAAGTAGATAATTCTCCCTGCAAATCTATTAAATTACTTCTTGAAAAATTGAAGAAGTACATTTTTTTCTTTAAAAAGTTTATATTTGGATTCTACTTTAGAACCTTAAAATTTCATGATTCATCACCTGTAATTTCTCGATGGAATACGAGGGAATGCGAATAAACTAGGAACTTTTAAGATAGGCTCATTTATTTATTGGTGGGTAGATGGGTATTTGGGCCACAGGTTAAATAGATTTTATAATTAAAAATAGATTTTTATATGACATGGTATATTAAATATGTGGTTTTAATTTTTTGCGTCAAAAGGTAATTGGTGGGTGATTTTGTTGTCGTAAATAAAACAATAGTGACTTTGACAGGATATTCCTACAACTTAGATGACCACCTAAAAAATTTACTCTAACCTAGCATGTTAAAAAGTTAAGTTATCATAAATTGATCTACTTACTTGTTGACTCTGATACCCGCAAGTTATTTTCTTTTATATTATTCTTATTTTTCAGAATCATTTAGCATTGAAAGAGTATTAGAAAAATTTGAATAAAATCATAAATAACTATACATGACCTATAAGCTGAAATAAACAAAAAGTTAAGAAACTAAATACAAAAGTTAATAACTTTGAGCGAGGTTTACTGACGAATAGATTTTTAAAAGAGACTAAGTATTGTAAAATTTTCACGTGGATGTTTATATAAATTCTAATAGTTAAAGGGCAAGCTAATTACGAGTGTCTAACAATGTCAAAAACTATGGATATGTGTTGAGCTTCTTTAGTCAAATGTTATATAGGTGGCAAATTTTTTTGGCTAAGTGTCTTACAAGTAACTATATTTGGCATGACCTTTTACGGACCTCTCATTACCTTCCTATACACTTGTCCAAAGTGAATTTAATACCACCATGTGAAGCATAATACCACTTTCATGGTGTGAAGTGCTTCATACACGCGTGTCACGTCAGTGCCATGTCAGCATCATGTCATAAATATAATATATTTATGTTTTTTACTATTTTTTTCATCTTTCTTGTCATTTACATATTTTTTAAATTTTTTATTCCATACCCATTACCAAACCTCCATTATATATAACCTTTATAGCCTTCTGTGATGACCCAAAAGGTCATCACTTGTTTTAGAAATAAATTCTGTGTTTCAAGGCCTTAAAAACCTCTTTCAGTATTACCTCGATTTGTGTGCGCAATCCGGGCCCGTAGTCGCAAAGCCAATATGTGAAAATCTGTGGAAAATGATGAATTTTGATTTTAAAATGAATTAATTTGACTTCGGTCAATATTTTGGGTAAACGGACTCGGACCCGTGATTTGATGGTTTTCAGGTTCGTAGGAAAATATGGGACTTGAGCGTATGCCCGGAATCGAATTCCGAGGTCCCAAGCCCGAGAATGAATTTTTAAAGAAAATTATTTTCTGGAATTATTTATGAGTTTTGGAAATGAAATGTGTTTAAAACTTGATGGTATCGGGCCCGTATTTTGGTTCCGGCGCTCGGTACAAGTCTTATATATAATTTAAGATAAGTCTGTGAATTTTGGAAAGAAACGGACTTGATATGACGTGAATCAGATCGTTTTTGAGAAAATTGGAAAATTTGAAGTTCTTAAGAAATTTCATGATTTTGATGCTAAATTCATAGTTGTTGATGTTATTTTAGTGATTTGAATGCACGAGCGAGTCCATATGATGTTCTTGGATTGGTGTGCATGTTTGGTTTGGAGCTCCGAGGGCTCGGGTGAGTTTTGGACTTGGAGAATTGCAGGTTTTCAGCTGGTGTGAACAGGCCTGCAGGCTTCGCAAATGCGAGTTCGCAAATCCAAAGGCTGAGTCGGAAATGCGAAATAGCCCAGGCATGCCCTTCCTCGCAAATGTGAGATGTTCCTTTGCAAATGCGAAACTCTCCAATCTGGGCCTGTTATCGCAAATGCGATAGTGTGTTCGCAATTCCAACCTCGCAAATGCGAGGGTTCCTTCAAAAATGCGAACTTAGCAGAAATTTGGGTTCGCAATTGCAAACCCTGGTCGCAATTGCGACATCTGCAATGTGCAATTTTATAACTTAGCCGAAAATCTCTCATTTTTCGCACTCTTTCAAAACCAAAACACTCTTGGGCGATTTTTTAAAGACAACTCTTCTTCCAAATCGATTGTTGTAAGCACGTGATTTTTGCCCTATATGAGAATTACTCCCCAAAAATTCAAAAATAAAATAATTTTCCTTGGTGTGCAATTTTTGTGATATTTTTGTGATATTTGTGTAACTATTTGTATGTTTGTCTGTGCATGTTTATTTGTTAAATTATCAAAAATACAAAAATATGTCGCATTATGCATATAGGATTTAATTATACAATTGTTAGTAATTAAATTTGTTTTGCAAAGATGAAAAATTACAAAAATAGGCATCGTTTGTATTTTTAGCATTTAATGTCCAAATATACAATTTTATGCTTAATTATTACTTAATTGTGCGTTAATTGTTATTGGGAGTTAATTTGCGCTTTTATAACTTAATTTAGTTCTTAATAATAGCTTAAGTATTTCTATAATTTAGTTTCAGAGAAATAAAAGAAGAAAAGAGAGCGAAAATATAAAGAAAATCGGAATTGGGCCTCTTCTTCAAATTCAAGCTACAAGCCCAAAAAATACCCAATCTTCCCAAACGACCCAGTCCATTATGAACTGGGTCGACCCAGTCCATAATCCAACATCCTATTATCTTACATTTTACAAAAAACAAAACAAAAACAAAACCCAAAAACCCTAAAAGACCTAAACCATCTGCCCCCCCCCCCTTCCTATCTTCTTCTTCTTCCTCAAGCTTCCTCAAGCACACAACCATGGCTGCCCTCGACCCCACTCCCTCACGTCCAAATGCCATTAACAAACAGCTTCGTCCCAACGACCCTGGCTACCCCTTCTTCACCATTGTTAAACAACAACAAATCCGACCACAACACAAACACACACACACACCCAGCTGCGTCTTCATCGAGTTTCATCGAGTCTTCATCTTCTTCATCCAGTTTGAGTTCGACGAACTGCAGCTGCTGCTTCATCGTCTACATGAACCCACTCGATACAGTGGAACTGCAAAGCAGCAGCAAATATGGTTCAAAGTGGTGTTGAAGGTCGCAAGCTCGATATCCATGGACGCTGCTGCGTTTTCTTCACCTGCTGCCCGCGACCACTTCTGCCTCATCACCATGGCTGCACGCTTCTGCTTCACGATGCTTCTTTTTCCCGCAGACGACGCCATGGCAGCTGTCGCTGCTGCTCCATCGATGCCGCTACTGATGCCGCTGTGCTGCAATGCTACAGCTCGCCATGGCCAGCTGCTTCTGCTTTCTTCTTCGTCATCCAAACAAACCCCATTGCAGCTGCTTCAATCCAATCCGAAAACGAGATTCAAACCATCTCGTTTGTTCGAGTTTCGGATGGGGTTGTAAAAGCAGTCCATACAAGTTCATCGTCGATCGATCGTTGTTGTCGTTTCATGTCCGGTTAGTTGTTTTTGAGTTTTGTTTTTTGTCCATATTTCGTTTTTATATTTCTCGAAGTTAAAATCGTTAAATATTTGATTCTTGTTTTGTTCGTTGTTCATCGTTGAAATAATTTTCAAGTGTGTTCATGTGTTTTGATTGAATTAATTTTTAGATTTCAAATGGAAAGTTAATTAGTGGTTTTTCATGTTTATTTCATGTTTGTTTTATTGTTTAGGTAAGAATTTGTTAGTTTGATGTTTGTTAGATTCAAATTGAAATTTAATTGATTATTTCTTCAATTTGTTTCATGTTGTTATATATTTTCCAGAAATTATTAATGTTGTTTGAGTCATTTAATCCGTCATGTTTGTTGTTTTTTTAAAAAAAATAGATTCATTCATGTTCATACTTTGTTTGGTTGATCTTGAATCCGAAATTTGTATAGTTTGATTTCTTGTTTATCATTTATGATTATTTCTTGAATTTGTCTCATAATCTTGTCTAAGTTTAATATAGGAATTGTTGGTTGTAATGTTGTTAGAGTTAATTTTAAGTTCAATATGATTGAATTTAGAAATCTAAATATACTTGTTTGTTGTTGTTGTTGAATCCGAAAATAGGATTGTTTGTTGCTAAAATATTGTTCAATCAAATTTTAGTTGTTCTTTGTTGTTCAATTTGTGTTCATGTGATTTGTTGTTGAAATGTTGAAGAAAATCATGTTCATGTGATTTGTTGTTTAAATTTGTGTAGAAATTGGTCATATTGGCTATATTTTGGTTGAGTGTGATTAATTGATTTGTTATAGCTGATGGGATAGTTTGGTAATTTGCAGTACGTTCAGGGGTAGTTTGGTAATTTCAGTAAGGTCGGAGGGGTAGTTTAGGAATTGTACATTTTGTAATTTTTTATGTGAAGCATGGGGGACAAAATGTAATGGGGTGGGTTGTGATATAGTTGTTTAATATAAAGGGGGGACAAGACAAAATTTAGTGGGGAGGAATCTTGTATTTGTTTAATGAAGCATGGGGGACAAAATATAATGGGGTGGTGATGATATATTTATTTAATGTAATGGGGATGAGTGGGAAGATAATGGGTTTGGTAGGGGAAAGAGATTGATTTTAATTGATTAAAGGGTTGGGATTATATATAGGAAGTCTTGAACACAAAACAAAGAGGACACACAGAAAAGAAGAGAAGACACAGATAAGAAGAACGAATCTGAAGTAAGAGAAAAAAAAAAGAGACAGAACAGAAAAACACAAGGGGGGAGAAAAAAGAGCTGAATATTTAAGAAAGAAAAATTCCGAAAAATATTTAAGCTTTCAAATAAAAAAAAAGAGAACTAAAAAAATCTTCTGCTTTCTTTCTTTGTTTGAAATCAGTATTAATTGTTGTTGTTTCATTCAAAGCTGGAAGCTTTTGTTTTTGGGATTACTGCTCTACTGGTTTGCAAACTCTTTTCCTGGGTTGTTACTGTTGCTGGGCTGTTGTTGCTGGGCTGTACTGTTATTACTGCTGCTGATTCTCATCTTCATTTTCTTTTGCTTCCAATATCATGTACATATCTGTAAACTCATGTCATGAAAAGCTTCAACATGGCAAGTAAATGAAGTTTGGAATTATAAGGATGTCTTCTACTCATTTAAATTTTATTAGTTTAAGTTTAAGTTTTGTTTTAGTTGGTTAATATAGTAGTATACTTGACATGATAAACTGTTAATTAATTAACCTTCTGGAGTAGTAAATTCCACGATAATCTTATATGTTTTGAGGACTAGTGATGACATTTACTGTTTGAATTGTTGAGATAGGGAACATGGCAGAAAGTTGGCCATTAATTACATTTTGTGATACTGTTGGCTAAGTAAAGAATAGTACGAAATTACATTACTAGCTTATTTTGTCAAATATCCAATTTTGTTTAAGGCTAGATGATGTCAGTCGTACTTTGTTCGTATATGGCGTAATAACGGTTATGTGTATAACCTATAGTGGAAAGGTGAATTAATATAATCCATTACTATTACAATGTTGGAATATTGCGAACAGGTCATGATGTATGTTTACGTTATATGTGATGTCGTCTTATTAAATCAATTGGTAGATTAGTTCTCTTTCTTAATAACAAATGGCTTAGTTATTTTAGGAACGCGATCAACTCATTTCTTTTAATGTATGAAATAATGTCGATGATTTTTTTTACAAAATATAGAGTTAGTGTTTGCAAATATTCGCATAGGCAGAGAATAAGAATTGGTTTATTTATCTCAAACTCAATCTTCGTAAGCAAAATTAACTAAATAATTATAACCTCGGACTAAAAACAAGTGGTGTAAAAGAAGGATGGGATTGGTGACAAGTAAGGAAAGAAATCATACACGACTGGAGTATAATAAATAAGGAAAGATTTAAAAATAGTACCATTATAGAACAGGTAATTAAGGCTAGGTTCAGAGAGTTTTCAAACTAAGGAAACAATCAGTAACAATTAAGTAGCAATGTAGACAAGGCAAGGGAGAATTAGTTAAGTCAAGCAACTAATCAAATTAAGTAGAAAGGTAGGAGTCAGGAGGGGGGGTCCAAAGGAAAATGTTCAAATGACGCCTAGTAATAAGGAATTCAGAATCAATCAAAGAGAAAGTCATGCAAAAGAGTCAGCATGTTTAACATACAAATAGAGCAAGACATGGGTAGTCAAGAATTGGCACACTCTTAGTACTTAGAAACCACATGTTGGAAGACATGCCGCTGACGATGCTGCTATCATTCCCGGTTATTAGGTCCCTGTGCTTATAGCCTTCTATCCGAAGTATGGACTATTCATAACTTTCTGCATTTTGAGTATCTCGTACGTTGTTTACTTTTACCTTACTTACTTAAAATCTCGTGTCATATATTCTATGTCTTTCATAACCTCCCTTCCACCTAGGTGTAATTTACGCCCATAACTTGAAGCTCTATTATAATACTCGCACCTCTGGTACATACACAATCCTATGGGAGCTTCATACTGACTTCTTATAAGGCTGGTACTTCTTCTAACTAGCTTCTTTGTAGAGCCATTATAGATTATGGTTGTTTGTGTCATTTCTCCTGAACATCTGATATTAAGAGTGATTCTGTCATGTTCTCAAGCACACCTTCTATAAATTTTCTAGGTGCAATATTCAGACTCCCGATTTACTTGGGTGATGTAATCCTTTAGTTTCCTCTTCTTTTTGATCAGCCTTCACGTAGGCTTAAGCTATCTTCTGATCTATGGCTCATGGTATCAGTTGTTACCTTATCCTTTCATGGGCATTATGGAATATCCATGATACAATCTTCTAACAATTCAATCCTTTGTCTACGCCCTGGGATTAATTCTTTCTTTTAACTTATACCGGAGCCTTCTATGGATGTGTGATTGTCAACAAATATGCTGCCTGGATAATGCTCCCAAATCTTGAGTGTATCCATAGCGTACTAACTCTGGATCATTGATCGAATAATTCCTTTCGTTCCATCTCATCTTTCTTTAAACATGTGCAATTACTTTTCCTAGTCTTTCTGCCCTTTGTTGCATGCATACTTAACTCATCTTAGTTCCCATATATGCCAGAATTTTTGTGCAACTCATATAGTCTCGAATATTACCTTCGATCTTTCTTCCCGTTCATTAGCCATGGTAGGTGCCACTTTCTTTTGGATTGCTTACACTGTTGTTATGAGACTATTGTTACACGGTCATTTCCTCTTTAGGTCATTGTGCTTAAGTTGAAGCCTTCTTCCTTATTTCTCAGCTAGTCTTTTGTTGTAGTACCTAGGGAGAACCCTTGATCCTTGTAAAGTTGTGAGCTTATTACAAACCTTTTGATGTTCTTCCATGCCTGTAATTATCCGTAGTTGCTTACCTTTGTGCCCTTGTGCTTGTAGGGTTGCTTCTGAGCTAACATTTTGATTGCCTTCCCAGTGGCACTTTCTTTTATCCCCGTAACACTCATACGGTACCTTTAACTACCCCAACTCTTATTTGAATATACCCCAAGTATTATAATGACATTACTAAGAGGCTGAGTTCTCCATGTTATGTTCTACTATGTTTATCTTACATGATCTGATGACTCGTCTGTAATCTCCTGTTTAGTCATAACTAGGATCTTCCTGACCAATTAGTAACTACTCGTTGGCCCATTCTCATATCAATATTCCTCGTAATCTTTCTTGGGTTATTTCCTTTGTCTTAACTTACATCTCGCACTGGCTCCTTGTTTATAAATAACAGCTCAGGCAGGAACCTTTACTTCCACTCCTTGACGTCGTGCTTGCACAATATTCTTGAATCATAACGTATCTATAAGATTTGGATAAGTGACATCTTATTCCTCTTTCATTTATCGCATTCTTCCTTTACCATTCCATAGTCACTAGAACCACTTAATTCTGATTTAATGCCACATTACCCTATATTACCCCCTTTAGGGGTGTACTAAGAGTTGAATCCATGAGGGTATACCTATAGATGTGTTACCTCTTTATCTTTGGCGTCCTTTCACATCATAAATGATGAATTCAATGATAGATTTATGTACTCTAGCCAAATCTGAGTTAGAATCACTTACCCCGATGAATTTCTTGAAAAACCTTCGAAATATCGCCAAAATCCGAGTTCTCTAGGTCAAAATATCAAATAAAATCCAAAACCTCGTATTTATAGAGTACCCCATAGATTTCCACCTCCGCGGACCGCACAAAATCGACCGCGATCTGCACAAAACCAGTGCGGTCCGCACAAAAACGACCGCGGCCGCACAGACTTTCCTCTACTGTGACAGGCTTTAGTATTTTGGCCATCATTTTCGCAACTGATATCAAAATTGTTATATCTTTACTTTTCTTGAAACTAGACACGTAGGGCTACAACTTTTGTTTTTGAATCATCTATAAATTGTAACATTTTATGTCAAAAATGTGTAAATAGCGTTTGCTCCAAATATAACAATGAAAATTCTTCGAAAAATATTACTTCGTTTATTAAATCAATTATTTTCCTAAGTTTTATACGCAATTCGCTTTTTGGGTAAATAAATATTGTATTTACGATAAAAATGGTAGTATTAATCACACGTTGTTTTTTTTTTTTACTCTTTAAATTCAAATGGTTTTTGAGGAATATAATTCACACGCAAAAAATATAATTTGCGGTCAACACTTAATGAATTGTGAATTCTTTTCAAGGAATTTAGAGGCATCTCAAATAGTGATTTCTCATGACTTTCACATAAAAATGTATGGATGTAATAAACAATTTGTGGAAAATTTATACTACCATCAAGAATATCTTGTGTGATTAGGGATACGTTCGCGTGACCTGATTATATTTCTAAAGGCAATTCGGATTATGCGTTCGCGCAACTTCGAGCAAACATTTAATAAAAAGGGGGTTCTTCGGAGAATATCAAATTAATTTCATATAACCCGAGATGTGCAGTTCACTATTTAATCATACAAGAGCGACGGACGTTCTTAATTTTATTTTAAGTACAATTTCGAACTTAAGTCTATTTTTATAATAAAAATAAACAAAAAATAATATTATCAATCTTATTGTGTACACGTATGCGTGACACGATTCTTTACGTTTATAAAAATATATAATACGAATATACGTACGCGTGATTCGTTTCAAGAAAATCTTTAATTGAAAACAATCTAAACAGAAGCGGTAACAAAATCATGCAAAATAAAAATGTATTTAGCAAATCGAGATAATTAAGCTAAGTATAATAACGGTTAAGCGACCGTGCTAAAACCACAGAATTCGGGAATGCCTAACACCTTCTCCCGAATTAACAGAATTCCTTACTCGGATTTCTGGTTCGCAGAATGACAAACAGAGTCATATTCTCCTCGATTCGGGATTAAAACTGGTGACTTGGGACGCCCTAAATCTCCCAAGTGGCGACTCTGAAATAAATAAACAAATCCCGTTTCGACTGTCCTTTAATTGGAGAAAACTCCCTTGCGCCCCCGCGGGGGCGGAAGAAGGAGGTGTGACAGCTCTGGCGACTCTGCTGGGGATTAGTAAAAACCCAGAACCACTGGTTCAGGGTTCAAGAATTCGAGCTTAAAATAACTGCTATAGTTGGCTTTATTTATTATCTGATTTTTACATGATATATGCTTAATGTGCTGAATGATGCTTTTAACGCTTTAATATTATTTGAATTGTGTATATAAAACTGCTACGAAACCCTTCTTCTTTCTGAGTCTTCTGAATTTATGGTGTACACGTGCGCGTGGCCCACCTTTCTGTTAGAAGTCATACCAAATAAAACGAAGTTGGGACAAGTAACTAGGCCGGGTAGACTTTCGTGCTCCCGGTACGTTGCCCCCACTTCGGCTCAAGCTGTCCACTTGGGTAAGCCAGGGCTAGAACAATATGCCTCAGGTTTTTCACTTAGAATAACTCAGCTTCATGTCGGATCCCTAGTAGGAACGTTTGTTTGCATCACGTGCATTTGACTTTGGAGGCTCAACACAGGGGTTGGGTCTGTCTAGGACAGGTGTACCAAAAAATGAAAATGACCATCCTGATGCATCTTACTTGCTGCTACTTGCGCATTTATTTGATCCGGATTTGTGTGTTGACTGACTTTTGAATATCAGGAATAATATTTTGAAATTGAAAAAAAAAAGGAAATAGCGGTTAGGGAATTGATTGTTTATTTTTGAAAAAACCAATGCCCAAATACTGTCAAAACTCTGCCGAAATTTTGAAAAAAAAATGTTTTATTAGTTTGTTTTAATAAAAGCAAAGAAAAATAGAAAGAAAAAAATCGTTGTTCTGTCTTTTTTTTCAAAAAAAATAAAAAAATGAAAAAATATATATAAAAAGGAAAATAGTTTGTCTTCCCCTGAAAATGACAATGAAAAAGAGTCTTACTTTTAAAATAGTTTTATTTATTTGTTTCTGAAAAATTCAAAATGAAAATGAAAAGAGTCGTGCTTTGAAAGTGGTTTTGTTATTTGTTGCTGAAAAAAAAATCCTGTTTTAAAATAGTTCGGTTAATTGGCCCGAACTACGCGGGTTTGATTCTCACCGGATGTGAGATACGTAGGCAACCCTCATCGGGTCCAACCCCCTTTTTTGCTAAAATAGCCAAACACCAATAAATAAATAAAAAACGTGTCAAAATTTTAATTTTGTCATAAATAAGTCGGACGGTGACCAGCCTCCCCTTTTGCTAAAAAAAATAGCCAAAAAAAAATATGTCAAATTTTAATTTTGTCATAAAGAAGTCGGGTGACGCTGTTTTAACAAGACATAGCCGAATGTTCTCGAAAGGGACGCCGGAAGGCTAACTTTGCATAAACAGCCACCTTTTGGGTCATGTTTAGGATTTTTGGTCAAATTGACCCACACAGCCTTAAAAAATCTTCGTCCCCGAGGCGCTGAAGGGTCGTGTTTGCAACACCAGGTTTTATTGTAATTTGAAAAAATAAAAAAAAACAAAGAGTCAACGGTCAGGTGAATACCGTTTGAATTTTTTGGTCAAAATAAGTCAAGCCAGCTTCGGCCACGTCTTAAATCGTTCTTGCCGAAATAGCCTCAGAGTATCTTTCAGTTGTCAAAGGGCTATTTTCGTAAAAGAATGGACAAGTTTGTAAAGTGTCATAAAATAATCCTCCCCGGCCTCAAAATTCATGTGAGATTTGGAAGGGGCCACATTTGCAAAAATAGCCGTTTGGTTGCATTTGTCAAACGGGGAAAGGAAGCTGGTCTTTTTGTTTCAAGGTTATAAATCTGTAATTGGAATATGTGGGTTGTTTGATTTTCGAGTTTGTAGGTCATCTTCAAACCTTTGAAACCCAGTTTGTTTTAAATTGAAAAATAAATATTTAGTATTGTTTATCTTTTATTGGTCCGAACTACGCAAGGTCTGATTCATGCGGGGTCATGATACGTAGGTAATCTCCATAAGATTCGACCACAACAAAAAATGAAAGGAAAAAATGAAAAGAAAAAAAATGAAAAAAAAAATCGAAAAAAGGAAAAATGAAAAAAAAAGATGTTGTTAATAATGAGGACCGACTGAGTCCATTCTAACCTATTTTGTTTTGAATCACAAAGAAAGTTAAGGTGGTTGGTTTGTGGTAAGCCGGAAATACAAGACCCAAAAGCACACTTTGCGGGGATCAGGCCTGATAACAGAAGCACTCGAATCCTATTGGGACTTGTTGACTAAAGTTGATGATATTGAAGCTGGCAATGGTCTGGACAATACTGATGCGAAGCTCAGTGGCTAAGATGCCAATTTTGATAAAGTAGGAGGACGCTCCGTTCCTTGGTTAGCAAGAGAGAAGCTTGTGGTGGCGTATTTTGTTGTCATTTCTATTGTCTGGATTATTCTTAGGGTTGTAATCTGGATATTGTCTTGTGTCAAACCTTCTTATCTTTTCATTTCGTCATAGCGGTCTGTTTAAGTTTTGTCCAGTTTGTTTTAGGATTTTATTATGGTTTGTTTTGTTTGTTTTGTTATTCAAACCATTTCACCGGTAGTCTAATGCAAAATCCGGTATTTTATTATTTCCAGTCATCTTTTTGTTTAGTCCTTTTATCATTTTGTTCAACGTCGATTCTAGTGACATGACATGCGCACACAGTTTGGGCCTAATCTTAAAAGTTAATCATAAGACCCTGGGAAGGTGATCAAAGCATTTAAAAGAAATAAGGACTGTTTGAGATTATTTGAAGCCCGAGTCATGTGGAACTGGGGCAAGTAAAACATAAAGAAAACCGTTAAATGCAAGATTCGCCAATTTGGCATGAGGGTCGTTCATGAGAATGAGAGTGTCGCCCAGCAGTGCTTTAGAAATGACAAATGAAAAAGCAAGTGTTTAACACAATTGTCAAGTCCAGCACCATCGGAAGAGACTATAAATCTATGATCAATTGTGTTGTTTGCACTTGGCATGTTTTGAAGACTGGAATGACGAAGACATTTTGTTCTGCTACCTAAACATTTTATCCTTCGTTACCCCTTTTGAGCCTTATTTATTTTCTTTCATACCCCTCGTTCGGAATCAATAGCAACGACTAGGAAATACGATCCTGGAAGGTAAAGAAAAAAAAATCAAAAAAAAAACGAAAAAAAAAATAAGAAGAGAAAAATGATAACAAAAAACAAAAGAAAGTCAAATGAAAAAAGAGGAATTGGGAACTACGTTTGACTTGATTCCTCAAAGAGGATACGTAGACGCTTCACGGCTCGGTCATAGGGTGCATAATGGCCACAATGTACATGGTGTAATAAAAAAAAATTTAAAAAAAAATATAATAATAAATAATCCCCAAGCAAGAAACTGGGGCAAGGGTTGCGCTTGTTGTAAACAAATATGATTTCGAAAGTTGTAATTTTGAACCCCAAATTTATTTTGTTTTTTGAGCCTTTAATACCCTTTATTTCTAAGCCTATCCAAAAAAACCCACATTACGGTCCAAAGAAAGACCTTCTGACCAGTCTGCAAAAGATGCCAAGTCAGACAAATGAGAGTCTTACCGGCGAACATAACATTTTGTTCCACAGCAGAAAGGACTCTAATCTCCAGCAGAGAGAGTCATACCGGCAACACTCCAAATCCCCAGCTGGAAAGTGATATAAATGAGAGTCTTATCGGTGAAAATCTTCACGGACACCATAAGGCGATGAAAGCTGAGAGAAAAATCCAAAATGAGAGAGGCTTGATAGTGAAAACCCTTCAGGTACTACAAGTCGATTAAGATTGAGAATCAGATGGGGGATAGGCCACATATGCATGTCATGACCATTAGAGTCGGTGTCTGCGTTTGATAGGTTTTTATTTATAGTTTCTTTTGTTAAAGAGTCATCATTTTCCTTTGTCTTTTATTCTGTTCCTTTTTATCTTTCTCCTTTCATAGAAAAATTTCCCAGTAGAGTCTGTTTGGTCAGAACCAGTGGGAAATGACTTCAAAATAGGCCATCAGCTTTCCAATTATGCAAGATGAGATCTGGCTAGTACATCCAAGTGGTATAGTCAGCAAGGAACGAGTGCAAGGCTAGTGTCAAGAAAGATATCCCCAACAAAAGGGAATTGACAAAAGGATTGACGAGTGTCAAGAGGGATATCCTTGCCGAAATCAAAGGTTATTAAACCTCAAGGCCAAGGCCCGTGGACAAATCAAGGAGAGCAATGAGTATGATTTGGGAAATTCATATGAGACTAAAAGGTCAGGGAAATGCCAGTTTCCGAGCTGTACCACAAAAAGAAGAGGGATATCCCCAGCAGAAAGGGATCATTCCCAGCAAATAATATCATCCCCAACAAGTTGTGGAACGCAGAGCAAGGAAGGAGAAAGGGAAAGTCATCCCCAGTAGGAGTATCACAACCAACCACCGTGTTTTAAACTAACAAATTTTGTTTAATTTGAAACAGGTAAAAAAATGGCATTGATGACAGAAATGCATGCCATAAGGGAGACTGTCAAACTGGAGCAGAAAATTTTCCTTTCATTTGGAAAATTTTCTGGAAGTCAGGTACCCATTCGAAGAAGAATAAAGATAACACCAGTCTCGAGGGAAGTGGTCTTTGAACTAGTGTTGCCCCAAATATAATAAGTTTCAATGGAGGAAGTTGTTCCCCAGCAGACAGAACAAAGGGATGACACTTATGCTCGGAAAAGCAAAAGCCATTATCATCCCCAGCAGCTTCCAGGAGAATGAAGCATCGATTTGAAGGGATAAAATTCCCCAGCAGCGTTATCCTCAACAACGTTATCCCAAGAAGATAACACTTTTATCCCCAACAGTGTTGAAAAAAAATGAATTTGAAGGAGGGGAAAAAATGATACTCCCCCAGTGGTATTATCCCCAACAATCAGGCGTCCACCTGGAGAACAAGGAAATACAATTGAAGTATCAGCAATCAGGAGCCCCCCTGAAGAACAGAATGGCGATTTATTGGTTGAAGTCAGGAGCCCGCCTGAAGAAAGGAAAGGCGTTTTATCTTTAAAAGTTGTTAAAATCTTGCCAGCCAAAGAAATGAATGGCATTTTTGAAAAGTTGTTGAAGTCAGGAGCCCCCTTGAAGAACAGAATGGCGATTTATTGGTTGAAGTCAGGAGCCCCCTGAAGAACAGAATGGCGATTTATTGGTTGAAGTCAGGAGCCCGCCTGAAGAAAGGAAAGGCGTTTTATTTTATTTTTAAAAAAAAAGAAGTTGTTAAAATCTTGCCAGCCAAAGAAAGGAATGGCATTTTTGAAAAGTTGTTGAAGTCAGGAGCCCCCTGAAGAACAGAATGGCGATTTATTGGTTGAAGTCAGGAGCCCCCTGAAGAACAGAATGGCGATTTATTGGTTGAAGTCAGGAGCCCCCTGAAGAACAGAATGGCGATTTATTGGTTGAAGTCAGGAGCCCGCCTGAAGAAAGGAAAGGCATTTTATTTTTAAAAGTTGTTAAAATATTGCTAGCCAAAGAAAGGAATGGCATTTTTGAAAAAATGGTTGAAGTCAGGAGCCCCCCTGAAGAACAGAATAGCGATTTATTGGTTGAAGTCAGGAGCCCCACTGAAGAATAGAATGACGATTTATTGGTTGAAGTCAGGAGCCCCCCTGAAGAACAGAATGGCAATTTATTGGTTGAAATCAGGAGCCCGCCTGAAGAAAGGAAAGGCATTTTTAAAAAAGGTTGTTAAAATCCTGTCAGCCAAAGAAAGGAATGGCATTTTTTAAAAAATGGTTGAAGTCAGGAGCCCTCCTGAATAACAGAATGGCGATTTATTGGTCGAAGTCAGGAGCCCCCCTGAAGAATAGAATGGCGATTTATTGGTTGAAGTCAGGAACCCCCTGAAGAACAGAATGGCGATTTATTGGTTGAAATCAGGAGCCCGCCTGAAGAAAGGAAAGGCATTTTTAAAAAAAGGTTGTTAAAATCGTGCCAGCCAAAGAAAGGAATGGCATTTTTGAAAAGTTGTTGAAGTTAGGAGCCCCCCCTGAAGAACAAAATGACGATTTATTGATTGAAGTCAGGAGCCCCCCTGAAGATGACGATTTATTGGTTGAAGTCAGGAGCCCCCCTGAAGAATAGAATGGCGATTTATTGGTTGAAGTCAGGAGCCCCCCTGAAGAATAGAATGACGATTTATTGGTTGAAGTCAGGAGCCCCCCCCCTGAAGAACATAATGGCGATTTATTGATTGAAGTCAGGAGCCCACCTGAAGAAAGGAAAGGCGTTTTATTTTTAAAAGTTGTTAAAATCTTGCCAGCCAAAGAAAGGAATGGCATTTTTGAAAAATGGTTGAAGTCAGGAGCCCCCCTGAAGAATAGAATGGCGATTTATTGGTTGAAGTCAGGAGCGCCCCTGAAGAATAGAATGGCGATTTATTGGTTGAAGTCAGGAGCCCCCCTGAAAAACAGAATGACGATTTATTGGTTGAAATCAGGAGCCCCCCTGAAGAACAGAATGACGATTTATTGGTTGAAATCAGGAGCCCGCCTGAAGAAAGGAAAGGCATTTTTAAAAAAGGTTGTTAAAATCGTGCCAGCCAAAGAAAGGAATGGCATTTTTGAAAAGTTGTTGAAGTCAGGAGCCCCCTGAAGAACAGAATGGCGATTTATTGGTTGAAGTCAGGAGCCCCCCTTAAGAACAGAATGGCGATTTATTGGTTGAAGTCAGGAGCCCCCCCTGAAGAACAGAATGGCAATTTATTGGTTGAAGTGAGGAGCCCGCCTGAAGAAAGGAAAGGCGTTTTATTTTTAAAAGTTGTTAAAATCTTGCTAGCCAAAGAAGGGAATGACATTTTTGAAAAGTGGTTGAAGTTAGGAGCCCCCCTGAAGAACAGAATGACGATTTATTGGTTGAAGTCAGGAGCCCCCCTGAAGAATAGAATGGCGATTTATTGGTTGAAGTCAGGAGCCCGCCTGAAGAAAGGAAAGGCGTTTTATTTTTAAAAGTTGTTAAAATCTCGCCAACCAAAGAAAGGAATGGCATTTTTTCAAGTGTTGAAGTTGGGAGCCCGCCCAGATAACAGAGGCATACATTTCAGTCTTTACATTTCAAGCGTTGAAGTTGGGAGCCCGCCCAGATAACAGAGGCATACATTTCAGTCTTTACATTTCAAGCGTTGAAGTTGGGAGCCCGCCCAGATAACAGAGGCATACATTTCAGTCTTTATATTTCAAGCGTTGAAGTTGGGAGCCCGCCCAGATAACAGAGGCATACATTTCAGTCTTTACATTTCAAGCATTGAAGTTGGGAGCCCGCCCAGATAACAGAGGCATACATTTCAGTTTTTACATTTCAAGCATTGAAGTTGGGAGCCCGCCCAGATAACAGAGACATACATTTCAGTCTTTACATTTCAAGCGTTGAAGTTGGGAGCCCGCCCAGATAATAGAGGCATACATTTCAGTTTTTACATTTCAAGCGTTGAAGTTGGGAGCCCGCCCAGATAACAGAGGCATACATTTCAGTCTTTATATTTCAAGCGTTGAAGTTGGGAGCCCGCCCATATAACAGAGGAATACATTTCAGTCTTTAGATTTCGAGCATTGAAGTTGGGAGCCCGCCCATATAACAGAGGAATACATTTCAAGATCAAGTCAGAAGATAATAAAATAGAGGGTTACAACAGGAATCCCCAGCAGGAAACAATAAAAATCTCCAGCATCGGGAAACAGAAGGTTGCAACAAGAGGTCTCAGTACAAACTCAAGTACATGTGTAAAAAGGAAGAAAAGTACCGAAAGAAATGCAAGCAGACAAGAAAGCAAGGCAACAAGAACAAATTGCAGTCTAGCCTAGCTTCTTGTTTTCTTTTAAGCACGGTGTAACAAGGAGATCGGTAAGCAGTAGTAATAGCATGCAACAACAGTAACATTGCAGTCCCACGGTAGTCCCAGCTACCAAAACTTCCCGAACTACATTGACCTGATTCCTGTTTAGCCCAGGATATGTAGGAAACCTTTGAAGCAAAGGTTCGGTCAAATCTTTTTCAAAAAATGCTTCACACGGAGTACTCGGATGGGCAAAAATCGCTCGCTTTATCTTTGCACGAAAACCCTTCGTGTCTTCGGGCAAAGAGGGGCAGCTGTAAGCACGTGATTTTTGCCCTATATGAGAATTACTCCCAAAAAATTCAAAAATAAAATAATTTTTCTTGGTGTGCAATTTTTGTGATATTTTGTGTAACTATTTGTATGTTTGTCTATGCATGTTTATTTGTTAAATTAATAAAAAATACAAAAATATGTCGCATTTTGCATGTAGGATTTAATTCTACAATTGTTAGTAATTAAATTTGTTTTACAAAAATTAAAAATTACAAAAATAGGCATCGTTTGCATTTTTAGCATTTAATGTCCAAATATACAATTTTATGCTTAATTATTACTTAATTGTGCGTTAATTGTTATTGGGAGTTAATTTGCGCTTTTATAACTTAATTTAGTTCTTAATAATAATTTAGTTTTAGAGAAATAAAAGAAGAAAAGAGAGCGAAAATATAAAGAAAATCGGAATTGGGCCTCTTCTTCAAATTCAAGCTACAAGCCCAAAAAATACCCAATCTTCCCAAACGACCCAGTCCATTTCGAATTGGGTCGACCCAGTCCATAACCCAACATCCTATTATCTTACATTTTACAAAAAACAAAACAAAAACAAAACCTAAAAACCCTAAAAGACCTAAACCATCTGCCCCCCCTCCTATCTTCTTCTTCTTCCTCAAGCTTCCTCAAGCACACAACCATGGCTGCCCTCGACCCGACTCCCTCACGTCCAAACGCCATTAACAAACAGCTTCGTCCCAACGACCCTGGCTACCCCTTCTTCACCATTGTTAAACAACAACAAATCCGACCACAACACAAACACACACACACCCAGCTGCGTCTTCATCGAGTTTCATCGACTTCATCTAGTTTGAGTTCAACATACTATAGCTGCTGCTTCATCGTCTACATGAACCCACTCGATACAGTGGAACTGCAAAACAGCAGCAAATATGGTTCAAAGTGGTGTTGAAGGTCGCAAGCTCGATATCCATGGACGCTGCTACGTTTTCTTCACCTGTTGCCCGCGACCACTTCTGCCTCATCACCATGGCTGCACGCTTCTGCTTCACGATGCTTCTTCTTCCCGCAGACGACGCCATGGCAGCTGTCACTGCTGCTCCATCGATGCTGCTACTGATGTCGTTGTGCCGCGATACTACAGCTCGCCATGGCCAGCTGCTTCTGCTTTCTTCTTCGTCATCCAAACAAACCCCATTGCAGCTGCTTCAATCCAGTCCAAAAACGAGATTCAAACCATCTCGTTTGTTCGAGTTTCGGATGGGGTTGTAAAAGCAGTCCATACAAGTTCATCGTCGATCGATCGTTGTTGTCGTTTCATGTCCGGTTAGTTGTTTTTGAGTTTTGTTTTTTTTCCATATTTCGTTTTTATATTTCTCGAAGTTAAAATCATTAAATATTTGATTCTTGTTTTGTTCGTTGTTCATCGTTGAAATAATTTTCTAGTGTGTTCATGTGTTTTATTTGAATTAATTTTCAGATTTCAAATGGAAAGTTAATTAGTGGTTTTTCATGTTTATTTCATGTTTGTTTTATTGTTTAGGTAAGAATTTGTTAGTTTGATGTTTGTTAGATTCAAATTGAAATTTAATTGATTATTTCTTCAATTTGTTTCATGTTGTTATATATTTTCCAGAAATTATTAATGTTGTTTGAGTCATTTAATCCGTCATGTTTGTTGTTTTTTTAAAAAAAAAATAGATTCATTCATGTTCATACTTTGTTTGGTTGATCTTGAATCCGAAATTTGTATAGTTTGATTTCTTGTTTATCATTTATGATTATTTCTCATAATCTTGTTTAAGTTTAATATAGGAATTGTTGGTTGTAATGTTGTTAGAGTTAATTTTAAGTTCAATATGAGTGAATTTAGAAATCTAAATATACTTGTTTGTTGTTGTTGTTGAATCCGAAAATAGGATTATTTGTTGCTAAAATATTGTTCAATCAAATTTTAGTTGTTCTTTGTTGTTCAATTTGTGTTCATGTGATTTGTTGTTGAAATGTTGAAAAAATCATGTTCATGTGATTTGTTGTTTAAATTTGTGTAGAAATTGGTCATATTGGCTATATTTTGGTTGAGTGTGATTAATTGATTTGTTATAGCTGATGGGATAGTTTGGTAATTTGCAGTACGTTCAGGGGTAGTTTGGTAATTTCAGTAAGGTCGGAGGGGTAGTTTAGGAATTGTACATTTTGTAATTTTTTATGTGAAGCATGGGGGACAAAATGTAATGGGGTGGGTTGTGATATAGTTGTTTAATATAAAGGGGGACAAGACAAAATTTAGTGGGGAGGAATCTTGTATTTGTTTAATGAAGCATGGGGGACAAAATATAATGGGGTGGTGATGATATATTTATTTAATGTAATGAGGATGAGTGGGAAGATAATGGGTTTGGTAGGGGAAAGAGATTGATTTTAATTGATTAAAGGGTTGGGATTATATATAGGAAGTCTTGAACACAAAACAAAGAGGACACACAGAAAAGAAGAGAAGACACAGATAAGAAGAACGAATCTGAAGTAAGAGAAAAAAAAAAGAGACAGAACAGAAAAACACAAGGGGAGAGAAAAAAGAGCTGAATATTTAAGAAAGAAAAATTCCGAAAAATATTTAAGCTTTCAAATAAAAAAAAAGAAACTAAAAAAAATCTTCTGCTTTCTTTCTTTGTTTGAAATCAGTATTAATTGTTGTTGTTTCATTCAAAGCTGGAAGCTTTTGTTTTTGGGATTACTGCTCTACTGGTTTGCAAACTCTTTTCCTGGGTTGTTACTGTTGCTGGGCTGTTGTTGCTGTGCTGTACTGTTATTACTGCTGCTGATTCTCATCTTCATTTTCTTTTGCTTCCAATATCAGGTACATATCTGTAAACTCATGTCATGAAAAGCTTCAACATGGCAAGTAAATGAAGTTTGGAATTATAAGGATGTCTTCTACTCATTTAAATTTTATTAGTTTAAGTTTCAGTTTTGTTTTAGTTGGTTAATATAGTATTATACTTGACATGATAAACTGTTAACTAATTAACCTTCTGGAGTAGTAAATTCCACGATAATCTTATATGTTTTGAGGACTAGTGATGACATTTACTGTTTGAATTGTTGAGATAGGGAACATGGCAGAAAGTTGGCCATTAATTACATTTTGTGATACTGTTGGCTAAGTAAAGAATAGTACGAAATTACATTACTAGCTTATTTTGTCAAATATCCAATTTTGTTTAAGGCTAGATGATGTCAGTCGTACTTTGTTCGTATATGGCGTAATAACGGTTATGTGTATAACCTATAGTGGAAAGGTGAATTAATATAATCCATTACTATTACAATGTTGGAATATTGCGAACAGGTCATGATGTATGTTTACGTTATATGTGATGTCGTCTTATTAAATCAATTGGTAGATTAGTTCTCTTTCTTAATAACAAATGGCTTAGTTATTTTAGGAACGCGATCAACTCATTTCTTTTAATGTATGAAATAATGTCGATGATTTTTTTACAAAATATAGAGTTAGTGTTTGCAAATATTCGCATAGGCAGAGAATAAGAATTGGTTTATTTATCTCAAACTCAATCTTCGTAAGCAAAATTAACTAAATAATTATAACCTCGGACTAAAAACAAGTGGTGTAAAAGAAGGATGGGATTTATAAATTGTAACATTTTAAGTCAAAAATGTGTAAATAGCGTTTGCTCCAAATATAACAATGAAAATTCTTCGAAAAATATTACTTCGTTTATTAAATCAATTATTTTCCTAAGTTTTATACGCAATTCGCTTTTTGGGTAAATAAATATTGTATTTACGATAAAAATGGTAGTATTAATCACACGTTGTTTATTTTTTTTTACTCTTTAAATTCAAATGGTTTTTGAGGAATATAATTCACACGCAAAAAATATAATTTGCGAACAACACTTAATGAATTGTGAATTCTTTTCAAGGAATTTAGAGGCATCTCAAATAGTGATTTCTCATGACTTTCACATAAAAATGTATGGATGTAATAAATAATTTGTGGAAAATTTATACTACCATCAAGAATATCTTGTGTGATTAGGGATACGTTCGCGTGACCTGATTATATTTCTAAAGGCAATTCGGATTATGCGTTCGCGCAACTTCGAGCAAACATTTAATAAAAAGGGGGTTCTTCGGAGAATATCAAATTAATTTCATATAACCCGAGATGTGCAGTTCACTATTTAATCATACAAGAGCGACGGACATTCTTAATTTTATTTTAAGCACAATTTCGAACTTAAGTCTATTTTTATAATAAAAATAAACAAAAAATAATATTATCAATCTTATTGTGTACACGTATGCGTTACACGATTCTTTACGTTTATAAAAATATATAATACGTATATACGTACGCGTGATTCGTTTCAAGAAAATCTTTAATTGAAAACAATCTAAACAGAAGCGGTAACAAAATCATGCAAAATAAAAATGTATTTAGCAAATCGAGATAATTAAGCCAAGTATAATAACGGTTAAGCGACCGTGCTAGAACCACGGAATTCGGGAATGCCTAACACCTTCTCCCGAATTAACAGAATTCCTTACTCGGATTTCTGGTTCGCAGAATGACAAACAGAGTCATATTCTCCTCGATTCGGGATTAAAACCGGTGACATGGGACACCCTAAATCTCCCAAGTGGCGACTCTAAAATAAATAAACAAATCCCGTTTCGACTGTCCTTTAATTGGAGAAAACTCCCTTGCGCCCCCGCGGGGGCGGAAGAAGGAGGTGTGACAGCTCTGGCGACTCTGCCGGGGGTTAGTAAAAACCCAGAACCACTGGTTCAGGGTTCAAGAATTCGAGCTTAAAATAACTGCTATAGTTGGCTTTATTTATTATTTGATTTTTACATGATATATGATTAATGTGCTGAATGATGCTTTTACCGCTTTAATATTATTTGAATTGTGTATATAAAACTGCTACGAAACCCTTCTTCTTTCTGAGACTTCTGAATTTATGGTGTACACGTGCGCGTGGCCCACCTTTCTGTTAGAAGTCATACCAAATAAAACGAAGTTGGGACAAGTAACTAGGCCGGGTAGACTTTCGTGCTCCCGGTACGTTGCCCCCACTTCGGCTCAAGCTGTCCACTTGGGTAAGCCAGGGCTAGAACAATATGCCTCAGGTTTTACTTATACCGTCAATTCCCTTGCCGGGATAGTATTGTTTCTTTGTTGATTCCTTGCCAGGACTCTTCTTGTGATTGGTGTTGAACTGTATATGTGGATCGGGTTGCACGCTGCAACAATATTATATTTGGATTGGGTTGCACGCCGCAACAATATTCTATTTGGATCGGGTTACACGCCGCAATAATATTATATTCGGATGGGGTTGCACGCCACAACAATAATATAATTGGATCAGGTTGCACGTCGCAACAGTGATAAATAATATGGATCAGGTTGCACACCGCAACAATTGATAATACGAAGTGTTCAAAGATTGGTTACAAGTTCCTTATTGTTTTGCCGTAAATTCTAAATTGTTCTTATGTTTTTCTCTTAATTTACTATTGGTACTAAGATTCCTCCACAGCATGTACCCCCTCCCATCTTTCTATCTTTATATGTATTCTGTTTTCATTACTTCCGAGACAGATTGTACTTTTTTTCCAAACATTTGTATGAAGTATTCGTAGACAGTCCGTGACACTGTGACACCAGATTCCGGGTAGAGATGTGTGTTGGCATTGTCGTATTGTTTAAGGTTAAATTAGCAGATTAAGTCTTCTGCTTGTATCTATTTATCATTACTTTTTCTTTGTTAATCACATGTTAGTTAAATTGTTGAAAAAGGGTTAGTAAATGATTTTGTGATCCTATAATATGTGGCTTGCCTAACTTTCATGAGTAGGCGCCATCACGATTCCTATGTGTCATCTTATTTTGCACCGTATCTGGTCATGCCTAGTGGTTCTTTGAGTGCTCCTATATGTGTTTACACCGGTGGGTGATTCTACTGTGGTAGATCGAGTCCATCGTTCTTGTATAGTTGTGATTGAGGGTTTTGAGACTCATGTAGATTTGTTACTTCTGGACATGGTTGATTTTGATGTCATACTGAGATGGACTGGTTATCACCTTACCACGATATCTTGGACTGTCATGCCAAGACTGTGACCTTAGCCTTGCCGAGTTTACCTCGTTTGGAGTGGAGAGGGACTCCTGGTCATTCTACTCGTAGTGTTATTTCTTATGTGAAGGCTCGGCGTATGGTCGAGAAGGGGTGTTTGGCCTATTTGGCATATGTTCGTGATTCTAGTGCCAAGGTTCCTCCTATTGATTCTGTGCCGGTTGCTCGTGAGTTCCCTGAGGTATTTCCTTCAGACCTGCCGGGTATGCCACCCGATAGGGATATTGACTTTTGCATTGATTTGGATCTGGGCACTCAACCCATTTCTATCCAGCCGTATCGTACGACCCCACCTGAGTTGAAAGAGTTGAAGGAGAACTTGTAGGACTTGCTTGAAAAAAGGTTCATTAGACCTAGTGTTTCGCCTTGGGGTGCGCTGGTGTTGTTTGTTAAGAAGAAGGACGGATCGATGAGAATGTGTATTGATTACCGGCAGTTGAACAAGGTTACAATCAAGAATAAGTATCCATTGCCGAGGATTGATGATTTGTTTGATCAGCTTTAGGGTGCCAAGGTATTTTCAAAGATTGACTTGAGATTTGGCTACCATTAGTTGAGGATTAGGGCATCCAATGTCCCTAAGACAGCTTTCCGCACTCGGTACGGGCATTATGAGTTCTTGGTGATGTCGTTCAGGTTGACAAATGCCCCAACAACTTTTATGGATCTGATGAACCGAGTGTTCAGGCCTTACTTGGATTCGTCGTGATAGTCTTCATTGATGATATTTTGATTTATTCCCGCAACTGGGAAGAGCACGAGCAACATTTTATAGTGGTTCTTCAAACTCTAAGGGATAGTCAGTTGTATGCCAAGTTTTCAAAGTGTGAGTTTTGGTTGAGTTCAGTTGCATTCCTGGGTCATGTTGTATCAGCAGAGGGTATTCAGGTTGATCCTAAGAAGATTGAGTCAGTCGAGAAATGGACTAGACCAGCATTAGCTACAGAGATCCGGAGTTTCTTAGGATTGGCAGGCTACTATCATCGGTTTGTGGAGGGTTTTTCATCTATCGCAACCCCGATGACCAGGTTGACCTAGAAGGGTGCCCAATTCAGGTGGTCGGATGAGTATGAGGCGAGCTTTCAGAAGCTCAAAACAGCTTTGACTACGGCCCCGGTGTTGATTTTGCCCACAGGTTCAGGGCCTTATGCAGTTTATTGTGATGCTTCTTGTATTGGACTTGGTGCGGTATTGATGCAGGATGGCAAGGTCATTGCCTATGCTTCGCAACAGTTGAAGATTCATGAGAAGAACTATCTCGTTCATGATTTGGAGTTGGCAGCCATTGTTCACGCGTTGAAGATTTGGAGGCATTATCTGTATGGCGTGGCATGGCGTGGCATGTGAGGTGTTCACGGATCATAAGAGTCTGCAGTACTTGTTCAAGCAGAATGAGCTAAATTTGAGGCAGAGAAGGTGGTTGGAGTTGTTAAAGGACTATGATATCACCATCTTATATCATCAGGGAAAGGCCAATGTGGTGGTCGATGCTTTGAGTGGGAAGTCAGCCAGTATGGGTAGTCTTGCTTATATTTCGGTCGGTGAGAGACCGTTTGCCTTAGATGTTCAGGTTTTGGCCAATCAGTTCGTGAGGTTGGATGTTTCTCAGCCCAGTCGTGTGTTAGCTTGCATGGTCGCTCATTCTTCTTTATTGGAGCGTATCCGTGATCGGCAGTATGATGATCCCCATATGTGTCTCCTTAGAGACACGGTGCAGCACGGAGGTGCCAAGTAGGTTACCTTAGGTGATGATAGGGTTTTGAGATTGCAAGGTCGAGTTTGTGTGCCTAATGTGGATGGACTTCGAGAGTTTATTTTAGAGGAGGCCCATAGTTCCCGATACTCTATTCATACGGGCGCCGCGAAGATGTATCAGGATTTGCGGCAGCATTATTGGTAGAATGAAGAAGGATATCATTATGTATGTGGCTCGATGTTTGAATTGTTAGATGGTTAAGTACGAGCATCAAAGGCCTAGTGGTTTGTTCCAGAAGATTCAGATTCCTGAGTGAAAGTGGGAGCGGATCACTATAGACTTCGTTGTTGGACTCCTACGGACTCAGAGGAATTTCGATGCAGTGTGGGTTATTGTTGATAGGCTGACCAAGTCAGCACGTTTCATTCTTGTGGCAGTCTCTTATTCCTCTGAGGGGTTAGGTGAGATCTATATCCGGGAGATTGTTCATCTTTATGGTGTGCCCGTGTCTATCATTTCGGATCGAGGTACGCAGTTTACCTCACATTTCTGGAGAGCAGTTCAGCGAGAGTTGGGCACACAGGTTGAGTGAGCACATTGTTTCATCCTCAGACGGACGGGCAGTCCGAGCAGACTATTTAGATTTTGGAGGATATGCTCCGAGCTTGTGTCATTAACTTTGGAGGCTCATGGGATCAGTTTTTACCTTTAGCAAAGTTTGCCTGCAACAACAGCTACCAATTGAATATCCAAATGGCTCCGTATGAGGTTTTGTATGGTAGGCGGTGTCGGTCGCCAGTTGGATGGTTTGAGCCGGGAGAGGCTCGGTTGTTGGGTACGGATCTAGTACAAGATGCCTTGGAAAAGGTCAGGATTATTCAAGATAGGCTTCGTACAGCTCAGTCCAGGCAAAAGAGTTATGTCGACCGCAAGGTTCGAGATTTGGCATTCATGGTCGGTAAACGGGTATTGCTTCGAGTGTCGCCTATGAAGGGCGTGATGAGATTTGGGAAGAAGGGCAAGTTAGCCCTAGGTTCATTGGCCCGTTTGAGATTCTTGATCGAGTGGGGGAGGTGGCTTACAGAACTGCGTTGCCGCCAAGATTATCAGCCATGCATCCATTGTTTCATGTGTTCATACTTCAGAAATATCACGGCGATCCATCCCACGTGTTAGAATTCAGCACTGTCCAGTTATGAGGAGGAACCGGTAGTTATTCTAGACCGACAGGTTCGTCAATTGAGATCGAAGAGTTTTCCTTCCGTTCGTATTCAATGGAGAGGTCAGCCTGCTGAGGCATCGACCTGGGAGTCCGAGTCCGATATGCGGAGCCGTTATCCCCATCATTTCCCCGACTCAAGTACTTCCTTCTTATATCTGTTCGAGGACGAACGGTTGTTTTAGAGGTAGAGAATGTGATGACCTTGGGTCATCACTTATTTTAGAAATGAATTATGTGTTCCTAGACCTTAAAAACCTCTTTTAGCATTACCTCGATTTGCGTGCACAGTCCGGGTGCGTAGACGGAAAGCCAATATGTGAAAATCTGTGAAAAATGATGAATTTTGACTTTAAAATAAATTAATTTGACTTCGGTCAATATTTTGGGTAACGGACTCGGACCCATGATTTGACGGTCCCCGAGGGTCCGTAGGAAAATATGGGACTTGGGCGTATGCCCGGAATCAAATTCCGAGGTCCCAAACCCGAAAAATAAATTTTTAAAGAAAATTATTTTTTGAAATTATTTATGAGTTTTGGAAAGTAAATGTGTTTAAAATTTGATGGTATCGGGCCCGTATTTTGGTTCCGGCGCCCAGTACATGTCTTATATGTGATTTAAGATAAGTATGTGAATTTTGGTAAGAAACGGACTTGAAATGATGTGAATCGGATCGTTTTTGAGAAAATTGAAAAATTTGAAGTTCTTAAGAAATTTCATGATTTTGATGCTAAATTCATAGTTGTTGATGTTATTTTAGTGATTTGAATGCACGAGCGAGTCCGTATGATGTTCTTGGGTTGGTGTGCATGTTTAGTTTGGAGCCTCGAGGGCTCGGGTGAGTTTTGGATAGGGCACGAGGTGGATTTTCGACTTGGAGAATTGCAGGTTTTCAGTTGGTGTAAACAGACCTGCAGGCTTCGCACTGAGTCGCAAATGCGAAACAGCCCAGGCCTTCCCTTCCTTGCAAATGCGAGATGTTCCTTCGCAAATGCGAAACTCCCCAATCTGGTCCTATTATCGCAAATGCGATAGTGTGTTCGCAATTCCGACCTCGCAAATGCGAGGTCCCTTTGCAAATGCGAACTTAGCAGAAATCTAGGTTCGCAATTGCGAACCCTGGTCGCAATTGCGACATCTGCAACCTGTAATTTTATAACTTAGCCGAAAATCTCTCATTTTTCACACTCTTTCAAAACCAAAACACTCTTGGACGATTTTTCAAAGACAACTCTTCTTCCAAATCGATTGTAAGTCAATCTTAACTCGTTTCCTTCAATCATTAACATCTTTTCACATGATTTTGATTTAAAATCAATGATTTTCATGGGGGAAATTGGGTGTTTTGGGTAAAACCTAGTTTTTTCGAAAATTGTGGATTTGGACCTCAAATTGAAGTCCGATTTCAAAATAAATTATATATTTGGGTTTGTGTGGGAATGGATAATCGGGTTTTGGTTCGAACCTCGGGTTTTGACCATGTGGGTCCGGGGCAATTTTTGACTTTTTGGGTAAAACTTTAGGAAACTTATTTTCATGCATTAGAATTGATTCATTTAGCAATTATTGATGTAATTAAGTAACTTGTGGCTAGATACGAGTGAATTGGTGGTGGAATCAAAAGGTAAAGCGATAGTAGAGACTTGAATTGTGTTCGTAGCATCGAGGTAAGTGTTTGGTCAAACATTAGCTTGAGGGATTAAGAGTTGTGTCATACTTGCTACATGTTATTTGTTGAGTACGACGTATAGGCATGGTGACGAGTATCTATATGTTGGTGTCAAGCATGACCGTGAGTCTTAAATTGAAATTGTTGTGTTTTTGATAAATCCTATGAATGCCTAAGTTGTTGATTCTCTGTGTTGAGCAAAGATTATGATTATTCTCGTGGGAATTACTTATGATTGAGTATTGGTACTAATTGAGGTAGTTAGATGTTGGAACAAGTTTGATTATAGCTGATTTTTCCTTGCTGGGACATACTTACTTATACCGTCGATTCCCTTGCCGGGATAGTTTTATTTCTTTATTGATCCTTTGCCGGGACTCTTGTTGTGATTGGTGTTGAACTGTATATGTGGATCGGGTTGCACGCTGCAACAATATTATATTCGGATCGGGTTGCACGCCGCAACAATATTCTATTTGGATCGAGTTGCATGCCGCAACAATATTATATTCGGATCGGGTTGCACACCGCAATAATATTCTATTTGGATCAGGTTGCATGCCGCAACAATATTATATTTGGATCAGGTTGCACGCCGCAACAATATTATATTTGGATCGGGTTGCACGCTGCAACAATAATATAATTGGATCAGGTTGCATGCCGCAATAGTGATAAATAATATGGATCGAGTTGCACACCGCAACAGAGTTATTATGTTTTGGGATCGGGTTGCGCGCCGCAACAATTGATAATACAAAGTGTTCAATATTGATTACGAGTTCCTTATAGTTTTGCCGTAAATTCTAAATTGTTCTTATGTTTTTCTCTTAATTTACTGTTGGTACTGAGATTCCCCCACAGCATGTACCCCATCCCATCTTTACTTGTTTATTCATGTTTTATTTTTCGCTGCATATTATATAACTGCACATGTTTATTTGGTAGTTTGGTCCTAGCCTCGTCACTACTTCGCTGAGGTTAGGCTAGGCACTTACCAGCACATGCGGTCGGTTGTGCTGATACTACACTCTGCACTATGTGCAAATCCCGGAGCGACAGCTTTTGGACCGTAGCATTGGGTGGCTGCCTTCAGTCCAGTTAGAGATCCCGAGGTAGTCCTGCAGGCGTCCGCAAACCCGGCGTTCTCTTCTATCTTTATATGTATTCTATTTTCATTACTTCCGAGACAGATTGTACTTTTCTTTTCAGATATTTGTATGTAGTATTCATAGACAGTCCGTGATATTGTGACACTGGATTCCGGGTAGAGATGTATGTTGGCATTGTCGTACTATTTAAGGTTAAATTATCAGATTAAGTCTTCCGTTTGTATCTATTTATCGTTAATATTTCGTTGTTAATCACATGTTAGTTAAATTGTTGAAAAGGGGTTAGTAAATGATTTAATGATCCTATAATACGCGACTTGCCTAGCTTTCACGAGTAGTGCCATCATGACTCCCGAAGGTGGGAAATCCGAGTCGTGACACCTTCAAATTAGTTCCATCTAAAATTAAAGAAAACCTCTCGTCAATTCATGAATTTAGAACATGTTTGGCCAAGTTTTTTTTGGGCCAGAAGTATTTTTTCGGTCAAAAGTGCTTTTTTAAAAATTGAGATGTTTGACCAAACTTTTGATTCTGGGGCGAAGGTACATCGTCGTTTTAGATTTTTACTTTGTTGTATGATTTTCATGTGGGAAAATAACCTAATATTGCATTGAATTTTATGCTCGAGTATCAAAACACTATATTGTTAATGTTAAATTTATGCTAGTTCCCTCACATTTTGAACTGGGAAGAAGTAGGATACATGCGCCACCGTAGCTCCGATAACAATGTCAACAGGCTTTTCATTCTCCTCCTCTTCTTTGCCCTTCTCCTTCCCTTCAAACCCGTCTTTTTCCTCCACGCCTACCACCACTGTTGCTACCGGTTCTTCCCCATTTTCCTTCTCAAACCCTAACCCTAGTCCCGTCACGTCTGCTCCTTTTGGATTTGGCTCTTCTGCTTCTTCAGCCTCTTTCAGTCCTTCCTTTTCTTTCACCGATTTCGGCTCTTCTTCTACCGGTGCTTCTACAATGTCGTTTGGCTTTTCTTTTGGTTCCAGTCCCACACCCGGCTTATTCGGATCTTCTTCCGGTTCATGTACCACTTCAAACTTATTCGGATCTTCGTCTGATTCTGGTACCACTACGAACTTGTTCGGATCCACTACATCTGCTAGTAGTTCCCCACCTAAGGGTGGTTAGTTGAACACCTTCGCCGAAAAATATTATATATATAGGTAAAATATATAGATTTTAATGGTGTATAATGTATATTGAACACCCTTTATCGGGGATTTTCTTTACTTATTTCAAGTTTGAATACCCTAAATGAAATTCCTGGTTTCGCCACTGGTTTGATCTAATTTTTTAGTTTCTCGGTATAGTATTTGATTTTCAATTTTGCAAATCAGGTCGTTTCAGTATGTTGTCCTAATATCTTATATTTTGTGATCCCAAATATCTAAAAAAGTATTCCAAAGAGCTTTTCTCGATTCAATTTGTACTGAAATTCTTTGAATAAAAAGAGTTACCACAACGAAGCGTTTGATCGGCAGAATAAATAGAAGAAAATATACAAAAAGCACATACATGCGCGAAGAGATCAAATTGCAACATTGCTCAATTTGAATATTCCTACAATAGACAGATGATATCTATAAAAAAATATTACTTGGATGTCTCCCACACTTGAAAATAAAGAAGAATTTCATGGTTTAATGGTTTGAGAAATGCTTTCTAAGGTTTAAGGATAAGGGGTTGACACTAAAATGTACTGGCCGATAAGATAATTTTTGCTCTTTTTGGAGTAAATAAAAGGAAAAAGAAATAGAAAAAGAGGGAAGTGACATAGGAAGAAATGTTGCATTGGTTAGATTGGTTCAATTTTAAGTTTCTCAGTACAATATTTTGGGTGGGCATTGACTAGTCTGATTCAATTTTTCTAGTTTTTTGGTATAGTAGTTTGATTTTCAATTTTGTAAATCGGATTATTTCAGTATGTTTGCCCAATTTCTCATATTTTGTGATCCAAAATATCTAAAAACATATTCCAGAAAGCTTTTCTCCATGCAATTTGTATTGAATTTTTTTGACTAAAAGAGATACCACAACAAAGCTTTTGATCGGCAAAATAAATAGAAGAAGATATACGAAAAATACAACATGCACGAAGAGATTAAATTATCTTAACAATTACATAAATCATAAACACAAATAGAAAAACCTTATTCAAATCATAAAAAACTCAACTTTTAAGAAAATTACTTCAATATCTCGTTGGGTATTTGAAATTATCTATCTTCAACACTTAAAAGACCAACAAAACTAAAAGACCTTTGAATTTTACCTCGTGGTGGTCTATTTGGTCGACATCAAAAGTATATAGCACATAAGTATATAATTCTCCCTGCAAATCTATTAAATTACTTCTTGAAAATTTGAAAAAGTACATTTTTTTCTTTAAAAAGTTTATATTTGGACTCTATTGTAGAACCTTAAAATTTCATGTTTCATCACCTGTAATTTCTCGATGGAATATGAGGGAATGTGAATAGACTAGGAACTTTTAAGATAGGCCCATTTATTTATTGGGTGGGTAGATGGGTACTTGGGCCACGAGTTAAATAGATTTTATTATTAAAAATAGATTTTAAATATGATATGGTATATTAAATATGTGGTTTTATTTTTTTGAGTCAAAAGGTAATTGGTGGATGATTTTGTTGGCCTAAATAAAACAAAAGTAACTTTGACAGGATATCTCTACAACTTGAGTGACCATCTAAAAAATTTACTCTAACCTAGCATGTTGACAAGTTAAGTTATCATAAATTGATCTACTTACTTGTTGGCTCTGATACCCTCAAGTTATTTTCTTTTATATTATTCTTATTTTTCAGAATCATTTAGCATTGAAAGAGTATTAGAAAAATTTGAATAAAATCATAAATAACTATACATGACCTATAAGCTGAAATAAATAAAAAGTTAAGAAATTAAATACAAAAGTTAATAGATTTGAGCGAGGTTTACTAACGAATAGGCTTTTAAAAGAGACTAAGTATTGTAAAATATTCATGTGGATGTTCATATAAATTCTTTGAAAGGGCAAGGCAATTACGAGTGTCTAGCAATGTTAAAGACTATGGATATGTGTTGAGCTTCTTTAGTCAAGTATTATATAAGTGACAAATTTCATTGGCTAAGTGTCTTACAAGTAGCTATACTTGGTATGACCTTTTACGGACCTCTCATTACCTTCCCATACACTTGTCCAAAGTGAATTTAATACCACCATGTGAAGCATAATACCACTTTCATGGTATGAGGTGCTTCATACACACGTATCCCGTCAGCGCCATGTCAGCATCAGTCGTAAATATAATATATTTATGTTTTTTACTAGTTTTTTCTTCTTTCTTGTCATTTACACATTTTTTTAATTTTTATTCCATACTCATTACCAAAGCTCCGTTATAGCTAATATTTATGGCATTCAAATTGGTTCCATCTAAAATTAAAAGAAAACCTCTCGTCAATTCATGACTTTATAGCATATTTGGCCAAGTTTTTTTTTTGGGCCAAAAGTTTTTTTTTCGGTCAAAAGTGTTTTTTTCCCCAAAATTAAGGTGTTTGACCAAACTTTTAGAAGGAAAAAAGTGCTTTTAAAGGAAAACATAAATAATTTTTGAGAAGAAGAAAAATATAGCTTCTCTCTAGAAACACTTTTCTGAAAAGCAGTTATGAGAAATATACACTTAGAATCAGTTTTTAAAAGCTTGGTCAAACACTAATTGCTGCTCAAAAGTGTTTTTCAAATTAATTAGCCAAATACAAATTGCTTATCACCAAAAGCACTTTTTTCAATAGTACTTTTGAGAAAAACACTTTTCAAAATAAGCTGATTTTAGAAGCTTAGCCAAACAGTCTATTCACCATCCAAACTAATTTTAAATTTATCGGTTCAAATTTAAAACCTTAGGTGCTTTTTAATGGAGGACATTAATTGGTTTGAAGAAAAATTATATTCTAGAAATCAATTTAATATACAACAAAAATTTTAAAAAATTGTTGATAAAGAAAGAAAGAGGAAGACAATAAAATTGGTTATTAAGAAAGGAGGATGAGAAATTGGAGAAGAAGGGAGTGAGTGTTTTGATGGAAAAGAAAGGGGGAGAAGGTCCAAGAAAGTCTATTCATGCAAAAAAATTGATTTTTTAAAAATTTAATTCCAAGAATACGCTCTTTTTAATTTTTATTTTATATTTTTGTCATATCGGCTTTTGGGTTGATATTAAATTCACTTTGAACAAGTATCGGGAGGTAATAGGATGACCACAATGATTAAGTGTGAAACTGATTTCTCCGAACTAGTACATAATACGTCCTATATATTTTTCCTAAAAAGAATTATATTACACTATTCTTTATATAAAACTTATCCGCTTCAACCAAGCTTTCTCTTATTATATTATCTAATTATTTGCTATTTTATAACATTAAACGAAATAAAATAATTAAAAATAGGTAAAACTTCAAAGATAGTAGAAGATTCAAACAAATATTCAGAACATGAAGGCATACACTATCTTTAAAATGGAATATCGGAAATAGAAAAATAACTATAGATAATAAATTTATATTACAAGTAGTATCACTAGCATATTCAGGAGTAGATCAAAACTATATATCAAAAGGATTAATATCTAATAGATATTAGGAAAACAACCACCAAGGTATTTCCAGCACCAGGTGATAGATGTTGTGTTAGAATATTACTATTGGATGGGGCCCACTTATTTTTTATTAAAATATGGCCGATAGAGTTTTAAAAGAGAGAAACTATATGCATTCTAGAAGAGGATAGCTAGGCTATAAAAACAAATGAGTTCATTCGTTTTCTGAGGATTCGCAACCACATGTAATTTAAGTCGTAGTTGCAAAGGATTTGCAATACATTAAAATATAAGGCATATGGTTTTATGGGTTTTAATGTGTAATTCCGTATTTTTATTGCATTATTTCATGTTCAACTCATAATTTTTTTTCTTATTATTTATGAACAATTGAATTTTTAAAGATTTAAGATTATATTATCACATATTGATCTCCAGATTTAATTTTTATTAAATTCTTGTGCAAATTGAGTTGGCTAATCTATTATCCACGCGTTTTGAGCATAACTAATTAATCAATTATGATTATCTTAAAAAATGTGTCGAATTCTAAAAAATACAAATTTTATGTTTTAACTAGATCAAGATCGGAAAATTTAGGATTAAAAAGGAATTATGTTGCACATACTCATTTTATAATATTATGAATTGTGGGTCGGCCCATTATAGGTGGAAGAATACTAATCTCGTTGGGAGACAAAGCCCCTCCATTGAAACGTATATAGTTATGCAGATTATTTCAAGGTAAAGAGTGGTATTTAACAGCTAAAAATGAATGATGATTTTATAGTAGAATTTGGATTATTATTATACGGGACGATGCATTAACATAGATGATTTTAAGGGAACGGAACCGCTCTAGTAAGGGAAGCTCCAATATTTCTCAGTGGTTTATTGGATTAAAGCCACGTGGGATATAATAAATTTAATGGTCATGACCCATAAACACTTTTCGTTCTCCTTCCTCTTCTGAAATGGTTTTTAAGCAAGTCTATTAATTTACGTTTTGTATAAATGTTTAATTTCGTTTCACTTGTTTTACTTCATCTTATAGATTGGTATATACGAGTTATACATGTATTTTTTTTCTTCTGTTGAAACCTTTTTAAATAATAAACTCAAACACTAAAATTGTGGTTTCTCGATGGGGTGAAGAATTCTGTGAGATTTGAAGCTAAAGACCTACTCAATCTCAGTAAAAAAATGAGAAATAACGCCATAGGGATATCGTTGTCTCAACTATTCTACATTTGCTGGAAGGGAGGACTTGGGGGAGAAAGTGGTGAAGGCATTCTTAGGCGTGTGCTCAATATGATAAGTAAACTTGTTATTTGCCACGTGGCTTTAATCCGATAAATCATTGAAAAATATTGGAGCTTCCTTTACTGGAGCGGGTTCGCTCCCGTGATTTAAGCGGTAGGAAAAATTAAAATTGGGATCTAGGTGAAATGTCAAGATAGTGAACTTTCTTTCCTGTCAGCTTTTTTATCTATTAATTTAAGTTTTAATTTAAAATGATAATGATATGTGTCATAATTTTATTGTTGCATTTATACCCGTTCATTGATCAAGTACGGAAGTAGTGTATTATTAGATACACTTGGATAAACATTTGACGCGTAAAAGGTCTTTCCAAAAGAAATAATATGTAATAAGGATTTGATTACGTGATCGGGATGCAATCTATTTTTATGGGGTCATTTGGATGAGTGTATAAGAATAGTGATGAATAAGGTGTATTAGTAATGCTAATATTAGTTATACTGATATATTTTTTATTTATTGTTTGACTTGATGTATTAAAGCATTGCACAATTTCTAAAGAATTATTTGTTTACAAAAATACCATCATAACCAGTCCATCACTTTATCTCTTTAAAAGAATCATATGTTGAGGAATATTTGTATGAAAAAGTTTTAAAAAATTATTTGATTTGTTTACCTATATTGTAGTATAAAACTTAATATTTATTTATAAAAAAATGCTAAGTATTTATTTATCTACTAGGGATATAATGTTATTTTTCACTTTCTTGGATTATTTCAAACTTGCATTACATAATAGCATATTTTAATCAAGTATAAATTTTGAAGGACATTTTTGTCTTTAACTAAGTTAATGCATGCATTAAAAACTTATTGCATTGTTAATTCCATGGTTTCTTATGCATTAATTATGCATAGAATAATACTAAATACGGTGTATAACTAATGCCTGCATAACTAATGCATAAATTCAAAAAGTGTACCATACAAAGTATTACTGTGCTCAAGTATTACTAATATACAAAGCTAATGCATGCATTATTTTAACTAATACATCCTACCAAACGACCCCTAAGTATTTTTCTATGTATAATCAACTGATATTTGAAACACATTACTCCGACTAAATTAAATTCGCATTCTATGAGTATGTGTTACCTATTAAGTATTTCACCATTATTCTAGACTTTTGATTAAGGTCCCATTTTATTTTAGATATTAATAAAATAATTTTTATTAGTCTGTCCCTTGGGGACATCCGATAAAAAAGTAGTAATAATTTTTATTAGACTACTGATTCTAAGATTAAAAAAAAACCGTTGGATCATGTGAGGTCAATATCGTCAAAATCATGCCGATACAAAATTTTCCCGACACAGCCGAGCAGCAAATTGCAAAATATTATCTTCTAAATTTTCATCCCAAAAATAAATAGCATTAGGGCTTTGCTTGCCGTGGCTCCTATAATTCTCTCTTCCCCAAACTTTTCACAGTAAAGAAACCTTCTAATTCCACCGCTCTCCGCCGCAACGCCGCGGCGTTCTCTTTTCAAGAATAGCTCAGTTATATAATGTTTGGAGTCGTTCGATAGTGTGTTAGTTTGTTTCATTTTGTTGTTAGGGTTTTGGTGTGTGTATTAGTCCAAAGATGTATCCTTCTCGAGGAACTAATGCCTATGGCCAACAGACGTACTCTTCTCAATCAAGCTACGGCCAAAGTGTGAGTATCTTCCTTTCTCTTTGTTTTGTTATTTGGTACTTTTTTTTTATGTAATTGAAATTCAATCAATCTGTTATGCAACTTATTCCAACTGTACTTTAATTTAAAAGGCCAATTGGAGTTTGTCTAAATTAAAATGTAAGTAATCTTATGTAGGTAAATTCTTACCCGTGCATGGTGAGTACACCTAACCAAATTAAAGATATCTACTGCTAACCCTCCATAAAAAAAATGGGATATGTAATCTTGAAAATGAGGCAAGTTACCTGTTACAAAAGGTAAAGGTGACCTTACATATTTGTTAAACTCTCAGGGGTCGTTTGGTATGAGCTACAAGAAGGTATAGTGCTGGTATAAAAATTTAATACCACCTTAATACTTTGTTTGGTTAGCAAACCAGGTATAAGTTATCCCAGGATTAAAATTAACACCGGGATAACTTATACCTTATAGAGGGTGGTGTAATTAGCACCGGTATAACTTATACATTCTTCTTACAAATTATGCAATTGTCATATTTAATACAACATACCAAACGGATAAAAAATAATCCCAGCATAACTAATTCTAGCATAACTTATCCTAGCATAACTTATACCAGTATAACTTATCCCGGCATAAGCCGTATTCAATCTAAATGACCCCTTAGGATATACTATCCTATCTAAATTAACCATTCTTGATATATTACCAATCAAAAAAGAAGAAGAAGATAGTATATGTTGTCTAAATGTCACACTTGTCCATACCATACAAGTCCCTAACTAGACTAAAAGGACTCGTCGCATAATCTTAATGTGAGTGTAACAACAATAATTATACTTTAATCCCAGCTAGTTGCTGTCGCCAATATGGATCCTTTCATTTTGTTGTGCTACGTCTTAGCTATATCAACATTGAGATTGTACTTGTGAAACACGAATGCTGGAGCGGTGTTGTTAAAGGCTCACCTAAATTGCTTAAGCTCGGAAGCTCGGTGAAGTCCAAGTCATGTGCTTCGCCTCTAGTGTAGGCGTCAAGGTGCTAAGGTGTGCGCCTTCACAATAGGTTATGTCTTTAAGGGCGCAACAATATACATATAGCTTAATTATAGTTTTATTGTTCTTGTGTCCAAAAATTTATTTTTTTGTGTTATAGTTACATTTTCTTGCATTACATTTCTATTTGTTTCCCTTTATTGGCGCTTTTCTTTGCTAAGCCTAATTTTTAATTGCGCTTAAACTTCCAACTGATTTTAGCACTTTTTATGCGCTTTTCGCTTTTGACTACTCTGTAATGGAGCAATCGTTCATCACATTGGCCAAACTCTGAAGCACCAATGCAAAAGAAGTAAAAAGGGCTGCTCCGTGATTGTGTTTTAGATGAGATTTTAACAGTAAAAACTCTTTAACTCTTGAAATAATAATAGTGTCTCATAAAATGAGAAAAATGAGTTAGACGAAGTAGTATTAAGCATGCAAATACTGAATGTGAGTCACATTGTAGTTAGGCAATGTAACGACTTGCAAACTCAGGTCACATGCAATTTTAAAGATTCTCAGGTGTAGTATGTTGTGTCATGAACCAGCTTATATTCATGGGCAGCTTTTTCCATAAACCAATGGTGCATAAATTTGTTGTAAAGTAGCTCTTACTAAACATTTATGATTGTCAAAACTATTCAATTCTATAGTTTTCTGTACTACATTCATGCTTATAAAATTGTTCATTTTCTCTGTTCATCTAGTTGGGACATGGTTACTCCGGGAGTTCTGCTGGAGGGCCTGAGAGGTCCTCTCAACTACCCACAGGTTCACGACATTCGTCAATGTTAGGAACCCCTCAAGATGCAGAAATGAGTGCTTACAGAGATCACAGTCATCATCCATCAACAGTGCCTAATTATGGTGGGCAATATAGCTCTGTGTATGGTTCCACTGCTCAGCAGGTCAGCAGATCTCTCACTGTATATATTCTATTTGCATGTCAATTGTATGCTATCTATTGCCCAAGACGTCTGAAGAATGAAATATTTCCATAAGCGGTGCAAATACTAAATAATGCTCCAGGTGTTATATTTGAATGCTGGTGACATTTTGTTTCCTGTGATGTGGACTTGGTGTGAGACTAATTCTTCTATCATCACGAGAGAAGAAAGACCTGTTCTTGTGTATTGTATTTATACAACTCTAACCTGCCTTCAAGTGTAAATTTTATGTAGTTTCTTGTTAAATTGTTTGAACAGGTGTAATATGTCGGTTGCTGCTGTTTTAACTTCCGATAATGTAATTGCATAGATGGTATATTGGCTGACATACAGTAGTGGTGAAGTAGCTTAATTTTCTGTCCTTTTCACAAAATTGGATTTTGTTGTATAGATATATCAGTTGGTTATCATGCCAAAAAATGAGATATTTTGTTCTACGTTATTGCCCTGTTGCAAATAATGTCAGCTTTCGTTGCCTGATTGTTGCAAAACAAATTGGTGCATGTGCATATTGCTTTTGGGATAGCCTTAGCTGTAAAGTCCATAGACTTGACTGTCTCATGGACTTATTTCACAAGTGGGATAATATTGACAAGATTTTGTAGAGTTAGCTTTCTTCATTTTCCACCAATTTTAAGGATTGTGGGTTTATAATGCTTCCACCGCTGTCTGATTCATTTGTCACGGCTTTGCGTTCTATGTTTTTGTGTGCGTCTTTTTTCAGTGTTTCAGTTAGCCTTTTGTATTGTCAATTGTATAATTTTCTGACATGGGTGTAAAAACTTAACTATCGCCAAATCTTTCATGTGCAGATGTCCACAGTTGGTGGAAAAGTTTCTGGATCATCAGCTTTGGAAAGTCGCAGCGGCTTTAGTGTGGATTCACCTAAGTTCACGGCAGGTGACTACGTTTCATTATCCAGCCATGGATATGGTCATAAGGCTGAACAACAATATGGTCATAAAGCTGAACAACAATATGGTCATAAAGCTGAACTACAATATTCCGATAGAGTTTCTGATTATCCAACCCTTGATAGACACCAATATGCTGAACGACATAGCTCTTATGCTGGGAGAGATCTGACAAGCGAGCAAGCCAGTCGATATCCCGATTCAATTTCTTTTGCTCATAAGCATCAGGTGCTGTATTTGGACTATGCCTAGTATATGTACTAGGAATTCTTTGGACCATTACCACCACCCTGGACACACCATGCACACATGCACATGAGAGCTCAATGCTCATGATGGTAGTAATTATGATTGTGAAACTTTTGAATAGGAGTTGGAAAGTTTGAGTTACCCAAACTCTTGTTACTTTGACTAAAACAGAATACGAAGGAGCTGGATCAGTAGAAGTTTATAGTCAATCCTGCACAAGATAATCCCCTTTAGCATAGAATAAAAAAGGGTTTGAGGGTAAAAATATGTGTAGTAATTGGAATGTATAAAAGTGGGTAGTTTATTTTAAGGATGGTAAATGTAGGAGAAGTAGTAGAATGTAATAAAATTTGGGTTGGTTTGAATCTTTCAGTAAAACTTCCCTTTTTTGTAAACGAGGTTGATTTTTTGGGGAGGTCAAAAGGAAAACTTGTGAGTAATATTGCTTGTTGTCATTGTTTAGGTACAATGCACTTGTCCATGTCCCAGTTGCATAATTTACTACTTTTTGTAACCTTCTTTACTTTCTTTTATGTCTTCTATTTTTCTCCCCACTGTTAGGCTGAAAGATACGAGCACGTGGATCAAGCATCTATAATAAGACAAGAGCAAATATTGAAGTCTCAGGCATTGCAATCTGCTTCAATTGATGGAGGATCTAGGTATGTACTCTAGTTCTTATCTCAAAATTGTGTGACGTAGTTGCAAAATGCTCTTTTGAACCATCTGATGCTTTTGTTTAATTGCACTTGCATTTTCCCTTACATTATCAGTGTCTACATATGTGTGCACATCCTGTTAGCTTCTTTCATGGAGCTATATGTTCTATTGAACTGAGTAGCAACAAATTTCTGGCAGACAAGTCGAATATCTTGCAGCAAGGAGTGCTGCTGTTCGTCATGCAGCCCAAGATCCTATATCTTATAGTGGCAGAATGGACTCAGATCCTCACACCTTTTCAACGTTACCTGGATCATTACTTCCTGGGCAACATGCTCCTTCAATCCTAGGGGCGGCACCACAAAGAGCTGTTGAAGATGTCATGTATGTTCAGAGTTCTACAAATCCTGGTTATGGAGTGAGCTTGCCTCCAGGTAGAGACTATGGGATAGGGAAGGGGCTGCATGCAACTTCCATCGAGTCTGACTATCCTGGCAGCACATTGGCACGTTCTGGCCTCTCAAGGTTAGATGATTATAAGGATGACAGGATTGTCTACTCTCGGGAGCTTGAGCGAAGGGAGAAAGATCGACACTCTTCGCGCGAGCGAGAGAAAGATAGAGAAAGGGCGAAAGATCGAGAAAGAGAACGCGAACGAGATCGAGAGAGGGAACGAGATCGAGAGCGGGAACGAGAACGGGAAAAGGAACGAGAACGGCAACGACAAAGAGAGCGTGATCGTGAACGTGCTTTGGAACGTAAAGAAAAGGAAAAAGATCATGAGCGTAAACGTGGAGCTGAAATAAAGCATGACCTAACTCCTCCCAGGACTTCTTCTAGGGATCGACGAGGACCCTCTTTGGCCAAGGAAAGTAGATCTTCACGACGAGAATCTCCACGTCCTGAAGCTTTGCATAGGTGGATTTTTTATTTGGTTTTGTCCTTCTATGGTTGTGTGTGTTTAGCAGCTGCTATATATTGCAGCATTCATAACTAACTTGGTGTTCTATCATGCTGAAGGCGTCATTCACCGATTAAAAGGAGAGAGTATTTCTGCAAGGTAAAACAAGAGCTTAGCGCTTGAATCATTATTATCCTCCTTAAGTGGTTCTGCTTTCCATTTGGGAATGAATTGTAATGAGGACCTCTAAGTACTTTAAACTTCTAGATCACCTTATTTCACGGACAAAGACTTATCAAGCTACTCATTTCTAAACTCATCCTTATTTCCTGCCTAACACTATTGGCTTTCCCAATTATCTTGTCTTGCAATATTCTTTTATTTTGAACCATTGCCAGTGTCAGATAAATTTGTCCCTCCTTTTCCTTTGTCTTCTTGCCAGTCCCCTATGCTCTCTTTCATCTTTCCCTCTGGATGTTGCTGTTCGTGATGCTCAAGACATGTAGTTTCTACAAGGAATGTGGCACTCTTTCTGTTCCTTCGTTTGTTTACTCTTCCTTTTCTGTATCATCAGAACTTTCGATGGGTATCCTTTTCGGGAGAATAGTGGTCTCGCCTTTTGATAAGTTTGCTGCCTTCATTTGAATTCTTGATGTTTGTAGACTTTAAAGAATGCTTCAATTTTTCAGCAAGCGCATCTAATGATGTCAATTCTTATGCATTTATTGTTGTTTTTGCAGGTTTATTCAACCAATTTGGTTGAAATTGAGAGGGATTATCTGTCGCTGGATAGGCGGTATCCAAGGCTTTTCATATCTCCAGAATGCTCAAAGGTTTGCCTTTTCTTTCATTCCGCTAATATATGTGAGATATCTTATATGACATTGCATTTTCTTTTGTTGTAGGTGGTTGTGAATTGGCCAAAAGGGAATCTTAAGCTTTCTCTGCATACTCCTGTCAGGTGATTAGTCATGATACCCTTCCTTTTTGATGTTCATTTTTTTATATTTTATTTCTATTATTTTGCACGATAGTGGAATACCCGGTTTGCAAACATTTACGAAGTCTCTCAGTGGTTTTTGAAATGATCTTTCCTTATGAGCCGCAGCTCTAACAGATGTTTTCTCTACCCCCAAATCCCCGCGCGCTCAATCTAGTGTAGTTAATTTTTAGGTTGATGTGTAGTTTTTTTCTTTGAAATCTGTAAGTTGATGGTTGGTATGACACTATCATCTTTTTCATGATGGAACAGTTTTGAGCATGATTTTGTTGAAGGAGATGCTGCAACTGCGCTGAAGCGGCTGTCCTCGAAACCGTTTGCTGGTGAACCTGAAAAATCAGAACATGGGAGGACTATATGGAATGCAAAGGTTTCTTTGAAGGAATATAAATCGTTTTAGAAACTTTCCTGTCTAACTGTGCTCTGAGAATTCTTAAGTTAGCATTTGCTCGAGATGTTATCATGATATTTTAAGCGGTAGTCAGATATAAGAACGAGTAGAATAATGGTGCGGAATTCTTTTGGTGTTTCAAAAGTTTGTCGTCAAAGCAGATGTGCCCTCTTTTTCTTGCATTTATTTTAGAACTTTGCTGATGAGAATCATGATGGAGTGGTGATCATTTCTAGTTGATGATGGTTATATGTCAATTAGCTGTCTGTACTCCTTAGTTTTGTGGCATCTTTGAGTGTAAATTGGAGGCTTAATGATGGATTTTAATTGGGGGAAAATGTGATAATTGCTTAAGGTCCTTATAATTTTTTATATAGGCGATGATTGCACTAGTTACATACTAGCTCCTTTTTGTTGCCAGTATTGATGCATCTGTACCCGGTTTGTTCAACTTGACTAGATTGAAAAGTGCAATAGACCTCACAAAAAGAAACCTCTGCCCTGATTTTCTTCTCTACTGCTGCCTTCTATGTTCTATATGCTATTTGTTCAAAGATGACAAGCTAGCTAGTTATATAATTTTCAGTGTTATAGAGGAAGCACAATATTTGGATTTATCGAAACAACATCTCTACCTTCATGGTAAGGGTAAGGCTGCATACACACTACCCTCTCCTAGCCCCACTTGTGAGATTATATTGGGTTGTTGTTGTTGTTGTTGAGGAAGCACAGTATTTATGCAACGATGTCATTTGTCCTGTTAATGACATGTACCTTGTTATCCCAATTCACTCTCTCTACACTCTGTTGATGTGCTAATATATTTCTGAAAGCTGCCATTTTTGTTTTCTGATATATAGATGATTTTGATGAGTGGACTCAGCAAAAATTCTCTGGAAGAGTTGTCATCCGATCGAAACTATGATGACCGGATACCTCATATTTGCAACATGCTTAGGTTTGCCATTCTTAAACTGGAAAACTCTTTAATGGCTATAGGGGGCCAGTGGGATAGTGTTGATGGTGGGGATCCATCACTTGATGACTCCTCTTTGATTCAGACAGCTCTTAGGTTTGTCAATTACATTCCTCTAATATTGCTTTACAGTTTATTTTGAACCCTACTGATATAGCTCTTGCTATTAGACATGCAAAGGACATAACTCATCTTGATTTGAAGAACTGCCAGCAGTGGAACCGTTTCCTTGAGGTAATATCCGCCTGTGTGGGTCTCTCTGTCCTTTGTTTATTCTACTTTAAATGTCTAAAGCAGATTCTCCTTTTGCTTTTTTGTTAGATAGTTATATATAAATAGTCCTAGTCCCATATGTAGTAGGAGTAGAATATGTATTATATATAGGGCTCATTGTATCATTGTTAATAAATAGATTTTTCTTCCGTGCATTCTCACATGGTATCAGAGCTTCAGTGAGAAAATTATCGCTGTGCGATTCCAGCGCCATCCGGGAAGAAAGATCTCATCGTCGTGCAGTTTTCCGGCAACTTCGTCTTGTTCCCAGGGTTCATCACTGCTACAGTGGTACTGTGCATATACCAGTGCCACCATCAGATCCGAAACCCTTGTGCGACCAAACCCCACAAATCCTAGTCCCATCGGAACAAAAAAGTCGGTCACCGTGTGTCTTTTCGATTGACGACTCTAGATTGATTTGCGTTATCTCCTCATCGGTAAGTGTTGTGCGAAAATCAACACTACATCTTGTTCGGAAAAGTCAGGCGACAAAACCCCAGTCAATCGCTCCGGCAAAAAGTCCCTCTGACACGCGCGTCAGTACATGGAGCACTTTCCTGCAGAATTTGGAAAAAATTCTGTAGGACAATTGTTTCATGTGGTGATTCTGAGTCCACCGGTACAATTTCCTACAAATTTCGAGAATGTTGGAATTTTCTGGCTAGCTACAGTAGCTTTCCCAGCGCGTGTGAGCCATTCATGCCACTTTTTGACGAAACTTCTTCAGGACAACTTACTTGTCCAGTGATTCCGAGCCTACCCATATAAATTACATCAAATTCGAACTTCTATTTTTTCCCGTGTGAACAGTGATTCCCCCGTGTGAACAGTGATTCCCCCGTGTGAACAGTGATTTCCAGAATGTTTCTGATTTCTAGTGGTGTTTTAGAACCTATTTTGTAGTGTGGAATTGGGCTTAGTCTCACTATTTTCAAATTTTTCCGGCGGCATTTTGGCCAACTTTTGTTGATCAACAACCATCTGATTTTGTTGCTTAGGGGGAGTCTAGTGGCCTTGTATGATTAGCTTGCAGGTTTATTAACCAAGTCCCTCACTGATCCTCGTGTTAGTTACATTTGTAACAAGCTCGGTACATATAGTTTGTATGCACCAGCTTGAGGGGAGTGTTAGATAGTTATGTGTAAATAGTCCTAGTCCCATATGTAGGAGTACAATGTGTCCTAGTTCCACATGTAGTAGGAGTAGAATATGTATTATATATAGGGCTTATGTATCATTGTTAATAAATAGATTTTTATGCCGTGCATTCTCACATTTTTCTCTTAAATGTTAACTTTATTAATGTCTATCACATTGGTTGGCATATTGCTCCTTTCCTTCATGTATCACCAACTTGCCGAGCATTTTATTTGGAAATTGTCTTACTCCTCTTGGATGAGGAGGCTTCAAGAACTCCTACCTAGCAAAATTCTTGTAGAGATGCCTTGCTAATAACCCCCAGGAGGTTCTAGGATACTTGGCTTCCAGATAGTCAAAAAAGACAACTGAAAATAACCAATTGTTTCATGTCCAGTTTGTCCATAACAGTCACCCCCTATCCTTTCAATGACACTAACAAAATTGGCCTGCGGGACTGAATCTAATCTGGATCTCATTACTTGAACTCCTTGAAAGTCTGCCCACGTGGTCCCGTTCCTGAATAGATTTACATTTTTGGAACCTCAAATCATTCGTCATGTTGAAGATGTATCCCTTGAGGACGGTAATGCAATGAATCAGAATGGCTCACATTGGCAGCATTCATGTTAACTTGTTAGGAGCTTTTTAGCTAGTTGAAGAGGTTTTGTTTGCAGAATAATAATGAGAGTGAGGGTTGTCATTTTCCTTTGAGTTGAATGAAGCACAGGTCCTCAAACATGTATATTTTTACTTCTTAAAGATATTTGCCCACCATCTTACCTACCTGCTTACCAAGGAAATGCTGTTTTCTAATGAAAGCTACAGTAATTCTGGGTATTTTTTCAAGGATGTTCAAGGCCTGAAAGTCTTTTTCAGCTGCTTGTCAACTTTTAAGTTTTTTTTTTGTATTTTTTGTTAATCAGCATCCCTTTTCCCCTTCTGCAGTCCATGTTACTGAGATGGATCGTATTATAAAAAATGTTTAAAAGGCTCGTTAGCTTCTTTGCCAAAAAATCATAGTTAGTGAACTCAATCTGATAAATAGTTTTATGATCTGGACCATCACAGAATCTTAGAAACTGTTCAGAATAATATTTACATGATTTTGAAGATAATTTATTTTATGATGTTTGGCAGATACACTATGAAAGAGTTGGAAAGGATGGGTTGTTCAGTCATAAAGAAGTCACTGTTTACTTCGTTCCAGACTTATCTGAATGCCTCCCTTCATTAGAATCATGGCGTGAGCTCTGGTTTACTCAAAAAAAGGCTATTGCTGAGAGAGAGAAAGAACTTGCTTTGAGGAAAGAGGTCTGCTTTCTTAGACTAGTACATCTCTTGTATCTTCAACAAAATTTGTCTCTTTTTTATGTTTGACAAATCTCTTCTATCTTTTTTCTCTTATTAAGAAGGTAAGTTATTGCTTTATAAACTGACACCAAGCTGGTGCAGTCGTGTTTGCCTTGCAAAAAAGGAAGAAGTTATTTCTTTTACTGCACATGTAACGAATTGAGTTAGATCTATCAGTTATCTCTGTCATTTGCATCCAATAACTTACACCATAAACTAGACATTAAATAACTTGATCCTCATTACACTCCTTCCTTCCTTCAATGATCTTTTGGTTTCTCTACTTTGAAACCACCCACCAAATTGCTGCAGAATGGTATACCAGAGGGCTCTTTGTTGAGTCCTCTGTGCCAGTGGAAGAGTAAATTTTTTGTAGTTTCTGGCATGCACTGCCCATCTCCCATAGGTTTAAGTACGCGCGCAATAACTGGAAGGGGACTTTGCAGTGGATGACGAGATGTCATTTCTTATAAATTTAGAAAAAACAAAGAAGTAGAGAGATGACTATTTATGGCGTCTGTGCGTAGTGATACACTTTTTGTGCCATTGACCAAACATTGCACTTATTGAGATGCTTTATGTTCTCAAATCCGCTTCCAATGCAACTGTCTTCAGTCTGCTGCTCCCAGCTAAAGCCGTATAAGACCTCATAGTAAACACACACTTGCTCCGAGCTTTCCATATTATAGTGTCTTGTTGTGGTTGTAGCCTTTGGTTATGTATATAGCAGCTGTAGGAAATTACTAATATTTTCCAACTACCAGTCATTGTGGCTTCTTAATAGGGGATTGCAGCCTTGTGTTTCCGGCAATCACTGTATAGATGATTGGGTTGCTTTCGTAGAGAACCATATTTTGGTGTAGGGTCTCAACTTTTTGGTATACTGCTCTACATGTTTCCCCAACGTTAATAGAATGTTTACCTTATAAAAAAGTTATTCCAGCTATCAACCACAACTACATTTTGATTGCTAGAAGAAATATATAATCTGGGGAACTTATCTATCAGAGGTTTCTGTCCCAGCCAAGTGTCCTGCCAAAAAGTGTTGTTCTGCCTCTCCGAGTGCCGATGCTGATGTATTTAGAGTACATGCTCCATGGGTTTCTTATTTGCTTCTTCCAGTTTCCCACACTATAAGAGCATGCTGGAGGTTTATATTCCAGAATGCCAATTGCTTTTTTGTTACCTGTCTCCACATAGGCTTCAAAACTTGGGGATGATGGGCCCACCACTCTACCCTTCTCCGCTTAAATACCAGAGTGAGTTTGCTTGGTCCTGGGCTCGAACCTGTGACCTAAGACACAAGTCCCTCTACCTTTGCCAATTGAGCTAGCCCGGGGGGGGGATATAAAACAAAACACTCACACATATATACGTGCTGAAACAATCATAATGTAAGGAAAAATTGTTTGATTCCTAATATAGCAATAACCAATTTTTTGACAGAGAGTAGCATTTAGTTTCTAGTTTACTTTTATCTTTTTGTTCCTTTTCATTTACTTTAGACTCAGGTGGTACATTGATAGTTTTGCTTGCTGACCGGTTAAATTATTTGTTTGATCTAGAAATCTGGAGAGAAGGAAAGCCAGAAAGGTAAGATATCTGAACTTTTGGTGCATCAATTCTTTTTACCTGAGAATCTATTCTGGTTCATTTATCCTTTTTGGAACTCAACAACTGATGAGCCTCAGCATTTTGCAGATGCTAAGCGTGGTCCCAAGTCGGGAAAAAACTCTGCATCTGGACAGTCTGCAGAAGCAAGCAAGAAGGAGAATGATGGCAAACTAAAAGAGAATACAGCTGATAAAGATGGGTGTAAGAAAAAAGGTGGAGAGAGTAAACAAGCTCTTGAAAAGGAGGGGGATGGTATTCCTGAACTTACAGCAGTAAGTGCCGTTACTGGGACCGATGGTAGTGCAAAGTCAGTTAAGAAGAAAGTTATAAAAAAAATTGTTAAACAGAAGACCTCCAATAAGAAAGATGACTTGGAGACCACACAGAAAGTGAATGATAAGGTGGATGGTAAAGAAACTGGGGATGGAAGTTCGAGCATAGAGATTGCTTCTACCCAGGTTGGAGCATCTGCTAATCCTCCAGTTAAAACTTTTATAAGGAAGAAGATTATTAAGAAGGTTCCCGTGGGGAAAACTCCAAAAGATGATGGATCGAACCCTCCCGATGTGAAAACTGTCAAGGAGGCAGAATCTTCCGAAGATAAGGGGAATAGTAAAACTGATGGTAATAGTAGTGCTGTCAAGCAGGATGGTGTTGTGAAGAAAACAGTTAAGAGGAAAATAATTAAGAGGGTTCCCAAACGAAAAGCAGCATCTACAGAGTCCAACAATGGGGTCACTGGTGTTGATAGTATCAAAGATGATGTGAAAGAGGAGAAGTCAGTTCAAGCTGAAAGTGAGGTGCAAAATGTGGGTGATAATAATGTAGAAAATACAGAGAATATGATTGTGGTCAAACAAGAACAGAAGGTTAGCCCTAAAACAAAATCAAAAGTAGCTGAGGTGAAGCAAGAAACAAAAGAAGGAAAAAGGACTGCGGAGTTAAATCTTGCTGGGTCCAAGAAAGAATCGGAGGCAGACAAGAATAAAAGTTCTCAGAATGATGACCATCCAAAGCTAAAAGGAAAGGTAGACTCCAAAGAACGAACAGAAAAGAAGGATCAGGATGGAAAAAACCTTTCGAAGAGCAAATCGTCAAAAGAGATCAAAGAAAAGAGAAGTGAAGATCCTCCTCGGCACCCTGGATTTTTTCTTCAAACAAAAGGGAGCAAGGATATGAAGGTAGGTTGAATCAGAATCACTTAACTCTTCCTGTTAGAAGAAATGCTTTATCCTATTGTTTGTATGGAAATAACTATATTGTTGTGTATCATTGGCTACAGTTGCGATCACTGTCTCTTTCGTTGGACTCTTTGTTGGATTATAGTGATAAGGATATTGCCGAGTCAAGATTTGAGGTATACCCTTCTTTGCGTATAGTGATCATGTCTGTACATTTTGCTGGAAATCACAAACTTGTCATATGATTTGGTGAATACTAAATTATCATCCATGAATTGATTACTGTACTTTTGGTTCAGTTGGATGTTATTGCGTTCACCTTTGTTGATTCCTTTTGCAGCTTTCACTCGTCGCAGAATCCCTGTATGAAATGTTTTATTATGAAATGGCTTCTCGTCTCTTACCCTTTCTTCAGGTTTGTGCCAGTCATATAATTCAGTTAGTGCCCTGAGATCTATTGCTAGGTTGTTATCTAACCCTTATCCTTTATGTTACTCTTATGATAGAAATTGCGCTCTAAGTTTTTGATCAAGCAAAACCAGCAGAAAAGACGGAGAGAAGAATCATCCAAGAAGAAAAGTGAGGAAAAATCAGCCAAGCGTGCAAAGATAGATGAGTCCATAGAGGATGATAAGTCTACTAAAAGTGAATCACATGGCAAACATGATCAAGAGGATGAGAAATCACTTGTCAAGGAAGAGGCGACCTCCCTAAACAATGCTGAAGAGGCGATGATTTCAGGTGAAGAAGCGAATGATGGCTCTGAGATGGATGAAGATCCAGAGGAAGATCCGGAGGAAGAATCAGAAATGCCAGACACAAGCCCTCAGTATTGCCAGGCTGAGGCGGCAAAGGTCTGTCTTAGCTTGCTACCACTTCACAATTGCTTTTATGTTTTGTTCTCTGTGTACTTGATATGTATAGAATCTGCTGTCTGTTGATCTCATTAGCAGGAATATTGTCAGTAAATAACAGTTGCAGTAGGTATATTAGTTTCTTATATATTTCAATCAAAATCTCATGTCATTGACTACATTGGAAATACCAAGAAACACTGCCCTGCATCTATTTTCAACTAAATTTGGATCTTCTGGTACGACTAAGACTTAACAGAGGATTGGGGTAGTGTAATTTATGTAGAAGTTTTTTAGCCAACATAAGATATGTATTTTGTTTAAGCAAGTTATCTTGGGCATAATGACCTTTATGCTTTCTAATAGAAAACTTATGTTAGGTATAATACCTTAATGCTCCATTTGGAGTGACATTTGAAATCAATGCTTGAACAAGCAAATAGATTCTAAGTTCTCACGGCGATCATTCTCACGTAAGTGTTAAATATCCACTTATTGGGACAGAGTGTAACTATTTAGACATGGAGTACTGTTGATCTTTGGTGAATATTAACTTTTTTTAGTAAGCTTATTGGTGAACATCGATTATGTTATTTGAAATTGTAGAGCCAAATTTGTGAGTAGGCAACAATATGTTTGTTCACTTGGGGATTGTTTCGAGGTGGATGACAATAATTTGAAATTTTGAACTGATGGATTGGGAAGTTGGGTTTGCAGCACAGGTGTGCAGATGAGGAGACTAAATGTCATGTACATTACTGTAATCTTGGATGTTTCTGATTGTAGGAAAATGCTGAGGAAACGCGAAGTGAAGCTGATACCAGAGATGAACTGCATGGCAGTGGCAAGGATGAAGGAGCTTGTGAGAAAAAGCCAAATCTTAAATCAGGCAGCAAAGCAGAGACAACAAAAGAAGAGAAAATTACTAGAACTACTCAGGGTGAGGTTAACAAAGAACTGTTGCAAGTAAGTTACTGGTTACTTTCTGGTAATTTCTTTTCACTGTTTTTATGTTCTCTTAATGATGTTTTCTTGCTCTGGAACAGGCTTTCAGGTTTTTTGACCGTAACCGGGCAGGATATGTTAGGGTAAGCCAACTAGCTTGTCCTTGCCCCCCCCCTCCCTCCCCCCCCCCCTCTCTCTCTCTCTCTCGTTGCGTAGGAAACTCAATCAAGTATGCCTTTCTTAGGTTGAAGATTTGAGATTAATCATCCACAACTTGGGGAAATTCCTTTCTCACAGGGATGTCAAGGTTGGTTTATTTTGTATATTCATAGTACCTTTCCTTGGTTACTTTGCATATTTGCTGACAATAACACATGTTGCCCAGGAACTCGTGCAAAGTGCACTTTTGGAGAGCAACACTGGGAGAGATGACCGTATTCTCTACCCCAAGTTGATCAACATGGACTTGTGAAGTTTATCGCAGGATTAGCTAGTGGGTTATTATCCTCATTTGTTATATTTAGTCTGCCTTTTAAATGAATTCTTTTATGGTGAACAAACTCTGCCTTAATATAGACTTGCATTAAGCGCAGTGGATGTTGAGTTAAATTTTTTGGAAGCAGACCAGTTATAAAATATTTAAATCTTGTGGGAGTATTTTTCTTAGGGGCCTATGGTCCTCAATTAGTGTGACGATTTGACTCTCCGATATGACAACTACGTATCTGGTAGTGTACGCCAGACAATGTGCTATGTTATTCTCAAGCTTTAAGTATTTACAGGTCACTGGTTCTTGCCAAAAGGTGTGCAGCCATCAGTTGCTGCACAGGGCAGATAGTAGCAGTAGAATCTGTATGTGATAGTATTCCTCCACGAGGACATCACTCTTCTTTCCCTATTCCGAGGGTTCATTCTCTTGGTCTTCGAAATGATTTTTTGGTTCTACGAGGGTGTACGCAGGCACGTAGTTGGGGAAACCGTAGAACTCTTTCGTTTCATGATCGAAGTTTAGGACAAGTGGGAATGAGGCATTCAAATCCCAAGAAGTTCCAGGTTCCAATCATACAGCGGAGGAGCCCAACCGCAGGAGAGTATGACTTCAAAGTTATTGCTTCCCAATGGAGGAGTACATGTCGTTTAAGTCGTACAGAGGTAAAACTGGTGCTTCCTATGCTTGTTTGGCCCTAATCCTTACTAGGTTGAGATAGATTACACATTTGGTTGATGGTACGGCTTGTAAACAGGCCGGTTGACAATGGATAATGCAAAAACGGATAAATTATCAAACTCGAGTTATATTTAATATGGATAGAAAATCGGTTAAATGGTGGATAATATGAATAGTCATATTATTCATTGCTTTTTGAATATGATTACATTAGAGAGAATTCCTAGCTTTTCAAATTTAGGGAACTCACAATTTGAATCTTTGCAAATGTAAAAGTTAGAACCATTGGTCATTAATTGATTATCCTTTTTTTGGGGATAATATGGATTTTATTTATATTTGATTTATTTAAAAAAAAAAAATTATCCAATCCATTTTTTAGTGAATAATATGAATAATTGTTTTTTATTCCATTTTGCCACTGCTAGTTGATGGGATAGGTGATTTTTTGATTTCCCGTTCATCGTATCGACCGATCCAGATCCCGTACCTGTCCCCGATGAAAGTCAGGATGAAGCCTGCTTTCGTTCAAAACCAACTCACTCTAAGGAAAGGAGAGCTTTGCGAAAGATGATAGTAGCCACTACTGCTGATAGTAGCAGTAACTTTGAAGTCATACTCATACGCCACACGTTAATCATATTGTGCGCCTATCTTCAAGCAATCGGCGAAAGATAAGAACTTGGAGTTTGTATCACGGTGAAAATAGGCTTGAGGTAAGGGTGTCGATGGATCTTTTTTATTTTATTTTTTTATTTTTTATTCCCTACCTATTTAGGAGGATCTATAGTGTTTCCACACCTCTAGTGTAACTCGAACCCAGGACCTAACGGTCGTGGGTGGAGATAAACCGACCGAACGGAACCGTACCGATTATTGGGTTTTTAAAACAAAATTACAAGTTTTTATATAAACTTATAACCGTACCGAATAATAGGGTGGGTTTTCAGTTTTATAAAAATAAACTGAAAAAAATACCGAACCATACTCAATAAATTTATATATGAATTTTTTTTTCTTGGGTCTTGGATTATGAAACGACTACAACTGACCAAATAATTAATATCCAAAGTCAACTTTCAAATCTATTCTACTATTCATATAAAAACAAAATTAGTTAAAACATCTTGAGTAGCAAACTATTAGGTATTCCAATGGTCTTCACTTCAGTAGCAAGCCACAAGGTATTAGATATCTTTCCTCCCATATGATTTAGATTTCTCTTATTAGATACTAATCTTCTAATAAGCTTTGTTCTAGAGTCCCAACTTGATTAGTATCTTTCCACTCGTATGATTTATATTTCTCTAGTCTTTGCTTAATTTGTTTTACGCTACGAAACTTCGACTAGCAACTCTTGCATAACGTTTTTAAAAAATACGGAAAAACTAACCGAACCGTACCGATACCGAAGAGAAACCGAGATGGTTGGGACGGTTTTGAAAAGTCTAATTTTAGTCATACAAAATGGAATAACCGAAAAATTATTATGGTACAAATTTATAAAATAATAGGTCGAACCGAACCATTGACACCCAGGTCCAGCTGTCTCTGGAGGCTACAAAAAAAATAAAAAATAGAGAAGATAACTTAGGGTCATTAGCTATTCTCAGTCGACAAATTCGTAAGATGTTTTATCTCTCTCCCTATGAATCGAGTTAGAAAACAACCATGCTTCAAGTCCAGACTAGTTAGGAGCAACTATATAAATCACCTATATACAGAGTTTCTAATAAATTTGTCACGTCAGGGAAATTCCGTTGTCGTTTGTAAAAAAACTTCTCTTACTTTTAACTTTAGGGAAAATGATACCGTATAACCGCTCTCAAAATAATAGTCGGAAATATGTATAATTTTTTTTGTATATACATACATTTTGTATGTTAAATACAAATTTTAACTTTACGGTCATGCTAGCAGCTGATGGGGCAATCAGTTAGTAATAAATTACAGATATTAGCACCAACAATCAGCGGCCTCCACGCCAATGGTGGCCACCAGAAAGAAATAATAATATTTAGTATGGAGTTGAGCAATCGTTAAGGGAAGGAATTTAGAATGTTAACTGCCACAAATAATCGACCAACTGGAGAATTACAAACAAAAGTTTAAACGACATTAAAATAACAAGAAGTCAACAAATACAAGCAATAACAGTCAATACAAACGAGTCATTCTGGATAAGCATGCAGCATAAATTCTTGCACTGAGGGAACTTTAGCCACTTAAGGGCTAGGCAGAGGTGGTAATGGCACTGGCAACTCTGGGAGTGGCAGCTTTGGCATAGGTACTGGCAAATCCGGCTTTGGCAAAGTTGGCAGCTGAGGCATTGGAAGTTGTGGCAATGGCAGCTTTGGCATAGGCAATGTAGGCAATGTAGGCAATCCAGGCTGTGGCAATGCTGGTAGCTCGGGTTTCGGGAGGCCAATGGGGAGATCAGGCAAAGGTGCATCCAGAAGACGGCGAGCCTCTGCTTGAACTGCAAGACTGCTGATTGATGCTAAGGCGACGAGGAAGAGAAGGTAAAGGGAGTGATGAGCCATTGTTGATTTAGAACAGTTCTAAGTGGTATTTTGAGTTTTGGTGAATGAAGACTGAGAGTTGATGAGAGTTTATATAGACAGCAGTTTTTGGAGAATGGTAACTATAAATGATTTGTGTGGTGAGGAAAAGAATTGTGGTTGTTTACCTTCTACACCACAAGTACTTATTTTACTATGAAATAGTATTATCTTCGAGAAAAATTTTATGGTCTTTGTTTTTCATCTATGTACAGCTCATGACCTGTATACTTTCTCCGTCCCAATTTATGTGACGGTGTTTGATTAGGTATCGAGTTTAAGAAAGAAAGACTTCTAAAACTTGTGGTCCAAGACAAACCATAGATATTTGTGTGGTTATAAATCAATTCATTTGGGATAAAATAGGAATTCTAATGATAAACTATTTTATAAATAAAATGTGAAAATTCTTTTTGGAAACAACCTCTGCCCGTCCAGGGTAGGGGTAAGACTGAGTACATCTCACCCTCCCCAGATCTCACTTGTGGGAATACACTGGGTCGTTGTTGTAAAAAGAAAAGAGTGCCATATAAATTCGGATGGAGGGAGTATGAAATAGAATTATCATCAAGAATATTTTTATGGTTTTTGTTTTTCATCTATGTACAGCTCATGACCTGTATAATTGAAGGGGCAAGAGAAAAAGGATAAACACAACTCACAATTTAACAGACAAAGACAAACCCAACCAAAAAGACAGAAACTAGAGGATAATTTGTACAAAAAACGAAAGGCAGGGAGTTTTGTTGTACAAGTTGAGGAATTTCTGAACACAACTTTGCTATCTATTGAAAGAGTCTTGTGGTTCCATTCTGCTATACTTGAGTTCATTTCAATCCAATACTCAATAATTTGTCTTTTACAACAAATTAAAAAAAACAAGGCAAGAGACAGTTAACACATTACAAAACTAAAGGATGATTCCAAAAATTATATTTGTCCATTGAATTTACAACGCGGAAAGTTGAAACATGATCTTAAGCTTCTAACTGCATTATCTGATACAGACTTCGCCTTGATATGGAATGATAGCGAGGCTATTATTTCCTGGTGCTTTTTGTTCAGATATTCAGCTTCCGAAAAAAGAATTTTGATGAACGTTCTTATCATCGGCCAGGTCCTGTAAGTACAGCCAGCCTTTTATACATTTACACTAAAATTCTGTACTTTACGCCAATAACCCAAACTGAGCACCGAGCATCCTCTATCAACACGCTGGCTCCTGTTTCAACTTGATTCCACTTCTGCAGCCAAACATCATGGGCTGGGAAAACAGAGGAATCTGTCAGAATCATGACACGTTGGAATAAATTTTGTTTCAGGAGTAGCATAAATGATCAGAGGCGGAACTACGAATTGAAGCTTATGGGTGGAGGATTCGAACCTTTTTAAGTTACTGGTTTCTAAATTAATAAGTTTTATATTTTAAATGAATTTCTTAAGGAAAATACAGAGCTTGGTTACAGGGCTCAGCCGAACCCACACCTTGCTCTCTAGCTCCCCCACTGTAGCTGAACGCCTGGCAAATATGATATGATCGTACAGAAGTTCTTTTTAGTTATATTTATAACGGGGTAATTCTAATATGGTGGAATTATGATATGATCGTACAGAAGTTCTTTTTAGTTATATTTATAACGGGGCAATTCTAATAATATGGTGGAATTTGCAGAAAAAGCGATTCAATCAAGCTCTGGAGTTAACTATAGTTATATGGCATAAGAATAGAACCTTGCGCCTAAAGAGCGTGCAAGAAGTGAGATTACCTGAGCTGGACTGGGCAAAAGACTACTAGCAAGCTCCTCATTCAAGAAGACCGGAAGTGGTAGCATTTGGCTCATAATCCCGGGCATATTTCCCATGCTGAAATGGCATAACAATGGTAATATTATATGAAAATTGCAGGACAACTAAAATTCAGCATGGCGATTAATAGAAAGGATAGTTGGATTACTCATTTAAAATCGCACTTAAATTGTTCTTCGTCTGGAAAAAGAGATCAATGTTGTCCTGCAACTGCTCATTTACATATTGACATCAGATATCAGTATAGAAAATTTCCAAAGTCACAACAGAAACAAAAAAGAAAAAACATGAAAAGGTAACAAATGATTCCAGTTTCTTTATTTTTACTTTTACGGGATTATAGACACCTCATCCAATTCCCACATTAGTTTTCTACTTAGGTCTATTATTTCAATGGTATCACCATTCTGTTTGAACTAACACTAGGACTATCAAAGCTAACAAAGGAAAGGCCTAAAGATGGCAATGGCACCTGTTCTTTTTATGACCAGTATCATTCAGATCTAGAATTTCAGAACAATGGATACTGACAAACATAGGATATGGTAATAACATTCAGCCAATAAATGTGTCATTCAGTGTCTGTCCGAGCTCTTTTCTTGCCAGTATTAAGGAGCCCAACTTTTCTTTTTTCCTTGATGGACTATCACTATTAATATCACCTCTAGTAAAATATCAGAAAGTCACTGACATTCCGAGAAACCTATCCGAAGTCCTTCAACAGCAAATTCATATTTGGTTATTCTGTTTCTCCTCCAATTATCACCTCTAGTAAAATATCAGAAAGTCACTGACATTCCGAGAAACCTATCCGAAGTCCTTCAACAGCAAATTCATATTTGGTTATTCTGTTTCTCCTCCAATTATCTGTTATGTTGAACTGTTTTTTTAGAAAAAATAATAAATTTCATTAAAAGAAGAGCAAATGTGCGCCCATATACAAGAAGTATACCAAAAAGTAGAAAACCTTACAAAAGGACATGATTTTTTTATCAAAGATACCCAATCTTCTATACCAATAGGAACCTTGTCAGTGCATCCAAAGGAAATAGGGGAAAAGAGGCTATTTCGTAAGTGTATAAAACCTTTATGATAAGTTCTCTATAAACAAGAGGTTGAGATTAATACCTTGAACGTTGAGAAGTTAGCTGAAATTTTATTGAGGGCCTGATTATTTTCTTCCAATAGATGCCTCGTTCCAAGTAGTGCTGCTAAAACCAAAAAACCATTTATACAATTAGAGCCAATGCCGCACTAAACAATGCAAGATGCAAAACCAAAAGCACAGAAGGATATAGAGAGTAGCACAGTAGATAATCATTGTTTTTGATAAATTAGCAGAGAAAAAGATTAATTGGTAGTTTTAGCAAGACTTCTACCAAATCATAATAAATGACATCTTGTAGTGCTTGCATATAAATTGGTCAAGCAACATGCGTTGGTAATCTGGGAAGAACCTTAAGGCATTGCACTACTCTGCATCTTTAGGTGCTTATGTACATAAATTTGTCAAATAGCTCCGGATTAATTGCGAAATCTTGTCAATTAAAACCTTATGAAACTTATAAACATAGGGCTCCTTTCTCCAAAACAAGTAAAATATCACACTTCCACTCCTCTATATATCCTTTTATAAAACCATGTTTCGCTAAGTTAGGTTACAAGGGAAGTTGTGCAGCCCACACTTAAACACTTGTTAAGTCAACTTGTGAGATCCCAATTTTTCTTATTTAAAACCTTCCTTCCCAATTCAAACGAAAACAGACAAGAAAACCTTTTGCCATCTCCTTCACTTCATCAAGAAAGTGATGAATGAATTATGCAAGAAAATTAGGCAATAGCGAACAGCGAATTTGAGGAGTGTAACAACCCATGGACCACTGGCGGTTGAACAAAAGGGAGTTCGTTGTGAAACTTACTTTAGGCAAACCACATTGGAATGAGAGGGGAAAGTTAGAGGCCATATAAGGGTGAGTTTAGGATTCAACTGTCGATGTTTAACTCAAAAAGACAAACCCGTGAGGCCCAAAACCCTTGAGGTGGCCTAGAGTAGGCCAAAGCAGACAATACCTTGACAATTGGGTCTGGGTCGTGACAGGTATCCGAGTTGACAGCTTCCTGAGTACGGTGGTGGGGCGAACTAACAAGGACGTTGAGTCCCTAAAGGGGTGGAGTGAGTGTAACAGCCAAAGGACTGTTGGCCATTGAACTTCCTATGTAACTTACCTTAGAAAATCCCACATTAGAATGGGAGAGAAAGTTACGCGTCATATAAGAGCGAGTTCAGGATCAACTGTCGAGGTGTCTTTCGGGTTAAAGCCCAAGAGGACATTTTAAGGAGTCCCGAAAGCCTTGAGGTGACCTAGACTCCTAGAGCAGTCGGCCAAAGCGGAAAATACCTTGCCAGTTGGGCCTTGATCATGACAAGAACCTTCTAGCAACTAAGCAAATTTCAGCATCCCATACAATTTTTCAAAACAAAAAAAAAAGAAGGTAAAAAGGATTTTTCTAGAATCTCCAAAAGACGAAAAGGACCTGTGAAAAAGCTACGCAAGCAGCTTTCATACAGAACCTTCAATAGTGCAAAGCTCGTGGCATATCTTCTTATAGAAGACATCAAAGAAAGTGCACAAGGGAAAAGAAATCTTGAAAAAAGACTTCCTTAAGAGAACTTATTCGAAACGAAAAGTTCTCACAAATAAACGCTAACGTGATTAAGAAAGATGTGATAACAATTAACTTGAAACAAGGGATGTATACAATAAACCAGCCTGGTGTACTGAAGATTTGTGGGACAGCTGAGTCCACAAAAGATGATCTCAGCCGCAAAAGCTTTAAGATACAGTGGATAAGGGACACAAAATAAGATCGCAAAAAGGCACGAGAGGCAATAAACCAGCAGGAAGAACTCAAGATTTGTTGGACAGCTGGACACGGAGTGACACTATTGATAGTGGACACAAAAGAAGATCACAGCATCGAAGCATAAAGAAATCAAAGCAAGAAATTGAGCAGTAGACTTGAGCATGGTGTCAACCCCAGGGAAGTATGATGGATGGAAGAAAGAGCTCAAAGATCCACTTGATCCGTATTTAATATTATTCCGGTGTTAAGTTGATGTATATGGGTTATCAAAAAAAAAGTTGATTTATATGGTTGCACGATGGGGTATGGGTGGGACTTGGGACTTCTGAGTTGATGTATGGGATGTCTGGAGTATAAAAATCTGAAAATAAAGGGGCCAAAGAAACACAATGGAATTTATTTAATGTTATTTTTAACAAAAGGCACCAAAGGGGTCATAGCCATAAGCTTATGGTACTTGGGCGCTTCTTGTATTCAAATAAAGGGGCCAAAAAAACACAATGGAATTTTTTTGTTTATTTGTAATTACACATAAAAGTGATGTTTATCAAGTACGCAACAGGCATATTGTATTAAGAGTTAATATTTTCTCTTGCTGCCGATCTCCAACATATTAACAAAAAATAACGTCCTAATCACTTTCCTACAGGGTACAATTGGTATTCGTTTGATTGTCTTTCCTTAGTTAAAGCTAAGCAACTAACTAAATAAACTGTTCTTGGATTTCATCACACAATAGAAAAGAAGCATATTAAAATGATACTCATAAACTCTCACTATTGCAGAATGTTGTTCATCCAATACCAGAATGAATAAGACATATACTGTCAACCAGAAACATTACTTGCTTGCATTAGGTACGAAATCATCTGTTATGAGATAATGGATGCAAGTTCATTTACTTAAGTCATAATCAGAAAATGAGTATCATATTACAACTTTGTTCTTTTGGCAAAAAAGAATAGGTTCCTATTGATGAACATATGAGACTAACCTCCAGTTGACAAAACATCAGCATGGTTATGATGATTTATGGGGAGAGAATATGGCGTCAAGCTCAAAAGTGAAGCAGATGCACTACTCTTTGAGGACATTTCCGCTGATTTATCCTGAAGAAGCATTAAATGTGTAATGTGTTTTCTCTCAATCAATGTGATAAAAAAATGAGTAAAGAAACACGCATGCAGATAGAAACATACCAATAGACATGCATAAAGAGATGATCAATGATTAAATGCCATGACATACTGAAACTAGGGAAGATTACATGAACCTTCAGAAAGTGTTTTTTAAAGTTAGAGTTCATTAGTGATCTGAAATATCGCTGTTCAGAAATTTTCCTGCAGCAGATGCAACATTTCAAAAAGATACATATCTAGTGGATTACATCTTAAACAAAATTATTCATTAAAAGCCAGCAGAGAGTAGGTCGTGAAACTGTATAGTTGCAAAGAGTTGCTCCCCGTTAACATCCAGAGGAGATGAAAACCTATAAGAATACTCAATTCATGTGCATTTAACAAGTTACACCAAAACGCCAAAAAAGCACAAGCATTTGTATTAAAGTTTATCAACTAATTCAGCTTTGTCTTCAAACACCTCTGGTTTCCATACTGGGAAATCACCAAAAAAAGGGCAAGCTGGAACAACTCCATAGCTGCCTTGCCACTACACTGTGTAGCAACAGATGGGTTGTATCTTCACTATACAACTCATATATTACACCTATTACACGCTAAAATCTCCTCTTTTGCAGATTTGATTGTCAAACAAGCATCAAATGTGACAATCCAACAAACCTAACCACTTTAAGAGGTGTTTTCTTCCTCCAGATAATCTTCCAAGGCCAACGAATCTAGGAGATGTTTGATGAAGAAAGAACTTTATGCCCTATCTTGCAGTGAGTGGTCCCAGAGGCGAAGCCAGGATTTGATGTTTGTGGGTTCGCAATTATATATACAAGGTCAAAATATTTTTTATGTATATATAGTAGAGATTGAATCCCCTTGACTTTTCGGAATATTAATTTTTTTGTATTTTGAATCCCCTTGGTAAAAGTCCTGGCTCCGCCACCGCGCCAGCCACCATCTGTTTTGTACTGTGCAATGGCAGCATTAGTATTCCTGGAGAAACTAAACAATTGTGTAAATTCACATTTAAGATGATACTATTATATCCATGTATAATGCCACAACTTTAGCTTCTTCCAAAACTTACTGTAACACAAGTGCTTGAAACGAATGTGTCACAATACAACTCCGTGTGAATATTACTGGTTAGTGCACCAAGGATCAGCTTTTGCATATTTAACCGGGATCACCTGTTTGTAAAGGTCAACGGAACCAGCAATATTTCCACAACAAGTAATATAACAAACCCTTGTACGCACTATCAAACTTTTATCCCTAAACCCCCTATCTTCGCTACTTTGCTCCATTTCGTTGCATGAAAAGTATTTATCCTTTTTATCTCCTTCATATAAAATTCTCTCCTAATGTTGTCAAACTTCCTTTCTCCCTTAGCTGGAAATAAAGATGGCACGTAGGTAATAAGCTGTAGTACTTGGTCAGAACAGTAAAATTACATGTGACGGCATGAATGTTTCTTCAAACTACCATGACTAAAAAACTGCAAACATAAAAGTTACAATCAACAGTTTTTAAAAACTCCCATATTCAAGAAACTGGATAAACAAAATACTCCACTCACTATGTCTGATCATAAGCAAATCAATGTAATTCATAATACCATACAAGATAAAGGGAAGGGACGAAAAGGATGAAAAGAAGTAAAGTAGAGGATGACATACCTTCCTATCTTTCAATTTCTTTCCCAAACTATAGTTTTCCTGTTTCCTTCGCTTTCTCTGACAAACAATCACTAAAAACATAAGTAAGAAATATTTAAGACAAATGAAAAGAGAAGAATTCATCACAAATAATAACAGATTCAGAACCTCACCGTTATCCACCTACATCTCATTGCAACATCACGTACAGTTTTATCCCGGAGTGTGGCTGCAATCTTAATATATTTCAGTATCCGGGGTTCGTTAGCAAACCTATCATCAAGAAAAACTTTTTAAGGTTAATATATATAATTTTGTCACAAACATCAGATAGACACAAACATCAAAGCATCTATATTCATTCAGAGACCGGGAATAAACTACCTACTTGATAAGTCCTTTATCGAGCTTGTACTGTTCCTCGACCGTCCACTCAGCTGCTAGCCCCGAGTCGTGCTTAAGCCCCGGCACTGAATCTATAAGAAAAGAACCTGAACAGCCTCCATACTGACTAATTCTTGGACTATTGATGCTAGTGTTATTGTTGCTGGTTACCATTGTTGGATTCCCTGAAAATAACATCCCTCCACCTACATGTCCTACACCACTATTATTTACACTAAAATTATTCATCCCAAACTGACTATAATAATCACTCATCAAAATCATTTGGGATGATGTGTTGCTAATTGCCCCTGATTGAAATGATAAAGCTTGCTGCTGGTGATAATCATCTGCAGCCATTTCTTGAATAAAGCATTTAACTTTATTCAAGATATTTATCTAAACTCCTTGAATCCACACAAAGCTACTAAAGAAAAGCAAAACTAAAATCAGAGCTTCAAAATCCCAAATAAAAATCCAAACTTTATTCCAATACAGTAAAAGGGTTGCAATAAACAAGATTATACAGTACCAAGATGAATCATTTGACCAAGATTCCTTCACTAAGGTGAAAAATCAACTTCAAGAAATGGACCCCACTTGGGAATTTGTATCTTTGTTGATTAAATTACATTGCTTCACAAGTTTACCCATTACTGAGCTCAGCCACTTGCTGAAGCATAAAACCCCAACCTCAAAGAATCAAGAAATGGTATATATGTACACAGTAAGAGAACAGACAGAAAGGAAAAAGAAGATACCTTGTTGAAGTTTTTATTTATCTAGTCTAGCTTTTCTTTTAAAAAAAAAAATTAAAAATAAGATCAAGACCACTGGTTTTACTCATGGATTTTAAGATTTTTTTTTTTTTTTTTTTTGGGATTTATCAAAATGTGTTGTTATCTGCTTTGGGGCAGGCTAATTCGAATTTAATCTAGGTAGGCGTTTGGACATAAGAATTGTATAATTCCAAAAAATGGTAGAAAAAAAATTTCAAGTGAAAATGATATTTGAAATATAGAGTTGTGTTTGGACATAAATTTCAGTTTGGATTGTCTTCTAAGTTTTATGAGTGATTTGATTGAAAATTTTGAAAAACAGCCTTTTGGAGTTTTTCAAAATTTTAAAAAATTTCAAAATACATCTTCAAGTGAAATTTTGAAATTTTATGAACAAACGCTGATTTCGGAAAAGGGTGAATTTTTTTTGAAAAAAAGGGAAAAAAATTGTATGTCCAAACGGGCTCTAGATCTACACCGTTAAATAACACTTAGAGGGTAAAGCGGTCCTTACGAAATTATAATTTTACATGGTTCAAATTAAAACTCCTGATTAAGGAATATTTACGACTCTACTAATTATATACACTAATATTTAAAAAAAAAAAATTACACTATATGAGAATTTTAAACTTGAGATAGGTTATTTACCATTTTTATTTATTACCAATTATTACTACTTATTTGTAATTACCTAATAAATGATCTAAATGTATAATGTATTTACTTATTATCATTCAGTATTAACGTCAAACCAATAGATATAATTACATATATTTAATTACACATAAATTTTTCTCATTTAACTATACATACATACATACATACATACATACATAAGAGTAGTTCGGTGTATTAAGCTTCCGCTCTGCGTGGTGTACAGGAGTCTATTGTATGCAGTCTTACCCTGCATTTTAGCAAGAATTGTTTCCACGACTCGTACATGTGATCTTCTGATCACATGACAACAACTTTACCAGTTACGTCAAGACTCATTTTTCGTAAGTTTGACACAATCTAGTATAAAAATCATAACTCATAAGCCAATAAAACTTCACCAACGGAAACTAATGTAGGTAAACTCTAATAAACTATATGCTCTCCCTCAATAATCTCCATACTTTTGAAACAATGCTTTTTTACCTTAGTTTTTTAATTTAATATCAACCACCTAGTAGTAAAATAAGCAAAGTGGTGTAGACATAAACCTCGGTTGCTTACTACTATGCTTCTACTGTTTGTAGCTGGCTCTCCACCAATAAGGTATAAGAATAAGATGAGCAATGGGAAGTGTGCAAAATAAATAATTGGATGATACTTTTTTGGTTTTGTTCTATTGTGGCCACAGATCTTGAATAACAGCAGCACAAAGTGCGAGTCCCAATAAGCAGGTGATGCAATAATTGTTGACAATTTCTTTTTTGTGACTTTTCCCTATTTCACTTTGTTGTGCGGACTCATGATTATCCTCCTATAGCGAAGAATTATTACAATTTCGGAATAATTAATTTCAGGATTAGTTATATTATGATTTTATCCCAACCAAATATGAGATACACTTATTTTAAATTTGATCTTCAAATTAATTATCCCTTGTACCAAATAAGCCCTTAGTAATAATTTTATACTATAATGTAATAGGACTAACATGTTTAATATGAAAATGACTTAGATTAGCACTTAGGTTATTTAGGCAAGTGAAATAAGTGCTATAAATTTGTACCTCAAATGAAAATGAATCATCATGCGGTGAAATAGTTAAAATCTCTTCGTCCTTAATTAGATATTAAAAAAATTTCCTAGTCATGTAAAAAAATAGCAATAGAACTAGTATTTCAAAAATTATTAATAACTTTCTAACAAAACATATACAATCACGGCAACAAATGCTTATCATTGTCAAACTATCTTAAATATGTGGCGCGGTTAACACATATTATTAAGGATTTCAATTTCAGATTTATAATACGTGATTCACCTCTTGCTATACGGATCATCCTCCCCAAAGATATCCTTCATTTCACTCTTAAACACAGTCTGTCATCACATGTCGCAATTAGGTTCTGATTGAGCCAAGTACAAAACACAAAACTTGTATGTTTCTTACACAATTTCAATAAATAAATTAAAACTCATAGGAAATTAACTTCACAGTTTATATGCAGTCGCAATGCAGTTAAATCATTATCAATAAATCAATTCAGTGATACAAGAAGAAAGAGAATTGTATATCCAATAGCGACGATGACAATTATGCTTTAACATAATGGGCTTATGGAATACTAGGGGTAGATTTGTTGATTCCCTAATGATGGGGTGATAAACAACACAGAATCAAACTATTAGCCTGTTTGGCCAAGCTCAAGAAATCAGCTTATTTTGAGAAGTGCTTTTGAAAAAAATACTTTTGAAGAGAAGCAGAAAGTGTTTGGCTAATCACTCTGAAGAGTACTTTTGAGCAATAATTTGTGTTTGACCAAGCTTTTTTAGAAAGAGCTTTAAGCATCAAATTATGAATAAGGACATGAATAAATTTACTTAATAGTTAATATTATAAGTAAATAAATAATCTCAAAAATTTGTTATTACAGGCAATAATTCTAATGACTCGACCGGTCATTTTGAGCTCTAGTGCGTCATTCAACGGTTCGAGGCCATGAGTAGCTTCACTTCAGGTATTATGACTTCTACGCATGGTCGGAATTGAAATTCGGAATAATTAATTTCAGGATTAATTATATTATGATTTTATCCCAATGCGAATTTAGCTTTTGAAATTCTTCCGTTCCGCGAAGCAATCCGTGCCTTTGCTTCGCTTCGCTGTTTTTGTGCCTTCACTTTTCTCCCTTTTCGTGTCCGTTTTCGTGCCACACACGAGAATAAACGAGCTCCCAGTCTTTAATTTTCTCCTTTTTGCAATAATTTGATATCTTTTGCTCCATTATCATTCAAGCTCATGCCTACAAATAAGAAGCAAGTAATGATGATAATTCACTTTAAATATCATGTAATTTCCCGCAACTCCTACGACAAATGAGATGAAAATACACTCAAAATCATACACTTTTGTCCATTTATCACAAAACATACACAATCATGATAAAAAATGCTTATCATCATCAAACTACGCGGTTAGCACATATTATTAAGGATTTCAACTTTAGTTGTATAATACGTGATTCACTCTTGCTATACGGATGTCACGACCCCAAATACCGCTCGTGATGGCGCCTATCACATTACTAGGCAAGCCAACTAATCAATAACCACAACCCTCTTTCTAATAACATTAAGCCATTTTCTAACGCAAGTTTTAGATATCAAATTCATTATAAGAGTTAAGGCAACAACGATATGCAGAAAGTCAAAATAACAATAAACTACACAGCCCCAACAATCTGGTGTCACGAGTCTAGAGCCTCTAATATAAGTCTGAATACCTAATACATCAATAGTCTAGGAAATGCGGAAAAATAATAAGATAAGAGGGAGAGAATAGGGCTGCGGATGCCATGCAGCTACCTCGAAGTCTCCGTCAATTACTGAACAGCTGAAAACCCTCACTCGGCCGCTCGGGCACCTGGATCTTCATACAAGGTGCAGGGAGTAACGTGAGTACGCCAAATCAGTAAGTAACTAGAGTAAATAAGGACTGAAAGTAGTGACGGGCAGTTTAGCTGAATAATCAACAGAATATCAGGTCATCTTTACCGTTTAATATCCATTTTCGTTATAAAATCACGTTTCCAGTTTAAGCATTTGAAATCAAATACTTAGCGGCTTATCAAACAGAGACTTATTTAAAAGCAGAGTGAAATCAGTGAAAACATCAAAACAAGGCCTCTCGGGGAGGGAATCACTCAGAATATGGACCCTCGGGCAGCCTCTCAGTCACTCGTGACTTAACTCTCGTCACAGTACTCACTTTCAGCATTCGGCTCATTAGTATCTCAAAATAGTAGAAATCATAGTAACCGTTGTGGCGTGCAGCCCGTTCCACATATAATAGTCGACTACGCTCACTGGGGGTGTGCAGACTCCGGAGGGGCTCCTACAGCCCAAACGTCATATCATTGCGGCACGCAGCCCGATCCAATATGTATATCGTTACGGCGTGCAATCCGATCCATATAAGTATTGCTGCGGAGTGCAGCCCAATCCATAACTCACATATATACAAATATCCTCACAATCAGGTTCTCAACCTCTCTCAGTCATTAACCTCACAGCCTCTCGGGCTTATCAATAGAGATTAGGGAACTCAGCCCAAACAGTCCTCACAATTAGGAGTAGAGTGATAAAATCAGTTTTAATCATTTAAACGGGTAAAACAAGATTGAGGATATACTTCTAGCAAGTAAAGTGAAAATAGTAAAAATGCCCCTAAGGGTTGCTACAGGTCGGCACAAGGCCACAAACATGGCATACAACCCATAATACAATATAAATATCCAAGATATGGGATAACATAATATTTCCAAATCAAATACGCAACTTAATAGTCACAACGGGACGGACCAAGTTACAATCCCTACCGATGCACGCCCATACGCTCGTCACCTTGAATATGTGTCACCGCGTTTATCAAAACAAGTCGAATACCGAGGTTTTGTACCCTCAGTTCCAGATTTACAATGGTTACTTACCTCAAACCGGTGAAAATACGACTCCGCGACGCCTTTGACCCTAGAATTGGCCTCCACGCGCGTCGAATCTATCCAAAATTAGAATCACGACGTCATAATATGCTAAGGGAACGAAGCCCAAGCGAAAACAATCGAAAAATACCAAAAATCCCGAAATTACCAAAACCCGACCCCCGGGTCCACGTCTCTAAATTCAGAAATTTTTACATCAATAGATTCCTCGTCCCCACGAGTCTATGCATATCAAGAACACTAAAATCGGAGTCCAAATGACCCCTCAAATCCTCCTTCAAAGGCCTCTTAAACTCAAGCCCTAATCCTCCATTTTTAGCCCTTTAATTCCTTTAATTACAACCTTAATCCATAAAATACTACCATAGAAATGTGTTTTAGGTCCAAAATCCTTACCTTAACGAAGTCTCCTTGATTTCTCTCTTCAAAATCGCCCAAAGCTCCCGAATCCGTGTTTAAAAATGGTGAAACCCTTCAAAAATTGCGAAGGAAGACATATATACATTCTGCCCAGGGATACCCACATCTGCGGTCAAAAGCTCGCTTCTGCGGTACCGTATATGCGGTCTATCCTCCGCTTCTGCGGAAATCACTTAGCGGACCAATTCCGCATCTGCGATCCAATCTACGCACCTGCGACTCCGCAAGTGCGGTTCAATTACCGCATCTGCGGTTCCTGCCTCTTCCTCTCAAATCTGCTTCTACGGCTCCCCTTCCGCATGTGTGGCGCCGCACCTGCAGTCCCCAAACCGCAGGTACGAAAACACCAGAAGCAGCAAAGTTCAGTAGCTGCAATACATCTCAACTTCCCTGTTAACCACCCGAAATCACCCCGAGGCCCACAAGACCTCAACCAAAAGCACAAACATATTCAAATACCTTATTCAAACTTGTTCCAATCATCAAAACACCTCCAACAATATTAAATCATCCAAAATACATCGGATTCAAGCCAAACTTTCTAAAATCTTCCAAATTACGTTTTCGATAAAAAACCCAACCAAACCACGTCCGAATGACCTGAAATTTTGCACACACATCTCAAATGACACAACTGGACTACTGCAACTCTCGGAATTCCATTTAGACCCCTATATAAAAATCTCTCCTACCAACCGAAAATCACCAAATTATCAACTTCGCCAATTCAAGCCTAAATCTACTACGGACCTCCAAAATTCATTTCGATCGCGCTCCTAAGACACAAATCATCCCCCGAAGCTAACCAAACCATCGGAACTCGCATCCGGGCCCTCTAACACACGAGCCAACATCCGGTTGACTTTTCCAACTCAAACTTCCTTAAAAGAGACTAAGTATCTCATACCTTACCAAAATCCTTCCGGATTCGATCCGACCAACTCGATACCACAAAACACGGATAACGAAGCATAAAGAAGTAGAAATGGGAAAAACGGAGCGGTAACTCATGAGACGACTGGCCGGGTCATCACATCCTCCCCAACTTAAACAAACGTTCATCCTCGAACGAGTCAAGAGACATAACTGAAGCCCCAAATAGGTGAGGATATTTGCTCCGCATCTCCCGCTCAGTCTCCATGGGCTGACCTCTCCACTGCACTTTCATTGAAACTATATCCTTTGACCTCAACTTTCGAACCTGCTGACCCAAAATAGCTACTGGCTCCACATCATAGGTCAAATCATCATCCAACTGAACCGTGCTGAAATCCAGAACATGAGACGGATCCCCAATTTACTTCCGGAGCAAAATATGAAATACCGGGTGCACACTCGACAAGCTGGGCGGCAAAACAAGCTCATAAGTCACCTCCCCAATCCTCCGAAGCACCTCAAAAGACCCAATGAACCGAGGACTCAATTTCCCTTTATTCCCGAATCTCATAACACCCTTCATGGGTGAAACCTTCAACAGAACCTTCTCGCCAACCATGTAGGACACCTCTCGAACCTTCCTATCAGCATAACTCTTTTGCCTCGACTTCGCTGTACGAAGCCTCTCCTGAATCACCTTCATTTTCTCCAAAGAATCCTGCACCAAATCAGTCCCCAATAGCCTAGCCTCACCGGGCTCAAACCAACCAACCGGAGATCTACACCGCCTCTTATACAAAGCCTCATATGGAGCCATCTGAATACTCGACTTGTAGTTTTTGTTATAGGCAAACTCTGCAAGCGGTAGAAACTGATCCCATGACCCTCCAAAATCAATGACACAGGCACACAACATGTCCTCCAATATCTGAATAGTGCGCTCGGACTGCCCGTCCGTCTGAGGGTGAAAAGCTGTGCTCAACTCAACCTAAGTACCCAACTCTCGCTACACAGACCTCCAAAACTGCGAAGTAAACTGAGTACCCCTATCTGAAATAATGGAAATTGGGACACCATGCAAACGAATAATCTCCCGGATATAGATCCCTGCCAACCGCTCTGAAGAATAGGTGGTACACACCGGAATGAAGTGCGCAGACTTGGTCAGCCGATCCACAATCACCCAAATAGCATAGAACTTCTTCAAAGTCCGTGGAAGTCTAACAACAAAGTCCATAGTGATCCTCTCCCACTTCCATTCGGGAATAACCATCTGCTGAAGCAAGCCACTCGGTCTCTAATGCTTATATTTCACCTGCTGACAATTGAGATACCGAGCTACAAATCCCACAATGTCTTTCTTCATTCGTCTCCACCAATAGTGTTGTCTCAAATCCTGATTCATCTTCGTGGCACCCGGATGAATGGAATACCACGAGCTATGGGCCTCCTCCAGAATCAACTCCCGAAGCCCATCCACATTGGGCATACAAATCCAGCCCTACATCCTTAACACCCCATCATCACTGATGGTCGCATCTCTGGCATCATCATGTTGAACTCTGTCCTTAAGGATGAGCAAATGCGGATCATCATACTAGTGCTCTCTGATGCGATCATATAAGGAAGACCGAAAAACCACACAAGCCAATACCCGACTGGGCTCCGAAATATCTAATCTCATGAACTGATTGGCCAAGGCCAGAACATCAACTGCAAGAGGTCTCTCCCCAACTGGAATATATGCCAAACTCCCCATACTCACTGCCTTTCGGCTCAATGCATCGGCCATTGATCACGCCCAACTATGCCTTATAAAAAGGATAATGCGGACGATACAAATATAACCTGAGTATTCTGCCCAGAGTCGAATCCACAGAGAGTTAACCTATCAATCACTATCTTTAGACCCACTAAACTCTTGAGAACCAATTTCCCCAAACGTTTGAATCACAGTTGATGGTGTCTTCAATAACTAAAATTGCAAGTAAATAAACAGCTGTAAACTAAGGATGCTAAGGTTGTAAACAATAATGAGAAAATGCTAAGGTAATGACTTCCACTATTGATGAAATCCCTTCTGTTTATGCTTCATACAAATTGACCAACACCTCTCTATCAACCATGAATGCTCATCTTACCGTAAATCTCTCCCGAGTAATCACAGTAATATACTCAATGCACTCTCCCGAGATACACTAGCTAGCTCTAATTAACACGGTTCACTTTAGATTGCACTCAAGGCTTCGTTATCCCTAATCCCGCCTTTAAACCCGCAGTTATAGATCCCTCTTATACTTTGGGAGTGGTGTTGTTCAACAATAACCTAAATATGCACTCTCTCCCGAGTTATGCACACTAAATAGGCACAACTAATTGAGGATCCTGTCAATTAACTACAACATGCACAAAGTTGAACAAATAAAGATTGAAATTAGCAATTTGTATTCACATAAACAAGAAGTTCATCCCCCAATAGGTTCCATCAAAACCTTAGACAAAGGATTTAGCTACTCATAACTATGGGTAAATAAACTATGAAAATATTCATGATTAAAATTGCAAGAAAAATAAAGAGAAGAAGAAACCAAGATGTTTTGGGTGATCTCTCACACTTGTTCTTCTTGCCAAAGTACTCTCTAAAATAATACATGCCTCTCTTGGGCGGAGTCTAGTGTTTAAAATAGGGTTTTGGGCTAAAAATCCCATATTTTGCACTTTAGTCCTTGAAGTTCTCCGCCTCCGCCGCGGTTCTGCCGCGGTCGCGGTCAAACCGCGACCAAACATGCTCTCTGATTCTCACTTTGTCTGCAGGGATCTTCTACCGCGGTTCTGCCGCAGTCGCAGTAGAACCGCGACAGTACTCTTTCAGTTCTGACTGAGTTGTTTCGCGTGGTTTACTTGACGGAATTTTACGATCGGCCTCTTTTTCTCCATATTTGATCCCAAAAGTACTCCATAGCCTTCTCTGGTCATATATAACCTGCAAAGCATGAAAAACACTAATAAGAGCATTTTGTTATCACTTTTATCATCCAAACTATACAAGAAGGTGGTTATTTAGGGCCTAATTATAGTTAAATTCACCTATTATCAATACCCCACACTTAAACCTTTGCTCGTCCTCGAGCAAGTTAAACCACACTTCGAGGCCTAATCGTTCGATGCATTACCCAATTTTTTATGCCACACCCGCCATTATGAAGGAACAACCTAAGCAGTGCAACAATCACGCCTCAGATGAAGACTCTAACACCATGACACACTCATGCTCACTCTAGTTACTTTAACAGAGGTGAAAACTCACTTTTTCTTCCTGAGTCGCATACCCTCACATCATAATTCTGAGAGAAGTTCCACACACATTAAATTCAAGCAACAAGGAACCAAAGATAGGCAGAATTCACTCACTCTCAGCAAAGAACATTCACATGCCACACAGACACACCATAAGCTTGCCCCTAGTGTAGTACTCTACTAATCGAACTATTCAGTCAAAGATAAAGAGGTCTTTATTTGGTTGTAATGTAGGCTAAGAGACGGGTAGGATATATTTAGATATAGTGACTAGCCTCCCTAAGTACTTTTAATACACACTTCTTTTTATTTCAATTTCCATGCTCAGCCCACTCGTTCTTCCACATTTTAGTTCATAAGTGACCCCCACTTTTCTTTAGGTGCAACTGTTTTTTTTTCTTTCCTTTACAAATCCATTGCACCATTCAAGTATTTCTTTCCTGATTCCCCTTTTTCCTACTTCCTTACCACCCCACACTTTGACTTTTGTATGTTCTTTAGTAATTCAAGTGCTTCTAGGAGGTACAGGTTCAAACAGTCAAACTATTCAAACACAGGGATATAGGTCATTATAGGGTTATCAAATAACAGGCTTCAGGCTCAAAGGGGTTAACTATGGCAATATATACAGGTGGATTCACAAATATACAGGCTACACAAAGAAATGCCTCAACCATCTCTAAAACCAAACAGCTTCTATTTCGCTTTGCAAACACACAGGGCAAGTTCTAGGTATCACATGCAAGCACAGAATACAAGTAATAGCTCACACACACTTGGCATGTAACTCATTCCGAATCAGTTTATCAACACACTCATACGAGCGTTCGATCAAGACAGGATGTGCAAAATTAAGGCATAGATTTACGAGTCTACAAACGAGCCTAGACGTCGCACCCTCATGTTCGTTTTTGTTATTCTCAGGTGTGTACATCAAGGGTTGCATTCTAGCCTTCACCCATTTTGGTCCTAAAACTACAAACAAAAAATCTACCTAACCCGGTTCAAGAAAAGCCCTTGGAAAAGAATCGTAGTCAAAAGAAAAACCAAGGGAAAATTACTACACTACCTAAAAAAGAAAAAATAAAATAAAATAAAGAAACTACATGGACTACTTCCCTCAAGAATACTGTCCAAGTGGTCCGTCCTCAGGAAGAGTCCTCTACATTTTTTTTAATCCGACTTTGACCCTCAAGAGACCTGTCGACAAGTGTCCGTCATTGGGCCAAGTCAGTTACTTCTAATGTGAGTACAATCAACTATACACAACAACACCAATCAAATACCACAACATACACCATGTCTATATACACTACAATACATTACCCGAGCAAGTCTCCCAACCCACACTTAAAAATTATGGCATATCCCCATGTCATATCAAAAATAACGAGTAGAAGGGTAATAAGACTTCCCTGAGCCTCAATCAGAGTCGGAGACGGTGCTGGGGTCCACATGGTAAGCTCTCCCCAAAGCACGGAACCAGGACATAAACCGGCTCTCAGACCTAGCCTGCCGCTGAGACATGGCATCCATACGCGTGTGTAGGCCCTCCACCGAGGTGCGAAGATCCCCGACCTCTTTCTCCATAGTACGCAACATAGGCTGGGTGGACTGTGATCTGGATAAGCCTGCCCCAGCATGGGGGTGCCGAGAGGGTCTGGCACTGTCATAGGATCTCCTGGATGGTGCCATGGGAACCGGGTCATCATCCTCATCATCGATCTGAATGGTGGTGCATGCACCCCTCCCACTCTGATGCCCGAAGCTTTGAAAGCTTCTTTAGGGGGCAACTCTCCATCAGTAGGATTGGTGGGGACATTCTTCAGCAGGCACAATGTAGTCACTAGGGAGGGGAAGTAGAATCCCTTTGACCTCATCGGGGACCGTATGATCATTTCATCACCAATAAGTCTTGCCGCATCAAAATCTTTCTTTGTGATGAAGCACCACGTCAAGAGGGCTCTTTGGAAGTTCACGTCAGTCATGTTGCCTGAGGGCAAGAACCGGCTGCAAATGATAGTGAGCCAACACTTAGCCAAATGGGTGAATGAATTGGAGTGCAGGGTGATATGGTCACGTATCCAGATTGGTTGCCCCCCTGCGCAGAGTGCATCAGTCATAATATCCCAAGTGACTCCTGGTGCATCCTAGTAATAGTTGACGTCACCAGTAAACCGGGGCAGCCGCAACACCTGTTGAATAGTTTCAACTGAGGCATCTACCCATTTGCCCCGCACAGTCACCTCCCGCAACGTATGTAATGGGCAGTTCGCGTAGAACTCTCTTACAAGAATCCTGTTCACCGTTTCAGGTTCATCAAATAAGAACTCCATTTCCCTCCGCCAGATTTCCTCATACATCTCCTCCTTTTCTGCACGGAAGGCTGCCCTGTCAATCAGAATCTCAGGGATGAAGCTCTTTGAGGCCTTGGCATGAAAGTCGTCCTCTTCCAATTCTGATTCGAACCTTGAGGCATCATATGTAGGCTGTTGGGACGTGCCTGTCAATCTCTTTTGCTTCTTACGAGCCATATGACCTGCAAAGAATACAAGAGAACCATCAAATATATCCTACATGTGCCAGCCGGATGGTTACTCAGACTTCACCACCCGATGGTACCAAATAATATCCCCCATTTATTCCATTCATACACTATGCCAAACCCCCAACTAGTGAGGTGTTCCAGGTTACAACCTCCACAATAGCCCCACAACTTTCTTACAAATTCTGGCATACAACACCCCACACTTACTACCTCAAGTGATTCATGTTAAATATAACACCACCATTCACCAAATAAAACACCACCACAACCTAGGATAGGCACAAAATGCCTCAAAATAGCATCACAAGCCCCAAAATTTCGGCCAAAAAGGGCCCTCCAACAAACTACACCGCAAAAATTATTTCTAGGCCTCCAAATCATCTAAACAACCTCCACAATCGAAGTATAAGAAATACCCAATCATATTAGCACCAAAAAAATCCACAAGAAGCAAATACAACAATAAAAACATTGAAGAAGCAAAAATTGAAAGAAAATCTACACTATTCCTACCTAAGGTTTAACTAAACTAGTTTAGACTAAATTACACTAATTAGAAGAAGAAATAGAATCAAAAAGAAGAGAACACTTACTTGATGAAGGTTGGAAGGGGTGGGTAGTGGTGAGAGGAGGTGTGGAGAAGATAACAATGGCGGTGTTTTTTATTTTTGGGAGTGAGGGAGGGATTTGAGAGAGAAAGAGAAGAGAGGATTTGGGTTTTATTTTGGGGTGGGGGGCGTTCTGTTTCTGAATAGGGAGGGGGAATAATTGTTTTGGGGTGGGTGCAGGGTTAGGTGAATTAGAAAGGGGGGGTGAATTAAAAAAAAATTCTGCATACCTGGGCCCGACGGGGTCTGCCGCGGTTCTGCTGCAGTCGCGGTCAAACCGCGGTAGACGAAGTTCAGAGAGGGGTTCCCACCGCGGTTCTGCCGCGGTCGCGGTCAAACCGCGGTAGACAAAGTTCAGAGGGGGTCTCTGACTGCAGTTTGACCGCGGTCGCGGTGGAACCGCGGTCTGGGCAGTTGTTTGATTTTTTTTGATTTTTTTTCCATATAATGTGTTACACTTACAACAATTTCGTGGGTTGCCTCCCACGCAACGCCTGATTTAACGTCGCGGCACGACACATGATGAGCGCATTTAAGGCTCGCTCGACCTCTGTGGTTCAGTCAGGTGCAGCTCAGACACTTCCTTTTTCTCGCTCATGCCCACATATGGCTTTAATCTTTGACCATTGACTCTGAATGTACGAAAGTCATTCTCTGTGGCAATCTCAACAGCTCCTGAAGGGAAAACTTCAACTACTCGAAATGGTCCAGACCATAGTGACTTAAGTTTACCTGGGAACAGACGTAGTCTTGAGTTTTATAGCAATACCATGTCCCCGGGTTTGAAATTTCTCTCAACAATGTTCTGGTCGTGCAGCCTCTTCATTCTCTCTTTGTACAATTTTGTGCTCTCAAAAGCAAGATATCTGAACTCCTCGAGCTCATGCAATTCAGTGACTCTTGACGTGCCCGCAACTTCCATGTCTAAGTTCAGCTATTTCAATGCCCACCACGCTTTATGTTCAAGTTCCACCGGCAGGTGGCAGGCCTTCCCAAACACCAACTTGTATGGTGACATACCAATTGGAGTTTTGAAGGCAGTTCTGTAATCCCAGAGTGCATCATCTAGCTTCCTCGCCCAATCAGTTCTTGTGGCGTTCACAGTTTTGGTTAACACACTCTTGATTTATCTGTTGGACACTTCAACCTATTCACTAATTTGCGGGTGGTAAGGAGTAGCCACCTTGTGGCGCACATCGTACTTAGCAAGCAACTTTTCAAAGGCTCTGTTACAGAAATAAGTGCCTTCATCACTGATAATTGCTCGTGGTATCCCAAAGCGGGTGAATATGTTCTTCTTTTAGAAATCCCACCACCACTTTTGCATCATTGGTGGGTAACGCCGTAGCTTCCACCCATTTGGACACATAGTCTACAGCAACAATAATGTACTTATTGCCATAGGAGCTGATGAAGGGACCCATGAAGTCAATCACCCAGACATCAAACACTTCCACCTCTTGAATTGGGTTCATGGGCATCTCGTGGCATCGGGAAATGTTCTCGGTCCGCTGACATTCATTGCAGCCCTTCACCCATAGGTGCGTATCTTTAAACACCGTCGGCCAGAAGAATCCAGCCTCTAGCACCTTTGCCGCTGTCCTAACCCCTCCAAAGTGTCCACCATATGCCGATGCGTGACAAGCCTGCAAAACAAAAAATTGCTCTATCTCTGGGACGCATCTCCGGATCATATTATCAAGGCATATTCTAAATAAATAAGGTTCATCCCAGTAATACTGGCGGCTTTTACGAAAAAATCTTTTCCTTTGGACCGATGAAAGGTCGTGAGGAACTATACCACTGGCCAGGTAATTAGCAAAGTCTGCATACCATGGCGCTTCCTGATAAGTGGTGGCGAGCAGCTGCTCGTCTGGAAAAGTTTCCAGTATTTCCTTAACCTCAACTACATTTTCAGCTCCCTCAAGTCGTGATAGATGATCAGCGACTTGATTCTCAGTGCCCTTACGGTCACGAATCTCAAGATCGAACTCTTGCAATAGCAACACCCAACGAATCAGGCGTGGCTTAGATTCTTTCTTTTCTATTAAGTATCTGAGAGCTGCATGGTCAGTATATACAATTACCTTGGACCCTATCAGGTAGGATCGGAACTTGTCAAACGCGAACACTACAGTTAACATCTCCTTTTCAGTCACAGTGTAGTTCAACTGGGCTCTACTCAGCGTTCTACTAGCATAGTAGATTGGGTGCATCAGTTTGTCTTTCTGCTGGCCCAGCACTGCTCCCACAGCATAGTCACTGGCATCACACATTAGTTCGAATGGTTGCTCCCAGTTGGGGGCAACAATGATGGGTGCTGTGACCAGTCTCTTTTTCAACTCCTCAAATGCTACTCTGCAATCATCAGAAAACAAAAACGGGTGATCTTTTTCTAACAACTTACAGAGAGGGTTGGCAATTTTGGAGAAGTCTTTTATGAACCTCCGGTAAAAACCGACATGTCCAAGGAAGCTTCTGATGGCTTTGACTGAAGTTGGTGGAGGCAGCTTTGCTATTACATCAACTTTCGCGCGATCCACCTCTATCCCCTTGCTTGGCACCCGGTGCCCCAAGACTATGCCTTCTTGTACCATGAAATGACACTTCTCCCAGTTCAGAACCAAGTTAGTCTTGATACACCGTTTCAGCACACGCGTCAAATTTATCAGGCACTCATCAAATGAATTCCCCACCACTGAGAAGTCATCTGTCGCACCTCCTTTTTACCGCGCTCGCGGGGCGCGTGGGGAGTTTTCTCCAATTGAAGGACAGTCGAAACGGGATTTATTTAATTATTTTAGAGTCGCCACCTGGGAATTTTAAGGCGTCCCAAGTCACCAATTTTAATCCCTGAATCGAGGAGAATATGACTCTGTTTATTATTCTGCGAACCAGAAATCCTGAGTAAGGAATTCTGTTAATCCGGAGAAGGTGTTAGGCATTTCCGAATTCCGTGGTTCTAGCACGGTCGCTTAACTGTTTTTATTATTGGCTTAATTATCTTGATTTTATTAAATACATTTTGTTACGTGATTTTTCTACCGCTTTTACTTATTGTGATTAAGGACCCTTCTTTGAATCGAATTACGCGTACGTATATTCGTGTTATAAATTTAAAAATGCGGAATTGTGTCACGCGTACGTGTACACAATAACTTTTGATAATATATTTATTAAGCAATCATTTTTTCGAAATTGTGTCGAATCAAGAATATTTGTTTTTCTTAAATAGTGAACCGCACATCTCGGGTTTTTATGAAATTAATTTAACGTCCTCGAAGAAATCCCTTATATTAAATATTCATTCGAAATTGCGCGTACGCATAATTCGAATTGCTTTTATTGGTATAATCAGATTACGCGAACGTATCCCTAATTACACCAAATATTCTTAATGGTATTATGAATTTTTCCACAAATTGTTTGTTGTATCTACACATTTTATATGAAAATACTGAGAAATTCATATTCAAGGGATGTCTTTAAATTCTTTTAAAAGAAATTCACAATTTATTAAATATTGCCCGTTGACTATAATTTCCGAGTATTAATTATGTTCATCCCAAGACTATTCAAATTCAAAGTAAAATAAGAACATGATTAATACTATCCTTCACAAATACAACATATACATATACCAAAGGATGAATGCCATATGAAACTCACAAAAATAATTTATGAAGGGAAGAAGTATTTTTGAACAAATTTTTTTATTTTATTTTAATTAATGCAAATTCTACTTTTATTTACCATTGATATAAAGTGTTGTGATTTGTTCTTATACATATCACCTCATTCTCACACGCTTGTTTTTGATCCAGAATTATAATTACTCCGTTTATTTATAACGATAAATAATCAAATTGATGAGAATAGAGTTATTATGCGAATTGATTCAATTCGAATTGTATTACATACAACATAGTTGTACGCTTAAACATTCATAATATTCTTAACATCATAATGAGATACATCAATTCATCATCCTTTAATGGTTATATATATACCTGTTATCACGCCATATATGAACGTATAACTCACACCATTCAATCCATAACTAAATCAGGTATTAGAATAAACTAGCAATATGGTTTTTGACATTTTTATACTACTCTTTATTCAACTAACAACATCTGACCTTAATCCACAACCAAACAATCGAATTACACTAACCATGCATTTTCTTGATATTTCAGAATACTCTATACCTGACTAACAATGTCATAGGACTTAACTAATAGCCAACTTCCTGCCATATTCCCTATCTTAACAATTCAATCATAACTATACTTTAATGAAAATTTAGAAAATTAACCTTATTACAACACTTATACAGTCTTCAATAAAGGACATTTAACTTACAGTCATCCTATCAACATATATTACTTATTTGATCAAGAAACAAAACTGAATTTTTAATTAAAGAGCTCAAATGAATAACAGATATTATTACAATTCAAGCTTCATTTATCTGTCATGGTGAATCTCTTTCCAACATAGAATTTAAAAGGATGTGTACCTGGAAATGAAGGTATAAGGAGTAAATTTCAGCAGTAGCAGCAGTAACAAAATCAGCAGAATATACCAATAACACAACAAGTCTGAACAAGACCCGTTAACCCAGATGAACAGTGACAGAAACTTGAGGAAAAATTTCAGATTCAAACTGAACAATATCCACAAACAAACGACGGACAGATTCTAGAATAACATTTTTCAGATTTCAGTTTCTTTCCTATTTCAAATTCACATTCCTGATTTTCTGTTTCTGCATTTGTATCTGTTTCAGATTGTTAGTGTGTGTGGATATTCTCTTTTTGTTTCTTTTTCTGTTTTCTTCCTCTCTTTCCTCTTCTTGCAAAATAATCTGATTTCTGTTTCTGATCCTATTTCTATTTCTTCCTTTCTTTCTGTTTTTCTCAAATGTATCTGTTTTTTTTTCTCTTCAAAATCTGCCTTTTAAATCAGATTTTCTCTCTCTCAATTCCCTCTTCCAATCTGATCTTCTTTCAAATTTCCAGTCCCTGTACTTATACAGGTCTGTCCTATTTCCTTTTAGTGCTTCTTGGACCCCTTTCTTCTTTTTAAAAATCAGAAAATCCCATTAAAACTGCTTTTTAATACTTTAAGTGATCTTATCCTGATTTTAAGCAGCCCCATTACCCTTTGTTTCCCATTATTACTCATTAACTAATAGCCATTATCACTCCACTATCAGCTCACTATTATATCATATTACCCTCACTATTCTGTCCAAAAAATGTCCCAGAAATCCCACTGTAATTATTACTGCCCTTAAACTAAAATCAGAATCTGATACAAAACAGATTTTAAAGTCTGTTTAAGCAACTATAACCAATCCTATGATTAACCTCCTAATACAATTGTATTTACCCAACCTTTGTAAACTTGAATTCAGAACTAACATCACAACAACATTACACTGAATTTATTATAACAATTCAAACTGAACTTCAATATTGAACTAAGATCAAACAAACAGGAGCATTGTCAATATATTGACAATGTCCTGAACTTAATGTTCAGAAAACAACACACATATAACGTCCATTTGATGGATTTATTAAACAAGAACCAACTGATTAACAATAACTAATTAACTGATTATAGCAAAATAATCCATCCAAAACAGGTTATTTCAGTCAACATTTTCAGAAGCAGGATTTATGATATAACTAATCGACGAACTTAGTCGAGTCGATTACACACATTGTAAACAAACAAAATCAACAGAAACAATTCATTTATTTGACTAATCATACGGGCATGAGATAAAGATGACAGAATTAATAAAAAATAAAAACATGAAGAATTAACAGGTTATTAAACAAACAAGAATACATGTAGAAAAAATACCTTTAAATCCTTTAATTTTATTTTGACTCGGACTCAACTTGGATTCGGACTTTGTTTGAAATCAAACAGACCTTAGTCGAAGTATTTTCCACTGAAAATACTTCGACTAAGGTCGATTAAACCTCAATCTTTAATCAATTTTGACAGAATCCAGAAGTTTGGTATTTCTAGGGTGCCTGAAGGTTCGATTTGGGATTTACTCATTTCTGGTTAGATTCGAGGGAAACCAAAGATATTCTAGGCACGAGGGAGGTCAGGGGGTAACTGGTGTGAGTTTGAAGTAGGTTGGGATAAGGTCAGGTTGTACTCGAATCTTCAAATGAAGATTCGAGTAGTTCCAGTATGATTCGAACCATGCGACTAACAGATCCTTGGTGAGGGAATTTAGGAGAAGCTGTGGTGTTAATTTGAGAGCCATTGGAAAGGTTTAAGTTTTCAGACCCACCTTCGATTTAATATTCGAAGAGTTGGGGTCTGATTTGAAGGAAACTAAGGTCAGATCGGTGTAGAGGATGTTCAGGGGGTTCTAGGGTGTTATTTTGGTGACCGGCGGCGTTGATGCCGCCGGGTTTCAGGCAGTGGAATTCTAGGGCGGCTAGGGTTAGGAGTGGGGGTTTGGGGACGATGATGAATAGTAAGGAAGGGGGGGGTGTTTAGTTAGGGGGCCGGGGTAGGGGTCTGGACTTTATATAGGGGAAGGGTGGATCAATCTTGACCGTCCGATCAAGTAAGATTCACGGTCAGGATCATCTCACTTAACCAAACGACGTCGTTTGGTTTAACGTTGGGGTCGGGCTGAATCGGGGCAATGGGTCGGGTAGAGGGTTCCGGGTAAGGGTAGGGGATATCAGCCGTTGGATTGATTTAATCCAACAGTCCTTGATGAAGTGTGACCAAACGTCGTCGTTTGGATTTATTCCTGAGTTGGACCGGACAGGTTTGTTTGGATTGGGCTGGGGGGAGTTAATTCATTTGGGCCTGGATTTTGATCCAGGTTCGATTTTGTATATATATACATTTTTTCATTTTTTTTAATTTAAATTTCTAATTTTAATTATAAAACAATTTTAACTTCACAAAAATATATTAATTACTCTATAACAACTGTTCAACATACAGACAAAACATTAATCACACAGTGGAATATTTAAAATAGAACAAAAAATGCATATTTTTGTGTTTTTATTTTGAATTAATGCATAATTAAATCCTAGATATGCATGCGACATGTATTTTATTTTATTTTTCATTTTATTATGACAACGTAAATATTTACGGACATAAAACAAATATTTAACAAACACCACGCAAATTCACAAATTGCATACTAACAGAAATTTATTTTATTTTTGATTTATTTTTGGAGTAGTTTTCGTAAGGCAAAAATCACGTGCTCACATCATCCATGAACACCTCCATTATGTCCTCAACCATGTTAGTGAATATGGCCATCATGCACCGTTGGAATGTGGCAGGTGCGTTGCATAGGCCAAAGGGCATCCGTCTAAAGGCATAAATGCCATACGGGCATGTGAAAGAGGTCTTCTCTCTGTCCTCCGGTGCAATGGAGATCTGATTGTACCCTGAGTACCCATCCAGAAAACAGAAGTGTGACCTCCCTGCCAATCTGTCCAACATCTGATCAATGAAGGGAAGTGGGAAGTGGTCTTTCCGGGTGGCTAGATTCAACTTTCGATAGTCCATACAAATTCTCCAGCCTGTGACGGTTCTTGTTGAGATCAATTCATTGTTGTCATTTGTCACAACCGTCATGCCACCCTTTTTAGGAACACATTGCACTGGGCTCACCCAGATGCTGTCAGAGATTGGGAAAATAATTCCCGCATCCAACCACTTTATCACCTCCTTCTTCACCACTTCCTTCATGTTGGGGTTCAGCCTCCTCTGATGTTCCCTGGAAGGTTTGTGCCCCTCTTCCAGCAGAATCTTGTGCATGCAGTAGGCGGGGCTGATCCCCTTGATGTCTGCCATGGTCCACCCTATGGCAGTTTTGCACTCCTTTAGTACCTGTAAAAGTTTTTGAATCTGTACATCTAACAAACTAGATGAGATAATAACAGGTAATGTGGAGTCAGGTCCCAAAAATTCATACCTGAGGTGGGTTGGCAATGGCTTTAACTCCAGCTTTGGTGGTTCTTCAATGGATGACTTAGCTGGAGGAGTTTCTCTCTTTTCTAAGTGCAAGGGCTCAAACTCTAGATTTCTCTCCCAGAACCCTCTACCTTCCAATGCCAACACCCATTTTGCTAAATCCTCACCATTCACTTCATCTAAGTTCATCAAACATGCATCCAGGGGGTCCTCAATTGTCAACACCTCATCATCGGACTCTACAATTACATCCACGACATCAATAAGAGAGCAATTGGCGAACTCGCTTGGTCGCCTCATAGACTTTCTGCACATTGAATGTTATTTCCTCATCATTGAGTCTCATTTTGAGCTCCCCAGTCTCACAGTCAATCAGAGCTCTCCCCGTGGCCAAGAATGGTCTTCCTAAGATTATAGGAATCTCTTCATCCACTTTGCAATCCAAGATCACAAAATCTGCAGGGAACACAAATTTCCCCACCTGAATAAGCACATCATCAAGGATACCGAATGGACGCTTCACAGTCCTGTCGGCCAGGTACAACAACATGGAGGTGGGTCTAGCTCTATCAATGCCCAACCTCTTATAGATAGCCAGGGGCATAAGATTAATGCTGGCCCCTAAATCACAGAGCGCCTTAGCAAAGGCGAAATTCCCAATAGTGCATGGAATTGTAAAGCTACCTGGATCAGACAACTTTTCAGCAATAGGTCTCATCACCACTGCACTACAGGTCTGAGTAAGTGTAATCGTAGCCAAGTCTTGAAAATCAAATTTCTGGGACATCAAGTCCTTCATCATTTTTGCGTACCCAGGCATCTCCTTTAAAGCTTCAATCAGTGGAATATTTACCTGGATTTGTTTGAGCATTTCAAAGAACCTTTTATACTGCTCCTCCTTTTGATGCTTGGCCAGCCTCTGTAGAAAGGGTGCAGGAGGTCTCTTCGTCCCAATCACTTGGGACTTCTCTTTATCAGCTACTATTTTAACTACTGGCTCTTCAACTGGCTCAGCTACTTTCTCGGTCTCCTGCTAAATGTTCTTTTCTTCCTGAGCAGGTTGGATTGTCACCTCTGTCAGTATCGTAGACTCATCCAACTCAATGGGCATTGGAATGAATGTCTCAGCCTGTATATTTTCTCGAGCTCTCTCTTGTTCTACATCTAGATCCCTGCCATTACGGAGACTCACCGCCATCAGCTGCTTTGGGCCCTGATCTTTTGGATTAATCTGGGTGTCTGCAAGTAATGTCCCCTGAGGACGATTGTTCAGAGACATTGAAATTTGGCCCAATTGCACTTCAATATTTTTGATTACTGCGTCATGTGCATCTACTCTTTCATTTATTTTTGCATTGGACACAATAACCTGCTGCATCATTGCTTCAAGTCTAGTGAACCCATCTTCTTGACTTCCACCATGCTGTTGCTGAGGTGGGGGATACCCTTGCTGCTGATTGTTGTACCCCTGTGTCCTTGTATAAGGTGCCATATTGTTGGGAGGTCTCATACCTCCCATGCTTCCAACGTTGTACTGTGGCTGAGGTAGTTTGTATGGTTGCTGAGTTTGCTGACCCCAATTCTGGTTGCCCTGTCTCTGGCCTCCATAGTTTGACACATAGTTCATGTCTTCAGGGTGCTGATGATGATGATCATGTTCTGCATTCCAAGGATTAACAACTGGCTGACTAATGCAAGATGTGCACAAGCCTCCATTGGTAGTATCTACAATGTGCAATTGCTGTTTCTGCCCTGATTCCTCCACCTTTTTGGTGAGTATGCTCATCTGTGTCAAGAGGGTCGCCACATTTTCAGCCATGGAATTTGATGGGTCAAAAGGCACTGAGTGCACCACTGGAGTGATAGGTGCATTCCTCGTCGTCCACCCCGAATTCTGAGCCATTTTGTCAAGTAGACTCTGACCTTCTCTCCAAGTTTTGCTCAAAAATGCCCCACCAGCTGAGGCATCTACAATGTTCTTCATGCTATCTGACAGTGCCATGTAAAACCGTTGTCCCAACATCTGATCTGGAATACTATGGTGTGGACATATAACCAACATTCCTTTAAACCGACTCCATGTCTCATGCAGTGTCTCCATTGGTTTCTGTTTAAAGCTCACGATCTCATCAATTTGTTGAGCTGTTTTGTTGGGTGGGTGGAACTTGATGTGAAATTTCTTGACTAACTCATCCCAAGTTTCTATAGAGTTTATGGGGAGTGAGTTTAGCCAGACCTGAGCAGCTCCTGTCACCGAGAATGGAAATAATAATAGCCTGATTGCTTCCGGAGTTACTTTGGGTTGCCTTTGAGTTTTGCAAATCGACAGGAAGTTCTTCAAGTGCTGCTGAGGATCTTCGACTGGTGTCCCAAAAAATAGTCCCTTGTTTTGCAGCAAGTGCAATATGTTGTTCGTGATCTGGAATGATTCAGCTTGTATCGCGGGCACAACAATGGCAGTGGCCAGATTGTCAGCTGTGGGTTGTGCCCAATCATATAGTGCAGCCTCAAGCATAGGAGGTGCCATATTTCTGACGTTTCCATTGACGTTGTCTACGTCACCCATGTCAATTTCGAGTTTGTGTGTTTGATGAGGTTGTTGACGTCTTTTATTGGCACGGTTCGATATCCGGAATGTTTCTCAGGGTTTGAGAGTCCTTCAAGTAGTTCTCCAGTCCTCGTAGAGTTTCTAGGCATACACTTGTGCAACCACATCAACAACCGTCAAAAATTTCAATCAAAAATTTGGTGTAGAGAAAACTGACTACACTAAGAATTTTTGTATTTCTATCAATGGTAATTGATAATTTCGTTAAGTCTCCGGAAACAACGCCAAAATTTGATCACGCCCAACTATGCCTTATAAAAAGGACAATGCGGACGTTGCAAATATAACCTAAGTATTCTGCCTAGAGTCGAATCCACAGAGAGTTAACTTATCAATCACTATCTTTAGACCCACTAAACTCTTGAGAACCAATTTCCCCAAACGTTTGAATCACAGTTGATGGTGTCTTCAATAACTAAAATTGCAAGTAAATAAACAGCTGTAAACTAAGGATGCTAAGGTTGTAAACAATAATGAGAAAATGCTAAGGTAATGACTTCCCCTATTGATAGAATCCGTTCTGTTTATGCTTCATACAAATTGACCAACACCTCTCTATCAATCATGAATGCTCATCTTACCGTAAATCTCTCCCGAGTAATCACAGTAATATACTCAATGCACTCTCCCGAGATACACTAGCTAGCTCTAATTAACACGGTTCACTTTAGATTGCACTCAAGGCTTCGTTATCCCTAATCCCGCATTTAAACCCGCAGTTATATATCCCTCTTATACTTTGGGAGTGGTGTTGTTCAACAATAACCTAAATATTCACTCTCTCCCGAGTTATGCACACTAAATAGGCACAGCTAATTGAGGATCCTGTCAATTAACTACAACATGCACAAAGTTGAACAAATAAAGATTGAAACTAGCAATTTGTATTCACATAAACAAGAAGTTCATCCCCCAATAGGTTCCATCAAAACCTTAGACAAAGGATTTAGCTACTCATAACTATGGGTAAATAAACTATGAAAATATTCATGATTAAAATTGCAAGAAAAATAAAGAGAAGAAGAAACCAAGATGTTTTGGGTGATCTCTCACATTTGTTCTTCTTTCCAAAGTACTCTCTAAAACAATACATGCCTCTCTTGGGCGGAGTCTAGTGTTTAAAATAGGGTTTTGGGCTAAAAATTCCGTGTTTTGCACTTTAGTCCCTGAAGTTCTCCGCCTCCGCCGCGGTTCTGCCGCGGTCGCGGTCAAACCGCGGCCAAACATGCTCTCTGATTCTCACTTTGTCTGTAGAGATCTTCTACCGCGGTTCTGCCGCGGTCGCGGTGGAACCGCGGCAGTACTCTTTCAGTTCTGACTTGAGCTGTTTCGCGTGGTTTACTTGACGGAATTTTACGATCGGCCTCTTTTTCTCCATATTTGATCTCAAAAGTACTCCATAGCCTTCTCTGGTCATATATAACCTGCAAAGCATGAAAAACACTAATAAGAGCATTTTGTTATTACTTTTATCATCCAAACTATACAAGAAGGTGGTTTTTAGGGTCTAATTATAGTTAAATTCACCTATTATCAGCCACCACACTGGCCTTTCCTGAATGATACAATATAGTGATATCTTAATCTTTAAGCAACTCCAACCATCTCCGCTGCCTCAAATTAAGATCCTTTTGCTTGAACAAATACTGAAGACTGTGATGATAAGTAAATACCTCACAAGACATACCATACAAGTAATGTCTCCAAATCTTCAACGCATGAACTATGGCAGCCAACTCCAAATCATGAACAGAGTAGTTCTTTTCATGGGGCTTCAACTGACGAGAAGCATAAGCAATAACTTTACCCTCCTGCATCCACACACAACCAATCCCATCTCTCGAAACATCACAATACACGGTGTATAAACCTAAAGCTGATGGCAAAACTAGTACTGGAGTTGTGGTCAAAGCTGTTTTGAGCTTCCGAAAGCTCTCCTCACACTTGTCCGACCATACAAATAAAGCACCCGTCTGAGTCAACCTGTTCAAGGGCGATGCGATAGATGAGAATCCTTGAACAAACTGGCGATAATAGCCTGCCAAACCAAGAAAGCTACGAATATCTGTAGCTGAGGATGGTCTGGGCCAACTCTAAATTGCCCCTATCTTCTTCGGATCAACCTGGATACCCTCGTTGGACACCACGTGCCCCAACAAAGCCACTGAACTAAGCCAAAACTCACACTTGGAGAATTTTGCATAAAGCTTCTCCTCTCTCAATCTCTGCAACACAACTCTCAAATGCTCCGTGTGCTCCTCTTGGCTACGCGAATACACCAGAATACCATCAATGAAGACTATGACAAATGAATTAAGATAAGGCCGGAACACGCTGTTCATCAAATGCATGAACGCTGCTGGGGCATTGGTCAGCCCAAAAGACATCACCAAGAACTCATAATGACCATATCGGGTCTTGAAAGCCGTCTTAAGAATATCCGAATCCCTGATCTTCAACTGGTGATAACCTAAACGGAGATCGATCTTGGAGAACACTCTCGCTCCCTGAAGCTGATCGAATAGATCATCAATGCGAGGCAAAGAATACTTGTTCTTAATTGTTACTTTGTTCAATTGTCTATAATCAATGCACATTCTCATTGTGTCATCCTTCTTCTTCACAAACAGAACCGGCACACCCTAAGGTGACACACTAGGCCAAATGAACCCTTTATCAAGAAGTTTCTAAAGCTGTTCTTTTAATTCTTTCAACTCCGCTGGTGCCATACGATACGACGGAGTAGAAATGGGTTAAGTTCCCGGCACCATATCATTACCAAAATCAATATCCCTATCCGGTGGCATGCACGACAGGTCTGCAGGAAACACATCTAGAAAATCCCTCACAACTGGAACAGAATCAATACTGGGAGTCTCAACTCCAACATCCCTCACAAAGATATGAAATACAACCCTTCCCGACCATACACTGGGTTTTCAAGAATGAGATCACTCTACTAGGAACATAATCAGTCACACCTCGCCACTTGATTCGCGGCACACCCGGTATAGCCAATGTGACTATCTTAGCATGACAGTCCAAAATAGCACGACACGAAAATAACCAATCCATGCCCAAAATGACATTAAAATCCACCATGCTCAATAATAATAGATTCACTCGGGTCTCCAAACCCCCAATAGTCACCACACACGACCGGTACATATGGTCTACAACAATAGTATCGCCCATCGGGGTAGATACATGAATAGGTAAGGCAAAAAACTCATGGGGCGTACCCAAATAACGAGCAAAGTATGACGACACATAAGAAAAAGTGGAACTGGGATCAAATAATACAGAGGCATCTCTGTGGCATATTGAAACAATACCTATAATGACAACATCTGAAGCCATAGCGTCGGGTCTACCCGGAAGAGCATAGAAATGGGCCTAACCACCACCTGATCGACCTCCCCCTCTAAGGCGGCCCCTGGCTGACTGACCTCCACCCATAGTTGGTTGGGCGGGTGGTGAGGTAACTAGAGCAGAAGTCGAGGGCTGATCCCTCTGTTGAGACTGACCATCACGAAGACGAGGACACTGCCTCCTCATATGCCCAAACTCTCCATACTCATAACAACTCCCCGGTGGTGGAGATGGGGACTGAAGGGAACCCCTGGCACCAGAATGACCAGTAGACGGACCTGGCATGGAAGAACTCTGGACTGATGGAGCAGGGGACGAACTCTGGGCTGGGAGGGCGCTAAGTGATGAGTGACCCTGATGAGAACTATGAAAACCATGACCCGATGATGCTTTACGGTAACCTGGGCGAGCTGAATGGGCCGGCCTGAAAGAACAGCCTCTGCCCTGCTAGGACTGACCCCCCGAAGGAGCACTTCTAAAGCTACCAGATCCCCAAGGACTCTTGTCCTCCCTCTCCTCTCGCTCCTACCGGCGAATCGTCTCAATCTCACGGGCGATATTAACAACCTCCTCGAAGGTAGCACCTGTCACCCTCTCCCTAGTCATGAGAATCCGAAGCTGGTACGTGAGGCCATCAACAAACCTCCCGATCCTCTCTCGATCTGTGGGAACCATCCAAACTGCATGACGGGCTAACTTAGAGAACCATATCTCATACTACATCACCGTCATCTCCCCCTGACGCAGCTGCTCAAACTGCCTGCGTAGCTCCTTTCGGTGCGACTGTGGTACATACTTCTCTAGGAAGAGAACTGAGAACTGCTGCCAAGTAAGGGGTGCTACACCAACAGGCCTACGCCTCTCATACGCCTCCCACCAAGTGAAGGCAACCCCAAAAACCTGAAAGGTAGTAAATGCCACACCACTAGTCTCAAGAATCCCTATTGTACGAAGCATCCGCTGGCACTTATCCAAGAAACCTTGGGCATCCTCACCCTATGCACCATTGAATGACAGAGGCTAGAGTCTACCAAACCTTTCAAGTCGACACTGCTCATCGTCCGGCATAACTGGTACTACAAACTCTTGAGCTGGTGCAACCGGCTAGGCTGGAGGTGCCCCCGGTGTCTGGAGTCCCTGTACAACCTGCTCAGGTGTGCGAGCAACGGGAGTCTGGGTGCCTCCCCCGGCCTGAGAAGTATCTGCGGCCGTAGTAACTGAAACTGCCTGAGCCAAACCGGTACACACTGATAAGATCTAAGCTAAAGCCTCCTAAAGGCCCGGAATCACAATGGGCACAATTGGTGCCTGAGCTAGTGCTACTGTAGCATCCACAACTGGGACCTGATCCTAAACTGGGCAGCTAGTGGATCTGCAGGTGCAGCCCTAGCTGCTTTGCCCCTACTACGGCCTCAACCGGGTCATCGGCCTCTGGTGGACCCAACTGGAGGAACAGGTGGTCGTCCACCCTACTCGGTAGCTCGTGTCCTCACCATCTGTGAGAGAATGGAATAATAGAAGTTTAGTACTCGAATCAACAAATTCACACGACAAGAATTTCAAGAATATGAAGCTTTTTCCTAAAGGTTCTGCAGCCTCTCGAGGATAAATATAGATGTCTCCGTACCGATCCGCGAGACTCTACTAAACCGGCTTATGACTCGCGAGTCCTATGTAACCTAGGCTCTAATACCAACTTGTCACGATCCCAAATACCGGCCGTGATGGCGCCTATCACATTAATAGGCAAGCCAACTAATCAATAACCACAACCCTCTTTCTAGTAGCATTAAGCCATTTTCTAACGCAAGTTTTAGATATCAAATTCATTATAAGCATTAAGGCAACAAAAGATATGCGGAAAGTCAAAATAACAATAAACTACACAGCCCCAACAATCTGGTGTCACGAGTATAGAGCCTCTAATACAAGTCTGAATACCTAATACATCAATAGTCTAGGAAATGCTGAAAAATAATAAGATAGGAGGGAGAGAACAAGGCTGCGGACGCCATGCAACTACCTCGAAGTCTCCGTCAATTACTGAACAGCTGAAAACCCTCACTCGGCCGCTCGGGCACCTGGATCTTCACACAAGTTACAGGGAGTAACGTGAGTACGCCAACTCAGTAAGTAACTAGAGTAAATAAGGATTGAAAGTAGTGACGAGCAGTTCAAAAATACACAACTGAATAATCAATAGAATATCAGGTCATCTTTACCGTTTAAAATCCGTTTTCATTATAAAATCATGTTTCCAATTTAAGCATTGGAAATCAAATACTTAGCGGCTTAATAAATAGAGGCTTATTTAAAAGTAGAGTGAAATCAGTGAAAACATCATAACAAGGCCTCTCGGGCAGGGAATCACTCAGAATATGGCCCCTCGGGTAGCCTCTCAGTCACTTGTGACTTAACTCTTGTCACACAGTACTCACTTTCAACACTCAGCTCATTAGTATCTCATAATAGTAGAAATCATAGTAACCGCTATGGCGTGCAACTCGTTCCATATATAATAGTCGACTATGCTCACTAGGGGTGTGCAGACTCTGGAGGGGCTCCTACAGCCCAAACGTCATATCGCTGCGGCACGCAGCCTGATCCAATATGTATATTGCTGCGGCGTGCAACCCGATCCATATAAGTATTGTTATGGTGTGCAACTCGATCCATAACTCACATATATAAAAATATCCTCACAATCAGGTTCTCAACCTCTCTCAGTCATTAACCTCACAGTCTCTCGGGCTTATCAATAGAGATTAGGGAACTCAGCCCAAACAGTCCTCACAATTAGGAGTAGAGTGATAAAATCAATTTTAATCATTTAAATGGTTAAAACAAGACTGAGGATATACTTCTAGCAAGTAAAGTGAGGAAAATAGTCAAAATACCCCTAAGGGTTGCTACAGGTCGGCACAAGGCCCAGAACATGGCATACAACCAATAATACAATATAAATATCCAAGATACGGGATAACATAATATTTTCAAATCAAATACGCGACTTAATAGTCGCTATGGGATGGACCAAGTTACAATCCTTATCTGAGCACGCCCACACGCTCGTTACCTTGCATGTGTATCACCGCGTTTATCAAAACAAGTCGAATACCGGAGTTTTGTACCCTCAGTTCCAGATTTACAATGGTTACTTACCTCAAACCGGTGAAAATACTACTCCGTAACACCTTTGCCTCTCGAATCAGCCTCCACGCACATCGAATCTATCCAAAATTAGAATTACGATGTCAAAATATGCTAAGGGAACGAAGCCCAAGCAAAAACAATCGAAAAATACCAAAAATCCCGAAATTACCAAAACCCGACCCCTGGGTCCACGTCTCAAAATTCAGAAATTTTTACATTAATAGATTCCTCGTCTCCCCATGAGTCTATGCATATCAAGAACACTAAAATCGAAGTCCAAATGACCCCTCAAATCCTCCTTCAAAGGCCTCTTAAACTCAAGCCCTAATCCTCCATTTTTAGCCCTTTAATTCCTTTAATTACAGCCTTAATCCATGAAATACTACCATAGAAATGTGTTTTAGGTCCAAAATCCTTACCTTAATGAAGTCTCCTTGATTTCTCTCTTCAAAATCGCCCAAAGCTCCCGAATCCGTGTTTAAAAATGGTGAAACCCTTCAAAAATCGCGAAGGAAGACATATATACATTCTGCCCAGGGATACCCACATCTGCGGTCAAAAACCCGCTTCTGCGGTACCACATATGCGGTCTATCCTCCGCTTCTGCGGAAATTAGCTGACCAATTCCGCATCTGCGATCCAATCTACGCACCTGCGACTCCGCAGGTGTCAATTACCGCATATGCGGTTCCTGCCTCTTCCTCTCAAATCCGCTTCTACATCTCCCCTTCCACACGTACGGCGCCACACCTGCGGTCCCCAAACCGCAGGTGCGAAAACACCAGAAGCAGCAAAGTTCAGCAGCTGCAATACATCTCAACTTCCCCGTTAAACACCTGAAATCAGCCCGAGACCCCAGGACCTCAACCAAAAGCACAAACATATTCTAATACCTTATTCAAACTTTTTCCAATTATTAAAACATCTCCAACAACATTAAATCACCCAAAACACATCGGATTCAAGCCAATCTTTCTAAAATCTTCCAAATTACGTTTTCGATCAAAAACCCAACCAAACTACGTCCGAATGACTTAAAATTTTGTACACACATCCCAAATGACACAACAAGACTACTGCAACTCTTGGAATTCTATTCCGAGCCCTATATCAAAATCTCGCCTACCAACCGAAAATCGTCAAAATATCAACTTCGCCAATTCAAGCCTAAATCTACTATGAACCTCCAAAATTCATTCCGATAGCGCTCCTAAGCCACAAATCACCTCCCGAAGTTAACCGAATCATCATAACTCACATCCGTGCCCTCTAACACATGAGTCAACATCCGGTTGATTTTTCCAACTCAAACTTCCTTAAAAGAGACTAAGTGTCTCATACCTTACCAAAATCCTTTCAGATTCGATACGACCAATCCGATACCATGAAACACGGATAACAAAGCATAAAGAAGTAGAAATAGGGAAAACGGAGCAGTAACTCATGAGACGACTAGCCAGGTCGTCACAACGGATCATCCTCCCCAAAAATATTTCCATCATTGTTTGCTAATATTAAGTCATTTTGGGTTAGATTTGGTTTATTCGGAGATGAATTTTAGAGGAAAGACCCCAGTTGAGCTTTAAATTTCTTGCAGAATGAGGTAAGAGTTAGGTCTAACCTTGATTTGAGGGCATTTGGAACCCTTGAGCTATATGTTATGTGAATTATATGTGTAGCGGCGTATATGCGAGGTGACGAGTGTATATACGCAGTCAAAATAGTAGTTTTCATGCTTTCCCGTGTTTCATTAATTATCTCATTCTATGTCTTAACTATTACATGTCTTGGTTGCTTTCTTTGCCGTAACTTGTTACTTGTAATCTATTTACTCTTATATTGAAATTCTTGTTTATTTCATGATTCCATGATTAATTTTCACTTGCCTTACTTGTCTTACTTGTACACTTTAATTGTCATATATTTGGTTTGTCTTGTTGCTTTGTGTTAATTGTAACATTCCTTGTTTTGGTACGAGGTTCCTTTATGGATTTGATTTCATATTCTTTAATTGTAGAGATTCTTGTGAATTGAGTTGTTGAATTGATTTTATTTATGGATCGGGTTGAATGCCGTAATGGGTGGAATAAGAAAGGATTGATATTGATATGGTGGGATCGGGTTGCACGCCGCAACAGATTTTATCTGTGATTTTGATATGCTGAAATAAGGGAGGATTATGATATTGATTCTGATTATATGATGGGATCGGGTTGCGCGCTACAACGAATTTTACATGTTATTCTTGATATTGATATGGTGAAATAAGGGAGGATTGTGTTTGTAAGGTGGTATTGGGTTGCGCGCTGCAGCGGATTGTGTATTTTGTATTCATTCTTGCATTGAGTTAGCTTTCAGTATTTTCATACGAGATTCCGTGGATTGATGTTTCTGTTTTTACTGATTTTGGGGATTGAGTTTATTTACATAAGTTAACTGCCTTACTCTTCCTGTGTTTCTTTCCTGTTATTATTATTATACTGCATACAGGTTATTGTAAATAACCCGCCTTATCCTCGTCACTATTTTATCGAGGTTATGTGCGATACTTACAGAGTACATGGGGTCGGTTGACAATTCCTCTTTTGTGACTTTTCCCTATTTCACTTTGTTGTTGTTGGAGGAATAAATAGTACTGGTTGGAAAACAAGTTATCTCATAGTTAATTATGCCGGAATTAGTTATCTCACCCTCCCATAGGGATGAAAAATTACTACAATCCCGGGATAACTAATTCTGGGATTAGTTATACCACGATTTTATCCCAACCAAATATGGGATAAACTCATCTCAAATTTAATCTCCAAATTAGTTATCTCTTATCCCTCGTACCAAACGAGCCCTTAGTAGTAATTTTATACTATAGTGTAATAGGACTAACATGTTTAGTAGGAAAATGACTTAGATTAGCACTTAGGTTATTTAGGCCAGTGAAATAAGTACTATAAATGTGTACCTCAAATAAAAATGAATCATCATGCGGTGAAATAGTTAAAATCTCTTCGTCCTTAATTAGATATTGAAAATTTTTTCTAGTCATGTGAAAAATAGCGATAGAACTAGTATTTCAAAAACTATTAATAACTTTCTAACAAAACATATACAATCACGGCAAAAAATGCTTATCATCGTCAAACTACCTTAAATATGTGGCGCGGTTAGCACATATTGTTAAGGATTTCAATTTCAGTTTTATAATATCTGATTCACCTCTTGCTATATGGATCATCCTCCCCAAAAATATCCTTTATTTCACTCTTAAACACAGTCTGTCATCACATGTCGCAATTAGGTTCTGATGGAGCAAAGTACAAAACATAAAACTTGTATATTTCTTACACAATTTCAATAAATAAATTGAAACTCATAGGAAATTAACTTCACAGTTTATATGCAGTCGCAATGTAGTTAAATCATTACCAATAAATCAATTCAGTGATACAAGAAGAAAGAGAATTGTATATTCAATGGTGACGATGGAAATTATGCTTTAACATAATGGGCTTATGGAATAGTAGGGGTAGATTTGTTGATTCCCTAATGATGGGGTGATAAACAACACAGAATCAAACTATTAGTCCGTTTGGCCAAGCTGGAGAAATCAGTTTATTTTGAGAAGTTTTTTTTGAAAAAAATACTTTTAAAGAGAAGAAGTTTGTGTTTGACTAATCACTCTGAAAAGTACTTCTAAGCAATAATTTATGTTTGGCCATACTTTTTCAAAAAGCGCTTTTAAATATCAAATTACGAATAAGGATATGAATAGATTTACTTAATAGTTAATATTATAAGTAAATAATCTCAAAAATTTATTATTACATGCAATAATTGTAACGATTCGACCGGTCGTGTTGAGCTCTAGTGCATCGTTCGGTGGTTTGAGGCCATGATTAGCTTCACTTCAGGTATTATGACTTGTATGCCTGGTCGAAATTGAAATTCGGGAAGTTCGGAGTTGATTTGGAAAGAAAATTCTCATTTTGGAAGCTTTAAGTAGGAAGAATTGACTAGAGTTGTTTTTTTTGCATCAACGACCTCATAATCGGGATTTTATAGTTCCAACAGGTTCGTATGATAATTTTGGACTTAGGCGTATGTCCAGATCAGATTTTGGATGACCTGGGAAAATTTTGGTGCCTATTGTGGAAAGTTGGCCTTTTGGGAGGATTTCATAAATTTGGGTTGAAGTGCATTTCAATGTTATCAGCGTTCGTTTGGGCTTCTGAGCCTGGGAATAGCTCCATATGGTGATTTTGCTCTTAGGAGCACGTCCGGATGTTAATTTGGAGGTTCGTAGGTCATTTCAGAGTCATTTGGTGAAAGTTAGAAATTTGGAGATTTTTAAGAAGTTTGACAGGGAAAGGACTTTTTGTCCGGATTCCGATTCTGGAAGTTGGAGTAGGTCCGTAATGTCATTTAAGACTTGCACGCAAAATTTGGTATCCTTTTGAGTAGTTTAAGTATGTTCCGTCGCGTTCGAAGTAAGTTTGAAGAATTTGAAATTTCTAAGTTGAATCAATTTTGGTTTGAGGTATGATTCTTAGTTTTGATGTTGTTTTACGCATTCCGAGAGTTCGAGCGAGCCTATTTTATGATTTCAAACTTATTGGTATGTTCAGGCGGGCCCCGGGGGCCTCGAGTATTAACCGGACGAGGCTCGGACTAAGTTTGAACTTGGAGAGCATCAACTAAAGCTCCCAGCTTCTAGTGCGATCGTACATGCACTTGGATAGCCGCAGGTGCGAGCTCGTAGAAACGGGACATGAGTCGTAGAAGCGAAAATGCATGGGCTGGCTAGGCACCTCGGGCGCGAAGAATTTGGACGCGGGTGCAAAGCCGTAGGTGCGAAAAATACATCGCAGGTGCGGACACCACAAGCGCAAAGCATTTTTCCACGGGTGCAAAGCCGTGGGCGTGAAGGATTTTACCACGGGCGCGAAGATCGCGGGGCAGTGAGTGTTTAAAGTGGGGGTTTGAGCATTTTTGTTCATTTCTTCATTCTTGGGCGATTTTTGGAACTTCTTCAGAGGGGTATTCACCTAGCAACTTGGAGGTATCCCACCTATTGCAAGTTAATTACTTGTATTATATCTAGATTTTAACATGAAAAATTATGAGAAATTAGTGGATATTTGGGGTTTTGAAAAAAAAACCTAGAAATTTATATTTTTCGATTTTGACAACGAAATTGGATATGGAACTTGGAATAAATTATATATTTGAGTTCGTGGTGTTATGGGTAAAGTTGAAATTCAAAAAATTTCGGAATCTGGGTAAGTGGACCCGAGGGTGATTTTATCAACTTTTCGAGCGGAGTTGGGAAAATTATTTAAATTGAATTGTTGTGAGTATTAGAGTATATTTTTATGGGTTTGCACATTTATTGACTACTTTTGGAGCGTTGGGAATGGGTTTGAGTTGTTGCAAGGGCTTGGGAGCCTGTTATGGAATTTCGGAGCGAGGTAAGTCTCCTTTCTAACCTTGTAAGAGGGAATTAACCCCATAGGTAAAATAATTCAATATGTGCTTTTATTTGTGGGGGGCTACGTACGCACGAGGTGACGAGAGTCCGTGCGTAGCTATAATTATGCTTAAGTCTGGATACTCTAGGATCCAAATCATGCTATACTTGAAACCTTATTGTTAATTTAAATTGCTTAAATCATACTAAACTTGGTAATGAATTTTTAAAAGGTTAAACTTCATTTTCTTGACCGTTAAATGAAAATTTAACTCTACCTTAATGAATTTTTGATTGGCCGTTTGAATGTGTTTTTATTTCTTAGAGCGGGCCAAACGCCTCAGCATATTAAATAGATGCATCTATGGTCCGCGTTGTTCGACCCTCGACAGTGGACAGTTTAAATATTATATTGGATCGGGCCGTACGATCTCAACATCACCTGTGCATGATTTAATTGGTTTCATTGGAATTCATAATAATTGATATTGCCTCATTGGCCTGAAATATAAATTGTTAAATGATGCAAAATAAATTTGGAAATTTTCTCATTTATAAAAGAACCGTTATTTCATGATATTGAGCTTACAACCATCCTATATACTCCATGTTTAATTGTAACAATGGTATTTTATTTATGGCCCATAGTAAGTGTCGGAGTCGACCCCTCGTCACTACTCTTCGAGGTTAGGCGGGATACTTACTGGGTACGCATTGATTTACGTACTCATACTACACTTGCTGCACATTTTTGTGCATGTGCATTTATGTTTTCAGCCTTGTGAGAGCAGAGGCGTGTATGCATGCGGAGACTTAGGTGAGCTGCACTCCATATTACGACCCGCAACCAGCAGAGTCTCCTTCAGGGTATTTATATTTCTCTTGTCCAATTTGTATTACGGACAGATACTGTATTTTATGTTATATTCTTAGATGATGCTCATGCACTTATAACACCGGATTTTGGGATGATTATGGGCCGTTTTGTATTAAAATTGTTAAAAGTATTATTCTTTACTCTGTAAACCCCCATTCTTTACTATTTAAACTGAAGGAAAGTGTAATTTCAAAAATAATAAAATGAGAACCAAATTAAGTATTTATTGTTGGCTTGCCTGATAGTGGTGTCTGGCGCCATCACGACTTTAATGGATTTTGGGTCGTGACAACATGGTATCAGAGTACTAGGTTCACTTAGGTCTCACGAGTCATGAGCAAGTCTAGCACAGTCTTGCGTGTCGGTATGGAGACGTCTGTACTTATCTTCGAGAGGCTACAAGACTACCAGGAGCACTTCCCTTCTTGATTCCTCATCGTGCGATTTGATTCCTTCGAGGCTTGTGCCTTTATTTCTTTCCTATTAAATCTTATGCGATGTGAAGCGCTTGTTATCAATTGGAAATTGAGGAGTTGTAACGGACTACAGATGTGGTGTAGGATGTTTCTCCTTGAGTATTTGATTGGACTATTGTCGTCATTTTGTGGAAGGTCGTTCTATCGTTTCAGCTCAATATCAATATTACCTAAGGTTTTGAGGTTTGGCATTGATTGTTGCGACAGTTCGTGCATTGCTATCGCATATTATTTCTGTAATGGTAGGATGCTTGCCTATGTGTTGAGGCAGTGATGGACTTGAAAGGAGGTTTTCCTCTGTGCATAATTCAGAGATTCAGTATTTTATTTTCAGTAGAGAAAAGGCAATGGATTGGGGTTGATGGAGTAACGAGTTTTGGTATTTTCGGGTGTGGTAAAATTTTCATTAGTAATGTAGTGTCGTCACCTTGATCGAATGCATTAAGTTTGTCGGTGTTATGGTTTTCATCAATTTGCCTTCAGGGTAGGGTATTGTGGAACAATGCCAGAGGAACGGTTGTCGGAGGTCGCGACGTGTAGTGGTTCAGGATCGAAAGGATATTTCTAATGTTGATGACTCGAGATGGATGATCTTCTAGGAGGCTTAGAGTTGGTGGTAATTTATTACTTCAAGTTCTATAGAGATGGATTTTGATTTAAGGCAACAACTAGGCAACGAAGGATGAAGAAGGACACGTGGGAGGTGTCTTGCGATGGTTAAATTTCTAAAAGGCCAGGTGTAAGAAACAAGAGTCGAGTAGTTGGTTAAACGAGTGAGTTGAACCAAAGTGGGAGAGCGGTAGGGTAACATATAGGTTCTGTGGTAGAATAGCTACATGCCTTAAGGAAATTTAGAGTGATTTTGGATTCGTGATAGACAGTGACTGGATCTATGGGCTTAATTTGGAATATTGGCTATGATGCGGTGGGAGATTTGGATGCGACAGAAAGGAGTTGCATGATATGAAGAAGGATACAAAATGACTTGGGATTAGAAGATAATGTCGCACCTTTAGTTGATGTCCATGAGGAGTGAACAGACTTGTACAACTGGTGAATGAGCACGGTCTCAGGATGGGTTACTGATTTCGTAGTAATTGTACGTAGTGCAACGCCATTGGGAGAGGTTGGCATGGAATTTCCACAGGTGGGTTATCTCCTGTGAGTAGACTAACGGTTGCGTGGTGTTGACGAAGCTTTTGCGAAGAATTCTCCTGGCTATCTGGTACGAGGTCGAATGTGTAAATGTGGTTAGTGATTCAGAGTGTTCATAAAATTCTAATAGAAGGATTTCGAGGAATTCGGCAGGTTGATTCTGAAAGATCATGTCAATGGGGGGAATAAGGAATTTTGGCGGATTCCAGGGTTATGCAACAGTAGCTTCAAGCTAAGTGGGAGAGCCCCACCGCCTATGATTGGATGGTATGGTTATGTACTTGTGAGGTTTATGGTTATTGGCATATTGGTGGGTTATTACGACTAAGGAAATAGGACATAACTGGTGTTTTGAACAAAGGATTTGAGGAATGTGTGCTATGGTTGGCCTTATCAACTTATGTTCAGGTTTTGGGAAGACTCAAGATTTATGCTTCGTGTAGAGGTGATTTATAAGAAAGATGATTCGGCCGGGTGTTTCTTTGAGAGGGTGTTCATGTGCTAGCGGAGCCTTGGAGTTGATTATATTCGGGGCCAAGTCAGAGTGGGTGACTCTCAATGACGGTCCTAGTGGATTCAAAAGCTAAAGTGTGGTGCCTAAGAATTTTGCTTTCATAGTATGGTTGAGTATTGAGATTTTGCAGAGGATTATAAAAAGGGGATTGGAGTATTCTATGTTATCTTCAGTCTATGGTGTAGCATTAGGAGAATGAGCGGAAATAGCTTCGGATTCTTAGAGGAATTATCAGAATATGTGTACCAATTGAAGACGCAAATATGCGCACAAGGAGGGTATGAGATGGTTCGTGGGTTTTGAGACAATGTGGTCTCGGAAATGGGGTCGCTCAGGGATAAGTGCAGAATTGGGTTCGCTATGTTTTGAATGAAGCTATTATTACTTCCAAGGCAAGTACAGAGTAAATTAAAAGAATTCAGATCGGCTAGCAATGGTTGAATTGGCATGATGGTGGCAAAGATCACTTCTTTCAGCAGGTTAAGTTATACATGTGATTTGTAGCGGTACGTGCGAGGTTTGACGGTCACCGTATTTGATTTATTTAGAGGTATTCAATTATAATGGTCTGATAAGTGTAGACGGACCCCGAAAGAGTTATGGTGGCTTAGACCCCTGCTTGAGGATCATATTTTCTGCGGTTATGAGAATTCAGTCACGTGTTGCTATGGTTCTCCTGAAATGAGTTAAGTGAAAGGTTTCTATATGATGAAGTGTTTAATCTATTAGTGGTTCAGGAATTATGGTGAAATTCTTGTACTGTCGCGTGTTGGCATGTTAGGTGTAGTGAGTGGCATGGGAATTGTAAGTTGGAGATCAAGGTTGTCGTTTAGTGTTGGCAAGAATATCACGAGCTCGGATGAGCGAGAAAGGATTTAGATGTTTAAAGTAAGATGGTATTGTTTTCAGCCTCACCTGAGATCGGTGTCACGTGTAAGAGGCTTTGTGTATTGATTTGCAGATCCTTGATTCGCTTTACAACATTTGTATGGCTGGTGGTATGGATGTGCAGACTTGTTACCTGGTGTGGAAGGTCGTGGGAGCATTACCCATAGGAAGATTATATAAGTGGGACATGTATTCACTTTATTGATTGAAGATTGAAACTAAGTATGGAGATTGTGGTACTACCGCAAATGTGAGCGTTTAGGCCTGGAAGGGGCTCTATTCATTTGGTTATGAACTGTGGATGTTGTTCCAGATTTTACAGTTGTTCTTGTGTGTCATGGAAAAGGATTATTGTGGACCCTTAAAAGGTTATTAGCCTAGTACGGTGCGACTGAATGTGTTCATTTCAGCATAGCATTATTTACAAAGGGGTCTTCGGGCCTTGGATGTTATTTCTGTTGTCAGCCATTCCGTGTAATTGTGAGGCAGTTTGATTATTCACACTCTTGTTGAGATCCCGTGTAATTTGTGGTGTTGTGAGAGCAGGATGGCTCTTAAGATACAGTTCATTCATTGTACCTTAGTTGTGCTTGAGTTTCATAGCTTATGACGCTATCCGCCTCCCTATGATTTGCATTATGCACTTCGCGTGTTTGTGGTTGATACTCGGGTATTTTGCAGGTATGAGCTTTTAGCTCGATAAACATTTCCTTTATAGATTATTATGTATGGATCGGGTGGCACGCCGCCACAGGTACATTGTTTGGATCGGGTGGCACGCTGCCACGGGTATCATAGTTGGATCGGGTTGCACGCCGCAACAGTGTGATGTTGAGTACAGTTCCCCATATCTATTCTTGTGTGTTTTGCTTCCCATTTTCTAAGGAAGGTTTATAACATCTGTTCGGTTGTTTAATTAGTTACTAGGGTTGAGTATTTCTTTCCAAAGTTCGTTTTCTTTATGTATCACATTCGAGTTGGTAGCTTGTTGGCACATTGTGGCATCGTATGAAACTTTTGGCATGTCTGAGGGGGCTTATTGCTTGAGCAGCTTATACTGGGTGAGACGAGATTATTGGATCTGCGATTAGTGCGATCAGATTTATATAAGGCATATTAAAGAACAAATACCGTTGTTTGGTTCATAATGAGGTAATGGTTCTTATCGAGGGCAGGAACTCGATGATTTGTTGATTCATCAGTTGGTTAAGAATTTCTACACATCTCTTCCGTTGTGGCAGTATTGCAAGGGGTTGGAACAGAACTTATATGTGTCATGAGGTATGTTGTGAGCTTCAGATTCGTGGGATTTCGTCTATTGTTATCAGAGGATGTTATTATGGTCATGTGAATTATGTGGTGCATGGTGTGGATTCAACAAAGGTATGCAATCATGTATTGGTGCATTATATAGTGATTGATATGGTGTTCGTATGATAGAAATAGGTCTAGTAGAGAATTCTGAATGTTGGAATTGGGCTCTAAGGCTTATTTGACTAAACAAAAGGGTGAATCTTTAGACTGGCTCGGGATAATATGCCCAGCAGAGTTGTGATAGCACGGGTAGGTGTATGAGGTGTTAAACAGTGTCTTCAGACAACTCCGAAGCAGTTCTTAACACGTTCAAGGACGAACGTATGTTTAAGTGGGAGAGAATATAACGACCCGACGGGTCGTTTTGAGCTCTAGCGCATCGTTCGGCAGTTCGAGGCCATGAGTAGCTTCACTTCAGGTATTATGACTTGTATGCATGGTCGGAAATTCGGGAAGTTCGGAGTTGATTTGGAAAGAAAATTCTCATTTCGGAAGCTTTAAGTTGGAAAAATTGACTAAGGTTGATTTTTTTTAGTAAACGACCTCAAAATTGGCATTTGAAGGTTCCAACAAGTTCGTATGATAATTTTGGACTTAGGCGTATGTACGGATCAGGTTTTGGATGACCCGGAAACATTTTAGCGCCTATTGTGGAAAGTTGGCCTTTTGGGAGGATTTCATAAATTTGGGTTGAAGTGCATTTCAATGTTATCGGTGTTTGTTTGGGATTCTGAGCCTAGGAATAGCTCTGTATGGTGATTTTGGTCTTAGAAGCGCGTCCAGATGTTAATTTGGAGGTCCGTAGTTATTTCGGAGTCATTTGGTGAATGTTAGAAATTTGAAGAATTTTAACAAGTTTGACCGGATGTGGACTTTTTGATATCGGGTTCGAATTCTGATTCTGGAAGTTGGAGGAGGTCCGTAATGTCATTTAGGACTTGCACGCAAAATTTGGTGTAATTCCGAGTAGTTTAAGTATGTTTCGGCGCGTTCGGAGTAAGTTTGAAGAATTTAAAATTTTTAAGTTGATTCAATTTGGTTTGAGGTATGATTCTTAGTTTTGATGTTGTTTTACGCATTCCGAGGGTTCAAGTGAGCCCGTTTTATGATTTCAAACTTATTGGTATGTTTGGGCGGGGCCCCGGGGGCCTTGGGTTTTAACCAGACGAGGCTCGGACCAAGTTCGAACTTGGAGAGCATCAGCTGAAGCTCCCAGCTTCTGGTGCGATTGCACCTGCGCTTGGATAGCCGCAGGTGCGAGCTCGCAGAAGCGGGGCATGAGTCGTAGAAGCGAAAATGCATGGGCTGGCTAGGCACCGTGGGCACGAAGAATTTGGCTGCGAGTGCGAAGCCGCATGTATGAAAAATTCATCGCAGGTGCAAAGGATTTTGCCGTGGGCGCGAAGCCTCGAGCGCGAAGATCGCTGGGCAGTGAGTGTTTAAAGCGGGGATTTGAACATTTTTGCTCATTTCTTCGTTCTTGGGCGATTTTTGGAACTTCTTGAGAGGGGTATTCATTAAAAACTTGGAGGTAAGTTAGTCCTACCTATTGCAAGTTAATTACTTGGATTATATCTAGATTTTAACATGGAAATTCATGGGAAATTAGTGAAAATTTGGGGGTTTTGAAGAAAAACTTAGAAATTTATATTTTTGGATTTTAACCACGAAATTGGACATGGAACTTGGAATAAATTATATAATTGAGTTCGTGGTGTTATGGGTAAAGTTTATTTTCGGAAATTTTTGAAATCCAGGCACGTGGGACCGAGGGTGATTTTATCAACTTTTCTAGCGGAGTTGGGAAAATTATTTAAATTGAAAATTGTTGTGAGTATTAGAGTATATTTTTATGGGTTTGCACATTTAGTGACTAATTTTGGAGCGGTTGGGCATCAGTTTGAGTTGTTGGAAGGGGTTGGGAGCCGGTCATAGAATTTCGGAGTGAGGTAAGTCTCCTTTCTAACCTTGTAAGAGGGAATTAACCCCATAGGTAAAATAATTCAATATGTGCTTCTATTTGTGGGGACTACGTACGCACGAGGTGACGAGGGTCCGTGTGTAGCTACTATTATGCTTAAGTCCGGGTAGTCTAGGACCCAAATCATGCTATACTTGCGATATTTGCAATCTTATTGTTAATTTAAATTGGTTAAATCATATTAAACTTGGTAAATAAATTTTTAAAAGGTTAAACTTCATTTTCTTGACCGTCAAATGAAAATTTACTTTTCTTTGGATAATTGCCCCTTAATGAATTTTTGATTGGCTGTTTGAATGCGTTTTTATTTCGTGGAGCGGACCAAATGCCTCGTCAGATTATAAATGCATCTATGGTTTGCGCCATTTGACCCTCGGCAGTGCATAGTTTAAATATTATATTGGATCGGGTCGTACGACCTCGGCATGACTTGCGCATGATTTAATTGGTTGCTTTGGGATTTATAATAATTGATATTGCCTCATTGGCATGAAATAAAATTGTTAAATTATGCAAAATAAATTCGTAAATTTTCTCATTTATAAAAAAACCGTTACTTACTTCATGATATTGAGCTTTCAGCTGTCCTATATAATCCATGTTTAATTATAATAATGTTATTTTATTTATGGCCCATAGTAAGTGTCGGAGTCGATCCCTGGTCACTACTCTTCGAGGTTAGGTGGGATACTTACTGGGTACGCATTGATTAACGTATTCATACTACACTTGCTGCACATTTTTGTACAGGTGCATTTTTGTTTAGCGGCCTTGTGCGAGCGAGGCGTGTATGCATGCAGAGACTTCGGTGAGCTGCCATATTACGACCCCCAGCCAGCAGAGTCTCTTTCAGAATATTTGTATTTCTCTTGTCCAATTTACATTACGGACAGATGGTGTATTTTATTTTATATTCTTAGATGATGCTCATGCACTTGTGACACCGGATTTTGGGATAATTATGGGTCGTTCTGTATTGAAATTGTTAAAAGTATTATTGTTTACTGTGTAAACCCCCATTCTTTACTATTTAAATTGAAGGAAAGTGTGATTTCAAAAATAATAAAATGAGAACCAAATTAAATATTTATTGTTGGCTAGTCTGACAGTGGTGTCCGGTGCCATCACGACCTTAATAGATTTTGGGTCATGACAATAATTAAAGCTTTTTATTTTATTTAAGTAAAAGTACTAATTCTTTTAATATAAATTAAATATATTAAAATTCATTCAACAAATATAAAAGCATTCATCCCTAAAGTCACTATATATTAGAAAACTATTCTAAAAATAAGAAGAATACTTATACATCAATATCCTAAGTATTAGGTTTAACGGTTTTTGGTATATACTATATTTTTTAAGGGTATTTTAGGTAAGAAGAAAAGTCAAAACTGTTTCTGCTTCTGTTTTTGCAAAGAAACTACTTTTTTCTGCTTCTCGAAAAATTCCTTCTGCTGCTTTCAAAAGCACTTTTTTTCCAAAAAATGCTTGGTCAAATACCCCAAATTAGGGAAAAAGTGCTTTTAGGGAAAGAAAAAAAATGCTCTCGAGAAGCTTGGCCAAACATGATTCATTAGTTTCAAACACTGCAGGTCAACTAGTAGTAGACACTTGTGCTAAAATTATCAAAATCAAGTATAGAGTTAATAGGTGTCCTCAGATGGAAATTCACAATGACATAGGAGTTCGAGTGTATGTGAAAATAATGAAGGACAATAAAGATTTTTAAATACATTTAGTTATGAGTAACAATAATGGTAATGACTGGATGGCAGTTGTACCAAATAAGTTCAATTGTAAGTTTAGTTGATTATTTGGATAGTAGCAACATACAAGGGCATACAATTTTGATACATTCAAAGGGATTACTAGTATAGTCAACGACTCAACATAGTTAGGTGCCCCAATTTTTTGGGTATATATATCGTCGAGCATTTACAATTTTATTAAATTTGAAAAATACTAATTTCATACGTAAATATGTTTTTCTCTTTAAAATTTAAAATTTATGTTGCTTGCCTCAACAACATAAAATATCGCAACGATTGAAAATATATGTGATTTAGATAATCTACTGATGATTGAACCATAAATATTTGTCGCCTCCCAAGCAATTCTTGGCTCAAGGTTTCAGTTAATGCTTGCGCAAGACCCACAATGCCTCAGATCCTAGCAAAGTTTGGAGGACAGGAAATTTGGGATATGACATTGCTAAAGATTCAGAGTGTAATTCTTGGTCTTAAGAGGAGGGGGCACCACGCCCACTTTTACAAAATTTCGTATTTCTCGATTGAAAGTTAAGCACGCCAAACCATCTAAGCAAAGTCCTACTTATCAAAGAAGAGATCCAAGACAAGCTCAAGTCACACCAGGATAAGAGACGGTTTTATCCTAATAAGTCGGGGTGGGACCGACCGAATAAGCAGTAATTTTAGCAAGAGCAAGGCGGGGTTTGGAATCATACTGCGAGAGGGATGCCTCGCCCCATAAGCACCTTGTCACGACCCCAGTTCGCCCTCCGTGAACCATCATGACGACACCTATTCCCTACGACTAAGTAAGCCTAAATTGCGGAAGAAAACCAAAATTTGCAGAAGTAAAACATTTTAAAATAGTAATAAAGTAATAACAATGTTTAAATGTGCCGCTTGGCATACACCATGTTTAACTCTCACTATCCAATACATAGATCCAAGACCCGAAAACCCACGAATCACAAGCTAAGATCAATACTACATAACTCTAACTCCGGAATGTTTAATAAGAACAGAAAAATGCAGAAGGGCTAAATACTAAAAGCAGGAATAGAAAGGGACTTCTCGGTCTGCGGACGCGGCAGATGTACCTCGAAGTCTCTAGAGCAGTCACCTCCTCAAGGATGATAGGCCTGAGTAGCAGTACCTGGATATGCACATGAAAAACATGCGCAGAAGGGGCATGAGTACACCACAGCGGTACTCAGCAAGTGCCAAGCCTAACCTTGGTTGGGTAGTGACGAGGAAAGGTCAGGGCCCTACTGAGGTTAAATAAATATAAAGATGACAGGATAACCAGGATGATAGCCGGGGATCTCTTGGTATCCCGAGGATCTCTTGGTATCCTTAATTATATGCTAGGGATCTCTTGGTATCACGAGGATATCTTGGTATCCTCAATATACATGCAAGGGATCTCTTGGTATCCTCAATTGTATGTTAGGGATCTCTTAGTATCCCGAGGATCTCTTGGTATCCTCAATATACGTGCCAGGGATCTCTTGGTATCCCTCACCTCAGTTCAAATCATAAATACGTACAGGGAATCTCCCGGGATGCCGTCCCGTAGTCCCAAAGTATAAACACACAGTAACAACACAAGAATACCCAATTAAGCTAAATTTTGTACTAAGTAAACAGTTAATTCTAACCTAACATGCTTCATGTAATGCAATTAAGGCAGTTTAGGCAAATAGGCAATTAAGTCAACTAAAAATGCTTTCCTAAATTAGCAATAGGCTAAATACGCAAGTAGAATAAAACAAGAAAAAAGAACTCAATTGAAATACTTAAGGAAAAATCGGATTTTCAACAATTAACTCAAGTACGTGCTCGTCACCTCACGTACAAGGTGTTTCAATTATCAAATATATCATCTCCTAAGGGGAAGGTCCCCCACACAAGGTTAGACAAGCCACTTACCTCGAACCAACTCAAATCAACCTGAAACCACGCTCTTGCCACGAGTACTCGACTCCAAATGACCCAAATCTATTCAATTCAATCGCACAATGTAAATAACACTTCAAGTAACCGATTCTACAATTAAATTCTAAACTAATACGCGAAATTAGGTAAAATGACCAAAATGCCCTCAGGCCCACGTCTCAGAATTGGGTAAAATTTATAGTTTTAGAATCCTCAAACTCTCACGAGTCTAACCATACCAAAATTATCCAAATCCGATGTCAAGCCCCCTATCAAAACTCAATTTCTTGGTCTAAGAACTTTTCCTCAATTTTCATACAAATTTCGAAATTAAAGGATGAATTCATATTTAGATTAACGAGTTACAAGCAAAAAGGAGTCTAGAATTGTTACTCAATCGATATCTTTGAAAATCCCTCAAAATCTCGCTCAAATCCGAGCTCCCAAGCTTAAGTTTTGATAAAAATAGCTAAACCCTCGATTTTGAAATCTTATATCTACCCAGGTAATTCCTTCTTCGCGAACGCGAGAAGCACAAAATGATTTTGACCATTTTTCCTCTTACGCGATCACGGCCAATACCTCGCGAACGCGATTCTTTGCACAGACAGGCCTTCGCGATCGCGTTCCACCTATCGCAAACGTGATGCATTAAATCTACTGAAACTCAACCGCTCATTTTCTTCTATACGAATGCGACACCACCCATGCGAACGCGATGAACAAACACTTAGCCCTTCGTGAACGCGAAGGCCTAATTTTCACCTTCCTCAACTGACTCTTCGCGAACGTGAGGGCCCACTCGCGAACGCGAAGAGTAAAATTCCTCTGCAACAGTTAAACAAAATCTACAACATTTTTACAACTTAAAATGATCCATTGAGCTTCCAAAACATACCCGAGGCCCCTGAGACCTCAACCAAACCTGCCAACCAACTCTAAAACATCATTCAAACTTGTTCCAACCTTCGGAACGCTCAAAACAACATCAAAACACCTATTTTTCATGGGATTCAAGCCTAAGAATTCCAAAAACTCTAAAAATACGCCTTTGATCAAAAAGTCTATCGAACCTCGTCCGAATGACCTGAAATTTTGCACGCACGTCACATTCAACACTACGGAGCTACTCCAACTTCCGAAATTCCATTCCGACCCTCGGATCAAAATCTCATTATCGGACCGGAGACTCCAAAAATTCAACTTTCGGCATTTCAAGCCTAAATTAGCTACGAACCTCCAAAACACAATCCGAACACGCTCTTAACCTCGAAATCACCCAACGGAGCTAACGAAATCATTGGATTTTCATTCCGAGGCCGTCTTCATACTGTTTCAACTACGGGTAACTTTCCAACACCTAAGCTCTCACTTAGGGATTAAGTGTCCCATAACTCTCCGAAACTCAAAACCGAACATCCCGGCAAATCAAAAATAGCAGAAATAAACTTGGAAAAAGCAGTTAATAGGGGATTGGGGCGTAAATTCTTAAGACGACCAGCCGGGTTGTCACACACCTAACATTCCTTTTTCTCTTCCTTCAGTTTGCGTCTATGAACGTGCCACTTAGGAGCCCTACTCATATTCCAAAGGCGCTACTTCAAGGTTGGACCGAAAGACTTAGGCAAGAAATCGCTGAGAAAAAGATTGTATCTAGTCTAAAAGATCCATCTTCGAAGGCATGCGTCCTAGCAATTCATAGAGAAATCTTTTCTACTTGTTGTTTTCATTTTTTTCTTAGATTATTTTTTCTTTCCATAACGCCCAATTTTTTCCTTCCAGATCGGTGGCGGCTAAGGCCCCGTTATCTGATGTTCATTTATTTGTCAAGATTATTGGGGATTATCATAGCACTAAGTATAGGATGAAATATCTTAGAAATACAATTGAAATATTAGAGGCGGTAGAAGATTATGGACTCATTTTTAATTTATTTTTAAAAGCAATATTTGAACGACTCCTATCAGTACTTGTTTAGGAAAATAAAATCCTCAATAACGTACCTTGAGAAATAATTTCGAATTGTGAGTTTTAAAGAAAAGTCTTTCACATAAATAATTAGGGAACAAATATCTACATACTTCTGAAAGAAAAAAACAGTCTAAGGCTAGGTAAGTTGAGATCTTTTCTCCAATACAAAAAATAGTTTTAGTTTAAAAGGACGTCTTCAAGGGAAATAGACCTAACAATCCAAAAGGTATGTTAATTTTGTTAGCCATGTGTTTGCAATACATTATATGTTACTAATATAATATATGAGTAGTTCAGTTCAAATCTCAAAAAAAATTCTAGTGTTAAAAGCTTTAGGAATTAAAATAAAAAAAAAATTAAGAACTTAGAAAATAATTGTCACGACCCTAAACCCGGACCCGGTCGTGATAGCACCTCTCGTGAAGACAAGACCAGCCGAATCTTCCCATTTTTCAATTTTTAACAGTTAAACCATAAGAAATAAGTCTGGGGCATAATAAATAGAACCTCAAAGTAGCATATAATAGCATAATTTGCAGAATACAACCCAACACAGCCCGATACCGGGGTGTCACTAGTCATGAGCATCTATAAATCCTAATACAAGTCTGAAAGTCTATAACTATTACAAAATATCCGATAAAGAGATAGGAATGATAAAGGAGGAGAAACACGGGACTGCGGACGCCAAACAACTACCTCGTAGACTCCGAAGTCTGCCGGGAGCTCTCAACTCGCACTGGCAGGATCAGCAACGCCTGAATCTGCACACGGGGTGCAGGGAGTAAAGTGAGTACTCCAACTCAGTGAGTAATAATCATAAATAAAGACTGAAAGCAGGAAATCACGTAAGGCACATTACAAGCTATAATGAAGCAGTAAAATCGGTAGAAACAGTAAATCAGTAAAAGATACGTGAAGTTCATTTAACTTAAATTAAACTTCATGAAAAGCCTTTTTCAACAGTTAAGTAGGTAAATGACAGGAAATTAAGAAAGATAAACACATAAAGGTTCGGCCCCTCGGGCACAATATCAACAAATCTGCCCCTCGGGCAATATCTCACAACAATACCAGCCCATCAGGCTATATCTCACATCACAATGGGTACTCGCGCTCACTGGGGGTGTGCAGACTCTTGGAGGGGCCCCTTACGGCCCAAACGCAATATCAAGCCATCTCCTGGCGTCATACTAGGCTCTCGGCCTCATATCAACAAGCCACCTCGTGGCGTACATATCTTAGGCCCTCGGCCTCAAATCATGATCAGTGTTTCCTTACAACATAGGCCCTCGGCCTTACTTAGTCAAAAAATCCTCACAAGCCACTCGGCAGTAGTAAAATATGATTCTCAGCCCAATTATCATTTAAACGATCATTTAAGTGTTAAAACATAGTAAACATGGCTGAGTAGGAAAACAGTGAAATATAACATGATTGAGTTCAAGTATAAAGTCAAAAATGGTGAGGAAATATCAACAAAATTCCTCGAAGGGTTCAAATAGTCGGCACGAGGCCCAAATATGACATTCATCCCAAATAATGATGATAGAAAATAGATTACAGTCAAATACGCGATAAAATAGTCATTCGAGATGGACTAAGTCACAATCCCTAACAGTGCACGACCTCATGCTCGTCATCAAGCGTGTGCGTCACAAAAATATAGCACAATGATGTGCAAATCCGGGGTTTCATACCCTCAGAACATAATTTACCATCATTACTCACCTCAATCCGGTCAAATCTCTAGCCCGTGATGCCTTTGCCCCTCGAATCGGCCTCCACTCGCATTGAATCTATCCAAAATCAGAATCACAACATCAAAATATGCTAAGGGAACGTAGCCCAAGCAAAAATTATCAATATACGGCACAAATCCCGAAATTATCAAAACCTGACCCTCGGGCCCATATCTCGAAATTCGATAAAGTTCATAGCAATGGATTCCTTATCTCCCCACGAGTTCATACATATCAAAAGTACCAAAATCCGACCACAAATGGTCCCTCAAATCCTCAAGTCTAGGTCTCTAATACCAAGCCCTAGTTTCCCCAATTTTTACCCTTAAATTCCATTAATTATAGCTTTAATCTGTGAAATAATACCATAGGAATGAGTTTTAGGTCTAAAATCCTTACCTCAATGAAGTTCCCTCGAAATCCCTCTTCAAAATCGTCCAAAAAGCTCCAAAGCCAACTTAGAAATGGTGAAATAGCTCAAAAATCGCGAAGGAAACAATTTATACCTTCTGGCCCAGGGATTTCGCATCTGCGGCCCAATTTCTGCTTCTGCGGTACCGTATTTGCGGCCAATGAACCGCTTCTGCGGTTCTTCACTTAACCGGCCAAAATCGCATCTGCGATGAACATTCCGCACCTGCGCCTTCGTAGGTGTGGTCCCACAACTGCATCTACGGTTCCTGCCTTCCCTGGCATTTGCCGCTTCTGCGACCTCCCTTATCGCAATGCAGCATCGCACCTGCAGTCCCCAATTCGCAGGTGCGAAAATACCAAAAGCAAAAAATCTGCAGCTTTAACAAAATCTCAAACTCTCAATCAACCATCCGAAATCTCCCTGAGGCCCCCGGGACCTCAACCAAAAGCACCAACACATCCCAAAACCTTATTCAAACTTATACCAATCGTCAAAACACCTCAAACAACATTGAATCAACCAAAGCACATCGGATTAAACCTAAGTTTCCAAAATCTTTCGAATTTCCTTTTTGATCAAAAACCCCACCAAACCACATTCGAATGACCTGAAATTTTGCACACACATCCCAAATGACACAACGGAACTACTGCAACTCTCAGAACTCCATTCCGACCCCTATATCAAAATCTCGCCTACCAACCAGAAATCGCCAAAATATCAACTTCGCCAAATCAAGCCTAAATCTACTCTGAACCTCCAAAACTTATTCCGATCACGCTTCTAAGTCCCAAATCACCTCCTGAAGCTATCTGAACCATCTGAACTCACACCCGAGCCCTCTAACACCTAAGTTAACATCCGGTTGACTTTTCCAACTTAAGCTTCCTCAAAAGAGATTAAGTGTCTCAAACCTTACCAAATCCCTTCCGAACTCGAGCCAGCCAACCCAATTACATATAGAACCGATAGACAAAACAATAAGAAGCAGAAATGGGGGAAATAACTCGGTAACTCATGAGACGGCTGGTCGGGTCGTCACATCCTCCCCAACTTATACAAACGTTCATCTTCGAATGATTCACGAAACATACTTAAAGCCTCAAACAGTTTAGGATATCTGCTCCGCATCTCCCGCTCGGTCTCCAAGGTAGCCTCCTCCACGGGCTGACCTCTCCACTGCACTTTCACTGAAGTTATATCCTTTGACAACTTTCGAACCTGACGACCCAAAATAGCTAATGGCTCCACATCATAGGTCAAATCATCATCCAACTGCACCGTGCTGAAATCCAGAACATGAGACAGATTCCCAATATACTTCCGGAGCATGGAAACATGAAATACCGGGTGCACACTCAACAAGCTGGTGGCAAAGAAGGCTCATAAGCCACCTCCCCAATCCTCCAAAGCACCTCAAAAGGCCCAATAAACCGAGGACTCAATTTACCTTTCTTCCCAAACCTCATAACACCCTCATGGGCGAAACCTTCAATAGAACCTTCTCGCCAACCATGTAGGACACATCTCGAGCCTTCCTGTTAGCATAATTCTTCTGTCTCGACTGTGCTGTGCGAAGCCTCTCCTGAATCACCTTCACCTTTTCTAAGGCATCTTGCACTAAGTCCGTTCCCAATAGCCTAGACTCACTTGGCTCAAACCAACCAACTGGAGATCTACACCGTCTCCCATACAAAGCCTCATATGGAGCTATCTGAATACTCGACTGGTAGCTGTTGTTATAAGCAAACTCCGCAAGCAGTAAACTGATCTCATGACCCTCCAAAATCAATGACACAAGCACGCAACATGTCCTCCAATATCTGAATAGTGCGCTCGGATTGCCCGTCCGTCTGAGGGTGAAAAGTTGTGCTCAACTTAACCTGAGTACCCAACTCTCACTGCACAGACCTCCAAAACTACGATGTAAACTGAGTGCCCCTATCTGAAATGATAGAAACTGGGACACCATGCAAACAAATAATCTCCCGGATATAGATCTCTGCCAACCGCTCTGAAGAATAGGTAGTACACATAGGAATGAAGTGCGCGGACTTGGTCAGCCGATCCACAATCACCCAAATAGCATCGAACTTCTTCAAAGTCCGTGGAAGTCCAACTACAAAGTTCATAGTGATCCTCTCCCACTTCCACTCTGGAATATCCATCTGCTGAAGCAAGCCACCCGGTCTCTGATGCTCATATTTCACCTGCTGACAATTGAGATACCGAGCTACAAACCCCACAATGTCTTTCTTCATTCTCCTTCACCAATAATGCTGCCTCAAATCCTGATACATCTTCGTAGCACCCGGATGAATGGAATACCGCGAGCTATAGGCCTCCTCTAGAATCAATTCCCGAAGCCCATCTACATTGGGCACACAAATTCGGCCTTGCATCCTCAACACCCAATCATCACATATGGTCACATCTCTAGCATCATCGTGCTGAACTCTGTCTTTAAGGATAAGCAAATGTGGATCATCATACTGGTGCTCTCTGATGTGATCATATAAGGAAGACCGAGAAACCACACAAGCCAATAATCGACTTGGCTCCGAAATATCCAACCTCACAAATTGATTGGCCAAGGCCTGAACATCATCTGCAAGAGGTCTCTCCCTAACTAGAATATATGCCAAACTCCCTATACTCACCGCCTTTCGGCTCAAAGCATCGGTCACCACATTAGCCTTTCCTGAATGGTACAATATAGTAATATCATAATCCTTTAGCAAATCCAACCACCTCCGCTGCCTCAAATTAAGATCTTTCTGCTTGAACAAGTGTTGGAGGCTACGATGATCGGTAAACACCTCGCAAGACACACCATACAAGTAATGCTTCCAAATCTTCAATGTGTGAACTATGGCAACCAACTCCAAATCATGAACGAGGTAGTTCTTCTCATGGGGCTTCAACTAACGAGAAGCATAAGCAATAACTCTACCCTCTTGCATCAATACACAACCAATGCCTAACTCTCGAAGCATCACAATACACGGTATCTTGAGCTTCTGAAAGCTCTCTTCACACTCATCCGACTACACAAATGAAGCACCCTTCTGAGTCAACTTGGTCAAGGGCGATGCGATAGACAAAAATCCCTGAACAAATCCGCGATAATATCCTGCCAAACCAAGAAAGCTGCAAATCTCTATGGCTGAGGACGGTCTGGGCCAACTCTAAACTGTCTCTATCTTCTTCGGATCAACCTAAATACCCTCGCTGGACACCACGTGCATCAAGAAAGCCACTGAACTGAGCCAAAACTCACACTTGAAGAATTTTGCATAAAGATTCTCCTCCCTCAATCTCTGCAACACAACTCTCAAATGCTCTGCGTGCTCCTCCTAACTACGCGAATACACCAGGATATCATCAATGAAGACTATGAAAAACGAACCGAGATAAGGCCGGAACACACTGTTCATCAAATTCATGAACGCTGCTGGGGCATTGGTCAGCCCAAAGGACATCACCAAGAACTCATAATGACCATATCGGGTCCTGAAAGCCGTCTTAAAAATATCTGAGTCCTTGATCTTCAACTGATGATAACCTGCATGAAGATCAATCTTAAAGAACACTCTCGCTCCCTGAAGTTGGTCGAATAAATCATTAATGCGAGGCAAATGATACTTGTTCTTGACTGTTACTTTGTTCAATTGCCTATAATCGATGAACATCCTCATAGTGCCATCCTTCTTCTTCACAAATAGAACCAGCGCACCTCAAGGTGACACACTAGGCCAAATAAACCCCTAATCAAGGAGTTCCTGAAGCTGTTCCTTTAACTCCTTCAACTCCGCTGGTGACATACGATACGGTGGAATAGAAATGGGTTGAGTGCCCGGTACCAAGTCAATACCAAAGTCAATATCCCTATCCGGTGGCATGCCTGGCAGGTCTGCAGGAAACCCATCGGGAAAATCCCTCACAACTGGACTGAATCAATATTGGGAGTCTCAAAACTGACATCCCTCACAAAGGCTAGATACGAAAGACAACCCTTCCCAACCATATGTTGGGCCTTCAAGAATGAGATCACTCTACTAAGAACATAATCAGTCACACCTCACTGCTCGATCCGTGGCACACCCAGTATAGCTAACGTGACTGTCTTAGCATGACAGCACGACACGAAGATAGCCAATCCATGCATAAGATAACGTCGAAATCTACCATACTCAATAATAAGAGATCCACTCGGGTCTCCAGGCCCCCAATAGTCACCACACACGACCGGTACACACGATCTACAATAACAGTATCGCCTGTCGCACCTCCTTTTTACCGCGCTCGCGGGGCGCGTGGGGAGTTTTCTCCAATTGAAGGACAGTCGAAACGGGATTTATTTAATTATTTCAGAGTCGCCACCTGGGAATTTTAAGGCGTCCCAAGTCACCAATTTTAATCCCTGAATCGAGGAGAATATGACTCTGTTTATTATTCTGCGAACCAGAAATCCTGAGTAAGGAATTCTGTTAATCCGGAAGAAGGTGTTAGGCATTTCCGAATTCCGTGGTTCTAGCACGGTCGCTTAACTGTTTTTATTATTGGCTTAATTATTGTGATTTTATTAAATACATTTTTTACGTGATTTTTCTACCGCTTTTACTTATTGTGATTAAGGACCCTTCTTTGAATCGAATTACGCGTACGTATATTCGTGTTATAAATTTAAAAAATGCGGAATTGTGTCACGCATACGTGTACACAATAACTTTTGATAATATATTTATTAAGTTATTATGATTAAGTTATTGTGATTAATAACCGTACGCGTACGTGGTTCTACCGCTTTTACTTATTGTGATTAAGGACCCTTCTTTGTTTCTTGCTGGGGATTTTGTTGGGCTCCTCTGTTTTATTGATTCTAAATGTGCTCCTTTTTCATATGAGCGGGCTTTTGATTTCAACACTTCAATTGCATTCCCTCGTTCTCCAGGTGGGTGCCTTGACTGCTTCTTTTCTTTCTTTATCCTCATTCTCCAGGTGGACGCCTGACTTCTTTGATTCTCATCCTCATTCTCCAGGTGGACGCCTGACTTCTTCAATTCTCATCCTCATTCTCCATGTGGATGCCTGACTTCTTTAATTCTTCATCCTCATTCTCCAGGTGGACGCCTGATTTCTTCTTTTCTCATCCTCATTCTCCAGGTGGACGCCTGACTTCTTTAATTCTCATCCTCATTCTCCAGGTGGACGCCTGACTTCTTTAATTCTCATCCTCATTCTCCAGGTAGACACCTGACTTTTTTCAATTTTTCATCCTCATTCTCCAGGTGGACGCCTGACTTCTTCAATTCTCATCCTCGTTCTCCAGGTGGACGCCTGACTTCTTCTTTTCTTTGTCCTCATTCTCCAGGTGGACGCCTGACTTCTTCAATTCTCATCCTCATTCTCCAGGTAGACGCCTGACTTCTTTAATTCTTCATCCTCATTCTTCAGGTGGACGCCTGACTTCTTTAATTCTCATCCTCATTCTCCAGGTGGACGCCTGATTTCTTCAATTCTTCATCCTCATTCTCCAAGTGGACGCCTGACTTCTTTCAATTTTTCATCCTCATTCTCCAGGTGGACGCCTGACTTCTTCAATTTTCATCCTCATTCTCCAGGTGGACACCTGACTTCTTCTTTTCTTCATCCTCATTCTCCAGGTGGACGCCTGATTTCTTCTTTTCTCATCCTCATTCTCCAGGTGGACGCCTGACTTCTTTAATTCTCATCCTCATTCTCCAGGTGGACGCCTGACTTCTTTAATTCTCATCCTCATTCTCCAGGTGGACGCCTAACTTCTTCAATTCTCATCCTCATTCTCCAGGTGGACGCCTGACTTCTTCTTTTCTCATCCTCATTCTCCAGGTGGACGCCTGACTTCTTCTATTCTTCATCCTCATTCTCCAGGTGGACGCCTGACTTCTTTAATTCTCATCCTCATTCTCCAGGTGGACGCCTGACTTTTTTAATTCTTTACCAGGTATTTCCTGACACAAATATTGTATTTGCCCCTGTTTTAAATCAAAGAAAACTTCGTTAGTTTAAAGCAGGGTGGTTGACTGGGGTATTCTTGCCGATGGTGATGCTTCTCTTCGTTTCTCTTTATTGCCTTGGAATGGTTGAAAAGACTGTTTTGTCCTTGTAATTGATCCTTGACTATAGGATTCCCCTCTGTATGTTTTCCTTCAAACCCTTTTAACTGTAATCATATGTCCCTTCTGACTTTGCTGATCCACTTTTGATTTCACCTTTCTTACACCCATATCTTTTATCTCCCACCTTTCGTGGCCGTATTTTGTAACCTTGAATCTTGGTAGTATACCTTGACATTCCTTCTTATTTGTTTGGAATAAAACTTATCTCAAAGCTTTTAGAAAAGTAAGATTATTAGTGACGAAACACGCTGATTTCGACAATTATAGAATGAAAAGAAAAATCCAAATTTGGATGACTGTTGGAAAAGGAATAAAGGACTTATCTGATTGGAATTACTGGCACCAATGATCAGGGTATGCATTTCGGATTAATCAACCCAGTCTTTTAATCAATCTCCTTTCAATTGTCTCAAAGAGTTTTCATCGATAAACTTTCCTCATTTTTCACTTCCTTTTCGCCTTAGGGTGCCTATGAAGGTTTTCACCAATAAGACTCTCTCATTTTACTTTTCTCTCAACTTCCGTCGCCTTATGGTGCCCGTGTGGGTTTTCACCTATAAGACTCTCTCATTTTTACTTTCTTTTCTTGTTTGTACCAGAGTGTTATGAACCATCTTCATTTGCTTGACTCAGCATTTTTCTAAGATTGGTCGAAAGGTCTTTCTGGTATGGGGTTAGAAATGGAAAAGGTATTAAAAGCTAAACAGTTCTAAGTATGGATTAAAAATTACAACTCTTGGAATCTTTCTCCTATTTGCAATACAGTTTCTTTGCCCCAGTGTTTTATTGGGGTCGCTTGACATAACTTTTTGTGCACATTATGTATATTGTGCACCCTATGACCGAGCCGTGAGGCGCCTACGTATCCTTCTTTGAGGAATCAGGTCAAACGTAGTTCACTAAATAATAGTGATGTTTTTTTATTTGATTTTCATTGCTTCCAAGAGGGGGTAGGAAAGAAACAAGTATGGCTCAAAGGGGGGAAACAAAGGGTATAGTGTTTGGATAGCAGAAAAAAATTGCCTTTGTCATTTCAATCTTCGAAATAATGCTAAATACAAACATTCAAAAATTTTATGCATAATATCTCTTTACCGCATCAGAATTGATCGCCATATCTATGCATTTGCCTTCAATATCTGTTAAACATAGTGCACCATTCGATAATACTCTGGTCACAATGAATGGTCCTTGCCAATTCGGGGCAAATTTGCCTTTTGCCTCAACCTGATGTGGAAGAATACGTTTCAGCACATGCTGACCCACTTCAAACTTCCGTGGACGCACCTTTTTGTTGTATGCTCTTTCTATTCTTCTTTGATATAATTGACCATGACATACTGCGGCCAATCGTTTTTCATCAATCAAGTTTAACTGTTCCAGACGGGTTTTGACCCATTCATCATCATCAATCTTTGCTTCGGCGATGATCCGAAGGGAAGGAATCTCAACTTCTGCAGGAATTACTGCTTCAGTGCCATATACCAACAAATAAGGAGTTGCTCCTACTGAAGTGCGAACAGTAGTGCGATATCCCAATAATGCAAATGGTAATTTTTCATGCCATTGTTTTGAACCTTCTACCATTTTCCGAAGTATCTTCTTTATGTTTTTGTTGGCTGCTTCTACTGCTCCATTCGCCTTGGGCCGATATGGGGTAGAGTTACGATGTGTAATCTTAAACTGTTGACATACTTCCTTCATTAAGTTGCTGTTAAGATTAGCACCGTTATCTGTGATGATCACCTTCGGGATTCCGAATCGACATATGATATTTGAGTGGACAAAATCGACCACAGCTTTCTTGGTCACTGATTTGAATGTCTTGGCCTCAACCCATTTGGTAAAATAATCAATAGCTACCAGAATGAACCTGTGCCCATTGGATGCTGCCGGCTCAATTGGTCCAATCACATCCATGCCCCAGGCAACGAAGGGCCATGGTGCCGACATTGTGTGCAACTCGGATGGTGGAGAATGAATCAAATCTCCGTGTATTTGGCATTGATGACACTTGCGCACAAAACTGATACAATCTCGCTCCATGGTAAGCCAATAGTAACCGGCTCGGAGGATTTTCTTTGCCAACACATATCCACTCATGTGGGGTCCGCAAACTCCTGAATGTACTTCAGACATGACAGTTGTAGCTTGTCTGGCATCTATGCATCTTAATAATCCAAGATCTGGTGTTCTTTTATACAAAACTCCTCCGCTTAAGAAGAATCCATTTGCCAATCGCCTAATGGTCCTCTTTTGATCTCCTGTGGCTTGTGCGGGATATATCCCCATCCTGATATACTCCTTGATGTCGTGGAACCATGGTTCACCATCAAATTCTTCTTCAACCATATTGCAATAAGCGTGCTGATCGTGGACTTGAATATGTATTGGATCTACATAAGCTTTGTCCGGATGGTGCAACATTGATGCCAGGGTAGCCAATGCATCGGCAACCTCATTATGGATTCTTGGAATATGTTGGAATTCCACTGATTGAAACCGCTGACAAAGATCATGTAGACATTGTCGGTATGGTATGAGCTTCAAGTCTCGGGTTTCCCATTCTCCTTGAATTTGATGTACCAAAAGATCCGAATCTCCCATGACTAAGATTTCTCGGATACCCATGTCTGCGGCTAGCCTTAACCCCAAAATGCAAGCTTCATATTCAGCCATATTATTGGTGCAATAAAATCGCAATTGAGCCGTAACAGGATAGTGATGCCCTGTTTCAGAAATGATTACAGCTCCTATTCCGACTCCTTTCATGTTAGCGGCTCCATCAAAGAAAAGTTTCCAGCCAGGCTTTTCAATTTGCTTCACCTCGTCGATATGCATTGTTTCTTCATCAGGAAAATAAGTTTTCAACGGCTCATATTCCTCATCGATCGGGTTTTCGGCTAAATGATCGGCCAGTGCTTGAGCCTTCATTGCAGTTCGAGTCACATAGATGATGTCGAATTCTGTGAGTAATATCTGCCACTTTGCCAGTCTTCCCGTTGGCATAGGCTTTTGAAAAATGTATTTCAATGGATCCAACCGAGAAATGAGGTAAGTAGTGTAGGATGACAAATAGTGTTTCAATTTTTGAGCTACCCATGTTAGGGCGCAACATGTCTTTTCCAGATGAGTATACTTAACCTCATAAGCTGTGAACTTCTTGCTAAGGTAGTAGATGGCCTGTTCTTTTCTGCCAGTGAGGTCATGTTGCCCCAATACACAACCAAATGAATTTTCCAAAACCGTCAAGTAAAGAATCAAAGGTCTTCCTGGCTCTGGCGGGACCAACACGGGTGGGTTCGACAAGTACCCTTTTATCTTATCGAACGCTTCTTGACACTCATCGGTCCATTTGACCGCAACATCCTTTTTCAACAATTTGAAAATTGGCTCACAAGTTGTTGTGAGCTGAGCAATAAACCTGCTGATATAATTCAACCTTCCCAACAAACTCATTACTTCAGTTTTGTTCCTGTGAGGTGGCAATTCTTGGATGGCTTTGATTTTTGATGGGTCTAGCTCGATACCTCGTCGACTGACTATGAATCCCAGCAATTTTCTAGATGGAACTCTAAATGCGCATTTGGCAGGGTTAAGCTTGAGGTTGTACCTGCGAAGTCTTAAGAAGAACTTCCTCAAATCCCCAACGTGGTCGGCCTGATGCTTTGATTTTGTGATCACATCGTCCACGTATACCTCAATCTCCTTGTGTATCATATCATGAAACACTGTGGTCATTGCTCTCATATAGGTTGCTCCGGCGTTCTTTAAACCGAATGGCATTACCCGGTAGCAATAAGTTCCCCATGGTGTGATGAATGCCGTCTTTTCTGCATCTTCTTCATCCATTAGAATTTGATGATACCCGGCATAACAATCCACGAAAGACCCTATATCATGCTTGGCACAATTGTCGATCAAAATATGGATATTGGGTAATGGGAAATTATCCTTTGGACTTGCTTTGTTGAGATTGCGATAGTCGACGCATACTCTAATTTTGCCGTCTTTCTTTGGTACAGGAACGATATTAGCCAACCAAACAGGATATCGAGTGACTCGAATGACCTTTGCTTCCAATTGTTTGGTGATTTCTTCCTTAATTCTCACACTCATGTCAGGCTTGAATTTTCTTAGCCTCTGCTTGACAGGAGGCACCGTTGGATCGGTGGGCAATTTGTGAACCACTAAATCAGTGCTCAGGCCCGGCATGTCGTCATACGACCATGCAAAAATATCTTTGAATTCTATGAGTGCTTTAATTAATTCCTCTCGGATCTTTGGTTCAAGATGGACACTTATTTTAGTTTCCCGGACATTACTCGTGTCCCCTATATTGATGTCCTCGGTATCACTTAAGTTAGGTTTGATTTTTTCCTCAAAGTGAATTAACTTTTTACTAATCTCTTCAAAAACCTCATCTTCATCATATTCTGATTCATAATCACAATATATTTCTTGAATTAATACTTCGGAACCAGATTGATTTTTAAGACTGGGCTGAGGATTCCTCATGCATGCCATATCAATAGAGCCAGCGTAAAAAGAACTGTACAGGAAAGAAGAAAAAGAAAAGAAAACTATTAGGAATGATAATAAAAGGGGAACTGCTTTTTATTGGATGATGAAAGATAACAAGGTTTTGCACACTTCAAACAAACTGTAAGATAAGCTTTGGGATTACAACCCTAAAGTAACCCAAACAAACTGAAAGAAAATCAAAATAAACTACCAAGACTCCTTTCGAATTGGGAGAGGAGTGGCTTTCCAATTACTGAGCTTTGTTTCTGGCCCAACGAATTGAACTTCTGCGTTGCTACACCCTTCTCCGCTTTCCAACATATTCACATCACTAAACAATTTCTCGAATCTTTCAATTAATTCCTCCTCAGGATTGACCCGGGATTTAGGAATTGTTGTTATCGGGCGATTTTTAGCACCGGTCTTGACAAAAGACTTTGACAGATGTGGGACTGGTTTTGGAAGAACCCATGCTTGGTGTTTCAGCTTCCTAGCCCTTATCACGTCATTGGCAGTGGGTATGAACCCCAAACCGAATGTTCCCCAGTTCTCGGGGAGAGATACTGGTTGTATAATTCCTTGCAAAGATAAACCCAGACCTTTGCCGGGTATAAAGCCATTCTTTAACATTTCATAAGCTACCATGACTGATGCAGAGGATATCTTTGGATTTGGAAGGTATTTCCCCTCTGGAATTTTCTCTATCGACACTGTGTCGGTCACTTGGTATACCCATGGTCCCTGGTCATTTTCTGTTCCCTCGACCGGTACAATGGTACTGCTGTGAGCATTTAAACTTTCTTCTCCATGCACGACTACTTCTTGATGATCCCATTCAAACTTGACAGCCTGATGTAGTGTTGACGGGACTGCTTTAGCAGCATGGATCCATGGTCGACCCAACAACAAGTTGTAAGAAACAGTTATGTCCAACACTTGGAATTCCATTGTGAATTCAACTGGCCCTATTGTTAGTTCCAACACTATGTCGCCAAATGAATCTCTGCTTCCACCGTCAAATCCCCGTACGCAAGATACTATTCTTCTGGATCCTCTCCTCTTTAATTTTTAATTTGCTTAAAGTGGAGAGAGGGCAGATATTTGCACTTGACCCATTGTCAACCAATACCCGGGTTACTACGGAGTTTTCACATTTCACGGTGAGGTAAAGAGCTCTGTTGTGCTCAGTACCTTCCACAGGTAATTCATCATCAGCAAATGTAATTCTGTTTGTCTCAAAGATTCTGTTGGCTATTTTTCCCAAATGATTTACAGAGATTTTTTCAGGAACATGAGCCTCATTCAGGATTTTCATCAAAGCCAGACGGTGCTCCTCTGAATGGATCAGTAATGACAACAATGAAATTTGAGCGGGGGTCTTCTTTAATTGATCCACAACAGAATAATCATGGAGTTTCATTTTTCTTAAAAACTCCTCCGCCTCTTCTTCCGTCACAGCTCTCTTTGTTGGCGTTGGATTATTTTTAGTTTTTCTTAACTCTTCGGGAGTAAAACATCTTCCCGAACGAGTCAAGCCTTGCACCTCACACACTTCTTCCTTGATTTCTTTTCCCTTGTACATTACAGTCAACCGTTCATAGTTCCATGGGATGGCTTTGTTGTTGATGACCGGCAGCTGAATTACAGGTGCAATAATAACCCGATCTGTACGGGCTCCTTCTACGAATACAATGGGTTTGTTAGCAAACCCTGGTACTATCACTTTCGGCCTTTCTTGTTTTGCGGCAACCTTGCTTGATGATCCCTCATCGACTATCATAGATGGTTCATCACCATTTTTGTTTTGCTTAAACACCAGCTTCTCCTCTATCAACTGCTTATCTGGCTTGGTTTCATGAGACTTGATCATCATGACAGTTTGTGACGGCTTCTTTGTCTCCCCATCAGCTTGTATGATTTCTATCATATTAGCCTCTTGATGGGCTGGCATTGGATTTCTATTGATATTTGGGGCTTCGGGGGTTTGAACCTCGATTTTATTAGTATCAATCAGCTCTTGTATTGCATTTTTCAAATGCCAACATTTCTCCGTATCATGGCCTGGTGCACCGGAGCAATATTCACAGCTAATGGTGTAATCCAGATTCTTTGGTGGAGGATTGGGTAGTTTGGATTGTATTGGTCTCAGCATGTCTAACTGTCTCAGCCTGTGGAACAGACTAGTGTAAGACTCTCCCAATGGAGTGTAAGTTTTCTTTTTCTGTTCCCTTTCTCCCCTGAATGCTGGCCTAGGCCTGAAACCTGGTCCTGGATAGGCTCGTGGGTAAGTATTTGGTGTGACAGGAGCACGCCAATTGGTGTGAACAGGTGGCTGATTGTATGCTTGAGTATGGTTAATAGAAAAATGAGGCTCTAAAGGGTGATAGTAGTGTTGGGATGAATCATGGTGGTAAGCTGATTGGCGAGGCCGTTGTTGATTATAGTAAAGCGGTGAACCTCTGGGTCCCGGCCAAATTCCTGAATCAACTACTGCTGCTTCCTCCCTCTTCTTTCTTCCGATTCCTCCTACCCCGCCTTGAATAGCTTGAGTAGTTGCCTTAATTGCTGAATAGCTCATGATTTTATTTGTCTTGAGGCCTTCTTCCACCATACCTCCCATCTTCACTACTTCGTTGAATGATTTCCCAACCGCTGAAACCAAATGGGCATAGTAAGTCGGTTCCAAGGCTTGGAGGAAGTAGTCTACCATTTCGCTCTCCTTCATAGGAGGATCCACTCTTGCTGCCTGTTCTCTCCACCGAAAACCATACTCTCTGAAACTTTCATTGTGTTTCTTCTCAAATTTTGTCAAAGATAATCGATCTGGGATGATTTCCAGATTGTATTGGAAATGGTATGTGAATGCCTGTGCCAGGTCATCCCAGGTGTACCATCTCCCATGGTCCTGGCGTGTATACCACTCCAAAGCTGATCCGCTTAGACTTTGACTGAAGTAAGCCATTAATAATTCATCCTTTCCCCCAGCTCCTCGCATCTTGCTACAGAAACCCCTTAAGTGGGCTACTGGGTCGCCGTGCCCGCTGTATAGGTCAAATTTGGGCATCTTGAAGCCAACTGGCAATTGTACATTGGGGAATAAGCATAAATCTTTGTATGCTACACTGACTTGCCCGCCTAATCCTCGCATGTCTCTGAACGATTGCTCTAGACTCTTGACCTTCCTGAACATCTCTTCTTGTTCAACATTTTTAGTTGGCTTGTCAATTTCGGTTGGGAGATCAAAACGAGGAGTAGTTGAATGAATTTCGGAAGCTTTGAGGGTGGGCTCCGGGGGAAATATTGGTTGTCCTGGGCCTGGAATGTAGGCTCACTAGGAGATTTGTGGAATGTAGCAAGGGGAGGTGCTACGAAAACAGGAGTCATAGGTGGAGGAAAATATGGAACGGGTTTCGGAGGTGGAGACTACGGTGTCTGAGAGTTGGTGCCTCGGTAGTGCTGGTAAATGGGGAAATTTGGGGATAATTCAGTGGTAATATTATCCTGAGTTTGGGTCATTGATGGAGCAGGGTTATTTGGGTAAGATGGGGGTAGCTGTCCTGTAGACCAAGCTTGGTACATCTCAGCCATTTGCTGCTTGAGTTTAAACATCTCTTCTTTCATTTTCCCGACATCCATCTCCTCTAGCTCCATACCTGTGTCAACATCTGGGATAGACATACTTTCGGGTATTGGTCCTTTTGATCTTGTGTGATAGTGATAATATGCCAGTATACTCTTTAGAGAAACTAACTGCTTGAATTCTGGAAATGAACAAACTTGTTAGTTTTGAGAGTTTAACACATATATAATCACACGTTGAGATGCAATGCTCCTAGACAAATAATCCCTTTCTATTATGCATTTGCTCGGCTGCTTGTGTCGTCCCAGCTTTCTTGAAATTTTTATTGTTATTCACTTTTATTTATTATATATATCTTTTATCGTGGTGTTCGAATCTTAGAGATTGCCTATGTATCATGCCCTTGCATGAATCAGACCCTGCGTAGTTCGGACTAAAGGCAATCACTTTTATTCATTACACAAAGATGGAATTACATTTGAAAACTTTAAGAAAATGGCTTGAAACACACACATTTAAATCAAAATAAAAGATACAATTCTTAACATCTCACAACATGCCCCACTTTCCACTTTTGTTGTCAAATATTGGATTATCTGCTCAATGTGGGGCTTGACCTGGATGGCCTCCCAGCGTACGATACATCCTTTCCAACTCCATTGCTAGATGACGAGCAAAAGTGGGCGCATGCTCTGTAAACCTTTCATAATCCATTCCTTGGCAGTTTACATAACTTTGAGATGTGAAGACTGCCAGGTCGTGGATTTGTGCCCTGAAACCTTGGAGACGTTGGTCTTGGTCTTGCAATTGCTGCTGACGAGTGGTGGCTATATCTCTGACACGGTTTTCACGATCTAGAGCTGATTCTAACAGAGCTCGGAGTCTGGCCTGCTCTAATCTTGCTTGCGATCTTTCCCTGTCGAGGTCTGCTTGTTGATGTTCTCTGTTGCATCTTCTTGCCTCTTCTAGTTGTGCACGAAGCTGGTCTTCTGATCGCATCCAATAGTCTTTTTCCTTCTTGAATTGTGCCTTGTCTTTTTCGGATTGCCTATCTTGGCGTTCCTTGTTAGATCTGGCTTCTTCGTTTAATTGTTGGATCCTTTCTTTTGCTTTGCTCAATGCCCTTTCGTTTTCCGCAAGAATGGAATCATAATCTTGCATTCTTTCAAAGAGATTGGCGATGGTTTTTTGATCCTTCCAGCTCCTCTTTGGCGTTTCAGAAACTCTTTTCATTTTTTGGAATCGAGCATGAAGATTTTCATTCTCACAAGCTAGACTCTTTTTCTCGCCTTCGGCTTCTTGTGCTTGCAAATCTTTCTCCAAACTGAGGCTTCTTAGATTTTCTTTTAGGGCATGGATAGTTGCTTTGTACCCTTTTTCCTTTTCTCCCCAGATCAACCGTTCTTGGATTTTATCATTGAAGTTTTGAACATGGGGTCTTTTTGTTGGCCTTCTTAGCTCAGGCTCTGGTACATCATCCACGCGAGACCGTTTTTCAAACCACCTTGCATATCCAGGATTTATCTCACCCTTTGTAGCGTCTGGGACTTGAGTATCACTTTTCAAGTATCGGCACCCATTCCACATCTGCTGAAGTAGAGCCTCGGGAATAGTGGCTTCTGGGTGTAATTCGATTACTTGCACACTCAAATCTTCATCATCAGGAACTATTTGATATCTCCCTAATTGCCTTAGGACTCTCAGTGGTGCATACGGCTGAATGCTTCTCAATCCCAATAGTAGTAGATAACTATTTGAGGTTGACATGTGTATTACTTCCCTCATCGGGAGCCATCCCAGAGTCCATTCAATTTGATTTGCCGTTAAAGCCTTTAGATGAGATACCCATGCTTCTATCCCTTCTGGAGCCTGATAATTTTTTGTTCTTTCCTCATAGCTCTCGATGCAATTATCATTGTTTGACCCATACTGTATGATCTTGGGCTGTTGTTGGAGATGTTCCATCACCCACATTTGCAACAAAATTTTGCATCCTTCGAAGACTTTTGCTCCTGATTTACATAAAGTCAAAGCCCGATAAATATCTGATAGAATGATGGGGATAAGGGTGTGATTTTCTTTGGTGGTGAGGATTTGCACAACTTTCGCGGTGCGAATATCAATTGTTCGCTCTTTGTTTGGGAAGACCATGACTCCTAGAAAAGCCACCATGAAGGCAAAGCGACGGTGAATCTGCCAAGTGTCTTTGTTTTGCTTGTTAGTAAGGCCTTTCTCATGAATTTCGAACCCATCTGACTTTCCGAACCTTGAATACAAAAAGTTGAAGGAACAACATCCATTGATGACATTGTTTTTCCTGATTTGACTGCTGATGTTCAGAAGACCGAAGAATCGATGTACCGAAGGAGCCTTTGTGAATATCAAGCTTTGATTTCTTAGACTTCCGTCAAAACCAGCATATCCAGCTATCTCCTCTAATGTAGGAGTAAGCTCGAAGTCAGAGAAACGAAAGACATTGTGAACAGGGTCCCAAAAAGTTACTAACGCCGCAATCAGATCATCACGGGGTTTAACTTTCATAATGTCCGTGAGATTTCCCAAATGCTTGACGACCCATTTTTGACCATTTTCGCCTAAATCATACCACCACATTTGAAGCTGAAATAGAAATTCTTCTGTACTCGTGGATGAGGGGCTTTGTGTGGTGCTCATTTTGTATCTGAAATTTAATTTTAATAAAGTCAAAATTCATTTTGAAATTTTATACTAAAACAAAATCATTTTCAAAAAAAAAATTATTTATTAAATACCTTTATTTCAAGATTTAAAACTATTTTTCCTTTTTTTTTTTGAAATTTTTAAAACAACCCATTTTATTCCTCTCTTCTCACCATGATTGAATTTAAGCTGGTCAACAAGCATGTTCGAGGCAAAATGAATGCACAAGTAGCAAATAGGATGCATCGTGATGGTCTTTTTATTTCGGGTTCACCTGTCCTAGACAGACCCAACCCCTGTGTTGAGTCTCCAAGGCCAAATGTGTATGATGCAAATAGACGTTCCTACTAGGGATCCGGTACATGGCTGAGTTATTCTAAGTGTAAAACCTTAGGTTGATTGTTCTAAACCTTGGCTTACCCAAACGGACAGTTTGAGCCGAAGCGGGGGCAACGTACCGGGAGCACGAAAGTCTGCCCGGCCTAGTTACTTGTCCCAACTCCGTCTTATTTGGTATGACTTTAACAGAAAGGTGGGTCACGCGCACGTGTACACCATAAATTCAGAAGACTCAGAAAGAAGGGGGTTTCGTAGCAGTTGTATATATTCACAATTCAAATAATATTAAAGCGGTAAAAAGCAACATTTAGCATATTAGCATATAAACAGTTGAAAATCATATAGTAAATAAAGCCAATTAACACAGATATTTTAAGCTCGAATTCTTTAAACCCTGAACCAATGGTTCTGGGTTACAGTAATAATTGCTCCCCAGCAGAGTCGCCAGAGCTGTCGCACCTCCTTTTTACCGCGCCCGCGGGGCGCGTGGGGAGTTTTCTCCAATTGAAGGACAGTCGAAACGAGATTTATTTAATTATTTCAGAGTCGCCACCTGGGAATTTTAAGGCGTCCCAAGTCACCAATTTTAATCCCTGAATCGAGGAGAATATGACTCTGTTTATTATTCTGCGAACCAGAAATCCTAAGTAAGGAATTCTGTTAATCCGGAAGAAGGTGTTAGGCATTTCCGAATTCCGTGGTTCTAGCACGGTCGCTTAACTGTTTTTATTATTGGCTTAATTATCTTGATTTTATTAAATACATTTTGTTACGTGATTTTTCTACCGCTTTTACTTATTGTGATTAAGGACCCTTCTTTGAATCGAATTACGCATACGTATATTCGTGTTATAAATTTAAAAAATGCGGAATTGTGTCACGCGTACGTGTACACAATAACTTTTGATAATATATTTATTAAGCAATCATTTTTTCGAAATTGTGTCGAATCAAGAATATTTGTTTTTCTTAAATAGTGAACCGCACATCTCGGGTTTTTATGAAATTAATTTAACGTCCTCGAAGAAATCCCTTATATTAAATATTCATTCGAAATTGCGCGTACGCATAATTCGAATTGCTTTTATTGGTATAATCAGATTACGCGAACGTATCCCTAATTACACCAAATATTCTTAATGGTATTATGAATTTTTCCACAAATTGTTTGTTATATCTACACATTTTATATGAAAATACTGAGAAATTCATATTCAAGGGATGTCTTTAAATTCTTTTAAAAGAAATTCACAATTTATTAAATATTGCCCGTTGACTATAATTTCCGAGTATTAATTATGTTCATCCCAAGACTATTCAAATTCAAAGTAAAATAAGAACATGATTAATACTATCCTTCACAAATACAACATATACATATACCAAAGGATGAATGCCATATGAAACTCACAAAAATAATTTATGAAGGGAAGAAGTATTTTTGAACAAATTTTTTTATTTTATTTTAATTAATGCAAATTCTACTTTTATTTACCATTGATATAAAGTGTTGTGATTTGTTCTTATACATATCACCTCGTTCTCACACGCTTGTTTTTGATCCAGAATTATAATTACTCTGTTTATTTATAACGATAAATAATCAAATTGATGAGAATAGAGTTATTATGCAAATTGATTCAATTCGAATTGTATTACATACAACATAGTTGTACGCTTAAACATTCATAATATTCTTAACATCATAATGAGATACATCAATTCATCATCCCTTAATGGTTATATATATACCTGTTATCACGCCATATATGAACGTATAACTCACACCATTCAATCCATAACTAAATCAGGTATTAGAATAAACTAGCAATATGGTTTTTGACATTTTTATACTACTCTTTATTCAACTAACAACATCTGACCTTAATCCACAACCAAACAATCGAATTACACTAACCATGCATTTTCTTGATATTTCAGAATACTCTATATCTGACTAACAATGTCATAGGACTTAACTAATAGCCAACTTCCTGCCATATTCCCTATCTTAACAATTCAATCATAACTATACTTTAATGAAAATTTAGAAAATTAACCTTATTACAACACTTATACAGTCTTCAATAAAGGACATTTAACTTACAGTCATCCTATCAACATATATTACTTATTTGATCAAGAAACAAAACTGAATTTTTAATTAAAGAGCTCAAATGAATAACAGACATTATTACAATTCAAGCTTCATTTATCTGTCATGCTGAATCTCTTTCCAACATAGAATTTAAAAGGATGTGTACCTGGAAATGAAGGTAGAAGGAGTAAATTTCAGCAGTAGCAGCAGTAACAAAATCAGCAGAATATACCAATAACACAGCAAGTCTGAACAAGACCCGTTAACCCAGATGAACAGTGACAGAAACGTGAGGAAAAATTTCAGATTCAAACTGAACAATATCCACAAACAAACGACGGACAGATTCTAGAATAACATTTTTCAGATTTCAGTTTCTTTCCTATTTCAAATTCACATTCCTGATTTTCTGTTTCTGCATTTGTATCTATTTCAGATTGTGTGTGTGTGTGGATATTCTCTTTTTGTTTCTTTTTCTGTTTTCTTCCTCTCTTTCCTCTTCTTGCAAAATAATCTGATTTCTGTTTCTGATCCTATTTCTATTTCTTCCTTTCTTTCTGTTTTTCTCAAATGTATCTGTTTTTTTTTTCTCTTCAAAATCTGCCTTTTAAATCAGATTTTTTCTCTCTCAATTCCCTCTTCCAATCTGATTTTCTTTCAAATTTCTAGTCCCTGTACTTATACAGGTCTGTCCTATTTCCTTTTAGTGCTTCTTGGACCCCTTTCTTCTTTTTAAAAATCAGAAAATCCCATTAAAACTGCTTTTTAATACTTTAAGTGATCTTATCCTGATTTTAAGCAGCCCCATTACCCTTTGTTCCCCATTATTACTCATTAACTAATAGCCATGATCACTCCACTATCAGCTCACTATTATATCATATTACCCTCATTATTCTGTCCAAAAAATGTCCCAGAAATCCCACTGTAATTATTACTGCCCTTAAACTAAAATCAGAATCTGATACAAAACAGATTTTAAAGTTTGTTTAAGCAACTATAATCAATCCTATGATTAACCTCCTAATACAATTGTATTTACCCAACCTTTGTAAACTTGAATTCAGAACTAACATCACAACAACATTACACTGAATTTATTATAACAATTCAAACTGAACTTCAATATTGAACTAGAATCAGGCAAACACAGGAGCATTATCAATATATTGACAATGTCCTGAACTTAATGTTCAGAAAACAACACACATATAACGTCCATTTGATGGATTTATTAAACAAGAACCAACTGATTAACAATAACTAATTAACTGATTATAGCAAAATAATCCATCCAAAACAGGTTATTTCAGTCAACATTTTCAGAAGCAGGATTTATGATATAACTAATCGACGAACTTAGTCGAGTCGATTACACACATTGTACATAATCACAATCAACAGAAACAATTCACATTTAGAATCAAGTTGACGGGTAGGGGACAGTATAACAAAAATTTGAAAACATGAAGAATTAACAGGTTATTAAACAAACAAGAATACATGTAGAAAAAATACCTTTAAATCCTTCAATTTTATTTTGACTCGGACTCAACTTGGATTCGGACTTTGTTTGAAATCAAACAGACCTTAGTCAAAGTATTTTCCACTGAAAATACTTCGACTAAGGTCGATTAAACCTCAATCTTTAATCAATTTTGACAGAATCCAGAAGTTTGGTATTTCTAGGGTGCCTGAAGGTTCGATTTGGGATTTACTCATTTCTGGTTAGATTCGAGGGAAACCAAAGATATTCTAGGCACGAGGGAGGTCAGGGGGTAACTGGTGTGAGTTTGAAGTAGGTTGGGATAAGGTCAGGTTGTACTCGAATCTTCAAATGAAGATTCGAGTAGTTCCAGTATGATTCGAACCATGCGACTAACAGATCCTTGGTGAGGGAATTTAGGAGAAGCTGTGGTGTTAATTTGAGAGCCATTGGAAAGGTTTAAGTTTTCAGACCCACCTTCGATTTAATATTCGAAGAGTTGGGGTCTGATTTGAAGGAAACTAAGGTCAGATCGGTGTAGAGGATGTTCAGGGGGTTCTAGGGTGTTATTTTGGTGACCGGCGGCGTTGATGCCGCCGGGTTTCAGGCGGTGGAATTCTAGGGCGGCTAGGGTTAGGAGTGGGGGTTTGGGGACGATGATGAATAGTAAGGAAGGGGGGGTGTTTAGTTAGGGGGTCGGGGTAGGGGTCTGGACTTTATATAGGGGAAGGGTGGATCAATCTTGACCGTCCGATCAAGTAAGATTCACGGTCAGGATCATCTCACTTAACCAAACGACGTCGTTTGGTTTAACGTTGGGGTCGGGCTGAATCGGGGCAATGGGTCGGGTAGAGGGTTCCGGGTAAGGGTAGGGGATATCAGCCGTTGGATTGATTTAATCCAATGGTCCTTGATGAAGTGTGACCAAACGTCGTCGTTTGGATTTATTCCTGAGTTGGACCGGACAGGTTTGTTTGGATTGGGCTGGGGGGAGTTAATTCATTTGGGCCTGGATTTTGGTCCAGGTCCGATTTTGTATATATATACATTTTTTCATTTTTTTAAATTTAAATTTATAATTTTAATTATAAAACAATTTTAACTTCACAAAAATATATTAATTACTCTATAACAACTGTTCAACATACAGACAAAACATTAATCACACAGTGGAATATTTAAAATAGAACAAAAAATGCATATTTTTGTGTTTTTATTTTGAATTAATGCATAATTAAATCCTAGATATGCATGCGACATGTATTTTATTTTATTTTTCATTTTATTATGACAACGTAAATATTTACGGACATAAAACAAATATTTAACAAACACCACGCAAATTCACAAATTGCATACTAACAGAAATTTATTTTATTTTTGATTTATTTTTGGAGTAGTTTTCGTAAGGCAAAAATCACGTGCTCACATCGCCCACCGGGGTAGATATATGAACATGTGAAGCAAGAGACTCACGGGGCGTACCCAAATAATGAGCAAAGTATGATGACTCATAAGAAAAGGTAGAACTGGGATCAAACAATATAGAGGCATATCTGTGGCATACTGAAACAATACCTGTGATGACAGTATCTGAAGCAATAACATCGGGTCTAGCTGGAAGTGCATAGAAATGGGCCTGACCGCCACCTGATCGACCTCCCCCTCTGGGGCGACCCCTAGCTGACTGACCTCCACCCCTAGCTAGCTGGGTGGGTGGTGACGAAGTAACTAGTGCTGAAGCTGATGACTGACCCCTCTGCTGAGATGAACTCGCAAGACGACGAGGGCACTGCCTCCACATATGACCCATCTCTCCACAGTCATAACAACTTCCGGGTGCTGGAAAAGGGGACTGAAGGGAACCCCTTGCACCGGAGTGACTAGCAGATGCACCTGGCATAGAAAAGCCCTGAACTAATGGAGCACGGGACTAACTCTGAGCTGGAAGGGCACTAAGCGATGACTGGCCCTGATGAGAACTGTGAGAACCATGACCCGACGACGCCCCACGATAACCTGGGAGAGCTGGCTAAGCATGCCTGAAAGGATGGCCTCTGTCGTGCTGAAATTGACCTCTCGAAGGAGTACCACTATAACTACCAGATCCTCGAGGCCTCTTGGCCTCCCTCTCATCTCGCTCTTGGCGATGAACAGACTCAATCTCACGGGCGATATCCACAACCTCCTCGAAAGTAGCACCAGTTACCCTCTCCCTGGTCATGAGAATACGAAGCTGATAAGTGAGGCCATCAACAAATCTCCTAATCCTATCTCTATCTATCAGAACCAACCAAATGGCATGACAAGCTAACTCGAAGAACCTCAACTCATACTACGACACGGTCATCTCTCCCTAACACAACCACTCAAACTGTCTACGTAGCTCCTCTCTGTGAGACTGCGGCATATACTTCTCCAAAAAGAGAATGGAGAACTGCTACCAGGTAAGGGGTGCTTCACTAACAGGCCTACACCTCTCAAAATCCTCCCATCAAGTGAAGAAAGCTCCAGAAAACTGATAAGTAGTGAAAGCGACCCCGCTGGTCTCCAAAATACCTGTTGTACGAAGCATCCTCTAACACTTATCCAAGAAACCCTGGGCATCCTTCCCATCTGCACCACTGAAGGTCGGAGGTTGAAGTCTACCAAATCTCTCCAACCTACGCTGCTTGTCCTCTAGCATTGAAGGAACTACATAGTCCTGAGCAGCTACAATCGGCTGGGCTGGAAGTGCCCCGACGTCTGAAGTCCCTGCACGACCTGCTCAGGTGTGCGAGCGGCGGGAGTCTGATTGCCTCCCCCGGCCTGAGAAGTCGTAGCAACTGTAGTAGCTGATACCGCCTGAGCTATCCAGTGCAAACTGATAGAATCTGAGCCAAGGCCTCCTGAAGACCCGGAATCACAATAGGCACAGCCGGTGCCTAAGTTGGTGCTGTTGGAGCGTCCATAACTAGAACCTGATCCTAGACTGGAGCTGATAGTGGATCTGCAGGTGCTGCCCTAGCTACTATACGGGCCACACCTCTGCCCCTACCGCGACCCCGACCGCGTCCTCGGCCTATAGTGGCCACAGCTGGTGGTACTGGTGGTCGTCCATCTTAACTGGTAGTGCGCATCCTCACCAACTGTGAGAG